>NC_086449.1:687758751-688476251 GCF_028390025.1 Pseudophryne corroboree
TGCAGGGAGAACACATATTTTCAGATGAACATGGGAGGGCAGAAGGCTGCCTAATACTGAAGCACCCCCAAACAACAAACCAAATGCAACAACTAGTGCAAGCATTCCTGGGGGAAGGCCTGCCGCAGATGGATTTGCATATGGTGATGTCATCCAAGCAGTGGGTCAAAGTTGGCTTCAACCTTCGTCTGCATATGAAAAGAGAAAAGGGGCGTGCAGGGCATGGCGGCCTTTTGGGGTGCTTGGATGACCCTTAGTTTGCATTAAACACCCCCACCCTCCTTCGGTGTGGGTCTCATGTTGGCCATGCCCCAGCCCCTGAAGCATTCAAGCTGATTTCTTGCAGCAGCTTGGCACTGTAACAGCTCCAGAGCTGCTCTGTAAGGCAAGTAAAAGGGTGTGGGCCCTGCAGCACTACCTGTAGTTTGCATTGTGCATTGGAAGGCACAAAGTAAGCAGACAGGAGGAGAAGTCAGGATAGTGCACAAGGGTATAAAAGGGAGGGGCTCAAGAAAAAAGAAGTGGAAACAGACAGCAAACTAGGCTGTAGAGAGACCTGAGACAAAGAGATCTGAATTATACGAGAGCCGACCAGGGGAAACACAAATTCTGCAGTCAAGTTTCCCACATTTGGGGAAATCGCAGGGGCAGCACACCCAGAGTGCAATGGGTGAGCCTTGCCCTGGGAGAAGCACCTTCATGATCATAGTATCTCACCTGGCAGGTAAGTAGGAGTTGGGCTAGAGCTGGGGAGGGTCGCTGCTCGGGCACCCCCCTGTCAAGTGAAGGAGATCCAACTGAGGCAGCACAAGGGAACTCTCGAAAGAAGAACAAGGCTAGAGGAAGATCTGAGACAAAGAAATCTGACTTTTACCAGAGCTGACCAGAGGAAAACACAAACACAGTCCCCCACTACAACAAATAATGCAGTCGAGTTACCTACATTTGGGGAAATCACAGGGGTCAGCATACCCAGAATGCAATGAATGAACCTCACCCTGGGAGAATAATCTTCATGACCATGGTATCTCCTATGCAAAATAAGTATGATTTGGGATAGGGCTGGGGAGGGCCGCTGCTCAGGCACATCTCTGTCAAGTAAAGGAGATTCAACTGAGGCAGCACAAGGGAACTCTCATCTGGGGACAACAACTGCAGGGAGAACACATATTTTCAGATGAACATGGGAGGGCAGAAGGCTGCCTAATACTGAAGCACCCCCAAACAACAAACCAAATGCAACAACTAGTGCAAGCATTCCTGGGGGAAGGCCTGCAGCAGATGGATTTGCATATGGTGATGTCATCCAAGCAGTGGGTCAAAGTTGGCTTCAACCCTCGTCTGCATGTGAAAAGAGAAAAGGGGCGTGCAGGGCATGGCGGCCTTTTGCGGCGCTTGGATGACCCCTAGTTCGCATTAAACACCTCCACCCTCCTTCGGTGTGGGGCTCATGTTGGCTATGCCCCAACCCCTGAAGCATACAAGCTGATTTCTTGCAGCAGCTGGGCACTGTAACAGCTCCAGAGCTGCTCTGTACGGCAAGTAAAAGGGTGTGGGCCCTGCAGCACTACCTGTAGTTTGCATTGTGCATTGGAAGGCACAAAGTAAGCAGACGGGAGAAGTCAGGATAGTGCGCAAGGGCATAGAAGGGAGCAGCTCAAGAAAAGAGAAGTGGAAACAGACAGCAAACTAGGCTGGAGAGAGACCTGAGACAAAGAGATCTGAATTATACGAGAGCCGACCAGGGGAAACACAAATTATGCAGTCAAGTTTCCCACATTTGGGGAAATCGCAGGAGCAGCACACCCAGAGTGCAATGGGTGAGCCTTGCCCTGGGAGAAGCACCTTCATGATCATAGTATCTCACCTGGCAGGTAAGTAGGATTTGGGCTAGAGCTGGGGAGGGTCGCTGCTCGGGTACCCCCCTGTCAAGTGAAGGAGATCCAACTGAGGCAGCACAAGGGAACTCTCGAAAGAAGAACAAGGCTAGAGGAAGATCTGAAACAAAGAAATCTGACTTTTACCAGAGCTGACCAGAGGAAAACACAAACACAGTCCCCCACTACCACAAATAATGCAGTCGAGTTACCCACATTTGGGGAAATCACAGGGGTCAGCATACCCAGAATGCAATGAATGAACCTCACCCTGGGAGAATAATCTTCATGACCATGGTATCTCCTATGCAAAATAAGTATGATTTGGGATAGGGCTGGGGAGGGCCGCTGCTCAGGCACATCTCTGTCAAGTAAAGGAGATTCAACTGAGGCAGCACAAGGGAACTCTCATCTGGGGACAACAACTGCAGGGAGAACACATATTTTCAGATGAACATGGGAGGGCAGAAGGCTGCCTAATACTGAAGCACCCCCAAACAACAAACCAAATGCAACAACTAGTGCAAGCATTCCTGGGGGAAGGCCTGCCGCAGATGGATTTGCATATGGTGATGTCATCCAAGCAGTGGGTCAAAGTTGGCTTCAACCTTCGTCTGCATATGAAAAGAGAAAAGGGGCGTGCAGGGCATGGCGGCCTTTTGCGGTGCTTGGATGACCCTTAGTTTGCATTAAACACCCCCACCCTCCTACGGTGTGGGTCTCATGTTGGCCATGCCCCAGCCCCTGAAGCATTCAAGATGATTTCTTGCAGCAGCTTGGCACTGTAACAGCTCCAGAGCTGCTCTGTAAGGCAAGTAAAAGGGTGTGGGCCCTGCAGCACTACCTGTAGTTTGCATTGTGCATTGGAAGGCACAAAGTAAGCAGACAGGAGGAGAAGTCAGGATAGTGCACAAGGGTATAAAAGGGAGGGGCTCAAGAAAAAAGAAGTGGAAACAGACAGCAAACTAGGCTGTAGAGAGACCTGAGACAAAGAGATCTGAATTATACGAGAGCCGACCAGGGGAAACACAAATTCTGCAGTCAAGTTTCCCACATTTGGGGAAATCGCAGGGGCAGCACACCCAGAGTGCAATGGGTGAGCCTTGCCCTGGGAGAAGCACCTTCATGATCATAGTATCTCACCTGGCAGGTAAGTAGGAGTTGGGCTAGAGCTGGGGAGGGTCGCTGCTCGGGCACCCCCCTGTCAAGTGAAGGAGATCCAACTGAGGCAGCACAAGGGAACTCTCGAAAGAAGAACAAGGCTAGAGGAAGATCTGAGACAAAGAAATCTGACTTTTACCAGAGCTGACCAGAGGAAAACACAAACACAGTCCCCCACTACAACAAATAATGCAGTCGAGTTACCTACATTTGAGGAAATCACAGGGGTCAGCATACCCAGAATGCAATGAATGAACCTCACCCTGGGAGAACAATCTTCATGACCATGGTATCTCCTATGCAAAATAAGTATGATTTGGGATAGGGCTGGGGAGGGCCGCTGCTCAGGCACATCTCTGTCAAGTAAAGGAGATTCAACTGAGGCAGCACAAGGGAACTCTCATCTGGGGACAACAACTGCAGGGAGAACACATATTTTCAGATGAACATGGGAGGGCAGAAGGCTGCCTAATACTGAAGCACCCCCAAACAACAAACCAAATGCAACAACTAGTGCAAGCATTCCTGGGGGAAGGCCTGCAGCAGATGGATTTGCATATGGTGATGTCATCCAAGCAGTGGGTCAAAGTTGGCTTCAACCCTCGTCTGCATATGAAAAGAGAAAAGGGGCGTGCAGGGCATGGCGGCCTTTTGCGGCGCTTGGATGACCCCTAGTTCGCATTAAACACCTCCACCCTCCTTCGGTGTGGGGCTCATGTTGGCTATGCCCCAGCCCCTGAAGCATACAAGCTGATTTCTTGCAGCAGCTGGGCACTGTAACAGCTCCAGAGCTGCTCTGTACGGCAAGTAAAAGGGTGTGGGCCCTGCAGCACTACCTGTAGTTTGCATTGTGCATTGGAAGGCACAAAGTAAGCAGACGGGAGAAGTCAGGATAGTGCGCAAGGGCATAGAAGGGAGCAGCTCAAGAAAAGAGAAGTGGAAACAGACAGCAAACTAGGCTGGAGAGAGACCTGAGACAAAGAGATCTGAATTATACGAGAGCCGACCAGGGGAAACACAAATTATGCAGTCAAGTTTCCCACATTTGGGGAAATCGCAGGAGCAGCACACCCAGAGTGCAATGGGTGAGCCTTGCCCTGGGAGAAGCACCTTCATGATCATAGTATCTCACCTGGCAGGTAAGTAGGATTTGGGCTAGAGCTGGGGAGGGTCGCTGCTCGGGTACCCCCCTGTCAAGTGAAGGAGATCCAACTGAGGCAGCACAAGGGAACTCTCGAAAGAAGAACAAGGTTAGAGGAAGATCTGAGACAAAGAAATCTGACTTTTACCAGAGCTGACCAGAGGAAAGCACAAACACAGTCCCCCACTACCACAAATAATGCAGTCGAGTTTCCCACATTTGGGGAAATCACAGGGGTCAGCATACCCAGAATGCAATGAATGAACCTCACCCTGGGAAAACAATCTTCATGACCATGGTATCGCCTATGCAAAATAAGTATGATTTGGGATAGGGCTGGGGAGGGCCGCTGCTCAGGCACATCTCTGTCAAGTAAAGGAGATTCAACTGAGGCAGCACAAGGGAACTCTCATCTGGGGACAACAACTGCAGGGAGAACACATATTTTCAGATGAACATGGGAGGGCAGAAGGCTGCCTAATACTGAAGCAACCCCAAACAACAAACCAAATGCAACAACTAGTGCAAGCATTCCTGGGGGAAGGCCTGCAGCAGATGGATTTGCATATGGTGATGTCATCCAAGCAGTGGGTCAAAGTTGGCTTCAACCCTCGTCTGCATGTGAAAAGAGAAAAGGGGCGTGCAGGGCATGGCGGCCTTTTGCGGCGCTTGGATGACCCCTAGTTCGCATTAAACACCTCCACCCTCCTTCGGTGTGGGGCTCATGTTGGCTATGCCTCAGCCCCTGAAGCATTCAAGCTGATTTCTTGCAGTAGCTGGGCTCTGTAACAGCTCCAGAGCTGCTCTGTACGGCAAGTAAAAGGGTGTGGGCCCTGCAGCACTACCTGTAGTTTGCATTGTGCATTGGAAGGCACAAAGTAAGCAGACGGGAGAAGTCAGGATAGTGCGCAAGGGCATAGAAGGGAGCAGCTCAAGAAAAGAGAAGTGGAAACAGACAGCAAACTAGGCTGGAGAGAGACCTGAGACAAAGAGATCTGAATTATACGAGAGCCGACCAGGGGAAACACAAATTATGCAGTCAAGTTTCCCACATTTGGGGAAATCGCAGGAGCAGCACACCCAGAGTGCAATGGGTGAGCCTTGCTGTCACGTTTGAATAGAGAAAGGAGGATCACAAATTATATGTGATCTAAGGTGTGGTGATTACCTGCAGGAATAATCACCAATAATGTTTTCAAGTGACTGTATATATATAATTTTGTATTCTTTCAGCCGAGATGTGACAACATGGCTGACATGCAATGTCCTGCATTTGACCCCCATAGGTCCAGGCCAAGAGAGATCTGCAGTCCATTTAAAGTAATCCAAAACTGGGATTGATATTTTAGCTTTTATTTTTACTTAAAGTACAATAACTTTTACCATTTTAATTTGTTTTAATAGTATATTGACAGTATTGTTTTCTTTCAAAAATCCACTTAATTTTCTTTACCCTATTATTAAAATGGTAATTGACAAAAACAAACTACATTGTCACCAGAAGAGCAATACAAAATGTACAAGTGATATATTAAAATCATCTTTCCAGCTTGAATTTCAATGATGCATTGGGGCAACAATTTTGTGAGAAACATCTTCACCCTTAAATAAAGATTTTCTTAATTCCTTACCTGTGTGCTAATTAGATATCACCTTGTTTTCACATTAAACAGACTTCCACATGAGAAAGCAGCATGAGAATGCTTATTAGCCTTTGTCAGTATGTACTTTTGCAAAGTGTCGCTGTGGCGCAATCAGTTAGTGTGTACGGCTATTAACCAAAAGGTTTGTGGTTCAATCCCACCCAGGGATGTAATTGACCTTGTTATCAGATTTTGGTGATCTTTAAGTGGACAAGTCAAAATTTCGAAAACCCCTGTTATGGTGTAGGGTACCTGGCCTTCTTGCTGCAATTGTTCATGCCGTTGGCTTGTGTTCTGTTGAATGCCACGTTCTGCCACGTTCTGCGGCATGCTTAAGGTGTGAGCTGGTAAGATGCTCACCTTAGTTTAACAATAAATCCTTTCCTCGAAATGTCCGTCTCCCTGGGCACAGTTCCTATAACTGGAGTCTGGAGGAGGGGCATAGAGGGAGGAGCCAGTTCACACCCTTTGAAAGTCTTAAAGTGCCCATGTCTCTTGCGGATCCCGTCTATACCCCATGGTTCTTAATGTGACCCCAGCATCCTCTACGGACTAAGAGAAAAGAATGCCCTTGCGCACTATCCTGACTTCTCCTCCCGTCTGCTTACTTTGTGCCTTCCAACGCACAATGCGAACTACAGGTGGTGCTGCAGGGCCCACACCCTTTTACTTGCCTTACAGAACAGCTCTGGAGCTGTTACAGTGCCAAGCTGCTGCAAGAAATCAGCTTGAATGCTTCAGGGGATGGGGCATGGCCAACATGAGCCCCACACCAAAGGAGGGTGGGGGTGTTTAATGTGAACTAGGGGTCATCCAAGCACTGCAAAAGGCCGCCATGCCCTGCATGCCCCTTTTCTCTTTTCATATGCAGATGAGGGTTCCAGTCAACTTTGGCCCACTGCTTGGATAACATCACCGTATGCAAATCCGTCTGCTGCAGACCTTCCCCCAGGAATGCTTGTACTAGTTGTTGCATATGGTGCTTCAGTATTAGGCAGCCTTCCGCCCTCCCATGTTCATCTGAAAAGATGTGGTCTCCCTGCAGTTGTTGTCCCCAGACGAGAGTTCCCTTGTGCTTCCTCAGTTGAATCTCCTTAACTTGACGGGGGAGGGGCTGCCCGAGCAGCCACCCTCCCCAGCCCTATCCCAACTCATCCTTATTTTGCATATGAGATCTCTTGATCATGAAGATTGTTCTCACAGGGTGAGGTTCATCCATTATATTTTAAAATAGGAAGGTACAAATTACATATTTGAATTGCATCTATGTGCTGGATTCAAATGTCCCCCCCCCCCCTTCCTTTCTCAATTGTGCCCGTCAGCAGCTATTCTAAGGTTGCTGCCAATGGGTGTGACACATTAATTTCTTCTGTGGGGTACACTGGACTCCACAAGGATTCACATTGGGGTGTAGAGTAGGATCTTGATCTGAGGCACCAACCGGCTCAAAGCTTTTGACTGTTCCCAAGAAGCTCAGTGCATTCTCCTCTATAACCCCGCTTCCATGAACAGGGAGCTCAGTTTGTAGTTGGTGCCTTCAGTAGCAGGCCAATTAACAGGGGCCTGCCTCAGGCAGCCTATTCTTAGCTATTAATTTTGACAAGAAAAGAAGAACTTGTTTTATGAGAATCTACAAGGGCTGCAGCAGGCTAGGTCTAATAGACATCTTTACGGCAGCTTCATCACTCCCAGCGGCGCTGTATACTCCCGTGCCCTGGTTGCTGGGTCACTGCAGCGGAGGCTCCGGTTTCATCCTAAGGTCAGTCACACACACACCACCCTTCCGGATCACGAGGCCGCTGATGAAGGGGAGCGAGGCCGTAGGGGGTGGGCCGTGTGCGCACTGCGGTGGACACTGATTACAGGGCAGCCGCTCCACTAGCCACCAGGTACAGTTAAGGAGCACAGGTCTGGGGGTTTTTCTCCTATATTAACCCAATTTTGTACTGCCCGCAGCGCATTGTGATAGGTAATAGGGCCTGATTCAGGTTGGATTGCAATCACAATAAGCGATCCAACTGCAAAAATTGCTAAGAGCATACGCATGTGCCTGCATTTTCTGCGGCACCCCGCAGAGAATGTGATCGCCTCTGCCTGTCAATCGGGGCGGGGAAGGGGGGGAGAGGTGGGTCAGCAACACTCCATTTCCAAGTCAGGGATGGAGCGGTGCGGGGGCAAGGCTTCAAAATGGGGTCTGCAACGGAGGAGACACAGGGGGCATGGTCACAGCGGCTGTATGACATCACATTCAGCCGCTGTGATCACAAAAATGGTGGCGGCTTCCTGCGCGCACATACAGTCTGCACCAGCAGGAGGCTACACCATTTTTTATGATCACGCTGAACTGCAGTGCGACTGCAATTACAGCATGGTCAAGAAGGGAGGCGTCATGCTGGGTGGCCATGTCCTGTCACTGTGCAGGAGCCAGCACCGCTCACACACTAGTCCCCGGGTGCAGCCCCCAACCCCCGGGACACCCGGAGCAACAAAATGTAGATTCAGGCCACCAGGCCACGCCCCTACCTATGAAACCATGCCTCCTTTTTACCATTGCGCTGCTTATCTGCGCGCACTGCATTACAATCTCCTTCGCCACCTCTCTGGGTGTCACCAGTGATAGTGACACCTCTGCCATGCTTGTAGCAGCTGGTCCTAAGATCTACGCCTCAAACCCTGAGTGTTTGCCCTTGTGACTTGTTGATCATCATAGCGAAGCAGATGCTTACAGAAAACTGCAGGGGCTTAGATTGAAAATAAAAAAATTGATGGGTATAAGGTAGAGAGGAGCGGGTTCGGTTCTCCGAGAACCGAATTCCCCACGAACTCCACGTGGTTTACACTGGTCCAAGGCAGGCTCGGTTGTTCCCGCCTGACTCGGAAAACCTGAACAAGGGAAAATGTCATCATCCCGCTGTCGGATTCTCGCGAGATTCGGATTCCATATAAAGAGCTGCGCGTTGCTGCCATTTTTACTCGTGCATTGAAGAGAGAGCGGAGAGGACGTGGCTATGTTCTCTCAGTGGAAATCTCAATATCAGTGCTCAGTATCAGTGGTTACTTATTGCTGCTCAGTAATACTAGTAGTGTGTCTCTCCTGCTCAGTGTCAGTTCTCAGTAGTATCCTCATCAGTGCTCAGTATCACTGCTCATTGTCTTGTGCTGCATTGTGGTGCTCAGCATACTACAGTACATTACTAATAGTCCAGTGCTGCATCTTGCTGCTCAGTGTCAGTTCTAGTATCCTCATCAGTGCTCACTATCACTGCTCATTGCATTGTGGTGTTCTGTATACTACAATAACATAGTAATATAGTAACATAGTTTTTGAGGTTGAATAGAGGCAAATTGCCCATCGTGTTCAACCTGTTTTAAGTTGTGATGATTCTACATACTTGCTGAATAATGTTTTATGACTAGTTAGCTACTATAACTCATGTTACCCCCGGATTAACCATGTTGATATTTTAAGTATTATAACCTTGGATAGCTTTTTCATTCAGAAATGTATCCATTCCTTTTTTAAATCCAATTACAGAGTCCGCCATTACCACCTTCCCTGGCAGGGAATTCCACATCCTGATTGCCCTAACAGTGAAGAAACCTTTCCTCCATTGCGTTCTGAACTTTCCTCCAGTCGCAGCGAGTGACCACGTGTTCTTTTAATAAATAATTCCTCTGATAACTCTTTGTTATGTATCTTTACATATTTGAAGATATTAATAATATCTCCTCTTAGGCACCTCTTTTCTAGTGTATAAATATTCAGCCTAGTAAGTCTTTCCTTATAGTCCAGTACTTTTAGGCCTTTAATCAATTTAGTCTTCAGGATCTCTTACACTTCCATGAGCAGCAGAGTAGTGCAATGGAAGCATGCTGGGCCCATAAGCCAGAGGTCGATTGATCGAAACTATCCTCTGCTATGTGCATTTTTTTTTTTATAATTAAAGTAATCAAAAACTGGGATTGATATTTTGGCTCTTTTATTTTTACTTAAAGTACAATAACTTTTATCATTTTAATTTGTTTTAATAGTATATTGACAGCATTGTTTTCTTTAAAAAATCCACTTAATTTTCTTTACCCTATTACTGAAATGGTAATTGACAAAAACAAACTACATTGTCACCAGAAGAGCAATGCAAAATGTACAAGTGATATATGAAAATCATCTTCCATCTTGAATTTCAATGATGCATTGGGACAACAATTTGTGAGAAACATCTTCACCCATAAAGAAAGATTTTCTAAATTCCTTACCTGTGTGCTGATTAGATATCACCTTGTTTTCACATTAAACAGACTTCCCCATGAGGAAGCAGCAATGATGCAGTGACGTTTCCTGGTGTCAACCTGTATTATTTCAGTAGACATTGAAATGAGGATGCATCTTTGATGCCTTTCCAATGAAGCAAGTTTAATTCAGTAATAGGTGAAAAACCATTCCTACAAAGGTGTTAATCAGAGACTTGGCTTTGTGGACACTTTTCAGAGAGCAAATTTGTTAGCATAAACATAAAATCAGAAAATGAAGAGCTGTTTAATCACTCAATTGGACTTTTCTGCCAGCATAATTTTTTTTCTCTGCAACCCACTGCTAAATTGTGCTTCCTAGCTGTTTTTTTATAAAATCACTTAATCAAATCTAACTCTGATTACATCAGAGAAGGCCAGGTACCCTACACCATAAGGGGGGTTTTTGAAATTTTGACTTGTCTACTTAAAGATCACCAAAATCTGATTACAAGGTCAATTACATCCCTGGGTGGGATTGAACCACCAACCTTTTGGTTAATAGCCAAACATGCTAACCGATTGCGCCACAGAGACACCTTGCAAAAGTCAATACTGACAAAGGCTAATAAGCATTCATCTAGAACGTTTCCTAGAAAAACTTTAAAAAGTCAATAATCTGGAGAATTTTTGTAAGAAACACATTGGTACTTTCCCATGATGAGTGAGTGCTTCAGGATTTCTTGCACTTACATGGGCTATTAACCAAAAGGTTGGTGGTTCAATCCCACCCAGGGATGTAATTGACCTTGTCAACAGATTTTGGTGATCTTTAAGTAGACAAGTCAAAATTTCATACCCCCTCTTATGGTGTAGGGTACCTGGCCTTCTCTGACGTAATCAGAGTTAGATTTAATTAAGTGATTTTATAAAAAACAGCTAGGAAGCACAATTTAGCAGTGGGTTGCAGAGAAAAAAATAACATTTTAAACCTACCGGTAATTTTTTTTTCTCGTAGTCCGTAGAGGATGATGGGGACTCCGTAAGGACCATGGGGGATAGACGGGCTCCGCAGCAGACATGGGCACTTTAAGAAAGACTTTTGATCTGGGTGTGCACTGGCTCCTCCCTCTATGCCCCTCCTCCATACCTCAGTTAGAGAAACTGTGCCCAGAGGAGACGGACAGTACGAGGAAAGGATTTTTGTTAATCCAAGGTCAAGATTCATACCAGCCACACCAATCACACCGTATAACTTGTGATATACTACCCAGTTAACAGTATGAAAACAACATAGCATCAGTCCAAGACCGATGAAAACTAACATATAACCCTTATGTAAGCAATAACTATATACAAGTCTTGCAGAAGTAGACCGCACTTGGGACGGGCACCCAGCATCCTCTACGGACTACGAGAAAAAGATTTACCGGTAGGTTTAAAATCTTATTTTCTCTTACGTCCTAGAGGATGCTGGGGACTCCGTAAGGACCATGGGGATTATACCAAAGCTCCCAAACGGGCAGGAGAGTGCGGATGACTCTGCAGCACCGATTGAGCAAACAGGAGGTCCTCCTCAGCCAGGGTATCAAACTTATAGAACTTTGCAAAGGTGTTTGAACCAACTTTGACCCACTGCTTGGATGACATCACCATATGCAAATCCATCTGCGGCAGGCCTTCCCCCAGGAATGCTTGAACTAGTTGTTGCATTTGGTTTGTTGTTTGGGGGTGCTTCAGTATTAGGCAGATCTTCCTCTAGCCTTGTTCTTCTTTCGAGAGTTCCCTTGTGCTGCCTCAGTTGGATCTCCTTCACTTGACAGGGGGGTGCCCGAGCAGCGACCCTCCCCAGCTCTAGCCCAACTCCTACTTACCTGCCAGGTGAGATACTATGATCATGAAGATGCTTCTCCCAGGGCAAGGCTCACCCATTGCACTCTGGGTGTGCTGCCCCTGCGATTTCCCCAAATGTGGGAAACTTGACTGCATAATTTGTGTTTCCCCTGGTCGGCTCTCATATAATTCAGATCTCTTTGTCTCAGGTCTCTCTCCAGCCTAGTTTGCTGTCTGTTTCCACTTCTTTTTTCTTGAGCCCCTCCCTTCTATACCCTTGTGCACTATCCTGACTTCTCCCGTCTGCTTACTTTGTGCCTTCCAACGCACAATGCAAACTACAGGTAGTGCTGCAGGGCCCACACCCTTTTACTTGCTTTACAGAGCAGCTCTGGAGCTGTTACAGTGCCCAGCTGCTGCAAGAAATCAGCTTGAATGCTTCAGGGGCTGGGGCATAGCCAACATGAGCCCCACACCGAAGGAGGGTGGAGGTGTTTAATGCGAACTAGGGGTCATCCAAGCGCCGCAAAAGGCCACCATGCCCTGCACACCCCTTTATTCTTTTCATATGCAGACGAGGGTTGAAGCCAACTTTGACCCACTGCTTGTATGACATCACCATATTCAAATCCATCTGCGGCAGGCCTTCCCCCAGGAATGCTTGCACTAGTTGTTGCATTTGGTTTGTTGTTTGGGGGTGCTTCAGTATTAGGCAGCCTTCTGCCCTCCCATGTTCATCTGAAAATATGTGTTCTCCCTGCAGTTGTTGTCCCCAGATGAGAGTTCCCTTGTGCTGCCTCAGTTGAATCTCCTTTACTTGACAGAGATGTGCCTGAGCAGCGGCCCTCCCCAGCCCTATCCCAAATCATACTTATTTTGCATAGGAGATACCATGGTCATGAAGATTGTTCTCCCAGGGTTAGGTTCATTCATTGCATTCTGGGTATGCTGACCTCTGTGATTTCCCCAAATGTGGGAAACTCAACTGCATTATTTGTGGTAGTGGGGGACTGTGTTTGTGCTTTCCTCTGGTCAGCTCTGGTAAAAGTCAGATTTCTTTGTCTCAGATCTTCCTCTAGCCTTGTTCTTCTTTCAAGAGTTCCCTTGTGCTGCCTCAGTTGGATCTCCTTCACTTGACAGGGGGGTGCCCGAGCAGCGACCCTCCCCAGCTCTAGCCCAACTCCTACTTACCTGCCAGGTTAGATACTATGATCATGAAGTTGCTTCTCCCAGGGCAAGGCTCACACATTGCACTCTGGGTGTGCTGCCCCTGCGATTTCCCCAAATGTGGGAAACTTGACTGCATAATTTGTGTTTCCCCTAGTCGGCTCTCATATAATTCAGATCTCTTTGTCTCAGGTCTCTCTCCAGCCTAGTTTGCTGTCTGTTTCCACTTCTTTTTTCTTGAGCCCCTCCCTTCTACACCCTTGTGCACTATCCTGACTTCTCCTCCTGTCTGCTTACTTTGTGCCTTCCGATGCACAATGCAAACTACAGGTAGTGCTGCAGGGCCCACACCCTTTAACTTGCCTTACAGAGCAGCTCTGGAGCTGTTACAGTGCCAAGCTGCTGAAAGAAATCAGCTTGAATGCTTCAGGGGCTGGGGCATGGCCAACATGAGCCCCACACCGAAGGAGGGTGGGGGTGTTTAATGCGAACTAAGGGTCATCCAAGCGCCGCAAAAGGCCGCCATGCCCTGCATACCCCTTTTCTCTTTTCATATGCAGATGAGGGTTCCAGCCAACTTTGGCCCACTGCTTGGATGACATCACTGTATGCAAATCCGTCTTCTGCAGACCTTCCCCCAGGAATGCTTGTACTAGTTGTTGCATTTGGTTTGTTGTTTGGGGGTGCTTCAGTATTAGGCAGCCTTCTGCCCTCCCATGTTCATCTGAAAATATGTGTTCTCCCGGCAGTTGTTGTCCCCAGATGAGAGTTCCTTTGTGCTGCCTCAGTTGAATCTCCTTTACTTGACAGAGATGTGCCTGAGCAGCGGCCCTCCCCAGCCCTTTCCCAAATCATACTTATTTTGCATAGGAGATACCATGGTCATAAAGATTGTTCTCCCAGGGTGAGGTTCATTCATTGCATTCTGGGTATGCTGACCCCTGTGATTTCCCCAAATGTGGGAAACTCAACTGCATTATTTGTGGTAGTGGGGGACTGTGTTTGTGTTTTCCTCTGGTCAGCTCTGGTAAAAGTCAGATTTCTTTGTCTCAGATCTTCCTCTAGCCTTGTTCTTTTTTCGAGAGTTTCCTTGTGCTGCCTCAGTTGGATCTCCTTCACTTGACAGGGGGGTGCCCGAACAGCGACCCTCCCCAGCTCTAGCCCAACTCCTACTTACCTGCCAGGTGAGATACTATGATCAGGAAGGTGCTTCTCCCAGGGCAAGGCTCACCCAATGCACTCTGGGTGTGCTGCTCCTACGATTTCCCCAAATGTGGGACACTTGATTACATAATTTGTGTTTCCTCTGGTCGGCTCTCGTATAATTCAGATCTCTTTGTCTCAGGTCTCTCTCCTGCCTAGTTTGCTGTCTGTTTCCACTTCTCTTTTCTTGAGCCGCTCCCTTCTATGCCCTTGTGCACTATCCTGACTTCTCCCGTCTGCTTACTTTGTGCCTTCCAACGCACAATGCAAACTACAGGTAGTGCTGCAGGGCCCACACCCTTTTACTTGCTTTACAGAGCAGCTCTGGAGCTGTTACAGTGCCCAGCTGCTGCAAGAAATCAGCTTGAATGCTTCAGGGGCTGGGGCATAGCCAACATGAGCCCCACACCGAAGGAAGGTGGAGGTGTTTAATGCGAACTAGGGGTCATCCAAGCGCCGCAAAAGGCCGCAATGCCCTGCACACCCCATTTTTATTTTCATATGCAGACGAGGGTTGAAGCCAACTTTGACCCACTGCTTGGATGACATCACCATATGCAAATCCATCTGCTGCAGGCCTTCCCCCAGGAATGCTTGCACTAGTAGTTGCATTTGGTTTGTTGTTTGGGGGTGCTTCAGTATTAGGCAGCCTTCTGCCCTCCCATGTTCAACTGAAAATATGTGTTCTCACTGCAGTTGTTGTCCCCAGATGAGAGTTCCCTTGTGTTGCCTCAGTTGAATCTCCTTTACTTGACAGAGATGTGCCTGAGCAGCGGCCCTCCCCAGCCCTATCCCAAATCATACTTATTTTGCATAGGAGATACCATGGTCATGAAGATTGTTCTCCCAGGGTGAGGTTCATTCATTGCACTCTGGGTATGCTGACCCCTGTGATTTCCCCAAATGTGGGAAACTCGACTGCATTATTTGTGGTAGTGGGGGACTGTGTTTGTGCTTTCCTCTGGTCAGCTCTGGTAAAAGTCAGATTTCTTTGTCTCAGATCTTCCTCTAGCCTTGTTCTTCTTTCGAGAGTTCCCTTGTGCTGCCTCAGTTGGATCTCCTTCACTTGACAGGGGGTGCCCGAGCAGCAATCCTCCACAGCTCTAGCCCAACTCCTACTTACCTGCCAGGTGAGATACTATGATCTTCACTGTTAGGGCAATCAGGATGTGGAATTCCCTGCCAGGGAAGGTGGTAATGGCGGACTCTGTAATTGGATTTAAAAAAGGAATGGATACATTTCTGAATGAAAAAGCTATCCAAGGTTATAATACTTAAAATATCAACATGGTTAATCCGGGGGTAACATGAGTTATAGTAGCTAACTAGTCATAAAACATTATTCAGCAAGTATGTAGAATCATCACAACTTAAAACAGGTTGAACACGATGGGCAATTTGTCTCTATTCAACCTCAAAAACTATGTTACTATATGTTACTATATTACTATGTTACTGTAGTATACAGAACACCACAATGTAATGAGCAGTGATAGTGAGCACTGATGAGGATACTAGAACTGACACTGAGCAGCAAGATGCAGCACTGGACTATTAGTAATGTACTGTAGTATGCTGAGCACCACAATGCAGCACAAGACAATGAGCAGTGATACTGAGCACTGATGAGGATACTACTGAGAACTGACACTGAGCAGGAGAGACACACTACTAGTATTACTGAGCAGCAATAAGTAACCACTGATACTGAGCACTGATATTGAGATTTCCACTGAGAGAACATAGCCACGTCCTCTCCGCTCTCTCTTCAATGCACGAGTAAAAATGGCAGCAACGCGCAGCTCTTTATATGGAATCCGAATCTCGCGAGAATCCGACAGCGGGATGATGACATTTTCCCTTGTTCAGGTTTTCCGAGTCAGGCGGGAACAACCGAGCCTGCCTCGGACCAGTGTAAACCACGTGGAGTTCGTCGGGAATTCGGTTCTCGGAGAACCGAACCCGCTCCTCTCTACCTTATACCCATCAATTTTTTTATTTTCAATCTAAGCCCCTGCAGTTTTCTGTAAGCATCTGCTTCGCTATGATGATCAACAAGTCACAAGGGCAAACACTCAGGGCTTGAGGCGTAGATCTTAGGACCAGCTGCTACAAGCATGGCAGAGGTGTCACTATCACTGGTGACACCCAGAGAGGTGGCGAGGGAGATTGTAATGCAGTGCGCGCAGATAAGCAGTGCAATGGTAAAAAGGAGGCATGGTTTCATAGGTAGGGGCGTGGCCTGGTGGCCTGAATCTACATTTTGTTGCTCCGGGTGTCCCGGGGGTTGGGGGCTGCACCCGGGGACTAGTGTGTGTGCGGTGCTGGCTCCTGCACAGTGACAGGGCATGGCCACCGAGCATGACGCCTCCATTCTTGACCATGCTGTAATTGCAGTCGCACTGCAGTTCAGCGTGATCATATAAAATGGTGTAGCCTCCTGCTGGTGCAGACTGTATGTGCGCGCAGGAAGCCGCCACCATTTTTGTGATCACAGCGGCTGAATGTGATGTCATACAGCCGCTGTGACCACGCCCCCTGTGTCTCCTCCGTTGCAGACCCCATTTTGAAGCCTTGCCCCCGCACCGCTCCATCCCTGACTTGGAAATGGAGTGTTGCTGACCCCCCTCTCCCCCCCCCCCCGCCCCGATTGACAGGCAGAGGCGATCGCATTCTCTGCGGGGTGCCGCAGAAAATGCAGGCACATGCGTATGCTCTTAGCAATTTTTGCAGTTGGATCGCTTATTGTGATTGCAATCCAACCTGAATCAGGCCCTATTACCTATCACAATGCGCTACGGGCAGTACAAAATTGGGTTAATATAGGAGTAAAACTCCCAGACCTGTGCTCCTTAACTGTACCTGGTGGCTAGTGGAGCGGCTGCCCAGTAATCAGTGTCCACGCCAGTGCGCACACGGTCCACCCCCTACGGCCACGCTCCCCTTCATCAGCGGCCTCGTGATCCGGAAGGGCGGTGTGTGTGTGACTGACCTTAGGAAGAAACTGGAGCCTCCGCTGCAGTGACCCAGCAACCAGGGCACGGGAGTATACAGCGCCGCTGGGAGTGATGAAGCTGCAGTAAAGATGTCTATTAGACCTAGCCTGCTGCAGCCCTTGTAGATTCTCATAAAACAAGTTCTTCTTTTCTTGTCAAAATTAATAGCTAAGAATAGGCTGCCTGAGGCAGGCCCCTGTTAAGAGGCCTGCTACTGAAGGCACCAACTACAAACTGAGCTCCCTGTTCATGGAAGCGGGGTTATAGAGGAGAATGCACTGAGCATCTTGGGAACAGTCAAAAGCTTTGAGCCAGTTGGTGCGTCAGATCAAGATCCTACTCTACACCCCAATGTGAATCCTTGTGGAGTCCAGTGTACCCCACAGAAGAAATTAATGTGTCACACCCATTGGCAGCAACCTTAGAATAGCTGCTGACGGGCACAATTGAGAAAGGAAGGGGGGGGGGGGGGGGGATTTGAATCCAGCACATAGATGCAATTCAAATATGTAATTTGTACCTTCCTATTTTAAAATATAATGGATGAACCTCACCCTGTGAGAACAATCTTCATGATCAAGAGATCTCATATGCAAAATAAGTATGAGTTGGGATAGGGCTGGGGAGGGTGGCTGCTCGGGCAGCCCCTCCCCCGTCAAGTTAAGGAGATTCAACTGAGGACGCACAAGGGAACTCTCGTCTGGGGACAACAACTGCAGGGAGACCACATCTGTTCAGATGAACATGGGAGGGTGGAAGGCTGCCTAATATTGAAGCACCATCAAATATCAAACCATATGCAACAACTAGTACAAGCATTCCAGGGGGAAGGTCTGTAGAAGACGGATTTGCATACGGTGATGTCATCCAAGCAGTGGACCAAAGTTTGCTGGAACCCTCATCTGCATATGAAAAGAGAAAAGGGGCATGCAGGGCATGGCGGCCTTTTGCGGTGCTTGGATGACCCCTAGTTCGCATTAAACACCCCCACCCTCCTTTGGTGTGGGGCTCATGTTGGCCATGCCCCATCCCCTGAAGCATTCAAGCTGATTTCTTGCAGCAGCTGGGCACTGTAACAGCTCCAGAGCTGTTCTGTAAGGCAAGTAAAAGGGTGTGGGCCCTGCAGCACCACCTGTAGTTCGCATTGTGCGTTGGAAGGCACAAAGTAAGCAGACGGGAGGAGAAGTCAGGATAGTGCGCAAGGGCATCCTTTTCTCTTAGTCCGTAGAGGATGCTGGGGTCACATTAAGAACCATGGGGTATAGACGGGATCCGCAAGAGACATGGGCACTTTAAGACTATCAAAGGGTGTGAACTGGCTCCTCCCTCTATGCCCCTCCTCCAGACTCCAGTTATAGGAACTGTGCCCAGGGAGACGGACATTTCGAGGAAAGGATTTATTGTTAAACTAAGGTGAGCATCTTACCAGCTCACACCTTAAGCATGCCGCAGAACGTGGCATTCAACAGAACACAAGCCAACGGCATGAACAATTGCAGCAAAAAGCTGACCAGAACCATAACACAACATGTGTATAACCACAAGTAATAACTGCAGACACAGTATGGACTGGGACGGGTGCCCAGCATCCTCTACGGACTAAGAGAAAAGGATTTACCGGTAGGTATTAAAATCCTATTTTCTCATACGACCTAGAGGATGCTGGGGTCACATTAAGAACCATGGGGTTATACCAAAGCTCTTGAACGGGTGGGAGAGTGCGTACGACTCTGCAGCACCGAATGACCCAACTTGAGGTTATCATCAGCCAAGGTATCAAACTTGTAAAACTTAGCAAAAGTGTTTACTAAATAGCTGCTCGGTAAAGTTGCAATGCCGAGACTCCCCGACCAGCTGCCCAGGATGAACCCACCTTTCTAGTAGAATGGGTCTTCACCTAATTCAGTAACGGCAATCCTGCCGTGGAATGAGCATGCTGAATCTTACCACAGATCCAGCGCATAATGGTCTACATGGAAGCAGGACACCCAATCCTGTTGGGAGCATACAGGACAAACAGAGCCTCTGTTTTCCTAATCTGAACCGTTCTGGTGACATAAATTTTCAAAGTTCTGACCACAGCCAGAGACTTTGACTCAACGAAGGTGTCAGTGGCCAAAGGCACCATGTGGAAAGATGAACCACCTTCGGCAGAAATTGTTGACGTGTCCTCAATTCTGCTCTATCTTCATGAAAGATCAAATAAAGGCTCTTGTGATACTGCATGGTTTGTACTGTTTTCCATGTGCTCCCAGATCTTTCAAGCAAGTAGCATGGTCAAGAAAGTTCTGTTTGAAAAGTAACAACATTTACTGTCATTGTTATAGAATTTGGGAGAAAAAACAAGAAGAAATCTGCACTGTTGACGCACTGGACAGAATGAATGAATCATAAAATATAACCTTTATTAAGTATGTATTAAAATTGGATAAATATTAATATTATTATCCCAAACTGCAGTGAAACATAAAGGTTAAAATCACAGAACTAACATACATGTGCATAAGAAGAATAAAGAGATGTGAAAAAAAGGTTTAAAAAGCGTGTCCGTGTGTGATTATTTTTGAAGGCACAACCCTGGCGGGGTTGTTTATATAGATATATATGTTGCTAATAATCACTTTCTAGCGTAATGTTATTAAATAGCTGTTAGTATCTATGTCGTCAGGTACCACTGGGTCGTATCCTATATACTCCCTTCACTCAATAGGGGTTACCTCCCGGGAAGCCATCCCCATTGGCGAATTTGTGGGGGTGATTGAGTATAACCGGTAAGCTAACCTCCAATTTGTGGGGTGCTTAGGTAGATGGGGATCACTTATTTCTCTGTGTCCCCTAAGACTATATTCCTAAATTCAATACCATAGGGGGATAGCTTTCTATATCGGATAAGGAATCACTTGATAGGGAAATCTCTATGCATCATGGAAAGATCATATTTATTAATATCCAAACTAAAAAAATGATGAATAGCTTTAATTTAGCTGTTTAGATATAGTTAATTGGCGAGATATACCAACAGGTGCGGTTGCCTTAAGGAATATGGCAATTCCAATATAAATAGCAGCCCTCCTTCATATAATCAGCCAGATCTTATTAAATCTGGTCCAGATATAGCCGTTCAGATATACTTAATTGACAACATATATCAATCGGTGGGGTTGCCTTAAGGAATATAGCAATTCCAATTCTCATATAAATAGCAACCTTCCTTCATATATTCAGCCAGATCTTATTTAATCTGATCTAGGCGTAGGCAATAATGCTTTCCTTAGAGGTATAGCCACCTCAATTCTTATTAGGAAGCAAAGTGTCTGTCATAATGGTTTATCCAATTCATCTAAGAAATAATATATTCCATGTGTCAGAGATTCATTACTCTCTATTTACACTGTTAAAGAGTTAATTCTTATTATGTTACAGTGTAATGAAATTATCATATAGGGAGATGTGGCAATTCCATGTGCTATATATATAATAACCCTTAGTGGTCCAGATTCCACAATGAGGAATTTTCTTATAAACCGCTGAAACACACAGCTGTTTGACTGACTTCCAAATATATCTATCTCACTTTGTAACAGTCTTATGATAGAGAAACTGTTACATATTCGGTCACTTAGTTATCTAAAGGTAAACAGACTCAGTGTGAGGGTAATATAATATATCAAATGCGCTGTCAATAATCGTGGTAACTGGTGTAATAATGTGGTATATTGAGTATGCTAGTAAGGCATATAACTGCTCTCCAGCCTTTAAGTGTTACCAATCAATTTGTTACACTGTAAAGGATTTATGGTGTCCTGTTAAGACATGCAGCTGCTAGGCTGACTCAAAGATTTATCCATTTGTAACAATTATGTAACAGTTATATACATGTTACTGGTATTACATAGAAATAGTATGACACAGGCCAGCAGTCCCATGTGTCTAGATTCCACAATAGGAGATTTTCTTTGTCTTATAAACTGCTGGAACACACAGCTGCTAGACTGACTTCAAATATATATATTACTTTGTAACAGTCTTATAGTAAAGAGACTGTTACACACTGTCATTTAGTTATCTCAAGGTTAGCAGATTCTGTGTGAGGATAGTGTTCTGTTAGAACATGCAGCTGCTAGGCTGACTCATAGAAAATGTATCCATTTGTAACAAATGACACATACAGCATTAAATTAATATCTATAGCAGCCCATGTGACATCTCTACTCTTATCATAATTGTCTGGTTATTGCCAATCTGGACAGCAGGAGTGATATATATTCACTAGTCCCAATATCCCATCATATAAATATACCCACACTGATATACTTTCTTATCAAGAGTTATTAGTAGCTATCTGTATGCACTTTAGACATTGTAATTGCTAAGTGACATCATATCTAGTGTATTCCTTTCTTATAGCTCAGCTTCTATTCCCTATTAGTGGAGACTAACAGCTAACATCATAATCATATATTTTTGTTTTATAACATTTCACATGAGTCAAATACACGCGACACGCCGTGCCCTACACGCGTGTTTCACTGCATCTATGGCAACTTACATTAAAGCTAACAAGAAAGCACACTCGATCTGTCTTTAAACTGATAAAAGAAACCCCAATAATATGGGGCATGCAAAAATTTAGATAAAACTCAGTTTTGCTCCTCTCCACGGAAATCTTTAGTAAAAGGCGAAAGATTTGTTCGTTCTGAAGAGAAACCAGAGCATGACCAAGATTCCACCTGTCGCCTGAGTGCCATGCCAGCAGTCCTCATTCAGCTCAAAGTGAGCACCCAATATGAAAGAAAGAAAGCAGATTTCTCACCAGGCTTCCCCTTGCTATAAGCATGGTTTGTACTCTTTTCCATGTGCTCCCAGATCTTTCAAGCAATTAGTATGGTCAAGAAAGTTCTGCTTGAAAAGAAACAGACATTTACTGTCATTGTTATACAAATAAACTTACATTAAAGCCAACAAGAAAGCTCACTCGTTCTGTCTTTAAACTGATAAAAGAAACCCCAATAATATGGGGCATGCAAAAATTGAGATAAAACTCAGTTTTGCTCCTCTCCACGGATAATCTTTAATAAAAGGCGAAAGATTTGTTCATTCTGAAGAAAAACCAGAGCATGACCAAGATTCCACCTGTCGCCTGAGTGCCATGCCAGCAGTCCTTATTCAGATCAAAGTGAGCGCCCAATTTGAAAGAAAGCAGATTTCTCACCTGGCTTCTCCTTGCTATAAGCATGGTTTGTACTGTATTCCATGTGCTCCCAGATCTTTCAATCAAGTAGCATGGTCAAGAAAGTTCTGTTTGAAAAGAAACAAACATTTACTGTAATTTCTATGCAAATGAGCTTTCATTAAAGCACACTCATTGGGGTACATTTACTAACATTCGTAATTTCCGAAAATAGGTCAAAGTTCAATCACGAATGACATCGACAGTGTAAAACTGCAACTTTTTGAATTGATTACGATGGATTTACTAAGCTGTCGTATTCGGGTTTTTCTTTTCTTCCGATGTCGATGTCATTCGTTTTTTTTTACCTAATTTTACGGCAGTGATTAGCAAAACACTGCCGTTTTTTTTTACAATCAATCTCCGCCGGATCTGTGTGATCCGTGCTGGGGTTCTTTTTTTTTTTTTTTTTTTAATTAAACAATGTAAAATCCCAAAAAAAAATGCGTGGGGTCCCCCCTCCTAAGCATAACCAGCCTCGGGCTCTTTGAGCCGATCCTGGTTGCAGAAATATGGGAAAAAAAATGACAGGGGTTCCCCCATATTTAAGCAACCAGCATCGGGCTCTGCGCCTGGTCCTGGTCCCAAAAATACGGGGGACAAAAAGAGTAGGGGTCCCCCGTATTTTTAAAACCAGCACCGGGCTCCACTAGCTGGACAGATAATGCCACAGCCGGGGGTCACTTTTATATAGTGCCCTGCGGCCGTGGCATCAAAAATCCAACTAGTCACCCCTGGCCGGGGTACCCTGGGGGAGTGGGGACCCCTTCAATCAAGGGGTCCCCCCCCCCCAGCCACCCAAGGGCCAGGGGTGAAGCCCGAGGCTGTCCCCCCCCATCCAATGGGCTGCGGATGGGAGGGCTGATAGCCTTTGTTGTAAAATAAAAGATATTGTTTTTAGTAGCAGTACTACAAGTCCCAGCAAGCCTCCCCCGCATGCTGGTACTTGGAGAACCACAAGTACCAGCATGCGGCGGAAAAACGGGCCCGCTGGTACCTGTAGTACTACCACTAAAAAAATACCCAAAAAAACAGAAGACACACACACCGTGAAAGTATAATTTTATTACATACATACACACATACATACATACTTACCTTATGTTCCCACGCAGGTCGGTCCTCTTCTCCAGTAGAATCCAAGGGGTACCTGTTGAATAAATTCTACTCACGAGATCCAGGGGTCCAGGCTCCTCTGCAAATCCAGGGATAATCCACGTACTTGAATAAAACAAAAAAACGGTTGCCCGACCACGAACTGAAAGGTGACCCTTGTTTGCACATGGGTCACCTGTCCACGAATGCCAGAAACCCACTTTGCCTTCTGGCTAAGTGGGTTTCTTCAGCCAATCAGGGAGTGCCACGTTGTAGCACTCTCCTGATCAGCTGTGTGCTCCTGTCCTCACTGACAGGCGGCACACGGCAGTGTTACAATGTAGCGCCTATGCGCTACATTGTAACCAATGATGGGAACTTTCTGCCCTGCGGTTGACCTAAAGTGACGTCACCGCTGAGCAGAAAGTTCCCATCATTGGTTACAATGTAGCGCATAGGCGCTACATTGTAACACTGCCGTGTGCCGCCTGTCAGTGAGGACAGGAGCACACAGCTGATCAGGAGAGTGCTACAACGTGGCACTCCCTGATTGGCTGAAGAAACCCACTTAGCCAGAAGGCAAAGTGGGTTTCTGGCATTCGTGGAAAGGTGACCCATGTGCAAACATGGGTCACCTTTCAGTTCGTGGTCGGGCAACCGTTTTTATGTTTTATTCAAGTACGTGGATTATACCTGGATTTGCCGAGGAGCCTGGACCCCTGGATCTCGTGAGTAGAATTTATTCAACAGGTACCCCTTGGATTCTACTGGAGAAGAGGACCGACCTGCGTGGGAACATAAGGTAAGTATGTATGTATGTGTGTATGTATGTAATAAAATTATACTTTCACGGTGTGTGTGTCTTGTGTTTTTTTGGGTATTTTTTTAGTGGTAGTACTACAGGTACCAGCGGGCCCGTTTTTCCGCCGCATGCTGGTACTTGTGGTTCTCCAAGTACCAGCATGCGGGGGAGGCTTGCTGGGACTTGTAGTACTGCTACTAAAAACAATATCTTTTATTTTACAACAAAGGCTATCAGCCCTCCCATCCGCAGCCCATTGGATGGGGGGGGACAGCCTCGGGCTTCACCCCTGGCCCTTGGGTGGCTGGGGGGGGGGACCCCTTGATTGAAGGGGTTCCCACTCCCCCAGGGTACCCCGGCCAGGGGTGACTAGTTGGATTTTTGATGCCACGGCCGCAGGGCGCTGTATAAAAGTGACCCCCGGCTGTGGCATTATCTGTCCAGCTAGTGGAGCCCGGTGCTGGTTTTAAAAATACGGGGGACCCCTACTCTTTTTGTCCCCCGTATTTTTGGGACCAGGACCAGGCGCAGAGCCCGATGCTGGTTGCTTAAATATGGGGGAACCCCTGTCATTTTTTTCACCATATTTCTGCAACCAGGATCGGCTCAAAGAGCCCGAGGCTGGTTATGCTTAGGAGGGGGGACCCCACGCAATTTTTTTTAAAAAAATAAGCACTTTCCCACCCCTTCCCACTGATATACATGCACGGATCTCATGGATCCGTGCATGCCTATCCAATCACGAATAAAAAAAAAAGTTCTGTTTTTTTTTAGCACTTTTTTACGAGTTGAAATTTTTCACGGCAGTGTTTGTTCTTTTTTGGCTTTGCACTTCTTAGTAAATGACCGAGATTCATACTTAAACAGCCGCGTTTTGACCGATGGTGTATTCATTCGTAATTTTTTACCTGAACTTGCAAAAAATTACGAATGCCCTCATCACTGCCGTGATTAGTGTTTAGTAAATGACCGAGATTAACCGAGATGACACTTTGAAGAAAAAACGGCATCTCGGTCAAAATCGGGAGCTTAGTAAATATACCCCATTCTATCTTTAAACCGATAAAAGAAACCCCAAAAAGATGGGGCATGCAAAAATTGAGGTAAAACTCAGTTTTGCTCCTCTCCACGGAAATCTTTAGTAAAAGGCGAAAGATTTGTTCGTTCTGAAGAGAAACCAGAGCATGACCAAGATTTTCATCTGAAAATATGTGTTCTCCCTGCAGTTGTTGTCCCCAGATGAGAGTTCCCTTGTGCTGCCTCAGTTGAATCTCCTTTACTTGACAGAGATGTGCCTGAGCAGCGGCCCTCCCCAGCCCTATCCCAAATCATACTTATTTTGCATAGGAGATACCATGGTCATGAAGATTGTTCTCCCAGGGTGAGGTTCATTCATTGCATTCTGGGTATGCTGACCCCTGTGATTTCCCCAAATGTGGGAAACTCGACTGCATTATTTGTGGTAGTGGGGGACTGTGTTTGTGCTTTCCTCTGGTCAGCTCTGGTAAAAGTCAGATTTCTTTGTCTCAGATCTTCCTCTAGCCTTGTTCTTCTTTCGAGAGTTCCCTTGTGCTGCCTCAGTTGGATCTCCTTCACTTGACAGGGGGTGCCCGAGCAGCAATCCTCCACAGCTCTAGCCCAACTCCTACTTACCTGCCAGGTGAGATACTATGATCTTCACTGTTAGGGCAATCAGGATGTGGAATTCCCTGCCAGGGAAGGTGGTAATGGCGGACTCTGTAATTGGATTTAAAAAAGGAATGGATACATTTCTGAATGAAAAAGCTATCCAAGGTTATAATACTTAAAATATCAACATGGTTAATCCGGGGGTAACATGAGTTATAGTAGCTAACTAGTCATAAAACATTATTCAGCAAGTATGTAGAATCATCACAACTTAAAACAGGTTGAACACGATGGGCAATTTGCCTCTATTCAACCTCAAAAACTATGTTACTATATGTTACTATATTACTATGTTACTGTAGTATACAGAAAAAAAAAATGCAATGAACAGTGATAGTGAGCACTGATGAGGATACTAGAACTGACACTGAGCAGCAAGATGCAGCACTGGACTATTAGTAATGTACTGTAGTATGCTGAGCACCACAATGCAGCACAAGACAATGAGCAGTGATACTGAGCACTGATGAGGATACTACTGAGAACTGACACTGAGCAGGAGAGACACACTACTAGTATTACTGAGCAGCAATAAGTAACCACTGATACTGAGCACTGCTATTGAGATTTCCACTGAGAGAACATAGCCACGTCCATTCCGCTCTCTCTTCAATGCACGAGTAAAAATGGCGGCAACGCGCAGCTCTTTATATGGAATCCGAATCTCGCGAGAATCCGACAGCGGGATGATGACATTTTCCCTTGTTCAGGTTTTCCGAGTCAGGCGGGAACAACCGAGCCTGCCTCGGACCAGTGTAAACCACGTGGAGTTCGTGGGGAATTCGGTTCTCGGAGAACCGAACCCGATCCTCTCTACCTTATACCCATCAATTTTTTTATTTTCAATCTAAGCCCCTGCAGTTTTCTGTAAGCATCTGCTTCGCTATGATGATCAACAAGTCACAAGGGCAAACACTCAGGGCTTGAGGCGTAGATCTTAGGACCAGCTGCTACAAGCATGGCAGAGGTGTCACTATTACTGGTGACACCCAGAGAGGTGGCGAGGGAGATTGTAATGCAGTGCGCGCAGATAAGCAGCGCAATGGTAAAAAGGAGGCATGGTTTCATAGGTAGGGACGTGGCCTGGTGGCCTGAATCTACATTTTGTTGCTCCGGGTGTCCCGGGGGTTGGGGGCTGCACCCGGGGACTAGTGTGTGAGCGGTGCTGGCTCCTGCACAGTGAAAAGGCATGGCCACCCAGCATGACGCCTCCCTTCTTGACCATGCTGTAATTGCAGTCGCACTGCAGTTCAGCGTGATCATAAAAAATGGTGTAGCCTCCTGCTGGTGCAGACTGTATGTGCGCGCAGGAAGCCGCCACCATTTTTGTGATCACAGCGGCTGAATGTGATGTCATACAGCCGCTGTGACCACGCCCCCTGTGTCTCCTCCATTGCAGACCCCATTTTGAAGCCTTGCACCCGCACCGCTCCATCCCTCACTTGGAAATGGAGTGTTGCTGACCCACCTATCACCCCCCCCCCCCGCCCCGATTGACAGGCAGAGGCGATCGCATTCTCTGCGGGGTGCCGCAGAAAATGCAGGCACATGCGTATGCTCTTAGCAATTTTTGCAGTTGGATCGCTTATTGTGATTGCAATCCAACCTGAATCAGGCCCTATTACCTATCACAATGCGCTGCGGGCAGTACAAAATTGGGTTAATATAGGAGAAAAACCCCCAGACCTGTGCTCCTTAACTGTACCTGGTGGCTAGTGGAGCGGCTGCCCAGTAATCAGTGTCCACGCCAGTGCGCACACGGTCCACCCCCTACGGCCGCGCTCCCCTTCAACAGCGGCCTCGTGATCCGGAAGGGTGGTGTGTGTGTGACTGACCTTAGGATGAAACCGGAGCCTCCGCTGCAGTGACCCAGCAACCAGGGCACGGGAGTATACAGCGCCGCTGGGAGTGATGAAGCTGCAGTAAAGATGTCTATTAGACCTAGCCTGCTGCAGCCCTTGTAGATTCTCATAAAACAAGTTCTTCTTTTCTTGTCAAAATTTATAGCTAAGAATAGGCTGCCTGAGGCAGGCCCCTGTTAAGTGGCCTGCTACTGAAGGCACCAACTACAAACTGAGCTCCCTGTTCATGGAAGCGGGGTTATAGAGGAGAATGCACTGAGCATCTTGGGAACAGTCAAAAGCTTTGAGCCGGTTGGTGCCTCAGATCAAGATCCTACTCTACACCCCAATGTGAATCCTTGTGGAGTCCAGTGTACCCCACAGAAGAAATTAATGTGTCATACCCATTGGCAGCAACCTTAGAATAGCTGCTGATGGGCACAATTGAGAACGGAAGGGGGGGGGGGGGGGACATTTGAATCCAGCACATAAATGCAATTCAAATATGTAATTTGTACCTTCCTATTTTAAAATATAATGGATGAACCTCACCCTGTGAGAACAATCTTCATAATCAAGAAATCTCATATGCAAAATAAGTATGAGTTGGGATAGGGCTGGGGAGGGTGTCTGCTCTGGCAGCCCCTCCCCCGTCAAGTTAAGGAGATTCAACTGAGGAAGCACAAGGGAACTCTCGTCTGGGGACAACAACTGCAGGGAGACCACATCTTTTCAGATGAACATGGGAGGGCGGAAGGCTGCCTAATACTGAAGCACCATCAAATATCAAACCATATGCAACATCTAGTACAAGCATTCCTGGGGGAAGGTCTGCAGCAGACGGATTTGCATACAGTGATGTTATCCAAGCAGTGGGCCAAAGTTGGCTGGAACCCTCATCTGCATATGAAAAGAGAAAAGGGGCGTGCAGGGCATGGCGGCCTTTTGCAGTGCTTGGATGACCCCTAGTTCTCATTAAACACCCCCACCCTCCTTTGGTGTGGGGCTCATGTTGGCCATGCCCCATCCCCTGAAGCATTCAAGCTGATTTCTTGCAGCAGCTGGGCACTGTAACAGCTCCAGAGCTGTTCTGTAAGGCAAGTAAAAGGGTGTGGGCCCTGCAGCACCACCTGTAGTTCGCATTGTGCGTTGGAAGGCACAAAGTAAGCAGACGGGAGGAGAAGTCAGGATAGTGCGCAAGGGCATCCTTTTCTCTTAGTCCGTAGAGGATGCTGGGGTCACATTAAGAACCATGGGGTATAGACGGGATCCGCAAGAGACATGGGCACTTTAAGACTATCAAAGGGTGTGAACTGGCTCCTCCCTCTATGCCCCTCCTCCAGACTCCAGTTATAGGAACTGTGCCCAGGGAGACGGACATTTCGAGGAAAGGATTTATTGTTAAACTAAGGTGAGCATCTTACCAGCTCACACCTTAAGCATGCCGCAGAACGTGGCATTCAACAGAACACAAGCCAACGGCATGAACAATTGCAGCAAAAAGCTGACCAGAACCATAACACAACATGTGTATAACCACAAGTAATAACTGCAGACACAGTATGGACTGGGACGGGTGCCCAGCATCCTCTACAGACTAAGAGAAAAGGATTTACCGGTAGGTATTAAAATCCTATTTTCTCATACGACCTAGAGGATGCTGGGGTCACATTAAGAACCATGGGGTTATACCAAAGCTCTTGAACGGGTGGAAGAGTGCGTACGACTCTGCAGCACCGAATGACCCAACTTGAGGTTATCATCGGCCAAGGTATCAAACTTGTAAAACTTAGCAAAAGTGTTTACTAAATAGCTGCTCGGCAAAGTTGCAATGCCGAGACTCCCCGACCAGCTGCCCAGGATGAACCCACCTTTCTAGTAGAATGGGTCTTCACCTAATTCAGTAACGGCAATCCTGCTGTGGAATGAGCATGCTGAATCTTACCACAGATCCAGCGCATAATGGTCTGCATGGAAGCAGGACACCCAATCCTGTTGGGAGCATACAGGACAAACAGAGCCTCTGTTTTCCTAATCTGAACCGTTCTGGTGACATAAATTTTTAAAGTTCTGACCACAGCCAGAGACTTTGACTCAACGAAGGTGTCAGTGGCCAAAGGCACCATGTGGAAAGATGAACCACCTTCGGCAGAAATTGTTGACGTGTCCTCAATTCTGCTCTATCTTCATGAAAGATCAAATAAAGGCTCTTGTGATACTGCATGGTTTGTACTGTTTTCCATGTGCTCCCAGATCTTTCAAGCAAGTAGCATGGTCAAGAAAGTTCTGTTTGAAAAGAAACAAACATTTACTGTCATTGTTATGCAAATAAACTTACATTAAAGCTAACAAGAAAGCACACTCGTTCTGTCTTTAAACTGATAAAAGAAACCCCAATAATATGGGCACACCTCCCAACTTTGTCGGCTCGCATAGAGGGACACACGCGCGGCGAAGTCGCGCGCGCTCCCAAAAAGGGCGTGGCCTAAGTAAAAGGGGGTGTGACTTCGCGGGAGGACCCGCGATCGCGAGTCACGCCCCCGTTTTCGGCACTGAGGGGGCATGCCCAGCGCTCTGTGAGCCGCTGGCATGCCACCTCTCCCTCTGACTTCAGTGAATAGACGCTGTGCGCATGCGCACAGCGTCTATTCACCGCTGCTCTGCTAAGCAGGGCAGCGACAGACAGAGCCTCCCAACTGTCCTCCCCACCACGGGACACTGCGGCCCGCAGGTGGGACAGCGGGACAGTACCCAAAAAACGGGAATGTCCAGCGAAAATCGGGACAGTTGGGAGGTATGATATGGGGCATGCAAAAATTGAGATAAAACTCAGTTTTGCTCCTCTCCACGGAAATTTTTAATAAAAGGCGAAATATTTGTTAGTTCTGAAGAGAAACCAGAGCATGACCAAGATTCCACCTGTCGCCTGAGTGCCATGCCAGCAGTTCTCATTCAGCTGAAAGTGAGCACCCAATTTGAATGAAAGAAAGCAGATTTCTCACCAGGCTTCCCCTTGCTATAAACATGGTTTGTACTCTTTTCCATGTGCTCCCAGATCTTTCAAGCAATTAGTGTGGTCAAGAAAGTTCTGTTTGAAAAGAAACAAACATTTACTGTAATTTCTATGCAAATGAGCTTACATTAAAGCACACTCGTTCTATCTTTAAACAGATAAAATAAAACCCCAATAAGATGGGGCAAGGAAAAAATGAGATAAAACTCAGTTTTGTTCCTCTCCACGGAAATCTTTAGTAAAAGGCGAAAGATTTGTTCGTTCTGAAGAGAAACCAGAGCATGACCAAGATTCCACCTGTCGCCTGAGTGCCATGCCAGCAGTTCTTATTCAGCTCAAAGTGAGCACCCAATTTGAAAGAAAGAAAGCAGATTTCTCACCAGGCTTCCCCTAGCTATAAACATGGTTTGTACTCTTTTCCATGTGTTCCCAGATCTTTCAAGCAATTAGTATAGTCAAGAAAGTTCTGTTTGAAAAGAAACAAACATTTACTGTCATTTCTATGCAAATGAGCTTACATTAAAGCACACTCGTTCTATCTTTAAACGAATAAAATAAAACCCCAATAAGATGGGGCATGCAAAATTTGAGATAAAACTCAGTTTTGCTCCTCTCCACGGAAATCTTTAGTAAAAGGCGAAAGATTTGTTCGTTCTGAAGAGAAACCAGAGCATGACCAAGATTCCACCTGTCGCCTGAGTGCCATGCCAGCAGTCCTCATTCAGCTCAAAGTGAGCACCCAATTTGAAAGAAAGAAAGCAGATTTCTCACCAGGCTTCCCCTTGCTATAAGCATGGTATGTACTCTTTTCCATGTGCTCCCAGATCTTTCAAGCAATTAGTATGGTCAAGAAAGTTCTGCTTGAAAAGAAACAGACATTTACTGTCATTGTTATACAAATAAACTTACATTAAAGCTAACAAGAAAGCACACTCGTTCTGTCTTTAAACTGATAAAAGAAACCCCAATAATATGGGGCATGCAAAAATTGAGATAAAACTCAGTTTTGCTCCTCTCCACGGAAATCTTTAATAAAAGGCGAAATATTTGTTAGTTCTGAAGAGAAACCAGAGCATGACCAAGATTCCACCTGTCGCCTGAGTGCCATGCCAGCAGTCCTCATTCAGATCAAAGTGAGCGCCCAATTTGAAAGAAAGCAGATTTCTCACCTGGCTTCTCCTTGCTATAAGCATGGTTTGTATTGTATTCCATGTGCTCCCAGATCTTTCAAGCAAGTAGCATGGTCAAGAAAGTTCTGTTTGAAAAGAAACAAACATTTACTGTAATTTCTATGCAAATGAGCTTTCATTAAAGCACACTCATTATATCTTTAAACCGATAAAAGAAACCCCAAAAAGATGGGGCATGCAAAAATTGAGGTAAAACTCAGTTTTGCTCCTCTCCACGGAAATCTTTAGTAAAAGGCGAAAGATTTGTTCGTTCTGAAGAGAAACCAGAGCATGACCAAGATTTTCATCTGAAAATATGTGTTCTCCCTGCAGTTGTTGTCCCCAGATGAGAGTTCCCTTGTGCTGCCTCAGTTGAATCTCCTTTACTTGACAGAGATGTGCCTGAGCAGCGGCCCTCCCCAGCCCTATCCCAAATCATACTTATTTTGCATAGGAGATACCATGGTCATGAAGATTGTTCTCCCAGGGTGAGGTTCATTCATTGCATTCTGGGTATGCTGACCCCTGTGATTTCCCCAAATGTGGGAAACTCGACTGCATTATTTGTGGTAGTGGGGGACTGTGTTTGTGCTTTCCTCTGGTCAGCTCTGGTAAAAGTCAGATTTCTTTGTCTCAGATCTTCCTCTAGCCTTGTTCTTCTTTCGAGAGTTTCCTTGTGCTGCCTCAGTTGGATCTCCTTCACTTGACAGGGGGTGCCCGAGCAGCAATCCTCCACAGCTCTAGCCCAACTCCTACTTACCTGCCAGGTGAGATACTAGGATCTTCACTGTTAGGGCAATCAGGATGTGGAATTCCCTGCCAGGGAAGGTGGTAATGGTGGACTCTGTAATTGGATTTAAAAAAGGAATGGATACATTTCTGAATGAAAAAGCTATCCAAGGTTATAATACTTAAAATATCAACATGGTTAATCCGGGGGTAACATGAGTTATAGTAGCTAACTAGTCATAAAACATTATTCAGCAAGTATGTAGAATCATCACAACTTAAAACAGTTTGAACACGATGGGCAATTTGCCTCTATTCAACCTCAAAAACTATGTTACTATATGTTACTATATTACTATGTTACTGTAGTATACAGAAAACCAAAATGCAATGAACAGTGATAGTGAGCACTGATGAGGATACTAGAACTGACACTGAGCAGCAAGATGCAGCACTGGACTATTAGTAATGTACTGTAGTATGCTGAGCACCACAATGCAGCACAAGACAATGAGCAGTGATACTGAGCACTGATGAGGATACTACTGAGAACTGACACTGAGCAGGAGAGACACACTACTAGTATTACTGAGCAGCAATAAGTAACCACTGATACTTAGCACTGATATTGAGATTTCCACTGAGAGAACATAGCCACGTCCATTCCGCTCTATCTTCAATGCACGAGTAAAAATGGCGGCAACGCGCAGCTATTTATATGGAATCCGAATCTCGCGAGAATCCGACAGCGGGATGATGACATTTTCCCTTGTTCAGGTTTTCCGAGTCAGGCGGGAACAACCGAGCCTGCCTCGGACCAGTGTAAACAACGTGGAGTTCGTGGGGAATTCGGTTCTCGGAGAACCGAACCCGCTCCTCTCTACCTTATACCTATCAATTTTCTTATTTTCAATCTAAGCCCCTGCAGTTTTCTGTAAGCATCTGCTTCGCTATGATGATCAACAAGTCACAAGGGCAAACACTCAGGGCTTGAGGCGTAGATCTTAGGACCAGCTGCTACAAGCATGGCAGAGGTGTCACTATCACTGGTGACACCCAGAGAGGTGGCGAGGGAGATTGTAATGCAGTGCGCGCAGATAAGCAGCGCAATGGTAAAAAGGAGGCAAGGTTTCATAGGTAGGGGCGTGGCCTGGTGGCCTGAATCTACATTTTGTTGCTCCGGGTGTCCCGGGGGTTGGGGGCTGCACCCGGGGACTAGTGTGTGAGCGGTGCTGGCTCCTGCACAGTGAAAGGGCATGGCCACCCAGCATGACGCCTCCCTTCTTGACCATGCTGTAATTGCAGTCGCACTGCAGTTCAGCGTGATCATAAAAAATGGTGTAGCCTCCTGCTGGTGCAGACTGTATGTGCGCGCAGGAAACCACCACCATTTTTGTGATCACAGCGGCTGAATGTGATGTCATACAGCCGCTGTGACCACGCCCCCTGTGTCTCCTCCGTTGCGGACCCCATTTTGAAGCCTTGCCCCCGCACCGCTCCATCCCTGACTTGGAAATGGAGTGTTGCTGACCCACCTATCCCCCCCCCCCCCCGCCCCGATTGACAGGCAGAGGCGATCGCATTCTCTGCGGGGTGCCGCAGAAAATGCAGGCACATGCGTATGCTCTTAGCAATTTTTGCAGTTGGATCGCTTATTGTGATTGCAATCCAACCTGAATCAGGCCCTATTACCTATCACAATGCGCTGCGGGCAGTACAAAATTGGGTTAATATAGGAGAAAAACCCCCAGACCTGTGCTCCTTAACTGTACCTGGTGGCTAGTGGAGCGGCTGCCCAGTAATCAGTGTCCACGCCAGTGCGCACACGGTCCACCCCCTACGGCCACGCTCCCCTTCATCAGCGGCCTCGTGATCCGGAAGGGTGGTGTGTGTGTGACTGACCTTAGGATGAAACCGGAGCCTCCACTGCAGTGACCCAGCATCCAGGGCATGGGAGTATACAGCGCCGCTGGGAGTGATGAAGCTGCAGTAAAGATGTCTATTAGACCTAGCCTGCTGCAGCCCTTGTAGATTCTCATAAAACAAGTTCTTCTTTTCTTGTCAAAATTTATAGCTAAGAATAGGCTGCCTGAGGCAGGCCCCTGTTAAGTGGCCTGCTACTGAAGGCACCAACTACAAACTGAGCTCCCTGTTCATGGAAGCGGGGTTATAGAGGAGAATGCACTGAGCATCTTGGGAACAGTCAAAAGCTTTGAGCCGGTTGGTGCCTCAGATCAAGATCCTACTCTACACCCCAATGTGAATCCTTGTGGAGTCCAGTGTACCCCACAGAAGAAATTAATGTGTCACACCCATTGGCAGCAACCTTAGAATAGCTGCTGACGGGCACAATTGAGAATGGAAGGGGGGGGGGGGGGACATTTGAATCCAGCACATAAATGCAATTCAAATATGTAATTTGTACCTTCCTATTTTAAAATATAATGGATGAACCTCACCCTGTGAGAACAATCTTCATGATCAAGAGATCTCATATGCAAAATAAGTATGAGTTGGGATAGGGCTGGGGAGGGTGGCTGCTCGGGCAGCCCCTCCCCCGTCAAGTTAAGGAGATTCAACTGAGGAAGCACAAGGGAACTCTCGTCTGGGGACAACAACTGCAGGGAGACCACATCTTTTCAGATGAACATGGGAGGGCGGAAGGCTGCCTAATACTGAAGCACCATCAAATATCAAACCATATGCAACATCTAGTACAAGCATTCCTGGGGGAAGGTCTGCAGCAGACGGATTTGCATACAGTGATGTTATCCAAGCAGTGGGCCAAAGTTGGCTGGAACCCTCATCTGCATATGAAAAGAGAAAAGGGGCGTGCAGGGCATGGCGGCCTTTTGCAGTGCTTGGATGACCCCTAGTTCTCATTAAACACCCCCACCCTCCTTTGGTGTGGGGCTCATGTTGGCCATGCCCCATCCCCTGAAGCATTCAAGCTGATTTCTTGCAGCAGCTGGGCACTGTAACAGCTCCAGAGCTGTTCTGTAAGGCAAGTAAAAGGGTGTGGGCCCTGCAGCACCACCTGTAGTTCGCATTGTGCGTTGGAAGGCACAAAGTAAGCAGACGGGAGGAGAAGTCAGGATAGTGCGCAAGGGCATCCTTTTCTCTTAGTCCGTAGAGGATGCTGGGGTCACATTAAGAACCATGGGGTATAGACGGGATCCGCAAGAGACATGGGCACTTTAAGACTATCAAAGGGTGTGAACTGGCTCCTCCCTCTATGCCCCTCCTCCAGACTCCAGTTATAGGAACTGTGCCCAGGGAGACGGACATTTCGAGGAAAGGATTTATTGTTAAACTAAGGTGAGCATCTTACCAGCTCACACCTTAAGCATGCCGCAGAACGTGGCATTCAACAGAACACAAGCCAACGGCATGAACAATTGCAGCAAAAAGCTGACCAGAACCATAACACAACATGTGTATAACCACAAGTAATAACTGCAGACACAGTATGGACTGGGACGGGTGCCCAGCATCCTCTACAGACTAAGAGAAAAGGATTTACCGGTAGGTATTAAAATCCTATTTTCTCATACGACCTAGAGGATGCTGGGGTCACATTAAGAACCATGGGGTTATACCAAAGCTCTTGAACGGGTGGAAGAGTGCGTACGACTCTGCAGCACCGAATGACCCAACTTGAGGTTATCATCGGCCAAGGTATCAAACTTGTAAAACTTAGCAAAAGTGTTTACTAAATAGCTGCTCGGCAAAGTTGCAATGCCGAGACTCCCCGACCAGCTGCCAAAGATGAACCCACCTTTCTAGTAGAATGGGTCTTCACCTAAATCAGTAACGGCAATCCTGCCGTGGAATGAGCATGCTGAATCTTACCACAGATCCAGCGCATAATGGTCTGCATGGAAGCAGGACACCCAATCCTGTTGGGAGCATACAGGACAAACAGAGCCTCTGTTTTCCTAATCTGAACCGTTCTGGTGACATAAATTTTCAAAGTTCTGACCACAGCCAGAGACTTTGACTCAACGAAGGTGTCAGTGGCCAAAGGCACCATGTGGAAAGATGAACCACCTTCGGCAGAAATTGTTGACGTGTCCTCAATTCTGCTCTATCTTCATGAAAGATCAAATAAAGTCTCTTGTGATACTGCATGGTTTGTACTGTTTTCCATGTGCTCCCAGATCTTTCAAGCAAGTAGCATGGTCAAGAAAGTTCTGTTTGAAAAGAAACAAACATTTACTGTCATTGTTATGCAAATAAACTTACATTAAAGCTAACAAGAAAGCACACTCGTTCTGTCTTTAAACTGATAAAAGAAACCCCAATAATATGGGCATACCTCCCAACTTTGTCGGCTCGCAAAGAGGGACACACGCGCGGCGAAGTCGCGCGTGCTCCCAAAAAGGGCGTGGCCTAAGTAAAAGGGGGCGTGGTTTCGCGGGAGGACCCGCGATCGCGAGTCACGCCCCCGTTTTCGGCACTGAGGGGGCATGCCCAGCGCTCTGTGAGCCGCTGGCATGCCACCTCTCCCTCCGACTTCAGTGAATAGACGCTGTGCGCATGCGCACAGCGTCTATTCACCGCTGTTCTGCTAAGCAGGGCAGCGACAGACAGAGCCTCCCAATTGTCCTCCCCACCGCGGGACACTGCGGCCCGCAGGTGGGACAGCGGGACAGTCCCCAAAAAACGGGACTGTCCCGCGAAAATCGGGACAGTTGGGAGGTATGATATGGGGCATGCAAAAATTGAGATAAAACTCAGTTTTGCTCCTCTCCACGGAAATCTTTAATAAAAGGCAAAATATTTGTTAGTTCTGAAGAGAAACCAGAGCATGACCAAGATTCCACCTGTCGCCTGAGTGCCATGCCAGCAGTTCTCATTCAGCTGAAAGTGAGCACCCAATTTGAATGAAAGAAAGCAGATTTCTCACCAGGCTTCCCCTTGCTATAAACATGGTTTGTACTCTTTTCCATGTGCTCCCAGATCTTTCAAGCAATTAGTGTGGTCAAGAAAGTTCTGTTTGAAAAGAAACAAACATTTACTGTAATTTCTATGCAAATGAGCTTACATTAAAGCACACTCGTTCTATCTTTAAACAGATAAAATAAAACCCCAATAAGATGGGGCATGCAAAAATTCAGATAAAACCCAGTTTTGCTCCTCTCCACGGAAATCTTTAGAAAAAGGCGAAAGATTTGTTCGTTCTGAAGAGAAACCAGAGCATGACCAAGATTCCACCTGTCGCCTGAGTGCCATGCCAGCAGTCCTCATTCAGCTCAAAGTGAGCACCCAATTTGAAAGAAAGAAAGCAGATTTCTCACCAGGCTTCCCCTTGCTATAAACATGGTTTGTACTCTTTTCCATGTGCTCCCAGATCTTTCAAGAAATTAGTATGGTCAAGAAAGTTCTGCTTGAAAAGAAACAGACATTTATTGTCATTGTTATGCAAATAAACTTACATTAAAGCTAACAAGAAAGCACACTCGTTCTGTCTTTAAACTGATAAAAGAAACCCCAATAATATGGGGCATGCAAAAATTGAGATAAAACTCAGTTTTGCTCCTCTCCACGGATAATCTTTAATAAAAGGCGAAAGATTTGTTCGTTCTGAAGAGAAACCAGAGCATGACCAAGATTCCACCTGTCGCCTGAGTGCTGTGCCAGCAGTCCTCATTCAGATCAAAGTGAGCGCCCAATTTGAAAGAAAGCAGATTTCTCACCTGGCTTCTCCTTGCTATAAGCATGGTTTGTACTGTATTCCATGTGCTCCCAGATCTTTAAAGCAAGTAGCATGGTCAAGAAAGTTCTGTTTGAAAATAAATAAACATTTACTGTCATTTCTATGCAAATGAGCTTACATTAAAGCACACTCATTCTATCTTTAAACCGATAAAAGAAACCCCAAAAAGATGGGGCATGCAAAAATTAAGATAAAACTCGGTTTTGCTCCTCTCCACGGAAATCTTTAGTAAAAGGCGAAATATTTTTTCGTTCTGAAGAGAAACCAGAGCATGACCAAGATTCCACCTGTCGCCTGAGTGCCATGCCAGCAGTCCTCATTCAGCTCAAAGTGAGCACCCAATTTGAAAGAAAGAAAGAAAGCAGATTTCTCACCAGGCTTCCCCTTGCTATAAACATGGTTTGTACTCTTTTCCATGTGCTCCCAGATCTTTCAAGAAATTAGTATGGTCAAGAAAGTTCTGCTTGAAGAGAAACAGACATTTATTGTCATTGTTATGCAAATAAACTTACATTAAAGCTAACAAGAAAGCACACTCGTTCTGTCTTTAAACTGATAAAAGAAACCCCAATAATATGGGGCATGCAAAAATTGAGATAAAACTCAGTTTTGCTCCTCTCCACGGATAATCTTTAATAAAAGGCGAAAGATTTGTTCGTTCTGAAGAGAAACCAGAGCATGACCAAGATTCCACCTGTCGCCTGAGTGCTGTGCCAGCAGTCCTCATTCAGATCAAAGTGAGCGCCCAATTTGAAAGAAAGCAGATTTCTCACCTGGCTTCTCCTTGCTATAAGCATGGTTTGTACTGTATTCCATGTGCTCCCAGATCTTTAAAGCAAGTAGCATGGTCAAGAAAGTTCTGTTTGAAAATAAATAAACATTTACTGTCATTTCTATGCAAATGAGCTTACATTAAAGCACACTCATTCTATCTTTAAACCGATAAAAGAAACCCCAAAAAGATGGGGCATGCAAAAATTGAGATAAAACTCGGTTTTGCTCCTCTCCACGGAAATCTTTAGTAAGAGGCGAAAGATTTGTTCGTTCTGAAGAGAAACCAGAGCATGACCAAGATTTTTATCTGAAAATATGTGTTCTCCCTGCAGTTGTTGTCCCCAGATGAGAGTTCCCTTGTGCTGCCTCAGCTGAATCTCCTTTACTTGACAGAGATGTGCCTGAGCAGCGGCCCTCCCCAGCCCTATCCCAAATCATACTTATTTTGCATAGGCGATACCATGGTCATGAAGATTGTTCTCCCAGGGTGAGGTTCATTCATTGCATTCTGGGTATGCTGACCCCTGTGATTTCCCCAAATGTGGGAAACTCGACTGCATTATTTGTGGTAGTGGGGGACTGTGTTTGTGCTTTCCTCTGGTCAGCTCTGGTAAAAGTCAGATTTATTTGTCTCAGATCTTCCTCTAGCCTTGTTCTTCTTTCGAGAGTTCCCTTGTGCTGCCTCAGTTGGATCTCTTTCACTTGACAGGGGGGTGCCCGAGCAGCGACCCTCCCCAGCTCTAGCCCAACTCCTACTTACCTGCCAGGTGAGATACTATGATCATGAAGGTGCTTCTCCCAGGGCAAGGCTCACCCATTGCACTCTGGGTGTGGTGCCCCTGCGATTTCCCCAAATGTGGGAAGCTTGACTGCAGAATTTGTGTTTCCCCTGGTCGGCTCTCATATAATTCAGATCTCTTTGTCTCAGGTCTCTCTCCAGCCTAGTTTGCTGTCTGTTTCCACTTCTTTTTTCATGAGCCCCTCCCTTTTATACCCTTGTGCACTATCCTGACTTCTCCTCTTGTCTGCTTACTTTGTGCCTTCCAATGCACAATGCAAACTACAGGTAGTGCTGCAGGGCCCACACCCTTTTACTTGCCGTACAGAGCAGCTCTGGAGCTGTTACAGTGCCCAGCTTGTCACGATTCTGGTATCTGGACGCCATTACTTACCCTTCAGATGCCTCCTAAGGCTGGCTCAGCGTTCCAGGACCGGATCCCGCTGTTCCTGAGTTTCCACATGCAGAATGTCAGAGTGGTGATTTCATCAGCCGTGGCCTCCGCTGTGCCCGCGTGGTTAAATGTGCGCTTGTCAGTCTGGCGTCTCCTGTCTCCTGTGGCCGGCGTCGCCATTACTGTTTCAATTCTCACATGGATTACAAACTAAACTTCCCTCCAAGTGTCTGCATGGGCGCAGCCATCTTGGATTTTGTCATCTGATCATTTCCACCAATCTGCTGTCTGTATTGTTGATTTGCATAATTGCCTAGCCAACCCCTTCCTTGCTGCAGGTATAAGTAAGCTGTGCCTGAGCAAGGAAGGCGTCAGTGCTTTGGTTGTCTAACCTAGTTCCAGTTTGTCTCTCTCCTGTGGTTGTCTTCCAGGTTCCAGCTCCTGTCTCCAGACTTCTGCTACAGAGACCCGCACCAGCATTCCATCTGCGGTGTAGCCTGACTCTCCGATCCATTCTGGACTCACCTGTTTCCAGCCACAACAATCACCTGCTTCCAGCCCAGCTTCCAGCAGTGTACAGCTTCTCTTAAAGGGCCGGTGTCCTTTTCTGCAGTTTAACACTCTCCACCGGTATTATTATTTCACCGCTCTCAAACAATCACCTGCTTCCAGCCCAGCTTCCAGCAGTGTACAGCTTCTCTTAAAGGGCCGGTGTCCTTTTCTGCAGTTTACCACTCTCCACCGGTATTATTATTTCACTGCTCTCAAACTCCAAACTTCATTATTATTTCATCGCTCTCAAGTTCGTTTATTATTTAACTGGTCCCAGCCAGTATCCACTCCGTATCAACAACAGTCTGGTTCCAGCCAGTATCCACAGCAGCCGTTTTATCTTCAGCAGCCCAGCCCTTCCTGGAACACCGGCTGGTACGATCCTGGGTTCTCTCCATTGCTACAGTCAGGCCTGGTAAGGACTTTCCAACTAGAAGATTATTAGAACTGTCTCACACTACCAGTGCCTGTGGCCCTTGCCACCCTGTAGTACCCAGGAATTGTGTTTATCCTCTGTTGACTTTTATGTTTCCTTTTACTGCTGCTGTGTTACGGAGTGTGTCATAATAAACATCATTGACTTTTATCCTGGTGTCGTGGTCACGCCTTTGGGCAGTTATTCTACATGTTACTTACATGTCTAGGGGTCTGATACAACCTCCCAGGTTCGTTACATCTCAGCCCCTACAACTGAGGCTGCCTCCCATCAGCTCAGGCCCTCAGTTGTGACAGTAAGCACTGACCTAATGAATCCAGCCGGAGACCAGGATCAAGCGACCAGGCCGATGCAAGAACTGGCAGCCCGACTTGAACATCAGGAGGCTGCACAGGGCAACATCATCCGCTGTCTCCAGGATCTCTCTACACGGCTGGATGGGATTCAAACGACCCTCCGTGGACCTGGCACGTCCGGTGCGTCCACTACAGTGACACCAGCTGTAACCCCACCCACCTTACCCATTTCCAGTCCACATCTTCATCTTCCAATGCCAGCAAAATTTGATGGATCTCCAAGGTTCTGCAGGGGATTTCTCAATCAATGTGAAATCCACTTTGAGCTTCTACCTGGCAATTTCTTCAGTGACCGTACCAAAATTGCCTATATCATCTCCCTTCTCAGTGGCTCAGCCCTTGACTGGGCATCACCTTTATGGGAGAAGTCTGATCCCCTGCTATCCTCCTATACTGACTTTGTAGCTACATTCAGGCGCATCTTCGACGAGCCAAGCCGGATAACATCTGCTTCATCTGAGATTCTCCGTTTACGCCAGGGAACACGTACTGTGGGACAGTATCTTATACAGTTTAAAATCCTGGCATCCGAACTGGCATGGAACGACGAGGCCCAGTATGCTGCATTCTGGCATGGCTTATCTGAACGCATCAAGGATGAGTTAGCTACCAGAGACTTGCCCTCTAAGTTGGATGAGCTAATTTCTCTTTGCACGAAGGTTGATCTACGTTTCAGAGAGAGAGCAACCGAGCGAGGAAGATCATCTACTCCTAAATCTTCTGATCCTCCTCCTCGTCAACCATCTCCATCCAAGGATGAGCCTATGCAAATTAGTCATTCCCGTCTATCTCCCGCTGAGCGCCGAAGACGTCTCTCTGAGTCTCTCTGTCTCTACTGTGCAGCTCCGTCGCACATTATCAATGCCTGTCCCAAACGTCCGGGAAACTCCAGATCCTAGCTCGCCAAGGAGAGGGCCGGCTAGGAGTAATGATCTCCTCTCCATCTCCTCATGACTGTAATCACCCAGTGTCGCTCCAAATTGCTCAACGTTACAGGAACGTCATTGCCCTCCTTGATTCCGGAGCAGCTGGGAATTTCATAACCGAAGCTTATGTTAAACGGTGGTCCCTACCCACCGAGAGACTGTCCTCGTCCATCTCTTTGACTGCCGTGGATGGCAGCAAGATTTTTGACGCAGTCATTTCCTTAAGGACTCTTCCAGTTCGTCTGAGAGTGGGAGTTCTTCATTCTGAGTATATTTCTTTATTAGTGATTCCAAGAGCCACACATCCAGTGGTTTTAGGCCTTCCATGGCTCCGTCTTCACAACCCATCAATTGACTGGACGACTACGCAAATACTGGCATGGGGTCCCTCCTGTGCTGAGACTTGTTTAGCCAAAGTTCTTCCTGTTTGTTCTTCCTTCCCCAGGTCATCTGATGTTCCACCTCCTCCATATTAAGACTTCACGGACGTGTTCAGTAAAGCCTCTGCTGATATCCTTCCTCCTCATAGAGAATGGGACTGCCCAATCGACCTCATTCCAGGTAAGGTTCCACCGCGAGGTCGAACTTATCCGTTGTCTCTGCCTGAGACACACTCCATGGAAGAGTACATCAAAGAGAACCTGGCGAAGGGTTTCATCCGACCATCTTCTTCTCCAGCCGGCGCAGGCTTCTTCTTCGTTAAGAAGAAAGACGGTGGTCTGCGTCCGTGCATCGACTACAGAGGTCTGAACGACATTACCGTCAAGAACCGATACCCTTTACCCCTGATTACCGAGCTCTTTGATAGAGTTAGTGGTGCAACCATTTTCACAAAGCTGGACTTGAGGGGTGCCTACAATCTCATCCGAATCCGTGAGGGTGACGAGTGGAAGACCGCCTTTAACACCCGTGACGGACATTATGAGTACCTCGTCATGCCCTTCGGATTGAGCAACGCTCCAGCAGTCTTCCAGCACTTCGTGAATGAGATCTTCAGGGACATCTTGTACCGCCATGTCGTGGTTTATCTAGACGACATCCTCATCTTTGCTAATAATCTCGAAGATCATCGTTTCTGGGTAAAAGAGGTTCTCTCCCGTCTCCGTCTCAATCACCTCTATTGTAAATTGGAGAAGTGTGTGTTTGAAGTTAAAACCATTCCGTTTCTAGGTTACATTGTGTCCGGTTCCGGACTAGAGATGGATCCTGAGAAACTCCAAGCAATCCAGAATTGTCCTATTCCCTTAAGCCTCAAAGGGGTCCAGAGGTTCTTAGGGTTCGCCAATTATTATAGAAAATTTATACGAGACTTTTCCACCATTGTGGCGCCTATCACTGCATTAACCAAGAAAGGTGCTAATCCGTCCAAGTGGTCCGAGGAAGCTACACAGGCCTTTCACCTTCTGAAGCAACGGTTCATCTCTGCACCAGTTCTGAAACAGCCCGACACCGACTCTCCTTTTATCTTAGAGGTAGATGCCTCCTCCGTTGGAGTAGGAGCAGTGTTATCCCAGAGGGCCAAAGATGGACATCTACATCCTTGCAGTTTCTTCTCCCAGAAGTTCTCCCCAGCTGAGCGCAACTATGCCATTGGCGATCAGGAGTTGCTAGCCATCAAGCTCGCTCTGGAGGAGTGGAGATATCTGTTGGAGGGAGCTTCCCACTCAATCACCATACTTACCGACCACAAAAATCTTTTATATCTCAAAGGCGCACAATGTCTGAATCCTCGTCAGGCCAGATGGGCACTTTTCTTCTCTAGGTTTGACTTTAAACTCCAGTTCTGTCCGGGTTCTCAGAATCGTAAGGCCGATGCCCTTTCCCGCTCATGGGAGCAAGAAAATGAGTCCGAGTCTGCAGACAAGCATCCTATTATTAATCCGTTGGCATTCTCCACGGTAGGGATGGACTCTACGCCTCCACCAGGGGAAAGTTTTGTTAAGCCAGTTCTAAGGAAGAAGCTCATGCATTGGGCCCATGCTTCCCGTTTTGCTGGACATACAGGCATTCAGAAAACCCTTGAATTTATTTCTAGGTCCTACTGGTGGCCAACTCTGAAGAAGGACGTTATGGAATTTATTGCCTCCTGCCCAAAGTGTGCCCAACACAAAGTCTCCCGCCAGTCGCCTGCGGGGCAACTGGTTCCATTATCTGTTCCCCATCGACCTTGGACCCATTTGTCGATGGACTTTGTTTCCGATCTACCTATCTGCAACAAGTTTAATACCATCTGGGTGGTAGTTGACCGGTTCACCAAGATGGCACATTTCATCCCTCTCACCGGTCTTCCGTCAGCTTCAAAGTTGGCTCAAGTGTTTATACAAGAGATCTTCCGACTTCACGGTCTTCCTGAAGAGATCATCTCGGATCGTGGAGTACAATTTGTAGCCAAATTTTGGCGAAGTTTGTGTCAAGCCCTCCAAGTCAAGTTAAAGTTTTCCACGGCTTACCATCCTCAGACCAATGGTCAAACCGAGAGGGTGAATCAGGACTTGGAGGCCTTCCTCCGTATATATGTGTCTTCCTCTCAAGATGACTGGGTTCAACTCCTTCCTTGGGCCGAGTTCAGCCACAACAATCAATACCATTCCTCATCTTCTTCTACACCATTCTTCATTAATTATGGATTCCACCCTAAAGTCCCAGAATTCCAACCGCTTCCCGCAACTTCTGTTCCAGCAGTGGATGTCACCTTGCGTCAGTTTTCAAATAACTGGAGGAACGTCTGCGCAGCCCTGCTTAAAGCCTCATTCAGGTATAAGAAGTTTGCCGATAGGAAGCGTAGGGCGGTTCCTGCTCTCAAGGTGGGTGATCGTGTGTGGCTGTCCACGAAGAATTTGAGGTTGAGAGTTCCCAGCATGAAATTTGCACCTCGCTACATCGGACCCTTCAAGATTGAACAAGTCATCAATCCTGTTGCCTACAGGTTACAGTTACCATCCTTCTTGAAAATACCCAGGACATTTCATGTTTCTTTGTTGAAACCGCTGATCCTGAATCGGTTTCATTCCGCACTTCCTCCAGCTCCCAAAGTTCAGACTCAACGGGGAGTCGAGTATGAGGTGGCCAAGATTTTGGACTCACGTTTCCGTTACGGTCAGTTACAATACCTCATTGACTGGAAGGGCTATGGTCCTGAAGAACGCTCTTGGACCAATGCCTCAGACGTCCATGCTCCTGCCTTGGTCCGAAATTTCCACGCAAAGTTTCCTTTAAAGCCTAAGAAGTGTCCTGGGGCCACTCCTAAAGGGGGGGGGTGCTGTCACGATCCGGGTATCTGGACGCCATTACTTACCCTTCAGATGCCTCCTAAGGCTGGCTCAGCGTTCCAGGACCGGATCCCGCTGTTCCTGAGTTTCCACATGCAGAATCTCAGAGTGGTGATTTCATCAGCCGCGGCCTCCGCTGTGCCCGCGTGGTTAAATGTGCGCTTGTCAGTCTGGCGTCTCCTGTCTCCTGTGGCCGGCGTCGCCATTACTGTTTCAATTCTCACATGGATTACAAACTAAACTTCCCTCCAAGTGTCTGCATGGGCGCAGCCATCTTGGATTTTGTCATCTGATCATTTCCACCAATCTGCTGTCTGTATTGTTGATTTGCATAATTGCCTAGCCAACCCATTCCTTGCTGCAGGTATAAGTAAGCTGTGCCTGAGCAAGGAAGGCGTCAGTGCTTTGGTTGTCTAACCTAGTTCCAGTTTGTCTCTCTCCTGTGGTTGTCATCCAGGTTCCAGCTCCTGTCTCCAGACTTCTGCTACAGAGACCCGCACCAGCATTCCATCTGCGGTGTAGCCTGACTCTCCGATCCATTCTGGACTCACCTGTTTCCAGCCACAACAATCACCTGCTTCCAGCCCAGCTTCCAGCAGTGTACAGCTTCTCTTAAAGGGCCGGTGTCCTTTTCTGCAGTTTACCACTCTCCACCGGTATTATTATTTCACCGCTCTCAAACAATCACCTGCTTCCAGCCCAGCTTCCAGCAGTGTACAGCTTCTCTTAAAGGGCCGGTGTCCTTTTCTGCAGTTTACCACTCTCCACCGGTATTATTATTTCACCGCTCTCAAACTCCAAACTTCATTATTATTTCATTGCTCTCAAGTTCGTTTATTATTTAACTGGTCCCAGCCAGTATCCACTCCGTATCAACAACAGTCTGGTTCCAGCCAGTATCCACAGCAGCCGTTTTATCTTCAGCAGCCCAGCCCTTCCTGGAACACCGGCTGGTACGATCCTGGGTTCTCTCCATTGCTACAGTCAGGCCTGGTAAGGACTTTCCAACTAGAAGATTATTAGAACTGTCTCACACTACCAGTGCCTGTGGCCCTTGCCACCCTGTAGTACCCAGGAATTGTGTTTATCCTCTGTTGACTTTTATGTTTCCTTTTACTGCTGCTGTGTTACGGAGTGTGTCATAATAAACATCATTGACTTTTATCCTGGTTGTCGTGGTCACGCCTTCGGGCAGTTATTCTACATGTTACTTACATGTCTAGGGGTCTGATACAACCTCCCAGGTTCGTTACATCTCAGCCCCTACAACTGAGGCTGCCTCCCGTCAGCTCAGGCCCTCAGTTGTGACACAGCTGCTGCAAGAAATCAGCTTGAATGCTTCAGGGGCTGGGGCATAGCCAACATGAGCCCCACACCGAAGGAGGGTGGAAGTGTTTAATGCGAACTAGGGGTCATCCAAGCGCCGCAAAAGGCCGCTATGCCCTGCACGCCCCTTTTCTCTTTTCATATGCAGACGAGGGTTGAAGCCAACTTTGACCCACTGCTTGGATGACATCACCGTATGCAAATCCATCTGCTGCAGGCCTTCCCCCAGGAATGCTTGCACTAGTTGTTGCATTTGGTTTGTTGTTTGGGGGTGCTTCATTATTAGGCAGCCTTCTGCCCTCCCATGTTCATCTGAAAATATGTGTTCTCCCTGCAGTTGTTGTCCCCAGATGAGAGTTCCCTTGTGCTGCCTCAGTTGAATCTCCTTTACTTGACAGAGATGTGCCTGAGCAGCGGCCCTCCCCAGCCCTATCCCAAATCATACTTATTTTGCATAGGAGATACCATGGTCATGAAGATTGTTCTCCCAGGGTGAGGTTCATTCATTGCATTCTGGGTATGCTGACCCCTGTGATTTCCCCAAATGTGGGAAACTCGACTGCATTATTTGTGCTAGTGGGGGACTGTGTTTGTGCTTTCCTCTGGTCAGCTCTGGTAAAAGTCAGATTCATTTGTCTCAGATCTTCCTCTAGCCTTGTTCTTCTTTCGAGAGTTCCCTTGTGCTGCCTCAGTTGAATCTCCTTCACTTGACAGGGGGGTGCCCGAGCAGCGACCCTCCCCAGCTCTAGCCCAACTTCTACTTACCTGGCAGGTGAGATACTATGATCATGTAGGTGCTTCTCCCAGGGCAAGGCTCACCCATTGCACTCTGGGTGTGCTGCTCCTGCGATTTCCCCAAATGTGGGAAACTTGACTGCATAATTTGTGTTTCCCCTGGTCGGCTCTCGTATAATTCAGATCTCTTTGTCTCAGGTCTCTCTCCAGCCTAGTTTGCTGTCTGTTTCAACTTCTCTTTTCTTGAGCCACTCCCTTCTATGCCCTTGCACACTATCCTGACTTCTCCCGTCTGCTTACTTTGTGCCTTCCAATGCACAATGCAAACTACAGGTAGTGCTGCAGGGCCCACACCCTTTTACTTGCCGTTCAGAGCAGCTCTGGAGCTGTTACAGTGCCCAGCTGCTGCAAGAAATCAGCTTGAATGCTTCAGGGGCTGGGGCATAGCCAACATGAGCCCCACACCGAAGGAGGGTGGAGGTGTTTAATGCGAACTAGGGGTCATCCAAGCGCCGCAAAAGGCCGCCATGTCCTGCACGCCCCTTTTCTCTTTTCATATGCAGACGAGGGTTGAAGCCAACTTTGACCCACTGCTTGGATGACATCACCATATGCAAATCCATCTGCTGCAGGCCTTCCCCCAGGAATGCTTGTACTAGTTGTTGCATTTGGTTTGTTGTTTGGGGGTGCTTCAGTATTAGGCAGCCTTCTGCCCTCCCATGTTTATCTGAAAATATGTGTTCTCCCTGCAGTTGTTGTCCCCAGATGAGAGTTCCCTTGTGCTGCCTCAGTTGAATCTCCTTTACTTGACAGAGATGTGCCTGAGCAGCGGCCCTCCCCAGCCCTATCCCAAATCATACTTATTTTGCATAGGCGATACCATGGTCATGAAGATTGTTCTCCCAGGGTGAGGTTCATTCATTGCATTCTGGGTATGCTGACCCCTGTGATTTCCCCAAATGTGGGAAACTCGACTGCATTATTTGTGGTAGTGGGGGACTGTGTTTGTGCTTTCCTCTGGACAGCTCTGGTAAAAGTCAGATTTATTTGTCTCAGATCTTCCTCTAGCCTTGTTCTTCTTTCGAGAGTTCCATTGTGCTGCCTCAGTTGGATCTCTTTCACTTGACAGGGGGGTGCCCAAGCAGCGACCCTCCCCAGCTCTAGCCCAACTCCTACTTACCAGCCAGGTGAGATACTATGATCATGAAGGTGCTTCTCCCAGGGCAAGGCTCACCCATTGCACTCTGGGTGTGGTGCCCCTGCGATTTCCCTAAATGTGGGAAGCTTGACTGCATAATTTGTGTTTCCCCTGGTCGGCTCTCGCATAATTCAGATCTCTTTGTCTCAGGTCTCTCTCCAGCCTAGTTTGCTGTCTGTTTCCACTTCTTTTTTCATGAGCCCCTCCCTTTTATACCCTTGTGCACTATCCTGACTTCTCCTCCTGTCTGTTTACTTTGTGCCTTTCAATGCACAATGCAAACTACAGGTAGTGCTGCAGGGCCCACACCCTTTTACTTGCCGTACAGAGCAGCTCTGGAGCTGTTACAGTGCCCAGCTGCTGCAAGAAATCAGCTTGAATGCTTCAGGGGCTGGGGCATAGCCAACATGAGCCCCACACCGAAGGAGGGTGGAGGTGTTTAATGTGAACTAGGGGTCATCCAAGCGCCGCAAAAGGCCGCCATGCCCTGCACGCCCCTTTTCTCTTTTCATATGCAGACGAGGGTTGAAGCCAACTTTTACCCACTGCTTGGATGACATCACCGTATGCAAATCCATCTGCTGCAGGCCTTCCCCCAGGAATGCTTGCACTAGTTGTTGCATTTGGTTTGTTGTTTGGGGGTGCTTCAGTATTAGGCAGCCTTCTGCCCTCCCATGTTCATCTGAAAATATGTGTTCTCCCTGCAGTTGTTGTCCCCAGATGAGAGTTCCCTTGTGCTGCCTCAGTTGAATCTCCTTTACTTGACAGAGATGTGCCTGAGCAGCGGCCCTCCCCAGCCCTATCCCAAATCATACTTATTTTGCATAGGAGATACCATGGTCATGAAGATTTTTCTCCCAGGGTGAGGTTTATTCATTGCTTTCTGGGTATGCTGACCCCTGTGATTTCCCCAAATGTGGGAAACGCGACTGCTTTATTTGTTGGTAGTGGGGGACTGTGTTTGTGTTTTCCTCTGGTCAGCTCTGGTAAAAGTCAGATTTCTTTGTTTCAGATCTTCCTCTAGCCTTGTTCTTCTTTCGAGAGTTTCCTTGTGCTGCCTCAGTTGGATCTCCTTCACTTGACATTGGGGTGCCCGAGCAGCGACCCTCCCCAGCTCTAGCCCAACTCCTACTTACCTGCCAGGTGAGATACTATGATCATGAAGGAGCTTCTCCCAGGGCAAGGCTCACCCATTGCACTCTGGGTGTGCTGCCCCTGCGATTTCCTAAAATGTGGGAAACTTGACTGCATAATTTGTGTTTCCCCTGGTCAGGTCTCGTATAATTCAGATCTCTTTGTCTCAGGTCTCTCTCCAGCCTAGTTTGCTGTCTGTTTCAACTTCTCTTTTCTTGAGCCGCTCCCTTTTATACCCTTGTGCACTATCCTGACTTCTCCTCCTGTCTGCTTACTTTGTGCCTTCCAATGCACAATGCAAACTACAGGTAGTGCTGCAGGGCCCACACCCTTTTACTTGCCTTACAGAAAAGCTCTGGAGCTGTTACAGTGCCAAGCTGCTGCAAGAAATCAGCTTGAATGCTTCAGGGGATGGGGCATGGCCAACATGAGCCCCACACCGAAGGAGGGTGGGGGTGTTTAATGCGAACTAAGGGTCATCCAAGCGCCGCAAAAGGCCGCCATGCCCTGCATACCCCTTTTCTCTTTTCATATGCAGATGAGGGTTCCAGCCAACTTTGGCCCACTGCTTGGATGACATCACCATATGCAATTCCGTCTTCTGCAGAACTTCCCCCAGGAATGCTTGTACTAGTTGTTGCATTTGGTTTGTTGTTTGGGGGTGCTTCAGTATTAGGCAGCCTTCTGCCCTCCCATGTTCATCTGAAAATATGTGTTCTCCCTGCAGTTGTTGTCCCCAGATGAGAGTTCCCTTGTGCTGCCTCAGTTGAATCTCCTTTACTTGACAGAGATGTGCATGAGCAGCGGCCCTCCCCAGCCCTATCCCAAATCATACTTATTTTGCATAGGAGATACCATGGTCATGAAGATTGTTCTCCCAGGGTGATATTCATTCATTGCATTTTGGGTATGCTGACCCCTGTGATTTCCCCAAATGTGGGAAACTCGACTGCATTATTTGTGGTAGTGGGGGACTGTGTTTGTGCTTTCCTCTGGTCAGCTCTGGTAAAAGTCAGATTTCTTTGTCTCAGATTTTCCTCTAGCCTTGTTCTTCTTTCGAGAGTTCCCTTGTGCTGCCTCAGTTGGATCTCCTTCACTTTACAGGGGGGTACCCGAGCAGCGACCCTCCCCAACTCTCGCCCAACTCCTACTTACCTGCTAGGTGAGATACTATGATCATGAAGGTGCTTCTCCCAGGGCAAGGCTCACCCATTGCACTCTGGGTGTGCTGCTCCTGCGATTTCCCGAAATGTGGGAAACTTGACTGCATAATTTGTGTTTCCCCTGGTCGGCTCTCGTATAATTCAGATCTCTTTGTCTCAGGTCTCTCTCCAGCCTAGTTTGCTGTCTGTTTCCACTTCTCTTTTCTTGAGCCGCTCCCTTCTATGCCCTTGCGCACTATCCTGACTTCTCCTCCTTTCTGCTTACTTTGTGCCTTCCAACGCACAATGCGAACTACAGGTAGTGCTGCAGGGCCCACACCCTTTTACTTGCCTTACAGAGCAGCTCTGGAGCTGTTACAGTGCCCAGCTGCTGCAAGAAATCAGCTTGAATGCTTCAGGGGCTGGGGCATAGCCAACATGAGCCCCACACCGAAGGAGGGTGGAGGTGTTTAATGCAAACTAGGGGTCAGCCAAGTGCCGCAAAAGGCCACCATGCCCTGCACGCCCCTTTTCTCTTTTCTTATGCAGACGAGGGTTGAAGCCAACTTTGACCCACTGCTTGGATGACATCACCATATGCAAATCTATATGCTGCAGGCCTTCCCCCAGGAATGCTTGCACTAGTTGTTGCATTTGGTTTGTTGTTTGGGGGTGCTTCAGTATTAGGCAGCCTTCTGCCCTCCCATGTTCATCTGAAAATATGTGTTCTCCCTGCAGTTGTTGTCCCCAGATGAGAGTTCCCTTGTGCTGCCTCAGTTGAATCTCCTTTACTTGACAGAGATGTGCCTGAGCAGCGGCCCTCCCCAGCCATATCCCAAATCATACTTATTTTGCATAGGAGATACCATTGTTATGAAGATTGTTCTCCCAGGGTGCGGTTCATTCATTGCACTCTGGGTATGCTGACCCCTGTGATTTCCCCAAATGTGGGAAACTCGACTGCATTATTTGTGGTAGTGGTGGACTGTGTTTGTGCTTTCTTCTGGTCAGCTCTGGTAAAAGTCAGATTTCTTTGTCTCAGATCTTCCTCTAGCCTTGTTCTTCTTTCGAGAGTTCCTTTGTGCTGCCTCAGTTGGATCTCCTTCACTTGACAGGGGGGTGCCCGAGCAGCGACCCTCCCCAGCTCTAGCCCAACTCCTACTTACCTGCCAGGTGAGATACTATGATCATGAAGGTGCTTCTCCCAGGGCAAGGCTCACCCATTGCACTCTGGGTGTGCTGCTCCTACGATTTCCCCAAATGTGGGACACTTGACTGCATAATTTGTGTTTCCTCTGGTCGGCTCTCGTATAATTCAGATCTCTTTGTCTCAGGTCTCTCTCCAGCCTAGTTTGCTGTCTGTTTCCACTTCTTTTTTCTTGAGCCCCTCCCTTCTATACCCTTGTGCACTATCCTGACTTCTCCTCCCGTCTGCTTACGTTGTGCCTTCCAATGCACAATGCAAACTACAGGTAGTGCTGCAGGGCCCACACCCTTTTACTTGCCTTACAGAGCAGCTCTGGAGCTGTTACAGTGCCCAGCTGCTGCAAGAAATCAGCTTGAATGCTTCATGGGATGGGGCATGGCCAACATAAGCCCCACACCAAAGGAGGGTGGGGGTGTTTAATGCGATCTAGGGGTCATCCAAGCAGCGCAAAAGTCGCCATGCCCTGCACGCCCCTTTTCTCTTTTCATATGCAGATGAGGGTTGAAGCCAACTTTGACCCACTGCTTGGATAACATCACCATATGCAAATCCATCTGCTGCAGGCCTTCCCCCAGGAATGCTTGCACTAGTTGTTGCATTTGGTTTGTTGTTTGGGGGTGCTTCAGTATTAGGCAGCCTTCTGCCCTCCCATGTTCATCTGAAAATATGTGTTCTCCCTGCAGTTGTTGTCCCCAGATGAGAGTTCCCTTGTGCTGCCTCAGTTGAATTTCCTTTACTTGACAGAGATGTGCCTGAGCAGCGGCCCTCCCCAGCCCTATCCCAAATCATACTTATTTTGCATAGGAGACACCATGGTCATGAAGATTGTTCACCCAGGGTGAGGTTCATTCATTGCATTCTGGGTATGCTGACCCCTGTGATTTCCCCAAATGTGGGAAACTCGCCTGCATTATTTGTGGTAGTGGGGGACTGTGTTTGTGTTTTCCGCTGGTCAGCTCTTTTCATATGCAGATGAGGGTTCCAGCCAACTTTGGCCCACTGCTTGGATGACATCACCGTATGCAAATCCGTCTGCTGCAGACCTTCCCCCAGGAATGCTTGTACTAGTTGTTGCATATGGTTTGATATTTGATGGTGCTTCAGTATTAGGCAGCCTTCCGCCCTCCCATGTTCATCTGAAAAGATGTGGTCTCCCTGCAGTTGTTGTCCCCAGACGAGAGTTCCCTTGTGCTTCCTCAGTTGAATCTCCTTAACTTGACGGGGGAGGGGCTGCCCGAGCAGCCACCCTCCCCAGCCCTATCCCAACTCATACTTATTTTGCATATGAGATCTCTTGATCATGAAGATTGTTCTCACAGGGTGAGGTTCATCCATTATATTTTAAAATAGGAAGGTACAAATTACATATTTGAATTGCATCTATGTGCTGGATTCAAATGTCCCCTCCCCCCTTCCTTTCTCAATTGTGCCGTCAGCAGCTATTCTAAGGTTGCTGCCAATGGGTGTGACACATTAATTTCTTCTGTGGGGTACACTGGACTCCACAAGGATTCACATTGGGGTGTAGAGTAGGATCTTGATCTGAGGCACCAACCCGCTCAAAGCTTTTGACTGTTCCCAAGATGCTCAGCGCATCCTCCTCTATAACCCCGCTTCCATGAACAGGGAGCTAAGTTTGTAGTTGGTGCCTTTAGTAGCAGGCCACTTAACAGGGGCCTGCCTCAGGCAGCCTATTCTTAGCTATTAATTTTGACAAGAAAAGAAGAACTTGTTTTATGAGAATCTACAAGGGCTGCAGCAGGCTAGGTCTAATAGACATCTTTACTGCAGCTTCATCACTCCTAGCGGCGCTGTATACTCCCGTGCCCTGGTTGCTGGGTCACTGCAGCGGAGGCTCCGGTTTCTTCCTAAGGTCAGTCACACACACACCGCCCTTCCGGATCACGAGGCCGCTGATGAAGGGGAGCGTGGCCGTAGGGGGTGGACCGTGTGCGCACTGGTGTGGACACTGATTACTGGGCAGCCGCTCCACTAGCCACCAGGTACAGTTAAGGAGCACAGGTCTGGGGGTTTTTCTCCTATATTAACCCAATTTTGTACTGCCCGCAGCGCATTGTGATAGGTAATAGGGCCTGATTCAGGTTGGATTGCAATCACAATAAGCGATCCAACTGCAAAAATTGCTAAGAGCATACGCATGTGCCTGCATTTTCTGCGGCACCCCGCAGAGAATGCGATCGCCTCTGCCTGTCAATCGGGGCAGGGGGGGGGAGAGAGGGGTCAGCAACACTCCATTTCCAAGTCAGGGATGGAGCGGTGCGGGGGCAAGGCTTCAAAATGGGGTCTGCAATGGAAGAGACACAGGGGGCGTGGTCACAGTGGCTGTATGACATCACATTCAGCCGCTGTGATCACAAAAATGGTGGTGGCTTCCTGCGCGCACATACAGTCTGTACCAGCAGGAGGCTACACCATTTTTTATGATCACGCTGAACTGCAGTGCGACTGCAATTACAGCATGGTCAAGAAGGGAGGCGTCATGCTGGGTGGCCATTAGAGATGAGCGGGTTCGGTTCCTCGGAATCCGAACCCGCCCGAACTTCACCCTTTTTTGCACGGGTCCGAGCAGACTCGGATCCTCCCGCCTTGCTCGGTTAACCCGAGCGCGCCCGAACGTCATCATCCCGCTGTCGGATTCTCACGAGACTCGGATTCTATATAAGGAGCCGCGCGTTGCCGCCATTTTCACACGTGCATTGAGATTGATAGGGAGAGGACGTGGCTGGCGTCCTCTCCGTTTAGATTAGAAGATAGAGACGAGTGACATTTGATTTACTACTAATTTGGGGAGCAGTTGAACTTGTCAGGAGTACTCAGTAGTGCAGAGTTTTGCTGATAGTGACCACCAGTTTTATTATTTATAATCCGTTCTCTGCCTGAAAAAAAACGATACACATACCATATCTGTGCTCAGCCTCAGTGTGCTGCATGATATATCATCTATGTATATCTGACTGTGCTGAGTGCTCACTGCTCACACAGCTTAATTGTGGGGGAGACTGGGGAGCAGTTATAGCAGGAGTACAGTGCACACTTTTGCTGCCAGTGTGACCACCAGTATATTGTCTGCCTGAAAAAGTTAAACACTCCTGTGATGTTTTTTTTTTTATTCTATAAACGCATTCTGCTGACAGTGTCCAGCAGGTCCGTCATACATTATATTATATAAAGATTTACCTGCAGTAGTGTTATATTTTTTTTTTCATCTCTATCATCTTTATCATCTCTATATTAGCAGACGCAGTACGGTAGTCCACGGCTGTGGCTATCTCTGTGTCATCAGTGCTCATCCATAATTGTATACCTACCTACCTGTGGTGGGTTTTTTTTTTCTATCTTCTTCATACTAGTAGTTTAGGAGTCTGCTGACAGTGTCCACCAGGTCCATCATTATATTATATACCTACAGTAGTAATATATTTATTATATTATCTATACTAGCAGACGCAGTACGGTAGTCCACGGCTGTGGCTATCTCTGTGTCGTCAGTGCTCGTCCATAATTGTATACCTACCTGTGGTGGGTTTTTTTTTCTATCTTCTTCATACTAGTAGTTTAGGAGTCTGCTGACAGTGTCCACCAGGTCCGTAATTATATTATATACCTACAGTAGTAATATATTTAGTATATTATCTATACTAGCAGACGCAGTACGGTAGTCCACGGCTGTACCTACCTCTGTGTCGTCACTCGTCCATAATTGTATACCAACCTGTGGTGGGTTTTTTTTTTCTATCTTCTTCATACTAGTAGTTTAGGAGTCTGCTGACAGTGTCCACCAGGTCCGTCATTATATTATATACCTACAGTAGTAATATATTTAGTATATTATCTATGCTAGCAGACGCAGTACGGTAGGCCACGGCTGTGGCTATCTCTGTGTCGTCAGTGCTCGTCCATAATTGTATACCTACCTACCTGTGGTGGGGGTTTTTTTTCTATCTTCTTCATACTAGTAGTTTAGGAGTCTGCTGACAGTGTCCACCAGGTCCGTCATTATATTATATACCTACAGTAGTAATATATTTAGTATATTATCTATACTAGCAGACGCAGTACGGTAGTCCACGGCTGTACCTACCTCTGTGTCGTCACTCGTCCATAATTGTATACCTACCTGTGGTGGAGTTTTTTTTCTATCTTCTTCATACTAGTAGTTTAGCAGTCTGCTGACAGTGTCCACCAGGTCCGTCATTATATTATATATACCTACAGTAGTTATATATATTTTTTTTTATATCATTAATTATCATCTCTATACTAGCAGACTCAGTATGGTAGGCCACGGCTGTGGCTATCTCTGTGTCGTCAGTGATCGTCCATAATTGTATACCTACCTACCTGTGGTGGGGTTTTTTTTCTATCTTCTTCATACTAGTAGTTTAGCAGTCTGCTGACAGTGTCCACCAGGTCCGTCATTATATTATATATACCTACAGTAGTTATATATATATATTTTTTATATCATTAATTATCATCTCTATACTAGCAGACGCAGTACGGTAGTCCACGGCTGTAGCTACCTCTGTGTCGTCAGTCACTCGTCATCCATAAGTATACTAGTATCCATCCATCTCCATTGTTTACCTGAGGTGCCTTTTAGTTGTGCCTATTAAAATATGGAGAACAAAAATGTTGAGGTTCCAAAAATAGGGAAAGATCAAGATCCACTTCCACCTCGTGCTGAAGCTGCTGCCACTAGTCATGGCCGAGAAGATGAAATTCCATCAACGTCGTCTGCCAAGGCCGATGCCCAATGTCATAGTACAGAGCATGTAAAATCCAAAACACAAAAGATCAGTAAAAAAAGGACTCGAAAATCTAAATAAAAATCGTCGGAGGAGAAGCGTAAACTTGCCAATATGCCATTTACCACACGGAGTGGCAAGGAACGGCTGAGGCCCTGGCCTATGTTCATGGCTAGTGGTTCAGCTTCACATGAGGATGGAAGCACTCAGCCTCTCGCTAGAAAAATGAAAAGACTTAAGCTGGCAAAAGCACAGCAAAGAACTGTGCGTTCTTCAAAATCACAAATCCACAAGGAGAGTCCAATTGTGTCGGTTGCGATGCCTGACCTTCCCAACACTGGACGTGAAGAGCATGCACCTTCCACCATTTGCACACCCCCTGCAAGTGCTGGAAGGAGCACCCACAGTCCAGTTCCTGATAGTCAGATTGAAGATGTCAGTGTTGAAGTACACCAGGATGAGGAGGATATGGGTGTTGCTGGCGCTGGGGAGGAAATTGACAAGGAGGATTCTGATGGTGAGGTGGTTTGTTTAAGTCAGGCACCCGGGGAGACACCTGTTGTCCGTGGGAGGAATATGGCCATTGACATGCCTGGTGAAAATACCAAAAAAATCAGCTCTTCGGTGTGGAAGTATTTCAACAGAAATGCGAACAACAGGTGTCAAGCCGTGTGTTGCCTTTGTCAAGCTGTAATAAGTAGGGGTAAGGACGTTAACCACCTCGGGAACATCCTCCCTTATACGTCACCTGCAGCGCATTCATCATAAGTCAGTGACAAGTTCAAAAACTTTGGGCGACAGCGGAAGCAGTCCACTGACCAGTAAATCCCTTCCTCTTGTAACCAAGCTCACGCAAACCACCCCACCAACTCCCTCAGTGTCAATTTCCTCCTTCCCCAGGAATGCCAATAGTCCTGCAGGCCATGTCACTGGCAATTCTGACGAGTTCTCTCCTGCCTGGGATTCCTCCGATGCATCCTTGAGTGTAACGCCTACTGCTGCTGGCGCTGCTGTTGTTGCTGCTGGGAGTCGATGGTCATCCCAGATAACTGAGGCCTTGGCATCCTGGGCGGTGAGAAGCGTGGTTCCGGTATCCATCATTACTTCAGAGCCAACTATAGACTTGATTGAGGTACTGTGTCCCCGGTACCAAATACCATCTAGGTTCCATTTCTCTAGGCAGGCGATACCGAAAATGTACACAGACCTCAGAAAAAGACTCACCAGTGTCCTAAAAAATGCAGTTGTACCCAATGTCCACTTAACCACGGACATGTGGACAAGTGAGGCAGGGCAGACTCAGGACTATATGACTGTGACAGCCCACTGGGTAGATGTATTGACTCCCGCCGCAAGAACAGCAGCGGCGGCACCAGTAGCAGCATCTCGCAAACGCCAACTCTTTCCTAGGCAGGCTACGCTTTGTATCACCGCTTTCCAGAACACGCACACAGCTGAAAACCTCTTACGGCAACTGAGGAAGATCATCGCAGAATGGCTTACCCCAATTGGACTCTCCTGTGGATTTGTGGCATCGGACAACGCCAGCAATATTGTGCGTGCATTATATCTGGGCAAATTCCAGCACGTCCCATGTTTTGCACATACCTTGAATTTGGTGGTGCAGAATTATTTAAAAAACGACAGGGGCGTGCAAGAGATGCTGTCGGTGGCCAGAAGAATTACGGGACACTTTCTGCGTACAGGCACCACGTACAGAAGACTGGAGCAACACCAAAAACGCCTGAACCTGCCCTGCCATCATCTGAAGCAAGAAGTGGTAACGAGGTGGAATTCAACCCTCTATATGCTTCAGAGGATGGAGGAGCAGCAAAAGGCCATTCAAGCCTATACATCTGACCACGATATAGGAGGTGGAATGCACCTGTCTCAAGCGCAGTGGAGAATGATTTCAACGTTGTGCAAGGTTCTGAAACCTTTTGAACTTGCCACATGTGAAGTCAGTTCAGACACTGCCAGCCTGAGTCAGGTCATTCCCGTCATCAGGCTTTTGCAGAAGAAGCTGGAGACATTGAAGGAGGAGCTAAGACAGAGCGATTCCGCTAGGCATGTGGGACTTGTGGATGGAGCCCTTCATTCGCTTAACCAGGATTCACGGGTGGTCAATCTGTTGAAATCAGAGCACTACATTTTGGCCACCGTGCTCGATCCTAGATTTAAAACCTATGTTGTATCTCTCTTTCCGGCAGACACAAGTCTGCAGGGGTTCAAAGACCTGCTGGTGAGAAAATTATCAAGTCAAGTGGAACTTGATCGGTCAACAGCTCCTCCTTCACATTCTCCCGCAATTGGGGGTGCGAGGAAAAGGCTCAGAATTCCGAGCCCACCCGCTGGCGGTGATGCAGGGCAGTCTGGAGCGACTGCTGATGCTGACATCTGGTCCGGACTGAAGGACCTGCCAACGATTACGGACATGTCGTCTACTGTCACTGCATATGATTCTCTCACCATTGAAAGAATGGTGGAGGATTATATGAGTGACCGCATCCAAGTAGGCACGTCAGACAGTCCGTACGTATACTGGCAGGAAAAAGAGGCAATTTGGAGGCCCTTGCACAAACTGGCTTTATTCTACCTAAGTTGCCCTCCCACAAGTGTGTACTCCGAAAGAGTGTTTAGTGCCGCCGCTCACCTTGTCAGCAATCGGCGTACGAGGTTACTTCCAGAAAATGTGGAGAAGATGATGTTCATTAAAATGAATTATAATCAATTGCTCCGTGGAGACATTGACCAGCAGCAATTGCCTCCACAAAGTACACAGGGAGCTGAGATGGTGGATTCCAGTGGGGACGAATTGATAATCTGTGAGGAGGGGGATGTACACGGTGATGAATCGGAGGATGATGATGAGGTGGACATCTTGCCTCTGTAGAGCCAGTTTGTGCAAGGAGAGATTAATTGCTTCTTTTTTGGTGGGGGTCCAAACCAACCCGTCATTTCAGTCACAGTCGTGTGGCAGACCCTGTCACTGAAATGATGGGTTGGTTAAAGTGTGCATGTCCTGTTTATACAACATAAGGGTGGGTGGGAGGGCCCAAGGACAATTCCATCTTGCACCTCTTTTTTCTTTCATTTTTCTTTGCGTCATGTGCTGTTTGGGGAGTGTTTTTTGGAAGGGCCATCCTGCGTGACACTGCAGTGCCACTCCTAGATGGGCCAGGTGTTTGTGTCGGCCACTTGGGTCGCTGAGCTTAGTCACACAGCTACCTCATTGCGCCTCTTTTTTTCTTTGCGTCATGTGCTGTTTGGGGAGTGTTTTTTGGAAGGGCCATCCTGCGTGACACTGCAGTGACACTCCTAGATGGGCCAGGTGTTTGTGTCGGCCACTAGGGTCGCTGAGCTTAGTCACACAGCTACCTCATTGCGCCTCTTTTTTTCTTTGCGTCATGTGCTGTTTGGGGAGTGTTTTTTGGAAGGGCCATCCTGCGTGACACTGCAGTGCTACTCCTAGATGGGCCAGGTGTTTGTGTCGGCCACTTGGGTCGCTGAGCTTAGTCACACAGCTACCTCATTGCGCCTCTTTTTTTCTTTGCGTCATGTGCTGTTTGGGGAGTGTTTTTGGAAGGGCCATCCTGCGTGACACTGCAGTGCCACTCCTAGATGGGCCAGGTGTTTGTGTCGGCCACTTGGGTCGCTGAGCTTAGTCACACAGCTACCTCATTGCGCCTCTTTTTTTCTTTGCGTCATGTGCTGTTTGGGGAGTGTTTTTTGGAAGGGCCATCCTGCGTGACACTGCAGTGCCACTCCTAGATGGGCCAGGTGTTTGTGTCGGCCACTTGGGTCGCTGAGCTTAGTCATCCAGCGACCTCGGTGCAAATTTTAGGACTAAAAATAATATTGTGAGGTGTGAGGTGTTAAGAATAGACTGAAAATGAGTGGAAATTATGGTTATTGAGGTTAATAATACTTTGGGATCAAAATGACTCCCAAATTCTATGATTTAAGCTGTTTTTTAGGGTTTTTTGAAAAAAACACCCGAATCCAAAACACACCCGAATCCGACAAAAAAAATTCGGTGAGGTTTAGCCAAAACGCGTTCGAACCCAAAACACGGCCGCGGAACCGAACCCAAAACCAAAACACAAAACCCGAAAAATTTCCGGTGCACATCTCTAGTGGCCATGCCCTGTCACTGTGCAGGAGCCAGCACCGCTCACACACTAGTCCCCGGTGCAGCCCCCAACCCCCGGGACACCCGGAGCAACAAAATGTAGATTCAGGCCACGCCCCTACCTATGAAACCATGCCTCCTTTTTACCATTGCGCTGCTTATCTGCGCGCACTGCATTACAATCTCCCTCGCCACCTCTCTGGGTGTCACCAGTGAGATTGAAAATAAAAAAAATTGATGGGTATAAGGTAGAGAGGAGCGGGTTCGGTTCTCCGAGAACCGAATTCCCCACGAACTCCACGTGGTTTACACTGGTCCGAGGCAGGCTCGGTTGTTCCCGCCTGACTCGGAAAACCTGAACAAGGGAAAATGTCATCATCCCGCTGTCGGATTCTCGCGAGATTCGGATTCCATATAAAGAGCTGCGCGTTGCCGCCATTTTTACTCGTGCATTGAAGAGAGAGCGGAGAGGACGTGGCTATGTTCTCTCAGTGGAAATCTCAATATCAGTGCTCAGTATCAGTGGATACTTATTGCTGCTCAGTAATACTAGTAGTGTGTCTCTCCTGCTCAGTGTCAGTTCTCAGTAGTATCCTCATCAGTGCTCAGTATCACTGCTCATTGTCTTGTGCTGCATTGTTGTGCTCAGCATACTACAGTACATTACTAATAGTCCAGTGCTGCATCTTGCTGCTCAGTGTCAGTTCTAGTATCCTCATCAGTGCTCACTATCACTGCTCATTGCATTGTGGTATTCTGTATACTACAGTAACATAGTAATATAGTAACATATAGTAACATAGTTTTTGAGGTTGAATAGAGGCAAATTGCCCATCGTGTTCAACCTGTTTTAAGTTGTGATGATTCTACATACTTGCTGAATAATGTTTTATGACAAGTTAGCTACTACAACTCATGTTACCCCCGGATTAACCATGTTGATATTTTAAGTATTATAACCTTGGATAGCTTTTTCATTCAGAAATGTATCCATTCCTTTTTTAAATCCAATTACAGAGTCCGCCATTACCACCTTCCCTGGCAGGGAATTCCACATCCTGATTGCCCTAACAGTGAAGATCATAGTATCTCACCTGGCAGGTAAGTAGGAGTTGGGCCAGAGCTGTGGAGGATTGCTGCTCGGGCACCCCCTGTCAAGTGAAGGAGATCCAAATGAGGCAGCACAAGGGAACTCTCGAAAGAAGAACAAGGCTAGAGGAAGATCTGAGACAAAGAAATCTGATTTTTTACCAGAGCTGACCAGAGGAAAGCACAAACACAGTCCCCCACTACCACAAATAATGCAGTCGAGTTTCCCACATTTGGGGAAATCACAGGGGTCAGCATACCCAGAATGCAATGAATGAACCTCACCCTGGGAGAACAATCTTCATGACCATGGTATCGCCTATGCAAAATAAGTATGATTTGGGATAGGGCTGGGGAGGGCCGCTGCTCAGGCACATCTCTGTCAAGTATAGGAGATTCAACTGAGGCAGCACAAGGGAACTCTCATCTGGGGACAACAACTGCAGGGAGAACACATATTTTCAGATGAACATGGGAGGGCAGAAGGCTGCCTAATACTGAAGCACCCCAAACAACAAACCAAATGCAACAACTAGTACAAGCATTCCTGGGGGAAGTTCTGCAGAAGACGGATTTGCATACGGTGATGTCATCCAAGCAGTGGGCCAAAGTTGGCTGGAACCCTCATCTGCATATGAAAAGAGAAAAGGGGTATGCAGGGCATGGCGGCCTTTTGCGGCGCTTGGATGACCCTTAGTTCGCATTAAACACACCCACCCTCCTACGGTGTGGGGCTCATGTTGACAATGCCCCAGCCCCTGAAGCATTCAAGCTGATTTCTTACAGCAGCTTGGCACTGTAACAGCTCCAGAGCTGCTCTGTAAGGCAAGTAAAAGGGTGTGTAGTTTGCATTGTGCATTGGAAGGCACAAAGTAAGCAGACAGGAGGAGAAGTCAGGATAGTACACAAGGGTATAAAAGGGAGGGGCTCAAGAAAAAAGAAGTGGAAACAGACAGCAAACTAGGCTGGAGAGAGACCTGAGACAAAGAGATCTGAATTATACGAGAGCCGACCAGGGGAAACACAAATTATGCAGTCAAGTTTCCCACATTTGGGGAAATCGCAGGGGCCGCACACCCAGAGTGCAATGGGTGAGCCTTGCCCTGGGAGAAGCACCTTCATGATCATAGTAACTCACCTGGCAGGTAAGTAGGAGTTGGGCTTGAGCTGGGGAGGGTCGCTGCTCGGGCACCCCCCTGTCAAGTGAAGGAGATCCAACTGAGGCAGCACAAGGGAACTCTTGAAAGAAGAACAAGGCTAGAGGAAGATCTGAAACAAAGAAATCTGACTTTTACCAGAGCTGACCAGAGGAAAACACAAACACAGTCCCCCACTACCACAAATAATGCAGTCGAGTTACCCACATTTGGGGAAATCACAGGGGTCAGCATACCCAGAATGCAATGAATGAACCTCACCCTGGGAGAATAATCTTCATGACCATGGTATCTCCTATGCAAAATAAGTATGATTTGGGATAGGGCTGGGGAGGGCCGCTGCTCAGGCACATCTCTGTCAAGTAAAGGAGATTCAACTGAGGCAGCACAAGGGAACTCTCATCTGGGGACAACAACTGCAGGGAGAACACATATTTTCAGATGAACATGGGAGGGCAGAAGGCTACCTAATACTGAAGCACCCCCAAACAACAAACCAAATGCAACAACTAGTGCAAGCATTCCTGGGGGAAGGCCTGCCGCAGATGGATTTGCATATGGTGATGTCATCCAAGCAGTGGGTCAAAGTTGGCTTCAACCCTCGTCTGCATATGAAAAGAGAAAAGGGGCGTGCAGGGCATGGAGGCCTTTTGCGGCGCTTGGATGACCCTTAGTTTGCATTAAACACCCCCACCCTCCTTCGGTGTTGGTCTCATGTTGGCCATGCCCCAGCCCCTGAAGCATTCAAGCTGATTTCTTGCAGCAGCTTGGCACTGTAACAGCTCCAGAGCTGCTCTGTAAGGCAAGTAAAAGGGTGTGGGCCCTGCAGCACTACCTGTAGTTTGCATTGTGCATTGGAAGGCACAAAGTAAGCAGAGAGGAGGAGAAGTCAGGATAGTGCACAAGGGTATAAAAGGGAGGGGCTCAAGAAAAAAGAAGTGGAAACAGACAGCAAACTAGGCTGTAGAGAGACCTGAGACAAAGAGATCTGAATTATACGAGAGCCGACCAGGGGAAACACAAATTCTGCAGTCAAGTTTCCCACATTTGGGGAAATCGCAGGGGCAGCACACCCAGAGTGCAATGGGTGAGCCTTGCCCTGGGAAAAGCACCTTCATGATCATAGTATCTCACCTGGCAGGTAAGTAGGAGTTGGGCTAGAGCTGGGGAGGGTCGCTGCTCGGGCACATCCCTGTCAAGTGAAGGAGATCCAACTGAGGCAGCACAAGGGAACTCTCGAAAGAAGAACAAGGCTAGAGGAAGATCTGAGACAAAGAAATCTGACTTTTACCAGAGCTGACCAGAGGAAAACACAAACACAGTCCCCCACTACAACAAATAATGCAGTCGAGTTTCCCACATTTGGGGAAATCACAGGGGTCAGCATACCCAGAATGCAATGAATGAACCTCACCCTGGGAGAACAATCTTCATGACCATGGTATCTCCTATGCAAAATAAGTATGATTTGGGATAGGGCTGGGGAGGGCCGCTGCTCAGGCACATCTCTGTCAAGTAAAGGAGATTCAACTGAGGCAGCACAAGGGAACTCTCATCTGGGGACAACAACTGCAGGGAGAACACATATTTTCAGATGAACATGGGAGGGCAGAAGGCTGCCTAATACTGAAGCACCCCCAAACAACAAACCAAATGCAACAACTAGTGCAAGCATTCCTGGGGGAAGGCCTGCAGCAGATGGATTTGCATATGGTGATGTCATCCAAGCAGTGGGTCAAAGTTGGCTTCAACCCTCATCTGCATATGAAAAGAGAAAAGGGGCGTGCAGGGCATGGCGGCCTTTTGCGGCGCTTGGATGACCCCTAGTTCGCATTAAACACCTCCACCCTCCTTCGGTGTGGGGCTCATGTTGGCTATGCCCCAGGCCCTGAAGCATACAAGCTGATTTCTTGCAGCAGCTGGGCACTGTAACAGCTCTAGAGCTGCTCTGTACGGCAAGTAAAAGGGTGTGGGCCCTGCAGTACTACCTGTAGTTTGCATTATGCATTGGAAGGCACAAAGTAAGCAGACGGGAGAAGTCAGGATAGTGCCCAATGGCATAGAAGGGAGCAGCTCAAGAAAAGAGAAGTGGAAACAGACAGAAAACTAGGCTGGAGAGAGACCTGAGACAAAGAGATCTGAATTATACGAGAGCCGACCAGGGGAAACACAAATTATGCAGTCAAGTTTCCCACATTTGGGGAAATCGCAGGAGCAGCACACCCAGAGTGCAATGGGTGAGCCTTGCCCTGGGAGAAGCACCTTCATGATCATAGTATCTCACCTGGCAGGTAAGTAGGATTTGGGCTAGAGCTGGGGAGGGTCGCTGCTCGGGTACCCCCCTGTCAAGTGAAGGAGATCCAACTGAGGCAGCACAAGGGAACTCTCGAAAGAAGAACAAGGCTAGAGGAAGATCCGAGACAAAGAAATCTGACTTTTACCAGAGCTGACCAGAGGAAAGCACAAACACAGTCCCCCACTACCACAAATAATGCAGTCGAGTTTCCCACATTTGGGGAAATCACAGGGGTCAGCATACCCAGAATGCAATGAATGAACCTCACCCTGGGAAAACAATCTTCATGACCATGGTATCGCCTATGCAAAATAAGTATGATTTGGGATAGGGCTGGGGAGGGCCGCTGCTCAGGCACATCTCTGTCAAGTAAAGGAGATTCAACTGAGGCAGCACAAGGGAACTCTCATCTGGGGACAACAACTGCAGGGAGAACACATATATTCAGATGAACATGGGAGGGCAGAAGGCTGCCTAATACTGAAGCACCCCCAAACAACAAACCAAATGCAACAACTAGTGCAAGCATTCCTGGGGGAAGGCCTGCAGCAGATGGATTTGCATATGGTGATGTCATCCAAGCAGTGGGTCAAAGTTGGCTTCAACCCTCGTCTGCATGTGAAAAGAGAAAAGGGGCGTGCAGGGCATGGCGGCCTTTTGCGGCGCTTGGATGACCCCTAGTTCGCATTAAACACCTCCACCCTCCTTCGGTGTAGGGCTCATGTTGGCTATGCCTCAGCCCCTGAAGCATTCAAGCTGATTTCTTGCAGTAGCTGGGCTCTGTAACAGCTCCAGAGCTGCTCTGTACGGCAAGTAAAAGGGTGTGGGCCCTGCAGCACTACCTGTAGTTTGCATTGTGCATTGGAAGGCACAAAGTAAGCAGACGGGAGAAGTAAGGATAGTGCGCAAGGGCATAGAAGGGAGCGGCTCAAGAAAAGAGAAGTGGAAACAGACAGCAAACTAGGCTGGAGAGAGACCTGAGACAAAGAGATCTGAATTATACGAGAGCCGACCAGGGGAAACACAAATTATGCAGTCAAGTTTCCCACATTTGGGGAAATCGCAGGAGCAGCACACCCAGAGTGCAATGGGTGAGCCTTGCCCTGGGAGAAGCACCTTCATGATCATAGTATCTCACCTGGCAGGTAAGTAGGAGTTGGGCTAGAGCTGGGGAGGGTCGCTGCTCGGGTACCCCCCTGTCAAGTGAAGGAGATCCAACTGAGGCAGCACAAGGGAACTCTCGAAAGAAGAACAAGGCTAGAGGAAGATCTGAGACAAAGAAATCTGACTTTTACCAGAGCTGACCAGAGGAAAGCACAAACACAGTCCCCCACTACCACAAATAATGCAGTCGAGTTTCCCACATTTGGGGAAATCACAGGGGTCAGCATACCCAGAATGCAATGAATGAACCTCACCCTGGGAGAACAATCTTCATGACCATGGTATCTCCTATGCAAAATAAGTATGATTTGGGATAGGGCTGGGGAGGGCCGCTGCTCAGGCACATCTCTGTCAAGTAAAGTAGAGATGGTCTGCCAGATTACATAATGCATACCAGAGCCATAACTAGACTTTTTGGTGCCCTGTGACAGAGAATTATATGCCCCCCCCCCTCCCCATTTTTGCAATATGGACAAAAGGTGCATGCCTTGTGGGGAAGGGGCATAACAAGATTGGTCTCAGAGAAAGCACATGAGATATGAAGATATATCTAGTATACTTGACACTCAATGGTTTGTGGTATTGCCGGGGTGCCCTCCTTAAATGCATATACAGTCACACATGGCATGTTTGTGCAAATGGCATATCAGCAGTCAGCACTAACTGGTGACATGCCATTTGTACAAGTAAGCCATGTGTGACTAATATATAAACATGCTTTATTAAATAACACCTCAAACTATCATACCCAGGATTCAAACCTATAACCTGTTGAATTCTAATCAAATACCCTACCCATTGAGCTACTTGATCCTGCATCTTTTCTAACCTCCAAAAACAGATTCAGTTGCATTTTCCAGCGTGTTTTGTTTGCGCCTTTGCAAATGTCTTACATCGACAAACTTATTTAGTACTATTTTGCAAATAGGGTTACATTGTCGCAACATTGTGTTCCCTAATTGCTTGATTTTTTAAATGCAACAATTGATAAAGACACCTGATAATTGCTCTGTGGAGTCTTATTTTGTGTTTTGTGTTTAGTCTTTAGATCTGAATTTGAATGTACTTGTGAACTAACTTAATTTCCTACTTCTAAATTCATTCCTAAATTCACTACTTACATGAATCCTGTAGTTGGGCATTTTGGGACTTCGATTGTGGGCATTGTTTTGTGTCCAGACCAGCGGCAGGTGGTGTGCATTTGCTGGAAAGGCATCGAAGACCTCCGATATGCTGCATCTCCTGATGTGTGTCTCCCTCAAGTGGCTGTCAGCAAATGCCTGCTAGACACCCCATTCCAAGCTGATTGTGACATCATGGAACATGCATCATAGAACAGGCATGCTAAAACATGGGTCTTCAACCTGCGACCCTCCAGCTGCTGTGGAACTACACATCCCAGCATGCCCTGCCTCAGTTTTAGCATACCTTAATAGCAAAACTGTGGCAGGGCATGCTGGGATGTGTAGTTTCACAGCAGCTGGAGGGCCACAGGATGAAGACCCATGTGCTAGAGCCAAGCCGCAGGTACATTGAATGCTAGCAAGCTGAATATTTAAATCCTTTTTGTTCCGCAGCATTCCAATGCGGAAGATTCCATGGAACCAGAGATCCTTCCATTGAGAAGGACATGCTGCCTGGATGACTACACTGTGCAAATTAAATCACGGAGCCAGTTGGCTTGTGGGTGGCTCTGGTGACTGGGTGGTTGGGTGGGTGGTGTGTCGGAAGTGGAGCGCATGCAAATGATTGTGTATCATCTAGCTAGTGAGAGAGAAAACTCATGCAGGAGTGTGCCTGCTTGTCAGTGGGTTATGCACCTTGCCAGACGTTAAATCTACATAGAGCAGCTGGAGGGGACAAGAGCAGGTTTGCAAAATATAGATAGAAGAGCATATATGCTGGCGCATTCTCCATGATTGTGTCAGCTTATGTTTTGGTGCACTGCACTTTCCTCCACTAAGTTTTAGCCATTTTTGTTAAGCTCAAGTGTAGTTGCTTCTCGGCCTTTTGGCTGTGATCTTGTATCGTGGTTGAAGGGTCTGCTGGAGGGAGGGATTGTTTTCTTCATTGGCGAAAGACCAAAGATATTCCAGGATGGAAGGCTTGTGAACACTATCTGTTTTTCAGTTGTGGAAGAGCACAGAGGTCGGATTGGACTACATTCTATAGTAAAGGATATCTTTCTATTTATTGACCCTCCCCTTATATGTGTCTGTGTTACAATAAAGCTTCGGTTTTGTGAATCCCTCACCCTCTTACACTCCACACCCATAGCCTTATTAACTGTTGTATTATTGTATAGTTTAAATGTATAGTGCAGTTCATGATTTATAGTGTAGGCTGGCCTGTGCTGTAGTTCTTGAACTGTACTATACCGTCAGCATTTGTATTGTGTTTTGGCTGTGCTGCAACACTGTAATTATGTGTGCAATGTTTATGTATGTTTTTTTTTATGTCAATAAAGACTGCTTTTTCAAGCCAATATCTGAAAACAATCAATGTTTATCTTTGATGGCAATAAAAGTGGTATGATATTTGATGCTTTTGAAATCCAATATCTGATATGTCCCCTATCTGGGAACCATATATTAAATGGCTTTTCAGAAAAGGGAGATGGGAGAAGAGCTTTCTGTACTTGTAGGACCGATGCACATAAAGAAGCAAAAAAACATACATAAACATTACACACATAAGTACCGCGTTGCGGCACAGCCAAAACACAATAGAAATGCTGACGGTATAGTACAGTTCAAGAACTACAGCACAGGCCAGCCTACACTATAAATCATGAACTGCACTATACATTTAAACTGTACAATAATACAACAGTTAATAAGGCTATGGGTGTGGAGTGTAAGAGGGTGAGGGAATCACAAGCCCGAAGCTTTATTGAAAGACTGACACATATAAGGGGAGGATTAATAAATAGAAAGACATCCTTTACTATAGAATGTAGTCCAATCCGGTCTTTCAACTCTTCCACAATTGAAAAACGGATAGTGTTCCCAAGCCTTCCATCCTGGAATATCTTTGGTCTTTCGCCAATGAAGAAAGCAATCCCTCCCTCCAGCAGACCCTTCAACCACAATACAAGATCACAGCCAAAAGGCCGAGAAGCAACTACACTTGAGCTTAACAAAAATGGCTAAAACTTAGTGGAGGAAAGTGCAGTGCACCAAAACATAAGCTGACACAATCATGGAGAATGCGCCAGCATATATGCTCTTCTATCTATATTTTGCAAACCTGCTCTTGTCCCCTCCAGCTGCTCTATGTAGATTTAACGTCTGGCAAGGTGCATAACCCACTGACAAGCAGGCACACTCCTGCATGAGTTTTCACTCTCACTAGCTGGATGATACACAATCATTTGCATGTGCTCCACCTCCGACACACCACCCACCCAACCACCCAGTCACCAGAGCCACCCACAAACCAACTGGCTCCGTGATTTAATTTGCACAGTGTAGTCATCCAGGCAGCATGTCCTTCTCAATGGAAGGATCTCTGGTTCCATGGAATCTTCCGCATTGGAATGCTGCGGAACAAAAAGGATTTAAATATTCAGCTTGCTAGCATTCAATGTACCTGCGGCTTGGCTCTAGCACATGGGTCTTCATCCTGTGGCCCTCCAGCTGCTGTGAAACTACACATCCCAGCATGCCCTGCCACAGTTTTGCTATTAAGGTATGCTAAAACTGAGGCAGGGCATGCTGGGATGTGTAGTTCCACAGCAGCTGGAGGGTCGCAGGTTGAAGACCCATGTTTTAGCATGCCTGTTCTATGATGCATGTTCCGTGATGTCACAATCAGCTTGGAATGGGGTGTCTAGCAGGCATTTGCTGACAGCCACTTGAGGGAGACACACATCAGGAGATGCAGCATATCGGAGGTCTTCGATGCCTTTCCAGCAAATGCACACCACCTGCTGCTGGTCTGGACACAAAACAATGCCCACAATCGAAGTCCCAAAATGCCCAACTACAGGATTCATGTAAGTAGTGAATTTAGGAATGAATTTAGAAGTAGGAAATTAAGTTAGTTCACAAGTACATTCAAATTCAGATCTAAAGTCTAGGTAGGCCTCACGTCCTGGCAGCCGCCAGCATTTAAAAATGCCTTGATTAGAGGTACGGAATTAAATGTAGATAAGAAGTAGACACAAAATAAGACTCCGCAGAGCAGTTATCAGGTGTTTTTATCAATTGTTGCATTTAAAAAATCAAGCAATTAGGGAACACAATGTTGCAACAATGTAACCCTATTTGCAAAATAGTACTAAATAAGTTTGTCGATGTAAGACATTTGCAAAGGCGCATCCAAAACACGCTGGAAAATGCAACTGAATCTGTTTTTGGAGGCTAGAATAGGAAATGTGCATCGGTCCTACAAGTACTGAAAGCTCTTCTCCCATCTCCCTTTTCTGAAAAGCCATTTAATATATGGTTCCCAGATAGGGGACATATCAGATATTGCCTTTCAAAAGCAGCAAATATCATACCACTTCTATTGCCATCAAAGATAAACATTGATTGTTTTCAGATATTGGATTGAAAAAGCAGTCTTTATTGACATAAAGAAGCAAAAAAACATACATAAACATTACACACATAAGTACTGTGTTGCAGCACAGCCAAAACACAATACAAATGCTGTCGGTATAGTACAGTTCAAGAACTACAGCACAGGCCAGCCTACACTATAAATCATGAACTGCACTATACATTTAAACAATACAATAGTTAATAAGGCTATGGGTGTGGAGTGTAAGAGGGTGACGGAATCACAAGCCCAAAGCTTTATTGAAAGACAGACACATATAAAGGGAGGATTAATAAATACAAAGATACCCTTTACTATAGAATGTAGTCCAATCCGGTCTTTCAACTCTTCCACAACTGAAAAACGGATAGTGTTCCCAAGCCTTCCATCCTGGAATATCTTCAGTCTTTCGCCAATGAAGAAAACAATCCCTCCAGCAGACTCTTCAACCACGATACAATATCACAGCCAAAAGAGCGAGAAGCAACTACACTTGCGTTTAAACAAAATGGCTAAAACTTAGTGGAGGAAAGTGCAGTGCACCAAAACATAAGCTGACACAATCATGGAGAATGCGCCAGCATATATGCTCTTCTGTCTATATTTTCCAAACCTGCTCTTGTCCCCTCCAGTTGCTCCATGTAGATTTGACGTCTGGCAAGGTGCATAACTCACTGACAAGCAGGCACACTCCTGCATGAGTTTTCTCTCTCACTAGCTGGATGATACACATTCATTTGCATGTGCTCCACCTCCGACACACCGCCCACCCAACCACCCAGTCACCAGAGCCACCCACAAGCCAACTGGCTCCGTGATTTAATTTGCACAGTGTAGTCATCCAGGCAGCATGTCCTTCTCAATGGAATAATCTCTGGTTCCATGGAATCTTCCGCATTGGAATGCTGCGGAACAAAAAGGATTTAAACATTCAGCTTGCTAGCATTCAATGTACCTGCGGTTTGGTTCTAGCACATGGGTCTTCATCCTGTGGCCCTCCAGCTGCTGTGAAACTACACATCCCAGCATGCCCTGCCACAGTTTTGCTATTAAGGTATGCTAAAACTGAGGCAGGGCATGCTGGGATATGTAATTCCACAGCAGCTGGAGGGTCGCAGGTTGAAGACCCATGTTCTAGCATGCCTGTTCTATGATGCATGTTCCGTGATGTCACAATCAGCTTGGAATGGGGTGTCTAGCATGCATTTGCTGACAGCCACTTGAGGGAGACACACATCAGGAGATGCAGCATATCGGAGGTCTTCGATGTCTTTCCAGCAAATGCACACCACCAGCTGCTGGTCTGGACACAAAACAATGCCCACAATTGAAGGCTCAAAATGCCCAACTACAGGAATAATGTAAGTAGTGAATTTAGGAATGAATTTAGAAGTAGGAAATTAAGTTAGTTCACAAGTACATTCAAATTCAGATCTAAAGACTAGGTAGGCCTCACGTCCTGGCAGCGCCCAGCATTTAAAAATGCCTTGATTATAGGTAGGGAATTAAATGTAGATAAGAAGTAGACACAAAAGAAGACTCCACAGAGCAATTATCAGGTGTCTTTATCAATTTTTGCATTTAAAAAATCAAGCAATTAGGGAACACAATGTTGCGACAATGTAACCCTATTTGCAAAATAGTACTAAATAAGTTTGTCGATGTAAGACATTTGCAAAGGCGCAAACAAAACACGCTGGAAAATGCAACTGAATCTGTTTTTGGAGGTTAGAATAGATGCAGGATCAAGTAGCTCAATGGGTAGGGTGTTTGATTAGAATTTAACAGGTTATAGGTTTGAATCCTGGGTATGATAGTTTGAGGTGTTATTTAATAAAGTATGTTTATATATTAGTCACACATGGCTTACTTGTACAAATGGCATGTCACCAGTTAGTGCTGACTGCTGATATGCCATTTACACAAACATGCCATGTGTGACTGTATATGCATTTAAGGAGGGCACCCCTGCAATACCACAAACCATTGAGTGTCAAGTATACTAGATATATCTTCATATCTCATGTGCTTTCTCTGAGACCAATCTTGTTATGCCCCTTCCCCACAAGGCATGCGCCTTTTGTCCATATTGCAAAAATGGGGGGGTGGGCATATAATTCTCTGTCACAGAGCACCAAAAAGTCTAGTTATGGCTCTGGTATGCATTATGTAATCTGGCAGACCATCTCTCCAACACTGGCTGGTTGGAATAGAAATCCGGTTATCTATGTGAGCAAATGACCATCAACGATTTACTCTCAAACACTAAAAAATGGACAAAAATGGTCCCCTAAACAAATTGGTTAAATTTTGGGTTTAACCAATTTGTGTAATGACCATTTTTGACCACTTTTCTAGTGTTTGGGAGCAAATGGTTAATTGACATTTGCTCCTATACATTAGCAGATGAAAAATTCCATCCATCCAGACTGGATAGATAGCCTGACAGATAATTGTGTAGTGTACGCCCAGGATAACTGTTAGTCATGCTTTATTTTATGACGGCACATAAATGGGTGGGCAGATCCAGGGCAAGCACTGCCCACTCATGCATAGTTGTCAACTGATGTGAAGTTCCAGGGGGCAATCTCAGTTATAAAGAGAAGTATCTGGAAATTGTCCCTAGTTAAAAAAAAAAAAAAAAATTTGATCAACTCCATTTATTTAGTATGATATCCCAGGTGATAGGATGCCGGCAGTCAGAACAACATACTTTATTAAATAACACATCTCAAACTACCATACCCAGGATTCAAACCTATAACCTGTTGAATTCTAATCAAACACCCTACCTATTAAGCTATTTGATCCTGCATAAAAATTGTGAACATTATATGAAGCTATTGGTACTTTGCAAAAAAAAAGAATCAGCATTACAACGCAACAGATCCATGCAGTTTGCAGCCACACACTACATGTATCTGCTCAGCCACAATGCTGATTATTTCTTCACAAAGTACAAGGTGAGCTCCAAACAGAATTCTCTAGCTTAGAATTATACCTTTCTTTGCCAAACCTAGAAGTCGGGCCCCCCACCCTGGGATCCCCCAGAGGGAGGCCTGCACCGTCATGCGGCAGGCTTGTCCGTTTTGGAAGCAGGCTGATGGGCAGCCCAGGATTGCTTCAGTCTGGGCTTGGCAGGTCTGGAAACATGAGCTTGCTTTGGGTATGCCTGACCTTGGGTACGCTTTACCTGGAGGATGAAAGGGCCAAGAAAAGTACTTTTAGCCTTCTGCATGGTAGGAGTCATACTAGGTAGGCAAGCTGTTTTAGCAGTAGCCAGATCAGCTACAATCTTATTGAGGTCTTCTCCAAAAGGAGATTCAACTGAGGCAGCACAAGGGAACTCTCATCTGGGGACAACAACTGCAGGGAGAACACATATTTTCAGATGAACATGGTAGGGCAAAAGGCTGCCTAATACTGAAGCACCCCCAAACAACAAATCAAATGCAACTTACTTGACAGAGATGTGCCTGAGCAACGGCCCTCCCCAGCCCTATCCCAAATCATACTTATTTTGCATAGGAGATACCATGGTCATGACGATTGTTCTCCCAGGGTTAGGTTCATTCATTGCATTCTGGGTATGCTGACCCCTGTGATTTCCCCAAATGTGGGAAACTCGACTGCATTATTTGTGGTAGTGGGGGACTGTGTTTGTGCTTTCCTCTGGTCAGCTCTGGTAAAAGTCAGATTTCTTTGTCTCAGATCTTCCTCTAGCCTTGTTCTTCTTTCGAGAGTTCCCTTGTGCTGCCTCAGTTGGATCTCCTTCACTTGACAGGGGGGTGCCCGAGCAGCGACCCTCCCCAGCTCTAGCCCAACTCCTACTTACCTGCCAGGTGAGATACTATGATCATGAAGTTGCTTCTCCCAGGGCAAGGCTCACCCATTGCACTCTGGGTGTGCTGCCCCTGCAATTTCCCCAAATGTGGGAAACTTGACTGCATAATTTGAGTTTTCCCTGGTCGGCTCTCATGTAATTCAGATATCTTTGTCTCAGGTCTCTCTCCAGCCTAGTTTGCTGTCTGGTTCCACTTCTTTTTTCTTGAGCCCCTCCCTTCTATACCCTTGTGCACTATCCTGACTTCTCCTCCCGTCTGCTTACTTTGTGCCTCCCGATGCACAATGCAAACTACGGGTAGTGCTGCAGGGCCCACACCCTTTTACTTGCTTTACAGAGCAGCTCTGGAGCTGTTACAGTGCCCAGCTGCTGCAAGAAATCAGCTTGAATGCTTCAGGGGCTGGGGAATGGCCAACATGAGCCCCACACCGAAGGAGGGTGGGGGTGCTTAATGCGAACTAGGGGTCATCCAAGCACCACAAAAGGCCTCCATGCCCTGCGCGCCCCTTTTCTCTTTTCATATGCAGACGAGGGTTGAAGCCAACTTTGACCCACTGCTTGGATGACATCACCATATTCAAATCCATCTGCTGCAGGCCATCCCCCAGGAATGCTTGCACTAGTTGTTGCATTTGGTTTGTTGTTTGGGGGTGCTTCAGTATTAGGCAGCCTTCTGCCACCCCATGTTCATCTGAAAATATGTGTTCTCCCTGCAGTTGTTGTCCCCAGATGAGAGTTCCCTTGTGCTGCCTCAGTTGAATCTCCTTTACTTGACAGAGATGTGCCTGAGCAGCGGCCCTCCCCAGCCCTATCCCAAATCATACTTATTTTGCATAGGAGATACTATTATCATGAAGATTGTTCTCCCAGGGTGAGGTTCATTCATTGCATTCTGGGTATGCTGACCCCTGTGATTTCCCCAAATGTGGGAAACTCGACTGCATTATTTGTGGTAGTGGTGGACTGTGTTTGTGCTTTCCTCTGGTCAGCTCTGGTAAAAGTCAGATTTCTTTGTCTCAGATCTTCCTCTAGCCTTGTTCTTCTTTTGAGAGTTCCCTTGTGCTGCCTCAGTTGGATCTCCTTCACTTGACAGGTAGTGCCCGAGCAGCGACCCTGCCCAGCTCTAGCCCAACTCCTACTAACCTGCCAGGTGAGATACTATGATCATGAAGGTGCTTCTCCCAGGGCAAGGCTCACCCATTGCACTCTGGGTGTGCTGCCCCTTGCGATTTCCCCAAATGTGGGAAACTTGACTGCATAATTTGTGTTTCCCCTGGACGGCTCTCGTATAATTCAGATCTCTTTGTCTCAGGTCTCTCTCCAGCCTAGTATGCTGTCTGTTTCCACTTCTCTTTTCTTGAGCCCCTCCCTTCTATAACCTTGTGCACTATCCTGACTTCTCCTCCCATCTGCTTACTTTGTGCCTTCCAATGCACAATGCAAACTACAGGTAGTGCTGCAGGGCCCACACCCTTTTACTTGCCTTACAGAGCAGCTCTGGAGCTGTTACAGTACCCAGCTGCTGCAAGAAATCAGCTTGAATGCTTCAGGGGCTGGGGCATGGCCAACATGAGCCCCACACCGAAGGAGGGTGGGGGTGTTTAATGCGAACTAGGGGTCATCCAAGCGTCGCAAAAGGCCGCCATGCCCTGCATATCCCTTTTCTCTTTTCATAAGCAGACGAGGGTTGAAGCCAACTTTGACCCACTGCTTGGATGACATCACTTGCTGCCTTTCCAATGAAGCAAGTTTAATTTAGTAATAGGTGAAAAACCATCCCTACAAAGGTGTTAATCAGATACTTGGCTTTGTGGACACTTTTCAGAGAACAAATTTGTTAGCATAAAAATAAAGCCAAAAAATGAAGAGCTGTTTAATCACTCAATTGGATTTTTCTGCAAGCGTATTTCTTTTTCTCTGCAACCCACTGCTAAGTTGTGCTTCCTAGCTGTTCTTTTATAAAATCACTTAATCAAATCTAACTCTGATTACATCAGAGAAGGCCAGGTACCCTACACCATAAGAGGGGGTTTGAAATTTTGACTTGTCTACTTAAAGATCACCAAAATCTGATAACAAGGTCAATTACCTCCCTGGGTGGGATTGAACCACCAACCCTTTGGTTAATAACCAAACACACTAACCGATTGCGCCACAGAGACACTTTGCAAAAGTCCATACTGACAAAGGCTAATAAGCATTCATCTAGAATGTTTCCTAGAAAAACTTTAAAAAGTCAATAATCTGGAGAGTTTTTGTAAGATGTTTCTTCCATCAACCAACGAAGAAACACATTGGTACTTTCCCATGATGAGTGAGTGCTTCAGGATCTCTTGCACTTACATGTGCAGCAGAGTACTGTAATGAAAGCATGCTGGGTTCATAACCCAGAGGTAGGCAGATTGAAACTATCCTCTGCTATATGCATTTTTTTTGTTAATTAAAGTAATCCAAAACTGGGATTGATATTTTTGCTCTTTTATTTTTACTTAAAGTACAATAACTTTTACCACTTTAATTTGTTTTAATAGTATATTGACAGTATTGTTTTCTTTCAAAAATCCACTTAATTTTCTTTACCCGATTATTAAAATGGTAATTGACAAAAACAAACTACATTGTCACCAGAAGAGCAATACAACATGTACAAGTGATATATTAAAATCATCTTTCCAGCTTGAATTTCAATGATGCATTGGGGCAACGATTTTGTGAGAAACATCTTCACCCTTAAATAAAGATTTTCTTAATTCCTTACCTGTGTGCTAATTAGATATCACCTTGTTTTCACATTAAACAGACTTCCACATGAGAAAACAGCAAAGATGCAGTGGCGTTAATGTTTCCTGGTGTCAACCTGTATTATTTCAGTAGATATTGAAATGAGGATGCATCTTGCTGCCTTTCCAATGAAGCAAGTTTAATTTAGTAATAGGTGAAAAACCATCCCTACAAAGATGTTAATCCGATACTTGGCTTTGTGGACACTTTTCAGAGAACAAATTAGTTAGCATAAAAATAAAGCCAGAAAATGAAGAGCTGTTTAATCACTCAATTGGATTTTTCTGCCAGCATATTTCATTTTCTCTGCAACCCACTGCTAAATTGTGCTTCCTAGCTGTTTTTTTATAAAATCACTTAATCAAATCTAACTCTGATTACATCAGAGTAGGCCAGGTACCCTACACCATAAGAGGGGGTTTGAAATTTTGACTTGTCTACTTAAAGATCACCAAAATCTGATGACAAGGTCAATTACATCCCTGGGTGGGATTGAACCACCAACCCTTTGGTTAATAACCAAACACACTAACCGATTGCACCACAGAGACACTTTGCAAAAGTACATACTGACAAAGGCTAATAAGCATTCATCTAGAACGTTTCCTAGAAAACTTTAAAAAGTCAATAATCTGGAGAGTTTTTGTAAGATGTTTCTTCCATCAACCAATGAAGAAACGCATTGGTACTTTCCCATGATGAGTGAGTGCTTCAGGATCTCTTGCACTTACATGTGCAGCAGAGTACTGCAATGGAAGCATGCTGGGCCCATAACCCAGAGGTAGGCAGATTGAAACTATCCTCTGCTATATGCATTTTTTTTTGTTAATTAAAGTAATCCAAAACTGGGATTGATATTTTTGCTCTTTTATTTTTACTTAAAGTACAATAACTTTTACCATTTTAATTTGTTTTAATAGTATATTGACAGTATTGTTTTCTTTCAAAAATCCACTTAATTTTCTTTACCCTATTATTAAAATGGTAATTGACAAAAACAAACTACATTGTCACCAGAAGAGCAATACAAAATGTACAAGTGATATATTAAAATCATCTTTCCAGCTTGAATTTCAATGATGCATTGGGGCAACGATTTTGTGAGAAACATCTTCACCCTTAAATAAAGATTTTCTTAATTCCTTACCTGTGTGCTAATTAGATATCACCTTGTTTTCCCATTAAACAGACTTCCACATGAGAAAGCAGCAAGGATGCAGTGGCGTTAATGTTTCCTGGTGTCAACCTGTATTATTTCAGTAGATATTGAAATGAGGATGCATCTTGCTGCCTTTCCAATGAAGCAAGTTTAACTTAGTAATAGGTGAAAAACCATCCCTACAAAGATGTTAATCAGATACTTGGCTTTGTGGACACTTTTCAGAGAACAAATTTGTTAGCATAAAAATAAAGCCAGAAAATGAAGAGCTGTTTAATCACTCAATTGGATTTTTTTGCCAGCATATTTCTTTTTCTCTGCAAACCACTGCTAAATTGTGCTTCCTAGCTGTTTTTATAAAATCACTGAATCAAATCTAACTCTGATTACATCAGAGAAGGCCAGGTACCCTACACCATAACAGGGGTTTTTGAAATTTTTACTTGTCTACTTAAAGATCACCAAAATCTGATAACAAGGTCAATTATGTCCCTGGGTGGGATTGAACCACCAACCTTTTGATTAATAGCTGAACACACTAACCAATTGCGCCACAGAGACACTTTGCAAAAAGTACATACTGACAAAGACTAATAAGCATTCATCTAGAACGTTTCCTAAAAAAACTTTAAAAAGTCAATAATCTGGAGAGTTTTTGTAAGATGTTTCTTCCAGCAACCAATGAAGAAACACATTGGTACTTTCGCATGATGAGTGAGTGCTTCAGGATCTCTTGCACTTACATGTGCAGCAGAGTACTGCAATGGAAGCATGCTGGGCCCATAGCCCAGAGGTAGGCAGATTGAAACTATCCTTTGCTATATGCATTTTTTTTTTGTTCATTAAAGTAATCCAAAACTGGGATTGATATTTTAGCTTTTATTTTTACTTAAAGTACAATAACTTTTACCATTTTAATTTGTTTTAATAGTATATTGACAGTATTGTTTTCTTTCAAAAATCCAATTAATTTTCTTTACCCGATTATTAAAATGGTAATTGACAAAAACAAACTACATTGTCACCAGAAGAGCAATACAAAATGTACAAGTGATATATTAAAATCATCTTTCCAGCTTGAATTTCAATGATGCATTGGGGCAACGATTTTGTGAGAAACATCTTCACCCTTAAATAAAGATTTTCTTAATTCCTTACCTGTGTGCTAATTAGATATCACCTTGTTTTCACATTAAACAGACTTCCACATGAGAAAACAGCAAAGATGCAGTGGTGTTAATGTTTCCTGGTGTCAACCTGTATTATTTCTGTAGATATTGAAATGAGGATGCATCTTGCTGCCTTTTTAATGAAGCAAGTTTAATTTAGTAATAGGTGAAAAACCATCCCTACAAAGATGTTAATCAGATACTTGGCTTTGTGGACACTTTTCAGAGAACAAATTTGTTATCATAAAAATAAAGCCAGAAAATGAAGAGCTGTTTAATCACTCAATTGGATTTTTCTGCCAGCATTTTTCTTTTTCTCTGCAACCCACTGCTAAATTGTGCTTCCTAGCTGTTTTTTTTATAAAATCACTTAATCAAATCTAACTCTGATTACATCAGAGAAGGCCAGGTACCCTACACCATAAGAGAGGGTATGCAATTTTGACTTGTCTACTTAAATATCACCAAAATCTGATCACAAGGTCAATTACGTCCCTGGGTGGGATTGAACCACCAACCTTTTGATTAATAGCTGAACACACTAACAGATTGCGCCACAGAGACACTTTGCAAAAACTCCATACTGACAAAGACTAATAAGCATTCATCTAGAACGTTTCCTAGAAAAACTTTAAAAAGTCAATAATCTGGAGAGTTTTTGTAAGATGTTTCTTCCAGCAACCAATGAAGAAACACATTGGTACTTTCGCATGATGAGTGAGTGCTTCAGGATCTCTTGCACTTAAATGTGCAGCAGAGTACTGCACTGGATGCATGCTGGGCCCATAACCCAGAGGTAGCAGATTGAAACTATCCTTTGCTATATGCATTTTTTTTTGTTCATTAAAGTAATCCAAAACTGGGATTGATATTTTAGCTTTTATTTTTACTTAAAGTACAATAACTTTTACCATTTTAATTTGTTTTAATAGTATATTGACAGTATTGTTTTCTTTCAAAAATCCACTTAATTTTCTTTACCCTATTATTAAAATGGTAATTGACAAAAACAAACTACATTGTCACCAGAAGAGCAATACAAAATGTACAAGTGATACATTAAAATCATCTTTCCAGCTTGAATTTCAATGATGCATTGGGGCAACGATTTTGTGAGAAATATCTTCACCCTTAAATAAAGATTTTCTTAATTCCTTACCTGTGTGCTAATTAGATATCACCTTGTTTTCACATTAAACAGACTTCCACATGAGAAAGCAGCAAGGATGCAGTGGCGTTAATGTTTCCTGGTGTCAACCTGTATTATTTCAGTAGATATTGAAATGAGGATGCATCTTGCTGCCTTTCCAATGAAGCAAGTTTAATTTAGTAATAGATGAAAAACCATCCCTACAAATATGTTAATCAGATACTTGGCTTTGTGGACACTTTTCAGAGAACAAATTAGTTAGCATAAAAATAAAGCCAGAAAATGAAGAGCTGTTTAATCACTCAATTGGATTTTTCTGCCAGCATATTTCTTTTTCTCTGCAACCCACTGCTAAATTGTGCTTCCTAGCTGTTTTTATAAAATCACTGAATCAAATCTAACTACATCAGAGAAGGCCCGGTACCCTACACCATAACAGGGTGTTTGAAATTTTGACTTGTCTACTTAAAGATCACCAAAATCTGATAACAAGGTCAATTAAGTCCCTGGGTGGGATTGAACCACCAACCTTTTGGTTAATAGCCTTACACACTAACTGATTGCGCCACAGCGACACTTTGCAAAAGTACATACTGACAAAGGCTAATAAGCATTCATCTAGAACGATTCCTAGAAACATTTTAAAAAGTCAATAATGTGGAGAGTTTTTGTAAGATGTTTCTTCCATCAACCAATGAAGAAACACATTGGTACTTTCCCATGATGAGTGAGTGCTTCAGGATCTTTTGCACTTACATGTGCAGCAGAGTACTGTAATGGAAGCATGCTGGGTCCATAACCCAGAGGTAGGCAGATTGAAACTATCCTCTGCTATATGCATTTTTTTTTTGTTAATTAAAGTAATCCAAAACTGGGATTGATATTTTTGCTCTTTTATTTTTACTTAAAGTACAATAACTTTTACCATTTTAATTTGTTTTAATAGTATATTGACAGTATTGTTTTCTTTCAAAAATCCAATTAATTTTCTTTACCCGGTTATTAAAATGGTAATTGACAAAAACAAACTACATTGTCACCAGAAGAGCAATACAAAATGTACAAGTGATATATTAAAATCATCTTTCCAGCTTGAATTTCAATGATGCATTGGGGCAACGATTTTGTGAGAAACATCTTCACCCTTAAATAAAGATTTTCTTAATTCCTTACCTGTGTGCTAATTAGATATCACCTTGTTTTCACATTAAACAGACTTCCACATGAGAAAACAGCAAAGATGCAGTGGCGTTAATGTTTCCTGGTGTCAACCTGTATTATTTCCGTAGATATTGAAATGAGGATGCATCTTGCTGCCTTTCCAATGAAGCAAGTTTAATTTAGTAATAGGTGAAAAACCATCCCTACAAAAATGTTAATCAGATACTTGGCTTTGTGGACACTTTTCAGAGAACAAATTTGTTATCATAAAAATAAAGCCAGAAAATGAAGAGCTGTTTAATCACTCAATTGGATTTTTCTGCCAGCATTTTTCTTTTTCTCTGCAGCCCACTGCTAAATTGTGCTTCCTAGCTGTTTTTTTATAAAATCACTTAATCAAATCTAACTCTGATTACATCAGAGAAGGCCAGGTACCCTACACCATAAGAGGGGGTTTGCAATTTTGACTTGTCTACTTAAATATCACCAAAATCTGATCACAAGGTCAATTATGTCCCTGGGTGGGATTGAACCACCAACCTTTTGATTAATAGCTGAACACACTAACCAATTGCGCCACAGAGACACTTTGCAAAAAGTACATACTGACAAAGACTAATAAGCATTCATCTAGAACGTTTCCTAAAAAAACTTTAAAAAGTCAATAATCTGGAGAGTTTTTGTAAGATGTTTCTTCCAGCAACCAATGAAGAAACACATTGGTACTTTCGCATGATGAGTGAGTGCTTCAGGATCTCTTGCACTTACATGTGCAGCAGAGTACTGCAATGGAAGCATGCTGGGCCCATAACCCAGAGGTAGGCAGATTGAAACTATCCTTTGCTATATGCATTTTTTTTTTGTTCATTAAAGTAATCCAAAACTGGGATTGATATTTTAGCTTTTATTTTTACTTAAAGTACAATAACTTTTACCATTTTAATTTGTTTTAATAGTATATTGACAGTATTGTTTTCTTTCAAAAATCCAATTAATTTTCTTTACCCGATTATTAAAATGGTAATTGACAAAAACAAACTACATTGTCACCAGAAGAGCAATACAAAATGTACAAGTGATATAATAAAATCATCTTTCCAGCTTGAATTTCAATGATGCATTGGGGCAACGATTTTGTGAGAAACATCTTCACCCTTAAATAAAGATTTTCTTAATTCCTTACCTGTGTGCTAATTAGATATCACCTTGTTTTCACATTAAACAGACTTCCACATGAGAAAACAGCAAAGATGCAGTGGTGTTAATGTTTCCTGGTGTCAACCTGTATTATTTCTGTAGATATTGAAATGAGGATGCATCTTGCTGCCTTTTTAATGAAGCAAGTTTAATTTAGTAATAGGTGAAAAACCATCCCTACAAAGATGTTAATCAGATACTTGGCTTTGTGGACACTTTTCAGAGAACAAATTTGTTATCATAAAAATAAAGCCAGAAAATGAAGAGCTGTTTAATCACTCAATTGGATTTTTCTGCCAGCATTTTTCTTTTTCTCTGCAACCCACTGCTAAATTGTGCTTCCTAGCTGTTTTTTTTATAAAATCACTTAATCAAATCTAACTCTGATTACATCAGAGAAGGCCAGGTACCCTACACCATAAGAGAGGGTTTGCAATTTTGACTTGTCTACTTAAATATCACCAAAATCTGATCACAAGGTCAATTACATCCCTGGGTGGGATTGAACCACCAACCTTTTGATTAATAGCTGAACACACTAACAGATTGCGCCACAGAGACACTTTGCAAAAAGTCTATACTGACAAAGACTAATAAGCATTCATCTAGAACGTTTCCTAGAAAAACTTTAAAAAGTCAATAATCTGGAGAGTTTTTGTAAGATGTTTCTTCCAGCAACCAATGAAGAAACACATTGGTACTTTCGCATGATGAGTGAGTGCTTCAGGATCTCTTGCACTTAAATGTGCAGCAGAGTACTGCAATGGAAGCATGCTGGGCCCATAACCCAGAGGTAGCAGATTGAAACTATCCTTTGCTATATGCATTTTTTTTTTGTTCATTAAAGTAATCCAAAACTGGGATTGATATTTTAGCTTTTATTTTTACTTAAAGTACAATAACTTTTACCATTTTAATTTGTTTTAATAGTATATTGACAGTATTGTTTTCTTTCAAAAATCCACTTAATTTTCTTTACCCTATTATTAAAATGGTAATTGACAAAAACAAACTACATTGTCACCAGAAGAGCAATACAAAATGTACAAGTGATACATTAAAATCATCTTTCCAGCTTGAATTTCAATGATGCATTGGGGCAACGATTTTGTGAGAAACATCTTCACCCTTAAATAAAGATTTTCTTAATTCCTTACCTGTGTGCTAATTAGATATCACCTTGTTTTCACATTAAACAGACTTCCACATGAGAAAGCAGCAAGGATGCAGTGGCATTAATGTTTCCTGGTGTCAACCTGTATTATTTCAGTAGATATTGAAATGAGGATGCATCTTGCTGCCTTTCCAATGAAGCAAGTTTAATTTAGTAATAGATGAAAAACCATCCCTACAAATATGTTAATCAGATACTTGGCTTTGTGGACACTTTTCAGAGAACAAATTAGTTAGCATAAAAATAAAGCCAGAAAATGAAGAGCTGTTTAATCACTCAATTGGATTTTTCTGCCAGCATATTTCTTTTTCTCTGCAACCCACTGCTAAATTGTGCTTCCTAGCTGTTTTTATAAAATCACTGAATCAAATCTAACTACATCAGAGAAGGCCAGGTACCCTACACCATAACAGGGGGTTTGAAATTTTGACTTGTCTACTTAAAGATCACCAAAATCTGATAACAAGGTCAAATAAGTCCCTGGGTGGGATTGAACCACCAACCTTTTGGTTAATAGCCTTACACACTAACTGATTGCGCCACAGCGACACTTTGCAAAAGTACATCCTGACAAAGGCTAATAAGCATTCATCTAGAACGATTCCTAGAAACATTTTAAAAAGTCAATAATGTGGAGAGTTTTTGTAAGATGTTTCTTCCAGCAACCAATGAAGAAACACATTGGTACTTTCGCATGATGAGTGAGTGCTTCAGGATCTCTTGCACTTAAATGTGCAGCAGAGTACTGCAATGGAAGCATGCTGGGCCCATAACCCAGAGGTAGCAGATTGAAACTATCCTTTGCTATATGCATTTTTTTTTGTTCATTAAAGTAATCCAAAACTGGGATTGATATTTTAGCTTTTATTTTTACTTAAAGTACAATAACTTTTACCATTTTAATTTGTTTTAATAGTATATTGACAGTATTGTTTTCTTTCAAAAATCCACTTAATTTTCTTTACCCTATTATTAAAATGGTAATTGACAAAAACAAACTACATTGTCACCAGAAGAGCAATACAAAATGTACAAGTGATACATTAAAATCATCTTTCCAGCTTGAATTTCAATGATGCATTGGGGCAACGATTTTGTGAGAAACATCTTCACCCTTAAATAAAGATTTTCTTAATTCCTTACCTGTGTGCTAATTAGATATCACCTTGTTTTCACATTAAACAGACTTCCACATGAGAAAGCAGCAAGGATGCAGTGGCATTAATGTTTCCTGGTGTCAACCTGTATTATTTCAGTAGATATTGAAATGAGGATGCATCTTGCTGCCTTTTTAATGAAGCAAGTTTAATTTAGTAATAGATGAAAAACCATCCCTACAAATATGTTAATCAGATACTTGGCTTTGTGGACACTTTTCAGAGAACAAATTAGTTAGCATAAAAATAAAGCCAGAAAATGAAGAGCTGTTTAATCACTCAATTGGATTTTTCTGCCAGCATATTTCTTTTTCTCTGCAACCCACTGCTAAATTGTGCTTCCTAGCTGTTTTTATAAAATCACTGAATCAAATCTAACTACATCAGAGAAGGCCAGGTACCCTACACCATAACAGGGGGTTTGAAATTTTGACTTGTCTACTTAAAGATCACCAAAATCTGATAACAAGGTCAAATAAGTCCCTGGGTGGGATTGAACCACCAACCTTTTGGTTAATAGCCTTACACACTAACTGATTGCGCCACAGCGACACTTTGCAAAATTACATCCTGACAAAGGCTAATAAGCATTCATCTAGAACGATTCCTAGAAACATTTTAAAAAGTCAATAATGTGGAGAGTTTTTGTAAGATGTTTCTTCCATCAACCAATGAAGAAACACATTGGTACTTTCCCATGATGAGTGAGTGCTTCAGGATCTCTTGCACTTACATGTGCAGCAGAGTACTGTAATGGAAGCATGCTGGGTCCATAACCCAGAGGTAGGCAGATTGAAACTATCCTCTGCTATATGCATTTTTTTTTTGTTAATTAAAGTAATCCAAAACTGTGATTGATATTTTTGCTCTTTTATTTTTACTTAAAGTACAATAACTTTTACCATTTTAATTTGTTTTAATAGTATATTGACAGTATTGTTTTCTTTCAAAAATCCACTTAATTTTCTTTACCCGATTATTAAAATGGTAATTGACAAAAACAAACTACATTGTCACCAGAAGAGCAATACAAAATGTACAAGTGATATATTAAAATCATCTTTCCAGCTTGAATTTCAATGATGCATTGGGGCAACGATTTTGTGAGAAACATCTTCACCCTTAAATAAAGATTTTCTTAATTCCTTACCTGTGTGCTAATTAGATATCACCTTGTTTTCACATTAAACAGACTTCCACATGAGAAAACAGCAAAGATGCAGTGGTGTTAATGTTTCCTGGTGTCAACCTGTATTATTTCTGTAGATATTGAAATGAGGATGCATCTTGCTGCCTTTTTAATGAAGCAAGTTTAATTTAGTAATAGGTGAAAAACCATCCCTACAAAGATGTTAATCAGATACTTGGCTTTGTGGACACTTTTCAGAGAACAAATTTGTTATCATAAAAATAAAGCCAGAAAATGAAGAGCTGTTTAATCACTCAATTGGATTTTTCTGCCAGCATTTTTCTTTTTCTCTGCAACCCACTGCTAAATTGTGCTTCCTAGCTGTTTTTTTTTATAAAATCACTTAATCAAATCTAACTCTGATTACATCAGAGAAGGCCAGGTACCCTACACCATAAGAGAGGGTTTGCAATTTTGACTTGTCTACTTAAATATCACCAAAATCTGATCACAAGGTCAATTACGTCCCTGGGTGGGATTGAACCACCAACCTTTTGATTAATAGCTGAACACACTAACAGATTGCGCCACAGAGACACTTTGCAAAAAGTCTATACTGACAAAGACTAATAAGCATTCATCTAGAACGTTTCCTAGAAAAACTTTAAAAAGTCAATAATCTGGAGAGTTTTTGTAAGATGTTTCTTCCAGCAACCAATGAAGAAACACATTGGTACTTTCGCATGATGAGTGAGTGCTTCAGGATCTCTTGCACTTAAATGTGCAGCAGAGTACTGCAATGGAAGCATGCTGGGCCCATAACCCAGAGGTAGCAGATTGAAACTATCCTTTGCTATATGCATTTTTTTTTTGTTCATTAAAGTAATCCAAAACTGGGATTGATATTTTAGCTTTTATTTTTACTTAAAGTACAATAACTTTTACCATTTTAATTTGTTTTAATAGTATATTGACAGTATTGTTTTCTTTCAAAAATCCACTTAATTTTCTTTACCCTATTATTAAAATGGTAATTGACAAAAACAAACTACATTGTCACCAGAAGAGCAATACAAGATGTACAAGTGATACATTAAAATCATCTTTCCAGCTTGAATTTCAATGATGCATTGGGGCAACGATTTTGTGAGAAACATCTTCACCCTTAAATAAAGATTTTCTTAATTCCTTACCTGTGTGCTAATTAGATATCACCTTGTTTTCACATTAAACAGACTTCCACATGAGAAAGCAGCAAGGATGCAGTGGCATTAATGTTTCCTGGTGTCAACCTGTATTATTTCAGTAGATATTGAAATGAGGATGCATCTTGCTGCCTTTCCAATGAAGCAAGTTTAATTTAGTAATAGATGAAAAACCATCCCTACAAATATGTTAATCAGATACTTGGCTTTGTGGACACTTTTCAGAGAACAAATTAGTTAGCATAAAAATAAAGCCAGAAAATGAAGAGCTGTTTAATCACTCAATTGGATTTTTCTGCCAGCATATTTCTTTTTCTCTGCAACCCACTGCTAAATTGTGCTTCCTAGCTGTTTTTATAAAATCACTGAATCAAATCTAACTACATCAGAGAAGGCCAGGTACCCTACACCATAACAGGGGGTTTGAAATTTTGACTTGTCTACTTAAAGATCACCAAAATCTGATAACAAGGTCAAATAAGTCCCTGGGTGGGATTGAACCACCAACCTTTTGGTTAATAGCCTTACACACTAACTGATTGCGCCACAGCGACACTTTGCAAAAGTACATCCTGACAAAGGCTAATAAGCATTCATCTAGAACGATTCCTAGAAACATTTTAAAAAGTCAATAATGTGGAGAGTTTTTGTAAGATGTTTCTTCCAGCAACCAATGAAGAAACACATTGGTACTTTCGCATGATGAGTGAGTGCTTCAGGATCTCTTGCACTTAAATGTGCAGCAGAGTACTGCAATGGAAGCATGCTGGGCCCATAACCCAGAGGTAGCAGATTGAAACTATCCTTTGCTATATGCATTTTTTTTTTGTTCATTAAAGTAATCCAAAACTGGGATTGATATTTTAGCTTTTATTTTTACTTAAAGTACAATAACTTTTACCATTTTAATTTGTTTTAATAGTATATTGACAGTATTGTTTTCTTTCAAAAATCCACTTAATTTTCTTTACCCTATTATTAAAATGGTAATTGACAAAAACAAACTACATTGTCACCAGAAGAGCAATACAAAATGTACAAGTGATACATTAAAATCATCTTTCCAGCTTGAATTTCAATGATGCATTGGGGCAACGATTTTGTGAGAAACATCTTCACCCTTAAATAAAGATTTTCTTAATTCCTTACCTGTGTGCTAATTAGATATCACCTTGTTTTCACATTAAACAGACTTCCACATGAGAAAGCAGCAAGGATGCAGTGGCATTAATGTTTCCTGGTGTCAACCTGTATTATTTCAGTAGATATTGAAATGAGGATGCATCTTGCTGCCTTTCCAATGAAGCAAGTTTAATTTAGTAATAGATGAAAAACCATCCCTACAAATATGTTAATCAGATACTTGGCTTTGTGGACACTTTTCAGAGAACAAATTAGTTAGCATAAAAATAAAGCCAGAAAATGAAGAGCTGTTTAATCACTCAATTGGATTTTTCTGCCAGCATATTTCTTTTTCTCTGCAACCCACTGCTAAATTGTGCTTCCTAGCTGTTTTTATAAAATCACTGAATCAAATCTAACTACATCAGAGAAGGCCAGGTACCCTACACCATAACAGGGGGTTTGAAATTTTGACTTGTCTACTTAAAGATCACCAAAATCTGATAACAAGGTCAAATAAGTCCCTGGGTGGGATTGAACCACCAACCTTTTGGTTAATAGCCTTACACACTAACTGATTGCGCCACAGCGACACTTTGCAAAAGTACATCCTGACAAAGGCTAATAAGCATTCATCTAGAACGATTCCTAGAAACATTTTAAAAAGTCAATAATGTGGAGAGTTTTTGTAAGATGTTTCTTCCATCAACCAATGAAGAAACACATTGGTACTTTCCCATGATGAGTGAGTGCTTCAGGATCTTTTGCACTTACATGTGCAGCAGAGTACTGTAATGGAAGCATGCTGGGTCCATAACCCAGAGGTAGGCAGATTGAAACTATCCTCTGCTATATGCATTTTTTTTTTGTTAATTAAAGTAATCCAAAACTGGGATTGATATTTTTGCTCTTTTATTTTTACTTAAAGTACAATAACTTTTACCATTTTAATTTGTTTTAATAGTATATTGACAGTATTGTTTTCTTTCAAAAATCCACTTAATTTTCTTTACCCGATTATTAAAATGGTAATTGACAAAAACAAACTACATTGTCACCAGAAGAGCAATACAAAATGTACAAGTGATATATTAAAATCATCTTTCCAGCTTGAATTTCAATGATGCATTGGGGCAACGATTTTGTGAGAAACATCTTCACCCTTAAATAAAGATTTTCTTAATTCCTTACCTGTGTGCTAATTAGATATCACCTTGTTTTCACATTAAACAGACTTCCACATGAGAAAACAGCAAAGATGCAGTGGCGTTAATGTTTCCTGGTGTCAACCTGTATTATTTCCGTAGATATTGAAATGAGGATGCATCTTGCTGCCTTTCCAATGAAGCAAGTTTAATTTAGTAATAGGTGAAAAACCATCCCTACAAAGATGTTAATCAGATACTTGGCTTTGTGGACACTTTTCAGAGAACAAATTTGTTATCATAAAAATAAAGCCAGAAAATGAAGAGCTGTTTAATCACTCAATTGGATTTTTCTGCCAGCATTTTTCTTTTTCTCTGCAACCCACTGCTAAATTGTGCTTCCTAGCTGTTTTTTTATAAAATCACTGAATCAAATCTAACTCTGATTACATCAGAGAAGGCCAGGTACCCTGCACCATAACAGGGGGTTTGAAATTTTGACTTGTCTACTTAAAGATCACCAAAATCTGATAACAAGGTCAATTAAGTCCCTGGGTGGGATTGAACCACCAACCTTTTGGTTAATAGCCTTACACACTAACTGATTGTGCCACAGCGACACTTTGTGAAAGTACATACTGACAAAGGCTAATAAGCATTCATCTAGAACGATTCCTAGAAACATTTTAAAAAGTCAATAATGTGGAGAGTTTTTGTAAGATGTTTCTTCCATCAACCAATGAAGAAACACATTGGTACTTTCCCATGATGAGTGAGTGCTTCAGGATCTCTTGCACTTACATGTGCAGCAGAGTACTCTAATGGAAGCATGCTGGGTCCATAACCCAGAGGTAGGCAGATTGAAACTATCCTCTGCTATATGCATTTTTTTTTTGTTAATTAAAGTAATCCAAAACTGGGATTGATATTTTTGCTCTTTTATTTTTACTTAAAGTACAATAACTTTTACCATTTTAATTTGTTTTAATAGTATATTGACAGTATTGTTTTCTTTCAAAAATCCAATTAATTTTCTTTACCCGATTATTAAAATGGTAATTGACAAAAACAAACTACATTGTCACCAGAAGAGCAATACAAAATGTACAAGTGATATATTAAAATCATCTTTCCAGCTTGAATTTCAATGATGCATTGGGGCAACGATTTTGTGAGAAACATCTTCACCCTTAAATAAAGATTTTCTTAATTCCTTACCTGTGTGCTAATTAGATATCACCTTGTTTTCACATTAAACAGACTTCCACATGAGAAAACAGCAAAGATGCAGTGGCGTTAATGTTTCCTGGTGTCAACCTGTATTATTTCCGTAGATATTGAAATGAGGATGCATCTTGCTGCCTTTCCAATGAAGCAAGTTTAATTTAGTAATAGGTCAAAAAACATCCCTACAAAGATGTTAATCAGATACTTGGCTTTGTGGACACTTTTCAGAGAACAAATTTGTTATCATAAAAATAAAGCCAGAAAATGAAGAGCTGTTTAATCACTCAATTGGATTTTTCTGCCAGCATTTTTCTTTTTCTCTGCAACCCACTGCTAAATTGTGCTTCCTAGCTGTTTTTTTATAAAATCACTTAATCAAATCTAACTCTGATTACATCAGAGAAGGCCAGGTACCCTACACCATAAGAGGGGGATTGCAATTTTGACTTGTCTACTTAAATATCACCAAAATCTGATAACAAGAACAATTATGTCCCTGGGTGGGATTGAACCACCAACCTTTTGATTAATAGCTGAACACACTAACCGATTGCGCCACAGAGACACTTTGCAAAAAGTACATACTGACAAAGACTAATAAGCATTCATCTAGATCGTTTCCTAGAAAAACTTTAAAAAATCAATAATCTGGAGAGTTTTTGTAAGATGTTTCTTCCAGCAACCAATGAAGAAACACATTGGTACTTTCGCATGATGAGTGAGTGCTTCAGGATCTCTTGCACTTACATGTGCAGCAGAGTACTGCAATGAAAGCATGCTGGGCCCATAACCCAGAGGTAGGCAGATTGAAACTATCCTTTGCTATATGCATTTTTTTTTTGTTCATTAAAGTAATCCAAAACTGGGATTGATATTTTAGCTTTTATTTTTACTTAAAGTACAATAACTTTTACCATTTTAATTTGTTTTAATAGTATATTGACAGTATTGTTTTCTTTCAAAAATCCACTTAATTTTCTTTACCCTATTATTAAAATGGTAATTGACAAAAACAAACTACATTGTCACCAGAAGAGCAATACAAAATGTACAAGTGATATATTAAAATCATCTTTCCAGCTTGAATTTCAATGATGCATTGGGGCAACGATTTTGTGAGAAACATCTTCACCCTTAAATAAAGATTTTCTTAATTCCTTACCTGTGTGCTAATTAGATATCACCTTGTTTTCACATTAAACAGACTTCCACATGAGAAAGCAGCAAGGATGCAGTGGCGTTAATGTTTCCTGGTGTCAACCTGTATTATTTCAGTAGATATTGAAATGAGGATGCATCTTGCTGCCTTTCCAATGAAGCAAGTTTAATTTAGTAATAGGTGAAAAACCATCCCTACAAATATGTTAATCAGATACTTGGCTTTGTGGACACTTTTCAGAGAACAAATTAGTTAGCATAAAAATAAAGCCAGAAAATGAAGATCTGTTTAATCACTCAATTGGATTTTTCTGCCAGCATATTTCTTTTTCTCTGCAACCCACTGCTAAATTGTGCTTCCTAGCTGTTTTTATAAAATCACTGAATCAAATCTAACTCTGATTACATCAGAGAAGGCCAGGTACCCTACACCATAACAGGGGTTTTCGAAATTTTGACTTGTCTACTTAAAGATCACCAAAATCTGATAACAAGGTCAATTAAGTGCCTGGGTGGGATTGAACCACCAACTTTTTGGTTAATAGCCTTACACACTAACTGATTGCGCCACAGTGACACTTTGCAAAAGTACTTACTGACAAAGGCTAATAAGCATTCATCTAGAACGATTCCTAGAAACATTTTAAAAAGTCAATAATGTGGAGAGTTTTTGTAAGATGTTTCTTCCATCAACCAATGAAGAAACACATTGGTACTTTCCCATGATGAGTGAGTGCTTCAGGATCTCTTGCACTTACATGTGCAGCAGAGTACTGTAATGGAAGCATGCTGGGTCCATAACCCAGAGGTAGGCAGATTGAAACTATCCTCTGCTATATGCATTTTTTTTTGTTAATTAAAGTAATCCAAAACTGGGATTGATATTTTTGCTCTTTTATTTTTACTTAAAGTACATTAACTTTTACCATTTTAATTTGTTTTAATAGTATATTGACAGTATTGTTTTCTTTCAAAAATCCAATTAATTTTCTTTACCCGATTATTAAAATGGTAATTGACAAAAGCAAACTACATTGTCACCAGAAGAGCAATACAAAATGTACAAGTGATATATTAAAATCATCTTTCCAGCTTGAATTTCAATGATGCATTGGGGCAACGATTTTGTGAGAAACATCTTCACCCTTAAATAAAGATTTTCTTAATTCCTTACCTGTGTGCTAATTAGATATCACCTTGTTTTCACATTAAACAGACTTCCACATGAGAAAGCAGCAAGGATGCAGTGGCGTTAATGTTTCCTGGTGTCAACCTGTATTATTTCAGTAGATATTGAAATGAGGATGCATCTTGCTGCCTTTCCAATGAAGCAAGTTTAATTTAGTAATAGGTGAAAAACCATCCCTACAAAGATGTTAATCAGATACTTGGCTTTGTGGACACTTTTCAGAGAACAAATTAGTTAGCATAAAAATAAAGCCAGAAAATGAAGAGCTGTTTAATCACTCAATTGGATTTTTTTGCCAGCATATTTCTTTTTCTCTGCAACCCACTGCTAAATTGTGCTTCCTAGCTGTTTTTATAAAATCACTGAATCAAATCTAACTCTGATTACATCAGAGAAGGCCACGTACCCTACACCATAACAGGGGTTTTCGAAATTTTGACTTGTCTACTTAAAGATCAACAAAATCTGATAACAAGGTCAATTACGTCCCTGGGTGGGATTGAACCACCAACCTTTTGGTTAATAGCCGTACACACTAACTGATTGCGCCACAGCGACACTTTGCAAAAGTACTTACTGACAAAGGCTAATAAGCATTCATCTAGAACGTTTCCTATAAAAACTTTAAATAGTCAATAATCTGGAGAGTTTTTGTAAGATGTTTCTTCCATCAACCAATGAAGAAACACATTGGTACTTTCCCATGATGAGTGAGTGCTTCAGGATCTCTTGCACTTACATGTGCAGCAGAGTACTGTAATGGAAGCATGCTGGGTCCATAACCCAGAGGTAGGCAGATTGAAACTATCCTCTGCTATATGCATTTTTTTTGTTAATTAAAGTAATCCAAAACTGGGATTGATATTTGTGCTCTTTTATTTTTACTTAAAGTACAATAACTTTTACCATTTTAATTTGTTTTAATAGTATATTGACAGTATTGTTTTCTTTCAAAAATCCAATTAATTTTCTTTACCCGATTATTAAAATGGTAATTGACAAAAACAAACTACATTGTCACCAGAAGAGCAATACAAAATGTACAAGTGATATATTAAAATCATCTTTCCAGCTTGAATTTCAATGATGCATTGGGGCAACGATTTTGTGAGAAACATCTTCACCCTTAAATAAAGATTTTCTTAATTCCTTACCTGTGTGCTAATTAGATATCACCTTGTTTTCACATTAAACAGACTTCCACATGAGAAAACAGCAAAGATGCAGTGGTGTTAATGTTTCCTGGTGTCAACCTGTATTATTTCTGTAGATATTGAAATGAGGATGCATCTTGCTGCCTTTTTAATGAAGCAAGTTTAATTTAGTAATAGGTGAAAAACCATCCCTACAAAGATGTTAATCAGATACTTGGCTTTGTGGACACTTTTCAGAGAACAAATTTGTTATCATAAAAATAAAGCCAGAAAATGAAGAGCTGTTTAATCACTCAATTGGATTTTTCTGCCAGCATTTTTCTTTTTCTCTGCAACCCACTGCTAAATTGTGCTTCCTAGCTGTTTTTTTTTATAAAATCACTCAATCAAATCTAACTCTGATTACATCAGAGAAGGCCAGGTACCCTACACCATAAGAGAGGGTTTGCAATTTTGACTTGTCTACTTAAATATCACCAAAATCTGATCACAAGGTCAATTACGTCCCTGGGTGGGATTGAACCACCAACCTTTTGATTAATAGCTGAACACACTAACAGATTGCGCCACAGAGACACTTTGCAAAAAGTCTATACTGACAAAGACTAATAAGCATTCATCTAGAACGTTTCCTAGAAAAACTTTAAAAAGTCAATAATCTGGAGAGTTTTTGTAAGATGTTTCTTCCAGCAACCAATGAAGAAACACATTGGTACTTTCGCATGATGAGTGAGTGCTTCAGGATCTCTTGCACTTAAATGTGCAGCAGAGTACTGCAATGGAAGCATGCTGGGCCCATAACCCAGAGGTAGCAGATTGAAACTATCCTTTGCTATATGCATTTTTTTTTTGTTCATTAAAGTAATCCAAAACTGGGATTGATATTTTAGCTTTTATTTTTACTTAAAGTACAATAACTTTTACCATTTTAATTTGTTTTAATAGTATATTGACAGTATTGTTTTCTTTCAAAAATCCACTTAATTTTCTTTACCCTATTATTAAAATGGTAATTGACAAAAACAAACTACATTGTCACCAGAAGAGCAATACAAGATGTACAAGTGATACATTAAAATCATCTTTCCAGCTTGAATTTCAATGATGCATTGGGGCAACGATTTTGTGAGAAACATCTTCACCCTTAAATAAAGATTTTCTTAATTCCTTACCTGTGTGCTAATTAGATATCACCTTGTTTTCACATTAAACAGACTTCCACATGAGAAAGCAGCAAGGATGCAGTGGCATTAATGTTTCCTGGTGTCAACCTGTATTATTTCAGTAGATATTGAAATGAGGATGCATCTTGCTGCCTTTCCAATGAAGCAAGTTTAATTTAGTAATAGATGAAAAACCATCCCTACAAATATGTTAATCAGATACTTGGCTTTGTGGACACTTTTCAGAGAACAAATTAGTTAGCATAAAAATAAAGCCAGAAAATGAAGAGCTGTTTAATCACTCAATTGGATTTTTCTGCCAGCATATTTCTTTTTCTCTGCAACCCACTGCTAAATTGTGCTTCCTAGCTGTTTTTATAAAATCACTGAATCAAATCTAACTACATCAGAGAAGGCCAGGTACCCTACACCATAACAGGGGGTTTGAAATTTTGACTTGTCTACTTAAAGATCACCAAAATCTGATAACAAGGTCAAATAAGTCCCTGGGTGGGATTGAACCACCAACCTTTTGGTTAATAGCCTTACACACTAACTGATTGCGCCACAGCGACACTTTGCAAAAGTACATCCTGACAAAGGCTAATAAGCATTCATCTAGAACGATTCCTAGAAACATTTTAAAAAGTCAATAATGTGGAGAGTTTTTGTAAGATGTTTCTTCCAGCAACCAATGAAGAAACACATTGGTACTTTCGCATGATGAGTGAGTGCTTCAGGATCTCTTGCACTTAAATGTGCAGCAGAGTACTGCAATGGAAGCATGCTGGGCCCATAACCCAGAGGTAGCAGATTGAAACTATCCTTTGCTATATGCATTTTTTTTTTGTTCATTAAAGTAATCCAAAACTGGGATTGATATTTTAGCTTTTATTTTTACTTAAAGTACAATAACTTTTACCATTTTAATTTGTTTTAATAGTATATTGACAGTATTGTTTTCTTTCAAAAATCCACTTAATTTTCTTTACCCTATTATTAAAATGGTAATTGACAAAAACAAACTACATTGTCACCAGAAGAGCAATACAAAATGTACAAGTGATACATTAAAATCATCTTTCCAGCTTGAATTTCAATGATGCATTGGGGCAACGATTTTGTGAGAAACATCTTCACCCTTAAATAAAGATTTTCTTAATTCCTTACCTGTGTGCTAATTAGATATCACCTTGTTTTCACATTAAACAGACTTCCACATGAGAAAGCAGCAAGGATGCAGTGGCATTAATGTTTCCTGGTGTCAACCTGTATTATTTCAGTAGATATTGAAATGAGGATGCATCTTGCTGCCTTTCCAATGAAGCAAGTTTAATTTAGTAATAGATGAAAAACCATCCCTACAAATATGTTAATCAGATACTTGGCTTTGTGGACACTTTTCAGAGAACAAATTAGTTAGCATAAAAATAAAGCCAGAAAATGAAGAGCTGTTTAATCACTCAATTGGATTTTTCTGCCAGCATATTTCTTTTTCTCTGCAACCCACTGCTAAATTGTGCTTCCTAGCTGTTTTTATAAAATCACTGAATCAAATCTAACTACATCAGAGAAGGCCAGGTACCCTACACCATAACAGGGGGTTTGAAATTTTGACTTGTCTACTTAAAGATCACCAAAATCTGATAACAAGGTCAAATAAGTCCTTGGGTGGGATTGAACCACCAACCTTTTGGTTAATAGCCTTACACACTAACTGATTGCGCCACAGCGACACTTTGCAAAAGTACATCCTGACAAAGGCTAATAAGCATTCATCTAGAACGATTCCTAGAAACATTTTAAAAAGTCAATAATGTGGAGAGTTTTTGTAAGATGTTTCTTCCATCAACCAATGAAGAAACACATTGGTACTTTCCCATGATGAGTGAGTGCTTCAGGATCTTTTGCACTTACATGTGCAGCAGAGTACTGTAATGGAAGCATGCTGGGTCCATAACCCAGAGGTAGGTAGATTGAAACTATCCTCTGCTATATGCATTTTTTTTTTGTTAATTAAAGTAATCCAAAACTGGGATTGATATTTTTGCTCTTTTATTTTTACTTAAAGTACAATAACTTTTACCATTTTAATTTGTTTTAATAGTATATTGACAGTATTGTTTTCTTTCAAAAATCCACTTAATTTTCTTTACCCGATTATTAAAATGGTAATTGACAAAAACAAACTACATTGTCACCAGAAGAGCAATACAAAATGTACAAGTGATATATTAAAATCATCTTTCCAGCTTGAATTTCAATGATGCATTGGGGCAACGATTTTGTGAGAAACATCTTCACCCTTAAATAAAGATTTTCTTAATTCCTTACCTGTGTGCTAATTAGATATCACCTTGTTTTCACATTAAACAGACTTCCACATGAGAAAACAGCAAAGATGCAGTGGCGTTAATGTTTCCTGGTGTCAACCTGTATTATTTCCGTAGATATTGAAATGAGGATGCATCTTGCTGCCTTTCCAATGAAGCAAGTTTAATTTAGTAATAGGTGAAAAACCATCCCTACAAAGATGTTAATCAGATACTTGGCTTTGTGGACACTTTTCAGAGAACAAATTTGTTATCATAAAAATAAAGCCAGAAAATGAAGAGCTGTTTAATCACTCAATTGGATTTTTCTGCCAGCATTTTTCTTTTTCTCTGCAACCCACTGCTAAATTGTGCTTCCTAGCTGTTTTTTTATAAAATCACTGAATCAAATCTAACTCTGATTACATCAGAGAAGGCCAGGTACCCTACACCATAACAGGGGGTTTGAAATTTTGACTTGTCTACTTAAAGATCACCAAAATCTGATAACAAGGTCAATTAAGTCCCTGGGTGGGATTGAACCACCAACCTTTTGGTTAATAGCCTTACACACTAACTGATTGTGCCACAGCGACACTTTGTGAAAGTACATACTGACAAAGGCTAATAAGCATTCATCTAGAACGATTCCTAGAAACATTTTAAAAAGTCAATAATGTGGAGAGTTTTTGTAAGATGTTTCTTCCATCAACCAATGAAGAAACACATTGGTACTTTCCCATGATGAGTGAGTGCTTCAGGATCTCTTGCACTTACATGTGCAGCAGAGTACTCTAATGGAAGCATGCTGGGTCCATAATCCAGAGGTAGGCAGATTGAAACTATCCTCTGCTATATGCATTTTTTTTTGTTAATTAAAGTAATCCAAAACTGGGATTGATATTTTTGCTCTTTTATTTTTACTTAAAGTACAATAACTTTTACCATTTTAATTTGTTTTAATAGTATATTGACAGTATTGTTTTCTTTCAAAAATCCAATTAATTTTCTTTACCCGATTATTAAAATGGTAATTGACAAAAACAAACTACATTGTCACCAGAAGAGCAATACAAAATGTACAAGTGATATATTAAAATCATCTTTCCAGCTTGAATTTCAATGATGCATTGGGGCAACGATTTTGTGAGAAACATCTTCACCCTTAAATAAAGATTTTCTTAATTCCTTACCTGTGTGCTAATTAGATATCACCTTGTTTTCACATTAAACAGACTTCCACATGAGAAAACAGCAAAGATGCAGTGGCGTTAATGTTTCCTGGTGTCAACCTGTATTATTTCCGTAGATATTGAAATGAGGATGCATCTTGCTGCCTTTCCAATGAAGCAAGTTTAATTTAGTAATAGGTCAAAAAACATCCCTACAAAGATGTTAATCAGATACTTGGCTTTGTGGACACTTTTCAGAGAACAAATTTGTTATCATAAAAATAAAGCCAGAAAATGAAGAGCTGTTTAATCACTCAATTGGATTTTTCTGCCAGCATTTTTCTTTTTCTCTGCAACCCACTGCTAAATTGTGCTTCCTAGCTGTTTTTTTTTATAAAATCACTTAATCAAATCTAACTCTGATTACATCAGAGAAGGCCAGGTACCCTACACCATAAGAGAGGGTTTGCAATTTTGACTTGTCTACTTAAATATCACCAAAATCTGATCACAAGGTCAATTACGTCCCTGGGTGGGATTGAACCACCAACCTTTTGATTAATAGCTGAACACACTAACAGATTGCGCCACAGAGACACTTTGCAAAAAGTCTATACTGACAAAGACTAATAAGCATTCATCTAGAACGTTTCCTAGAAAAACTTTAAAAAGTCAATAATCTGGAGAGTTTTTGTAAGATGTTTCTTCCAGCAACCAATGAAGAAACACATTGGTACTTTCGCATGATGAGTGAGTGCTTCAGGATCTCTTGCACTTAAATGTGCAGCAGAGTACTGCAATGGAAGCATGCTGGGCCCATAACCCAGAGGTAGCAGATTGAAACTATCCTTTGCTATATGCATTTTTTTTTTGTTCATTAAAGTAATCCAAAACTGGGATTGATATTTTAGCTTTTATTTTTACTTAAAGTACAATAACTTTTACCATTTTAATTTGTTTTAATAGTATATTGACAGTATTGTTTTCTTTCAAAAATCCACTTAATTTTCTTTACCCTATTATTAAAATGGTAATTGACAAAAACAAACTACATTGTCACCAGAAGAGCAATACAAGATGTACAAGTGATACATTAAAATCATCTTTCCAGCTTGAATTTCAATGATGCATTGGGGCAACGATTTTGTGAGAAACATCTTCACCCTTAAATAAAGATTTTCTTAATTCCTTACCTGTGTGCTAATTAGATATCACCTTGTTTTCACATTAAACAGACTTCCACATGAGAAAGCAGCAAGGATGCAGTGGCATTAATGTTTCCTGGTGTCAACCTGTATTATTTCAGTAGATATTGAAATGAGGATGCATCTTGCTGCCTTTCCAATGAAGCAAGTTTAATTTAGTAATAGATGAAAAACCATCCCTACAAATATGTTAATCAGATACTTGGCTTTGTGGACACTTTTCAGAGAACAAATTAGTTAGCATAAAAATAAAGCCAGAAAATGAAGAGCTGTTTAATCACTCAATTGGATTTTTCTGCCAGCATATTTCTTTTTCTCTGCAACCCACTGCTAAATTGTGCTTCCTAGCTGTTTTTATAAAATCACTGAATCAAATCTAACTACATCAGAGAAGGCCAGGTACCCTACACCATAACAGGGGGTTTGAAATTTTGACTTGTCTACTTAAAGATCACCAAAATCTGATAACAAGGTCAAATAAGTCCCTGGGTGGGATTGAACCACCAACCTTTTGGTTAATAGCCTTACACACTAACTGATTGCGCCACAGCGACACTTTGCGAAAGTACATCCTGACAAAGGCTAATAAGCATTCATCTAGAACGATTCCTAGAAACATTTTAAAAAGTCAATAATGTGGAGAGTTTTTGTAAGATGTTTCTTCCAGCAACCAATGAAGAAACACATTGGTACTTTCGCATGATGAGTGAGTGCTTCAGGATCTCTTGCACTTAAATGTGCAGCAGAGTACTGCAATGGAAGCATGCTGGGCCCATAACCCAGAGGTAGCAGATTGAAACTATCCTTTGCTATATGCATTTTTTTTTTGTTCATTAAAGTAATCCAAAACTGGGATTGATATTTTAGCTTTTATTTTTACTTAAAGTACAATAACTTTTACCATTTTAATTTGTTTTAATAGTATATTGACAGTATTGTTTTCTTTCAAAAATCCACTTAATTTTCTTTACCCTATTATTAAAATGGTAATTGACAAAAACAAACTACATTGTCACCAGAAGAGCAATACAAAATGTACAAGTGATACATTAAAATCATCTTTCCAGCTTGAATTTCAATGATGCATTGGGGCAACGATTTTGTGAGAAACATCTTCACCCTTAAATAAAGATTTTCTTAATTCCTTACCTGTGTGCTAATTAGATATCACCTTGTTTTCACATTAAACAGACTTCCACATGAGAAAGCAGCAAGGATGCAGTGGCATTAATGTTTCCTGGTGTCAACCTGTATTATTTCAGTAGATATTGAAATGAGGATGCATCTTGCTGCCTTTCCAATGAAGCAAGTTTAATTTAGTAATAGATGAAAAACCATCCCTACAAATATGTTAATCAGATACTTGGCTTTGTGGACACTTTTCAGAGAACAAATTAGTTAGCATAAAAATAAAGCCAGAAAATGAAGAGCTGTTTAATCACTCAATTGGATTTTTCTGCCAGCATATTTCTTTTTCTCTGCAACCCACTGCTAAATTGTGCTTCCTAGCTGTTTTTATAAAATCACTGAATCAAATCTAACTACATCAGAGAAGGCCAGGTACCCTACACCATAACAGGGGGTTTGAAATTTTGACTTGTCTACTTAAAGATCACCAAAATCTGATAACAAGGTCAAATAAGTCCTTGGGTGGGATTGAACCACCAACCTTTTGGTTAATAGCCTTACACACTAACTGATTGCGCCACAGCGACACTTTGCAAAAGTACATCCTGACAAAGGCTAATAAGCATTCATCTAGAACGATTCCTAGAAACATTTTAAAAAGTCAATAATGTGGAGAGTTTTTGTAAGATGTTTCTTCCATCAACCAATGAAGAAACACATTGGTACTTTCCCATGATGAGTGAGTGCTTCAGGATCTTTTGCACTTACATGTGCAGCAGAGTACTGTAATGGAAGCATGCTGGGTCCATAACCCAGAGGTAGGTAGATTGAAACTATCCTCTGCTATATGCATTTTTTTTTTGTTAATTAAAGTAATCCAAAACTGGGATTGATATTTTTGCTCTTTTATTTTTACTTAAAGTACAATAACTTTTACCATTTTAATTTGTTTTAATAGTATATTGACAGTATTGTTTTCTTTCAAAAATCCACTTAATTTTCTTTACCCGATTATTAAAATGGTAATTGACAAAAACAAACTACATTGTCACCAGAAGAGCAATACAAAATGTACAAGTGATATATTAAAATCATCTTTCCAGCTTGAATTTCAATGATGCATTGGGGCAACGATTTTGTGAGAAACATCTTCACCCTTAAATAAAGATTTTCTTAATTCCTTACCTGTGTGCTAATTAGATATCACCTTGTTTTCACATTAAACAGACTTCCACATGAGAAAACAGCAAAGATGCAGTGGCGTTAATGTTTCCTGGTGTCAACCTGTATTATTTCCGTAGATATTGAAATGAGGATGCATCTTGCTGCCTTTCCAATGAAGCAAGTTTAATTTAGTAATAGGTGAAAAACCATCCCTACAAAGATGTTAATCAGATACTTGGCTTTGTGGACACTTTTCAGAGAACAAATTTGTTATCATAAAAATAAAGCCAGAAAATGAAGAGCTGTTTAATCACTCAATTGGATTTTTCTGCCAGCATTTTTCTTTTTCTCTGCAACCCACTGCTAAATTGTGCTTCCTAGCTGTTTTTTTATAAAATCACTGAATCAAATCTAACTCTGATTAAATCAGAGAAGGCCAGGTACCCTACACCATAACAGGGGGTTTGAAATTTTGACTTGTCTACTTAAAGATCACCAAAATCTGATAACAAGGTCAATTAAGTCCCTGGGTGGGATTGAACCACCAACCTTTTGGTTAATAGCCTTACACACTAACTGATTGTGCCACAGCGACACTTTGTGAAAGTACATACTGACAAAGGCTAATAAGCATTCATCTAGAACGATTCCTAGAAACATTTTAAAAAGTCAATAATGTGGAGAGTTTTTGTAAGATGTTTCTTCCATCAACCAATGAAGAAACACATTGGTACTTTCCCATGATGAGTGAGTGCTTCAGGATCTCTTGCACTTACATGTGCAGCAGAGTACTCTAATGGAAGCATGCTGGGTCCATAACCCAGAGGTAGGCAGATTGAAACTATCCTCTGCTATATGCATTTTTTTTTGTTAATTAAAGTAATCCAAAACTGGGATTGATATTTTTGCTCTTTTATTTTTACTTAAAGTACAATAACTTTTACCATTTTAATTTGTTTTAATAGTATATTGACAGTATTGTTTTCTTTCAAAAATCCAATTAATTTTCTTTACCCGATTATTAAAATGGTAATTGACAAAAACAAACTACATTGTCACCAGAAGAGCAATACAAAATGTACAAGTGATATATTAAAATCATCTTTCCAGCTTGAATTTCAATGATGCATTGGGGCAACGATTTTGTGAGAAACATCTTCACCCTTAAATAAAGATTTTCTTAATTCCTTACCTGTGTGCTAATTAGATATCACCTTGTTTTCACATTAAACAGACTTCCACATGAGAAAACAGCAAAGAGGCAGTGGCGTTAATGTTTCCTGGTGTCAACCTGTATTATTTCCGTAGATATTGAAATGAGGATGCATCTTGCTGCCTTTCCAATGAAGCAAGTTTAATTTAGTAATAGGTCAAAAAACATCCCTACAAAGATGTTAATCAGATACTTGGCTTTGTGGACACTTTTCAGAGAACAAATTTGTTATCATAAAAATAAAGCCAGAAAATGAAGAGCTGTTTAATCACTCAATTGGATTTTTCTGCCAGCATTTTTCTTTTTCTCTGCAACCCACTGCTAAATTGTGCTTCCTAGCTGTTTTTTTATAAAATCACTTAATCAAATCTAACTCTGATTACATCAGAGAAGGCCAGGTACCCTACACCATAAGAGGGGGATTGCAATTTTGACTTGTCTACTTAAATATCACCAAAATCTGATAACAAGAACAATTATGTCCCTGGGTGGGATTGAACCACCAACCTTTTGATTAATAGCTGAACACACTAACCGATTGCGCCACAGAGACACTTTGCAAAAAGTACATACTGACAAAGACTAATAAGCATTCATCTAGAACGTTTCCTAGAAAAACTTTAAAAAATCAATAATCTGGAGAGTTTTTGTAAGATGTTTCTTCCAGCAACCAATGAAGAAACACATTGGTACTTTCGCATGATGAGTGAGTGCTTCAGGATCTCTTGCACTTACATGTGCAGCAGAGTACTGCAATGAAAGCATGCTGGGCCCATAACCCAGAGGTAGGCAGATTGAAACTATCCTTTGCTATATGCATTTTTTTTTTGTTCATTAAAGTAATCCAAAACTGGGATTGATATTTTAGCTTTTATTTTTACTTAAAGTACAATAACTTTTACCATTTTAATTTGTTTTAATAGTATATTGACAGTATTGTTTTCTTTCAAAAATCCACTTAATTTTCTTTACCCTATTATTAAAATGGTAATTGACAAAAACAAACTACATTGTCACCAGAAGAGCAATACAAAATGTACAAGTGATATATTAAAATCATCTTTCCAGCTTGAATTTCAATGATGCATTGGGGCAACGATTTTGTGAGAAACATCTTCACCCTTAAATAAAGATTTTCTTAATTCCTTACCTGTGTGCTAATTAGATATCACCTTGTTTTCACATTAAACAGACTTCCACATGAGAAAGCAGCAAGGATGCAGTGGCGTTAATGTTTCCTGGTGTCAACCTGTATTATTTCAGTAGATATTGAAATGAGGATGCATCTTGCTGCCTTTCCAATGAAGCAAGTTTAATTTAGTAATAGGTGAAAAACCATCCCTACAAATATGTTAATCAGATACTTGGCTTTGTGGACACTTTTCAGAGAACAAATTAGTTAGCATAAAAATAAAGCCAGAAAATGAAGATCTGTTTAATCACTCAATTGGATTTTTCTGCCAGCATATTTCTTTTTCTCTGCAACCCACTGCTAAATTGTGCTTCCTAGCTGTTTTTATAAAATCACTGAATCAAATCTAACTCTGATTACATCAGAGAAGGCCAGGTACCCTACACCATAACAGGGGTTTTCGAAATTTTGACTTGTCTACTTAAATATCACCAAAATCTGATAACAAGGTCAATTAAGTGCCTGGGTGGGATTGAACCACCAACTTTTTGGTTAATAGCCTTACACACTAACTGATTGCACCACAGTGACACTTTGCAAAAGTAATTACTGACAAAGGCTAATAAGCATTCATCTAGAACGATTCCTAGAAACATTTTAAAAAGTCAATAATGTGGAGAGTTTTTGTAAGATGTTTCTTCCATCAACCAATGAAGAAACACATTGGTACTTTCCCATGATGAGTGAGTGCTTCAGGATCTCTTGCACTTACATGTGCAGCAGAGTACTGTAATGGAAGCATGCTGGGTCCATAACCCAGAGGTAGGCAGATTGAAACTATCCTCTGCTATATGCATTTTTTTTTGTTAATTAAAGTAATCCAAAACTGGGATTGATATTTTTGCTCTTTTATTTTTACTTAAAGTACATTAACTTTTACCATTTTAATTTGTTTTAATAGTATATTGACAGTATTGTTTTCTTTCAAAAATCCAATTAATTTTCTTTACCCGATTATTAAAATGGTAATTGACAAAAGCAAACTACATTGTCACCAGAAGAGCAATACAAAATGTACAAGTGATATATTAAAATCATCTTTCCAGCTTGAATTTCAATGATGCATTGGGGCAACGATTTTGTGAGAAACATCTTCACCCTTAAATAAAGATTTTCTTAATTCCTTACATGTGTGCTAATTAGATATCACCTTGTTTTCACATTAAACAGACTTCCACATGAGAAAGCAGCAAGGATGCAGTGGCGTTAATGTTTCCTGGTGTCAACCTGTATTATTTCAGTAGATATTGAAATGAGGATGCATCTTGCTGCCTTTCCAATGAAGCAAGTTTAATTTAGTAATAGGTGAAAAACCATCCCTACAAAGATGTTAATCAGATACTTGGCTTTGTGGACACTTTTCAGAGAACAAATTTGTTAGCATAAAAATAAAGCCAGAAAATGAAGAGCTGTTTAATCACTCAATTGGATTTTTTTGCCAGCATATTTCTTTTTCTCTGCAACCCACTGCTAAATTGTGCTTCCTAGCTGTTTTTATAAAATCACTGAATCAAATCTAACTCTGATTACATCAGAGAAGGCCACGTACCCTACACCATAACAGGGGTTTTCGAAATTTTGACTTGTCTACTTAAAGATCAACAAAATCTGATAACAAGGTCAATTACGTCCCTGGGTGGGATTGAACCACCAACCTTTTGGTTAATAGCCGTACACACTAACTGATTGCGCCACAGCGACACTTTGCAAAAGTACTTACTGACAAAGGCTAATAAGCATTCATCTAGAACGTTTCCTATAAAAACTTTAAATAGTCAATAATCTGGAGAGTTTTTGTAAGATGTTTCTTCCATCAACCAATGAAGAAACACATTGGTACTTTCCCATGATGAGTGAGTGCTTCAGGATCTCTTGCACTTACATGTGCAGCAGAGTACTGTAATGGAAGCATGCTGGGTCCATAGCCCAGAGGTAGGCAGATTGAAACTATCCTCTGCTATATGCATTTTTTTTGTTAATTAAAGTAATCCAAAACTGGGATTGATATTTGTGCTCTTTTATTTTTACTTAAAGTACAATAACTTTTACCATTTTAATTTGTTTTAATAGTATATTGACAGTATTGTTTTCTTTCAAAAATCCAATTAATTTTCTTTACCCGATTATTAAAATGGTAATTGACAAAAACAAACTACATTGTCACCAGAAGAGCAATACAAAATGTACAAGTGATATATTAAAATCATCTTTCCAGCTTGAATTTCAATGATGCATTGGGGCAACGATTTTGTGAGAAACATCTTCACCCTTAAATAAAGATTTTCTTAATTCCTTACCTGTGTGCTAATTAGATATCACCTTGTTTTCACATTAAACAGACTTCCACATGAGAAAACAGCAAAGATGCAGTGGCGTTAATGTTTCCTGGTGTCAACCTGTATTATTTCCGTAGATATTGAAATGAGGATGCATCTTGCTGCCTTTCCAATGAAGCAAGTTTAATTTAGTAATAGGTGAAAAACCATCCCTACAAAGATGTTAATCAGACACTTGGCTTTGTGGACACTTTTCAGAGAACAAATTAGTTAGCATAAAAATAAAGCCAGAAAATGAAGAGCTGTTTAATCACTCAATTGGATTTTTCTGCCAGCATATTTCTTTTTCTCTGCAACCCACTGCTAAATTGTGCTTCCTAGCTGTTTTTTTATAAAATCACTTAATCAAATCTAACTCTGATTACATCAGAGAAGGCCAGGTACCCTACACCATAAGAGGGGGTTTGCAATTTTGACTTGTCTACTTAAATATCACCAAAATCTGATCACAAGATCAATTATGTCCCTGGGTGGGATTGAACCACCAACCTTTTGATTAATAGCTGAACACACTAACCGATTGCGCCACAGAGACACTTTGCAAAAAGTACATACTGACAAAGACTAATAAGCATTCATCTAGAACGTTTCCTAGAAAAACTTTAAAAAATCAATAATCTGGAGAGTTTTTGTAAGATGTTTCTTCCAGCAACCAATGAAGAAACACATTGGTACTTTCGCATGATGAGTGAGTGCTTCAGGATCTCTTGCACTTACATGTGCAGCAGAGTACTGCAATGAAAGCATGCTGGGCCCATAACCCAGAGGTAGGCAGATTGAAACTATCCTTTGCTATATGCATTTTTTTTTGGTTCATTAAAGTAATCCAAAACTGGGATTGATATTTTAGCTTTTATTTTTACTTAAAGTACAATAACTTTTACCATTTTAATTTGTTTTAATAGTATATTGACAGTATTGTTTTCTTTCAAAAATCCACTTAATTTTCTTTACCCTATTATTAAAATGGTAATTGACAAAAACAAACTACATTGTCACCAGAAGAGCAATACAAAATGTACAAGTGATATATTAAAATCATCTTTCCAGCTTGAATTTCAATGATGCATTGGGGCAACGATTTTGTGAGAAACATCTTCACCCTTAAATAAAGATTTTCTTAATTCCTTACCTGTGTGCTAATTAGATATCACCTTGTTTTCACATTAAACAGACTTCCACATGAGAAAGCAGCAAGGATGCAGTGGCGTTAATGTTTCCTGGTGTCAACCTGTATTATTTCAGTAGATATTGAAATGAGGATGCATCTTGCTGCCTTTCCAATGAAGCAAGTTTAATTTAGTAATAGGTGAAAAACCATCCCTACAAATATGTTAATCAGATACTTGGCTTTGTGGACACTTTTCAGAGAACAAATTAGTTAGCATAAAAATAAAGCCAGAAAATGTAGAGCTGTTTAATCACTCAATTGGATTTTTCTGCCAGCATATTTCTTTTTCTCTGCAACCCACTGCTAAATTGTGCTTCCTAGCTGTTTTTATAAAATCACTGAATCAAATCTAACTCTGATTACATCAGAGAAGGCCAGGTACCCTACACCATAAGAGGGGGTTTGAAATTTTGACTTGTCTACTTAAAGATCACCAAAATCTGATAACAAGGTCAATTAAGTCCCTGGGTGGGATTGAACCACCAACTTTTTGGTTAATAGCCTTACACACTAACTGATTGCGCCACAGTGACACTTTGCAAAAGTACTTACTGACAAAGGCTAATAAGCATTCATCTAGAACGATTCCTAGAAACATTTTAAAAAGTCAATAATGTGGAGAGTTTTTGTAAGATGTTTCTTCCATCAACCAATGAAGAAACACATTGGTACTTTCCCATGATGAGTGAGTGCTTCAGGATCTCTTGCACTTACATGTGCAGCAGAGTACTGTAATGGAAGCATGCTGGGTCCATAACCCAGAGGTAGGCAGATTGAAACTATCCTCTGCTATATGCATTTTTTTTTGTTAATTAAAGTAATCCAAAACTGGGATTGATATTTTTGCTCTTTTATTTTTACTTAAAGTACATTAACTTTTACCATTTTAATTTGTTTTAATAGTATATTGACAGTATTGTTTTCTTTCAAAAATCCAATTAATTTTCTTTACCCGATTATTAAAATGGTAATTGACAAAAGCAAACTACATTGTCACCAGAAGAGCAATACAAAATGTACAAGTGATATATTAAAATCATCTTTCCAGCTTGAATTTCAATGATGCATTGGGGCAACGATTTTGTGAGAAACATCTTCACCCTTAAATAAAGATTTTCTTAATTCCTTACCTGTGTGCTAATTAGATATCACCTTGTTTTCACATTAAACAGACTTCCACATGAGAAAGCAGCAAGGATGCAGTGGCGTTAATGTTTCCTGGTGTCAACCTATATTATTTCAGTAGATATTGAAATGAGGATGCATCTTGCTGCCTTTCCAATGAAGCAAGTTTAATTTAGTAATAGGTGAAAAACCATCCCTACAAAGATGTTAATCAGATACTTGGCTTTGTGGACACTTTTCAGAGAACAAATTTGTTAGCATAAAAATAAAGCCAGAAAATGAAGAGCTGTTTAATCACTCAATTGGATTTTTTTGCCAGCATATTTCTTTTTCTCTGCAACCCACTGCTAAATTGTGCTTCCTAGCTGTTTTTATAAAATCACTGAATCAAATCTAACTCTGATTACATCAGAGAAGGCCAGGTACCCTACACCATAACAGGGGTTTTCGAAATTTTGACTTGTCTACTTAAAGATCAACAAAATCTGATAACAAGGTCAATTACGTCCCTGGGTGGGAATGAACCACCAACCTTTTGGTTAATAGCCGTACACACTAACTGATTGCGCCACAGCGACACTTTGCAAAAGTACTTACTGACAAAGGCTAATAAGCATTCATCTAGAACGTTTCCTATAAAAACTTTAAATAGTCAATAATCTGGAGAGTTTTTGTAAGATGTTTCTTCCATCAACCAATGAAGAAACACATTGGTACTTTCCCATGATGAGTGAGTGCTTCAGGATCTCTTGCACTTACATGTGCAGCAGAGTACTGTAATGGAAGCATGCTGGGTCCATAACCCAGAGGTAGGCAGATTGAAACTATCCTTTGCTATATGCATTTTTTTGTTAATTAAAGTAATCCAAAACTGGGATTGATATTTTTGCTCTTTTATTTTTACTTAAAGTACAATAACTTTTACCATTTTAATTTGTTTTAATAGTATATTGACAGTATTGTTTTCTTTCAAAAATCCAATTAATTTTCTATACCCGATTATTAAAATGGTAATTGACAAAAACAAACTACATTGTCACCAGAAGAGCAATACAAAATGTACAAGTGATATATTAAAATCATCTTTCCAGCTTGAATTTCAATGATGCATTGGGGCAACGATTTTGTGAGAAACATCTTCACCCTTAAATAAAGATTTTCTTAATTCCTTACCTGTGTGCTAATTAGATATCACCTTGTTTTCACATTAAACAGACTTCCACATGAGAAAACAGCAAAGATGCAGTGGCGTTAATGTTTCCTGGTGTCAACCTGTATTATTTCCGTAGATATTGAAATGAGGATGCATCTTGCTGCCTTTCCAATGAAGCAAGTTTAATTTAGTAATAGGTGAAAAACCATCCCTACAAAGATGTTAATCAGACACTTGGCTTTGTGGACACTTTTCAGAGAACAAATTAGTTAGCATAAAAATAAAGCCAGAAAATGAAGAGCTGTTTAATCACTCAATTGGATTTTTCTGCCAGCATATTTCTTTTTCTCTGCAACCCACTGCTAAATTGTGCTTCCTAGCTGTTTTTTTATAAAATCACTTAATCAAATCTAACTCTGATTACATCAGAGAAGGCCAGGTACCCTACACCATAAGAGGGGGTTTGAAATTTTGACTTGTCTACTTAAAGATCACCAAAATCTGATAACAAGGTCAATTACATCCCTGGGTGGGATTGAACCACCAACCCTTTGATTAATAACCAAACACACTAACCGATTGCGCCACAGAGACACTTTGCAAACTTACATACTGACAAAGGCTAATAAGCATTCATCTAGAACATTTCCTAGAAAAACTTTAAAAAGTCAATAATCTGGAGAGTTTTTGTAAGATGTTTCTTCCATCAACCAACGAAGAAACACATTGGTACTTTCCCATGATGAGTGAGTGCTTCAGGATCTCTTGCACTTACATGGGCAGCAGAGTACTGCATTGGAAACATGCTGGGCCCATAACCCAGAGGTAGGCAGATTGAAACTATCCTCTGCTATATGCATTTTTTATTGTTAATTAAAGTAATCCAAAACTGGGATTGATATTTTTGCTCTTTTTTTTTTTACTTAAAGTACAATAACTTTTACCATTTTAATTTGTTTTAATAGTATATTGACAGTATTGTTTTCTTTCAAAAATCCACTTAATTTTCTTTACCCTATTATTATAATGGTAATTGACAAAAACAAACTACATTGTCACCAGAAGAGCAATACAAAATGTACAAGTGATATATTAAAATCATCTTTCCAGCTTGAATTTCAATGATGCATTGGGGCAACGATTTTGTGAGAAACATCTTCACCCTTAAATAAAGATTTTCTTAATTCCTTACCTGTGTGCTAATTAGATATCACCTTGTTTTCACATTAAACAGACTTCCACATGAGAAAACAGCAAAGATGCAGTGGCGTTAATGTTTCCTGGTGTCAACCTGTATTATTTCCGTAGATATTGAAATGAGGATGCATCTTGCTGCCTTTCCAATGAAGCAAGTTTAATTTAGTAATAGGTGAAAAACCATCCCTACAAAGATGTTAATCAGACACTTGGCTTTGTGGACACTTTTCAGAGAACAAATTAGTTAGCATAAAAATAAAGCCAGAAAATGAAGAGCTGTTTAATCACTCAATTGGATTTTTCTGCCAGCATATTTCTTTTTCTCTGCAACCCACTGCTAAATTGTGCTTCCTAGCTGTTTTTTTATAAAATCACTTAATCAAATCTAACTCTGATTACATCAGAGAAGGCCAGGTACCCTACACCATAACGGGGGGTTTGAAATTTTGACTTGTTTACTTAAAGATCACCAAAATCTGATAACAAGGTCAATTAAGTCCCTGGGTGGGATTGAACCACCAACCTTTTGGTTAATAACCATACACACAGACTGATTGCGCCACAGCGACACTTTGCAAAAGTACATACTGACAAAGGCTAATAAGCATTCATCTAGAACGTTTCCTAGAAACATTTTAAAAAGTCAATAATGTGGAGAGTTTTTGTAAGATGTTTCTTCCATCAACCAATGAAGAAACACATTGGAACTTTCCCATGATAAGTGAGTGCTTCAGGACCTCTTGCACTTACATGTGCAGCAGAGTACTGTAATGGAAGCATGCTGGGTCCATAACCCAGAGGTAGGCAGATTGAAACTATCCTCTGCTATATGCATTTTTTTTTGTTAATTAAAGTAATCCAAAACTGGGATTGATATTTTTGCTCTTTTATTTTTACTTAAAGTACAATAACTTTTACCATTTTAATTTGTTTTAATAGTATATTGACAGTATTGTTTTCTTTCAAAAATCCAATTAATTTTCTTTACCCGATTATTAAAATGGTAATTGACAAAAACAAACTACATTGTCACCAGAAGAGCAATACAAAATGTACAAGTGATATATTAAAATCATCTTTCCAGCTTGAATTTCAATGATGCATTGGGGCAACGATTTTGTGAGAAACATCTTCACCCTTTAATAAAGATTTTCTTAATTCCTTACCTGTGTGCTAATTAGATATCACCTTGTTTTCACATTAAACAGACTTCCACATGAGAAAGCAGCAAGGATGCAGTGGCGTTAATGTTTCCTGGTGTCAACCTGTATTATTTCAGTAGATATTGAAATGAGGATGCATCTTGCTGCCTTTCCAATGAAGCAAGTTTAATTTAGTAATAGGTGAAAAACCATCCAAGAGCTGTTTAATCACTCAATTGGATTTTTTTGCCAGCATATTTCTTTTTCTCTGCAACCCACTGCTAAATTGTGCTTCCTAGCTGTTTTTATAAAATCACTGAATCAAATCTAACTCTGATTACATCAGAGAAGTCTAAATACCTAACACCATAACAGGGGGTTTGAAATTTTGACTTGTCTACTTAAAGATCACCAAAATCTGATAACAAAGTCAATTACATCCCTGGGTGGGATTGAACCACCAACCTTTTGGTTATTAGCCATACACACTAACTGATTGCGCCACAGCGACACTTTGCAAAATTACATACTGACAAAGGCTAATAAACAATCATCTAGAACGTTTCCTAGAAAAACTTTAAAAAGTCAATAATCTGGAGTGTTTTTGTAAGATGTTTCTGCCATCAACCAATGAAGAAACACATTGGTACTTTCCCATGATGAGTGAGTGCTTCAGGATTTCTTGCACTTACATGTGCAGCAGAGTACTGCAATGGAAGCATGCTGGGCCCATAACCCAGAGGTAGAAAGATTGAAACTATCCTCTGCTATATGCATTTTTTTTGTTAATTAAAGTAATCCAAAACTGGGATTGATATTTTTGCTCTTTTATTTTTACTTAAAGTACAATAACTTTTACCATTTTAATTTGTTTTAATAGTATATTGACAGTATTGTTTTCTTTCAAAAATTCACTTAATTTTCTTTTCTGTGTGCTAATTAGATATCACCTTGTTTTAACATTAAATAGACTTCCACATGAGAAAGCAGCAAGGATGCAGTGGCGTTAATGTTTCCTGGTGGTAGTGGGGGACTGTGTTTGTGCTTTCCTCTGGTCAGCTCTGGTAAAAGTCAGATTTCTTTGTCTCAGATCTTCCTCTAGCCTTGTTCTTCTTTCGAGAGTTCCCTTGTGCTGCCTCAGTTGGATCTCCTTCACTTGACAGGGGGGTACCCGAGCAGCGACCCTCCCCAGCACTAGCCCAACTCCTACTTACCTGCCAGGTGAGATACTATGATCATGAAGGTGCTTCTCCCAGGGAAAGGCTCACCCATTGCACTCTGGGTGTGCTGCTCCTGCGATTTCCCCAAATGTGGGAAACTTGACTGCATAATTTGTGTTTCCCCTGGTCGGCTCTCGTATAATTCAGATCTCTTTGTCTCAGGTCTCTCTCCAGCCTAGTTTGCTGTCTGTTTCCACTTCTCTTTTCTTAAACCGCTCCCTTCTATGCCCTTGCGCACCTTAATTAAATCTAACTCTGATTACGTCAGAGAAGGCCAGGTACCCTACACCATAAGAGGGGGTTTGAAATTTTGACTTGTCTACTTAAAGATCACCAAAATCTGATCACAAGGTCAATTACATCACTGGGTGGGAACCTTTTGGTTAATAGCCTATGTAAGTGCAAGAGATCCTGAAGCACTCACTCATCATGGGAATGTACCAATGTGTTTCTTACAAAAATTCTCCAGATTATTGACTTTTTAAAGTTTTTCTAGGAAACGTTCTAGATGAATGCTTATTAGCCTTTGTCAGTATGTACTTTTGCAAAGTGTCGCTGTGGCGCAATCAGTTAGTGTGTATGGCTATTAACCTAAAGGTTGGTGATTCAATCCCACCCAGGGACGTAATAGACCTTGTTATCAGATTTTGGTGATCTTTAAGTAGACAAGTCAAAATTTCAAACCCCCTCTTATGGTGTAGGGTACCCGGCCTTCTCTGATGTAATCAGAATTAGATTTGATTAAGTGATTTTATAAAAAACAGCTAGGAAGCACAATTTAGCAGTGGGTTGCAGAGAAAAAAAATTATGCTGGCAGAAAAGTCCAATTGAGTGATTAAACAGCTCTTCATTTTCTGATTTTATGTTTATGCTAACAAATTTCCTCTCTGAAAAGTGTCCACAAAGCCAAGTCTCTGATTAACACCTTTGTAGGAATGGTTTTTCACCTATTACTGAATTAAACTTGCTTCATTGGAAAGGCAGCAAGATGCATCCTCATTTCAATGTCTACTGAAATAATACAGGTTGACACCAGGAAACATAAACGTCACTGCATCCTTGCTGCTTCCTCATGGGGAAGTCTGTTTAATGTGAAAACAAGGTGATATCTAATCAGCACACAGGTAAGGAATTAAGAAAATCTTTCTTTATGGGTGAAGATGTTTCTCACAAAATTGTTGCACCAAGGCATCATTGAAATTCAAGCTGGAAAGATGATTTTAATATATCACTTGTACATTTTGTACTGCTCTTCTGGTGACAATGTAGATTGTTTTTGTCAATTACCATTTTAATAATCGGGTAAAGAAAATTAATTGGATTTTTGAAAGAAAACAATACTGTCAATATACTATTAAAACAAATTAAAATGGTAAAAGTTATTGTACTTTAAGTAAAAATAAAAGAGCAAAAATATCAATCCCAGTTTTGGATTACTTTAATTAATAAAAACAATGCATATAGCAGAGGATAGTTTCAATCTGCCTACCTCTGGGTTATGGACCCAGCATGCTTCCATTACAGTACTCTGCTGCACATGTAAGTGCAAGAGATCCTGAAGCACTCACTCATCATAGGAAAGTACCAATGTGTTTCTTCATTGGTTGATGGAAGAAACATCTTACAAAAACTCTCCACATTATTGACTTTTTAAAATGTTTCTAGGAAACGTTCTAGATGAATGCTTATTAGCCTTTGTCAGTATGTACTTTTGAAAAGTGTCGCTGTGGCGCAATCAGTTAGTGTATAAGGCTATTAACCAAAAGGTTGGTGGTTCAATCCCACCCAGGGACGTAATTGACCTTGTTATCAGATTTTGGTGATCTTTAAGTAGACAAGTCAAAATTTCAAACCCCCTCTTATGGTGTAGGGTACCTGGCCTTCTCTGATGTAATCAGAGTTAGATTTGATTAAGTGATTTTATAAAAAAAACAGCTAGGAAGCACAATTTAGCAGTGGGTTGCAGAGAAAAAGAAAAATGCTGGCAGAAAAATCCAATTGAGTGATTAAACAGCTCTTCATTTTCTGGCTTTATTTTTATGCTAACAAATTTGTTCTCTGAAAAGTGTCCACAAAGCCAAGTCTCTGATTAACACCTTTGTAGGGATGGTTTTTAACCTATTACTAAATTAAACTTGCTTCATTGGAAAGGCAGCAAGATGCATCCTCATTTCAATGTCTACTGAAATAATACAGGTTGACACCAGGAAACATTAACGCCACTGCATCCTTGCTGCTTTCTCATGTGGAAGTCTGTTTAATGTGAAAACAAGGTGATATCTAATTAGCACACAGGTAGGGAATTAAGAAAATCTTTATTTAAGGGTGAAGATGTTTCTCACAAAATCGTTACCTCAATGCATCATTGAAATTCAAGCTGAAAAGATGATTTTAATATATCACTTGTACATTTTGTATTGCTCTTCTGGTGACAATGTAGTTTGTTTTTGTCAATTACCATTTTAATAATAGGGTAAAGAAAATTAAGTGGATTTTTGAAAGAAAACAATACTGTCAATATACTATTAAAACAAATTAAAACGGTAAAAGTTATTGTACTTTAAGTAAAAATAAAAGAGCCAAAATATCAATCCCAGTTTTGGATTACTTTAACAAAAAAAATGCATATAGCAGAGGACAGTTGCAATCTGCCTACCTCTGGGTTATAGGCCCAGCATGCTTCCATTGTAGTCCTTTGCTGCACATGTAAGTGCAAGAGATCCTGAAGCACTCACTCATCATGGGAAAGTACCAATGTGTTTCTTCATTGGTTGATGGAAGGAACATCTTACAAAAACTCTCCAGATTATTGACTTTTTAAAGTTTTTCTAGGAAACGTTCTAGATGAATGCTTATTAACCTTTGTCAGTATGTACTTTCGCAAAGTGTCTCTGAGGCGCAAACAGTTAGCGTGTTCAGTTGTTAACCAAAAGGTTGGTGGTTCAATCCCACCTAGGGACGTAATTGACCTCGTTATCAGATTTTGGTGATCTTTAAGTAGACAAGTAAAAATTTCAAACCACCTCTTATGGTGTAGGGTACCTGGCCTTCTCTGATGTAATCAGAGTTAGATTTGATTAAGTGATTTTATAAAAAAAACAGCCACGAAGCACAATTTAGCAGTGGGTTGCAGAGAAAAAGAAATATGCTGGCAGAAAAATCCAATTGAGTGATTAAACAGCTCTTCATTTTCTGGCTTTATTTTTATGCTAACAAATTTGTGCTCTGAAAAGTGTCCACAAAGCCAAGTATCTGATTAACACCTTTGTAGGGATGGTTTTTCACCTATTATTAAATTAAACTTGCTTCATTGGAAAGGCAGCAAGTGATGTCATCCAAGCAGTGGGTCAAAGTTGGCTTCAAACCTCGTCTGCTTATGAAAAGAGAAAAGGGGTATGCAGGGCATGGCGGCCTTTTGCGGTGCTTGGATGACCCCTAGTTCGCATTAAATAATGCAGTCGAGTTTCCCACATTTGGGGAAATCACAGGGGTCAGCATACCCAGAATGCAATGAATGAACCGCACCCTGGGAGAACAGTCTTCATGACCATGGTATCTCCTATGCAAAATAAGTATGATTTGGGATAGGGCTGGGGAGGGCCGCTGCTCAGGCACATCTCTGTCAAGTAAAGGAGATTCAACTGAGGCAGCACAAGGGAACTCTCATCTGGGGACAACAACTGCAGGGAGAACACATATTTTCAGATGAACATGGGAGGGCAGAAGGCTGCCTAATACTGAAGCACCCCCAAACAACAAACCAAATGCAACAACTAGTGCAAGCATTCCTGGGGGAAGGCCTGCAGCAGATGGATTTGCATATGGCGATGTCATCCAAGCAGTGGGTCAAAGTTGGCTTCAACCCTCGTCTGCATATGAAAAGAGAAAAGGGGCGTGCAGGGCATGGCGGCCTTTTGCGGCACTTGGATGACCCCTAGTTCGCATTAAACACCTCCACCCTCCGTCGGTGTGGGGCTCATGTTGGCTATGCCCCAGCCCCTGAAGCATTCAAGCTGATTTCTTGCAGCAGCTGGGCACTGTAACAGCTCCAGAGCTGCTCTGTAAGGCAAGTAAAAGGGTGTGGGCCCTGCAGCACTACCTGTAGTTCGCATTGTGCGAGACCCCTAGTTCGCATTAAGCACCCCCACCCTCCTTCGGTGTGGGGTTCATGTTGGCCATGCCCCAGCCCCTGAAGCATTCACGCTGATTTCTTGCAGCAGCTGGGCACTGTAACAGCTCAAGAGCTGCTCTGTAAGGCAAGTAAAAGGGTGTGGGCCCTGCAGCACTACCTGTAGTTTGCATTGTGCATTGGAAGGCACAAAGTAAGCAGACAGGAGGAGAAGTCAGGATAGTGCACAAGGGTATAGACGGGAGGGGCTCAAGAAAAAAGAAGTGGAAACAGACAGCAAACTAGGCTTCCAATGCACAATGCAAACTACAGGTAGTGCTGCAGGGCCCACACCCTTTTACTTGCCTTACAGAGCAGCTCTGGAGCTGTTTAATCACTCAATTGGATTTTTCTGCCAGCATAATTTTTCTCTTACGTCCTAGAGGATGCTGGGGACTCCGTAAGGACCATGGGGGATAGACGGGCTCCGCAGGAGACATGGGCACTTAAAGAAAGACTTTAGATCTGGGTGTGCACTGGCTCCTCCCTCTATGCCCCTCCTCCAGACCTCAGTTTACTACTGTGCCCAGAGGAGACTGGGTGCTTTTCAGGGAGCTCTCCTGAGTTTCCTGACAGAAAGTATATTTGTTAGATTTTTTTATTTTCAGGGAGCCTGCTGGCAACAGACTCCCTGCATCGAGGGGCGGAGGGGAGAGATGCACACCTACTTCTGTGAGTTGATAGGCTCTGCTTCTTAGGCTACTGTACAGCATTAGCTCCAGAGGGATCGGTACGCAGGTCTCACCCTCGCCGTCCGTCCCAGAGCCGCGCCGCCGTCCCCCTCGCAGAGCCGGAAGATAGAAGCCGGGTGAGTATGAGAAGAAAAGAAGACTTCAGAGGCGGCGGAAGACTTCATGATCTTCACTGAGGTAACGCACAGCAGTAAAGCTTTGCTCCATTGCTCCCATACACCTCACACACGGCAGTCAGTGTAAGGGTGAAGGGCTCAGGGGGGACGCCCTGGGCAGCAATATAGACCTCTCTTTGGCAAAATAAATATATATGCAGCTAGGCACTGTATATATATATATATAAGAGCCCCCGACATTTTTTTACTATATTTGAGCGGGACAGAAGCCCGTCGCTGAGGGGGTGGGGCTTCTCCCTCAGCACTCACCTGCACCATTTTCTCCACAGCACCGCTGAGGGGAAGCTCCACGGACTCTCCCCTGCTTATACCACGGTAGAAAGAGGGTCTTAAAGAAGAGGGGGGCACATAATTAGGCGCATATATATATGGAAATACAGCGCTACTGGGTAAACATAAAATTATTGTGTTTTTTTCCTGGGTCATATAGCGCTGGGGTGTGTGCTGGCATACTCTCTCTCTCTGTCTCTCCAAAGGGCCTTGTTGGGGAACTGTCCTCAGATAAGAGGATTCCCTGAGTGTATGGTGTGTCGGTACACGTGTGTCGACATGTCTGAGGGAGAAGGCTCTCCTAGAGAGGAGCAGGAGCAAATTAATGTGGTGTCTCCATCGACAACGCCGACACCTGACTGAATGGATATGTGAAATGTTTTAAGTGCTAATGTAAACTTATTACACAAGAGATTAGACAAAGCTGAAGCTAGGGAACAGTCAGGGAGTCAACCCATGCCTGTCCCTATGTCGCAGGGACCTTCGGGGTCTCAAAAGCGCCCACTATCCCAAATAGTTGACACAGATACCGACACGGATTCTGACTCCAGTGTCGACTACGATGATGCAAAGTTACAGCCAAAATTGGCTAAATGTATTCGATATATGATTATTGCAATAAAAGATGTTTTGCACATCACAGAGTCCCCTGTCCCTGACACGAGGGTACACATGTATAAGGGAAAGAAACCTGAGACAACCTTTCCCCCCTCACATGAGTTGAACGAATTATGTGAAAAAGCTTGGGAATCTCCAGACAAAAAGCTGCAGATTCCCAAAAGGATTCTTATGGCGTATCCTTTCCCGCCAATGGACAGGATACGGTGGGAATCCTACCCTAGGGTGGATATAGCATTGACACGCTTATCCAAAAAGGTAGCGCTGCCATCCCAGGATACGGCTACCATCAGGGACCATGCTGACCGCAAGCAGGAGGTTACGCTAAAGTCCATTTACACACATTCTGGTACCTTACTCAGACCGGCAATTGCGTCGGCCGGGGTTGTAGCGCGGTGGCAGCATGGACAGATACCTTATCAGCAGAGATTGAGACCCTAGATAAGGATGCTATGTTATTGACCATAGGGCATATAAAAGATGCTGTCCTATATATGAGAGATGCTCAAAGTGACATTAGTCTACTGGGTTCTAGAATAAACGCTATGTCGATTTCTGCTAGACGAGTCCTATGGACCCGGCAATGGACAGGTGATGCCGACTCAAAAAGGCATATGGAGGTTTTACCTTACAGGGGTGAGGAATTGTTTGGGGAAGGTCTCTCGGACCTAGTCTCCACAGCTACAGCTGGTAAATCAAATTTTTTGCCTTATATTCCCTCACAGCCTAAGAAAGCACCACATTATCAAATGCAGTCCTTTCGATCACAGAGAAACAAGAAAGTACGAGGTGCGTCCTTTCTTGCCAGAGGTAAGGGCAGAGGGAAGAAGCTGCACAACACAGCTAGTTCCCAGGAACAGAAGTCCTCCCCGGCCTCTACAAAATCCACCGCATGACGCTGGGGCTCCGCTAAAGGAGTCCGCCCAGTTGGGGGCACGTCTTCGAGTTTTCAGCCACATCTGGGTTCATTCGCAGGTGGATCCCTAGGCAATAGAAATTGTTTCTCAGGGTTACAAGCTGAAATTCGAAGAGGTGCCTCCTCGCCGGTTTTTCAAATCGGCCCTACCATCTTCTCCCCAGGAAAGGGAGATAGTGTTAAATGCAATTCACAAATTGTATCTTCAACAGGTGGTGGTCAAGGTTCCCCTGCTTCAACAAGGAAAGGGAAATTATTCGACCCTGTTTGTAGTCCCAAAACCGGACGGTTTGGTCAGACCCATATTAAATTTAAAATCCCTGAACCTATACTTGAAAAGGTTCAAGTTCAAGATGGAATCGCTAAGAGCGGTCATCGCCAGCCTAGAAGGGGGGGATTTTATGATATCTCTGGACATAAAGGATGCATACCTTCATGTACTCATTTATCCACCTCATCAGGCGTACCTAAGATTTGCGGTACAGTATTGTCATTACCAATTTCAGACGTTGCCGTTTGGTCTCTCCAGAATTTTCTCCGAGAATTTTCACCAAGGTAATGACGGAAATTATGGTGCTCCTGCGAAAGCAAGGTGTCACAATTATCCCGTACTTGAACGATCTCCTCATAAAAGCGAGATCAAGAGAGCAGTTGCTGAACAGCGTATAACTTTCACTGAAGGTGTTACAGCAACACGGCTGGATTCTCAATATCCCGAAGTCGCAGTTGGTTCCTACGACTCGTCTGACTTTGCTTGGGCATTATTCTGGATACGGACCAGAAAAGGGTTTATCTTCCGATAGAAAAGGCCCAGGAACTCATGACTCTGGTCAGGAACCTATTGAAACCAAAACAGGTGTCAGTGCATCACTGCACTCGAGTCCTGGGAATGATGGTGGCATCATACGAGGCCATTCCCTTCGGCAGGTTCCATGCGAGGATCTTGCAATGGGACCTACTGGACAAGTGGTCCGGGTCACATCTACAGATTCATCAGTTGATCACCCTGTCCCCCAGGGCCAGGGTATCTCTCCTGTGGTGGCTGCAGAGTGCTCACCTTCTAGAGGGCCGCAGGTTCGGCATTCAGGACTGGATCCTGGTGACCACGAACGCGAGCCTCCGAGGTTGGGGAGCAGCCACACAGGGAAGAAATTTCCAAGGTCTTTGGTCAAGTCAGGAGACTTGTCTTCACATCAACATCCTGGAGCTAAGGGCCATATACAACGCCCTATGTCAAGCGGAGACCTTACTTCGCGACCAACCAGTTCTGATCCAGTCAGACAACGTCACCGCAGTAGTTCATGTAAACCGCCAAGGCGGCACAAGGAGCAGAGTGGCGATGGCGGAAGCCACCAGAATTCTTCGCTGGGCGGAGAATCATGTAAGCTGTCAAAGTCAGAAAAATATCACGATGCACACTGCCATATTTGCACCTCATATGTGTCCCTGCTGCGCATGCGTGCGCTCTCCCGTGCGTGCGCATACTCGCTGTTGCGGGCACCCGCAGGCGCACGGTATGCGCATTTACGGTAGAGATTGTGTGCGTCTAGCGGGCGACTCTTTCGTTACATATTTTCACCATATAATGCATTTTGTAGATTATGGTCCCTTTGATAGATTCTGAAAGTTTAGTTAATGTAGTATGTTCCTGGACAGAGAGATCCCTCATTGTTTGATACGAAGGGTCAGACAGGAGTAATACAGTGGTGTTTAGTATCCATCGGAAGAGTATTTAATTAGCAATATTCCGGTGTTGGTTTGAAGCGGATCAATCGCTCGTGCGAATAGTTATGGACATAAGAAGTTTATGAACATTTACTGTATTTGCACTTACTTATCCATGCGGCGGGAAACCCAGTTTCCCTCCCACCTGAGCTGTTGGAAATAGTCACAGCCCACCTGTATGAATCAACCTATGACCTTTTGTTATAATGCGAAGACGAATTCCTGTGTCCAATGAACAATGAGATTGTAGGGACCATTGAATTGTATTGTGTGTGGGGCATAAATAGACAGGCCGATCACATCCAGCACTCACTCTTCATCGGTTATCATTGCTGAAAATCGGGAGCTGGATGTCCAGAGGCGCATGCGATCGTTTCCTTTGTGCGTAAGTTTTCTCCGTAATCATATTGTCTTTTCTTGTTATTATGGGCCATATCTTTCTCTCTCTCTCTTCTCTTTCTCTCATTTTCTCTTAAACGTACTTGTATTGTATTTACTGTGTAGTTACCTGGTTAGTTAGTCTATGTTATATTGTAGTGTATGACTTGTATTGTATTAATTCTTTTGCAAGTATAACATTCATAATATATATATTAGGCGTTGGACCCTAAGCACGGTATTTGTGTATTTCTTATAGTGTTAAGTATTCTCAGAGCGTCGGTGACGCTCGAACAGCTTTTGAGTTAATAAGGTTATACAGTGTTGCATTTACACCCTATCTCTACACTAAGGTTTTACAGCAAATTACATTGTTTGTGGTTTAGACATAAAGGTTTAACATTGTGAGCGTCGGCGCCGCTCGTGATCTCCTCGTGGTCTCGAGCGTCCGCTACGCTGATAGCGTAGCATTACGGTAGTCGCTCACCTATAAGTGTGCCCGATACCAACAGCGTATTCTCGTGAGCGTCTGTATCGCTCGAGCAGCCCGCTCCCGATACAGCGTCCGTTACGCTATAGCGAACCATTACGTTAGTCAGCAGCCAATAGCGTGCCTGCCTGTGATCTCTTGGCCGTGAGCGAACGTGACGCTTGAGCGTCTCGACCACGGCTAAGCGATTGTTACGCAACGAGCGTACCCTTACGGTACTCCATACGCAAATAGCGTACAGTGTTCTTAGACCTCACAAAGGGTTTTAAATAAGATAAATATTTAGCTTTATCAAAGCGCACTGTCAGCAGTGTTCATTCCGGGAGTGGACAACTGGGATGCAGACTTCCTCAGCAGACACGACCTACATCCAGGAGAGTGGGGACTCCATCAGGAAGTCTTCGCACAGATTGCAAGTCGGTGGGGACTGTTCCAGATAGACATGATGGCGTCCCGCCTCAACAAAAAGCTACAGAGGTATTGCACCAGGTCAAGAGACCCTCGGGCAGTAGCTGTAGACGCCCTAGTGACACCGTGGGTGTTCCGGTCGGTCTATGTATTTCCTCCTCTACCTCTCATACCCAAGGTGTTGATAATAGTAAGAAAAAGAGGAGTAAGAACAATTCTCATTGTTCCAGATTGGCCGCGAAGGACCTGGTATCCAGATCTGCAGGAAATGCTCACAGAAGATCCGTGGCCACTTCCTCTAAGACAGGACCTGTTGCAACAGGGGCCCTGTCTGTTCCAAGACTTACCGCGGCTGCGTTTGACGGCATGGCGGTTGAACGCCGGATCCTAGCGGAAAAGGGTATTCCAGATGAGGTCATTCCTACGCTAATAAAGGCTAGGAAGGACGTGACATCTAAACATTATCACTGTATATGGTGAAAATATGTTTCTTTGTGTGAGGCCAGGAATGCTCATACGTAAGAATTCCACCTGGGCCACTTCCTTCACTTCCTACAAACTGGAGTGAATTTGGGCCTAAAATAAGGCTCTATTAAGGTTCAGATTTTGGCCTTATCCATTTTCTTTCAAAAGGAATTGGCCTCTCTTCCTGAAGTAAGTACAAACTTTTGTGAAGGGAGTACTGCATATTCAGCCTCCTTTTGTACCTCCGGTGGTCCCTTGGGACCTTAACGTGGTGTTAAGGTTATGGTTTGAACCACTTAAAATGGTGGAGTTTAAATATCTCACTTGGAAGGTGGTCATGTTATTAGCCTTGGCTTCCGCTAGGCGAGTGTCGGAATTAGCAGCTTTATCACATAAAATCCCCTATCTGGTTTTCCATATGGATAGAGCGGAATTGCAGACCCGTCCTCAATTCCTGCAAAAAGTGGACTCATCCTTTCATATGAACCAACCTATTGTGGTGCCTGTGGCTACGCGTGACTTGGAGGATTCCGAGTCCCTTGATGTGGTCAGGGCTTTGAAAATTTACGTGGCCAGAACGGCTAGAGTCAGAAAAACAGAAGCACTGTTTGTCCTGTATGCAGCCAACAAGATTGGCACCCCTGCTTCAAATCAGACTATTGCTCTCTGGATCTGTAACACGATTCAGCAGGCGCATTCTATGGCGGGATTGCCGTTGCCTAATTCAGTCAAGGCCCATTCCACTAGGAAGGTGGGCTCTTCTTGGGCAGCTGCCCGAGGGGTCTCGGCACTACAGCTGTGCCGAGCTGCTACTTGGTCGGGTTCAAACACCTTTGCAAAGTTCTATAAGTTTGATACCCTGGCTGAGGAGGACCTCCTGTTTGCTCAATCGGTGCTGCAGAGTCATCCGCAGGAGCCCGTTTGGGAGCTTTGGTATAATCCCCATGGTCCTTACGGAGTCCCCAGCATCCTCTAGGACGTAAGAGAAAATAAGATTTTAAACCTACCGGTAAATCTTTTTCTCGTAGTCCGTAGAGGATGCTGGGTGCCCGTCCCAAGTGCGGACTACTTCTGCAAGACTTGTATATAGTTATTGCTTACATAAGGGTTATATGTTAGTTTTCATCGGTCTTGGACTGATGCTATGTTGTTTTCATACTGTTAACTGGGTAGTATATCACAAGTTATACGGTGTGATTGGTGTGGCTGGTATGAATCTTGACCTTGGATTAACAAAAATCCTTTCCTCGTACTGTCCGTCTCCTCTGGGCACAGTTTCTCTAACTGAGGTATGGAGGAGGGGCATAGAGGGAGGAGCCAGTGCACACCCAGATCTAAAGTCTTTCTTAAAGTGCCCATGTCTGCTGCGGAGCCCGTCTATCCCCCATGGTCCTTACGGAGTCCCCATCATCCTCTACGGACTACGAGAAAAAAAATTTACCGGTAGGTTTAAAATGTTATTTTTTTCTCTGCAACCCACTGCTAAATTGTGCTTCCTAGCTGTTTTTTATAAAATCACTTAATTAAATCTAACTCTGATTACGTCAGAGAAGGCCAGGTACCCTACACCATAAATGGGGGTTTGAAATTTTGACTTGTCTACTTAAAGATCACCAAAATCTGATCACAAGGTCAATTACATCCCTGGGTGGGATTGAACCACCAACCTTTTGGTTAATAGCCCATGTAAGTGAAATAGATCCTGAAGCACTCACTCATCATGGGAAAGTACCAATGTGTTTCTTACAAAAATTCTCCAGATTATTGACTTTTTAAAGTTTTTCTAGGAAACGTTCTAGATAAATGCTTATTAGCCTTTGTCAGTATCTACTTTTGCAAGGTGTCTATGTGGCGCAATCGGTTAGCATGTTTGGCTATTAACCAAAAGGTTGGTGGTTCAATCCCACCCAGGGATGTAATTGACCTTGTAATCAGATTTTGGTGATCTTTAAATAGACAAGTCAAAATTTCAAACCCCCTCTTATGGTGTAGGGTACCTGGCCTTCTCTGATGTAATCAGAGTTAGATTTGATTAAGTGATTTTATAAAAAAAACAGCTAGGAAGCACAATTTAGCAGTGGGTTGCAGAGAAAAAAAATTATGCTGGCAGAAAAGTCCAATTTAGTGACGAAACAGCTCTTCATTTTCTGATTTTATGTTTATGCTAACAAATTTGCTCTCTGAAAAGTGTCCACAAAGCCAAGTCTCTGATTAACACCTTTGTAGGGATGGTTTTTCACCTATTACTGAATTAAACTTGCTTCATTGGAAAGGCAGCAAGATGCATCCTCATTTCAATGTCTACTGAAATAATACAGGTTGACACCAGGAAACATAAACGTCACTGCATCCTTGCTGCTTCCTCATGGGGAAGTCTGTTTAATGTGAAAACAAGGTGATATCTAATCAGCACACAGGTAAGGAATTAAGAAAATCTTTCTTTATGGGTGAAGATGTTTCTCACAAAATTGTTGCACCAAAGCATCATTGAAATTCAAGCTGGAATGATGATTTTAATATATCACTTGTACATTTTGTACTGCTCTTCTGGTGACAATGTAGTTTGTTTTTGTCAATTACCATTTTAATAATAGGGTAAAGAAAATGAAGTCGATTTTTGAAAGAAAACAATACTGTCAATTTACTATTAAAACAAATTAAAATGGTAAAAGTTATTGTACTTTAAGTAAAAATAAAAGAGCCAAAATATCAATCCCAGTTTTGGATTACTTTAATTAACAAAAAACAATGCATATAGCAGAAGATAGTTTCAATCTGCCTACATCTGGGTTATGGGCCCAGCATGCTTCCGTTGCAGTACTCTGCTGCTCATGTAAGTGCAAGAGATCCTGAAGCACTCACTCATCATGGGAAAGTAGCAATGTGTTTCTTACAAAAACTCTCCAGATTATTGACTTTTTAAAGTTTTTCTAGGAAACGTTCTAGATGAATGCTTATTAGCCTTTGTCAGAATGGACTTTTACGAGGTGTCTCTGTGGTGCAATCGGTTAGCATGTTTGGCTATTAACCAAAAGGTTGGTGGTTCAATCCCACCCAGGGATGTAATTGACCTTGTGATCAGATTTTGGTGATCTTTAAGTAGACAAGTCAAAATTTCAAACCCCCTCTTATGGTGTAGGGTACCTGGCCTTCTCTGATGTAATCAGAGTTAGATTTGATTAAGTGATTTTATAAAAAACAGCTAGGAAGCACAATTTAGCAGTGGGTTGCAGAGAAAAAAAAATTATGCTGGCAGAAAAGTCCAATTGAGTGATTAAACAGCTCTTCATTTTCTGACTTTATTTTTATGCTAACAAATTTGCTCTCTGAAAAGTGTCCACAAAGCCAAGTCTCTGATTAACACCTTTGTAGGAATGTTTTTTCACCTATTACTGAATTAAACTTGCTACATTGGAAAGGCAGCAAGATGCATCCTCATTTCAATGTCTACTGAAATAATACAGGTTGACACCAGGAAACATAAACGTTACTGCATCCTTGCTGCTTTCTCATGTGCAAGTCTGTTTAATGTGAAAACAAGGTAATATCTAATCAGCACACAGATAAGGAATTAAGAAAATCTTTCTTTATGGGTGAAGATGTTTCTCACAAAATTGTTGTCCCAATGCATCATTGAAATTCAAGATGGAAGATGATTTTAATATATCACTTGTACATTTTGCATTGCTCTTCTGGTGACAATGTAGTTTGTTTTTGTCAATTACCATTTCAGGAATAGGGTAAAGAAAATTAAGTGGATTTTTTAAAGAAAACAATGCTGTCAATATACTATTAAAACAAATTAAAATGATAAAAGTTATTGTACTTTAAGTAAAAATAAAAGAGCCAAAATATCAATCCCAGTTTTTGATTACTTTAATTATAAAAAAAAAATGCACATAGCAGAGGATAGTTTCGATTAATCGACCTCTGGGTTATGGGCCCAGCATCCTTCCATTGCACTACTCTGCTGCTCATGGAAGTCCGAGAGATCCTGAAGACTAAATTGATTAAAGGCCTAAAAGTACTGGACTATAAGGAAAGACTTACTAGGCTGAATATGTATACACTAGAAAAGAGGTGCCTAAGAGGAGATATTATTAATATCTTCAAATATGTAAAGATACATAACAAAGAGTTATCAGAGGAATTATTTATTAAAAGAACACGTGGTCACTCGCTGCGACTGGAGGAAAGTTCAGAATGCAATGGAGGAAAGGGTTCTTCACTGTTAGGGCAATCAGGATGTGGAATTCCCTGCCAGGGAAGGTGGTAATGGCGGACTCTGTAATTGGATTTAAAAAAGGAATGGATACATTTCTGAATGAAAAAGCTATCCAAGGTTATAATACTTAAAATATCAACATGGTTAATCCGGGGGTAACATGAGTTATAGTAGCTAACTAGTCATAAAACATTATTCAGCAAGTATGTAGAATCATCACAACTTAAAACAGGTTGAACACGATGGGCAATTTGCCTCTATTCAACCTCAAAAACTATGTTACTATATGTTACTATATTACTGTAGTATACAGAACACCACAATGCAATGAGCAGTGATAGTGAGCACTGATGAGGATACTAGAACTGACACTGAGCAGCAAGATGCAGCACTGGACTATTAGTAATGTACTGTAGTATGCTGAGCACCACAATGCAGCACAAGACAATGAGCAGTGATACTGAGCACTGATGAGGATACTACTGAGAACTGACACTGAGCAGGAGAGACACACTACTAGTATTACTGAGCAGCAATAAGTAACCACTGATACTGAGCACTGATATTGAGATTTCCACTGAGAGAACATAGCCACGTCCTCTCCGCTCTCTCTTCAATGCACGAGTAAAAATGGCGGCAACGCGCAGCTCTATATATAATATCCGAATCTCGCGAGAATCCGACAGCGGGATGATGACATTTTCCCTTGTTCAGGTTTTCCGAGTCAGGCGGGAACAACCGAGCCTGCCTCAGACCAGTGTAAACCACGTGGAGTTCGTGGGGAATTCGGTTCTCGGAGAACCGAACCCGCTCCTCTCTACCTTATACCCATCAATTTTTTTTATTTTCAATCTAAGCCCCTGCAGTTTTCTGTAAGCATCTGCTTCGCTATGATGATCAACAAGTCACAAGGGCAAACACTCAGGGCTTGAGGCATAGATCTTTGGACCAGCTGCTACAAGCATGGCAGAGGTGTCACTATCACTGGTGACACCCAGAGAGGTGGCGAGGGAGATTGTAATGCAGTGCGTGCAAATAAGCAGCGCAATGGTAAAAAGGAGGCATGATTTCATAGGTAGGGGCGTGGCCTGGTGGCCAGAATCTACATTTTGTTGCTCCGGGTGTCCCGGGGGTTGGGGGCTGCACCCGGGGACTAGTGTGTAAGCGGTGCTGGCTCCTGCACAGTGACAGGGCATGGCCACCCAGTATGACACCTCCCTTTTTTACCATGCTGTAATTGCAGTCGCACTGCAGTTCAGCGTGATCATAAACAATGGTGTAGCCTCCTGCTGGTGCAGACTGTATGTGCGCGCAGGAAGCCGCCACCATTTTTGTGATCACAGCGGCTGAATGTGATGTCATACAGCCGCTGTGACCACGCCCCCTGTGTCTCCTCCATTGCAGACCCCATTTTGAAGCCTTGCCCCCGCACTGCTCCATCCCTGACTTGGAAATGGAGTGTTGCTGACCCCAATCTCCCCCGCTGCCCCGATTGACAGGCAGAGGCGATCGCATGCAGGCACATGCGTATGCTCTTAGCAATTTTTGCAGTTGGATCGCTTATTGTGATTGCAATCCAACCTGAATCAGGCCCTATTACCTATCACAATGCGCTGCGGGCAGTACAAAATTGTGTTAATATAGGAGAAAAACCCCCAGACCTGTGCTCCTTAACTGTACCTGGTGGCTAGTGGAGCGGCTGCCCAGTAATCAGTGTCCACCCCAGTGCGCACACGGCCCACCCCCTACGGCCACGCTCCCCTTAATCAGCGGCCTCGTGATCCGGAAGGGCGGTGTGTGTGTGACTGACCTTAGGAAGAAACCGGAGCCTCCGCTGCAGTGACCCAGCAACCAGGGCACGGGAGTATACAGCGCCGCTGGGAGTGATGAAGCTGCAGTAAAGATGTCTATTAGACCTAGCCTGCTGCAGCCCTTGTAGATTCTCATAAAACAAGTTCTTCTTTTCTTGTCAAAATTAATAGCTAAGAATAGGCTGCCTGAGGCAGGCCCCTGTTAAGTGGCCTGCTACTGAAGGCACCAACTACAAACTGAGCTCCCTGTTCATGGAAGCGGGGTTATAGAGGAGGATGCGCTGAGCATCTTGGGAACAGTCAAAAGCTTTGAGCCGGTTGGTGCCTCAGATCAAGATCCTACTCTACACCCCAATGTGAATCCTTGTGGAGTCCAGTGTACCCCACAGAAGAAATTAATGTGTCACACCCATTGGCAGCAACCTTAGAATAGCTGCTGATGGGCACAATTGAGAAAGGAAGGGGGGGGGGGGGGGCATTTGAATCCAGCACATAGATGCAATTCAAATATGTAATTTGTACCTTCCTATTTTAAAATATAATGGATGAACCTCACCCTGTGAGAACAATCTTCATGATCAAGAGATCTAATATGTAAAATAAGTATGAGTTGGGATAGGGCTGGGGAGGGTGGCAGCTCGGGCAGCCCCTCCCCCGTCAAGTTAAGGAGATTCAACTGAGGAAGCACAAGGGAACTCTCGTCTGGGGACAACAACTGCAGGGAGACCACATCTTTTCAGATGAACATGGGAGGGCGGAAGGCTGCCTAATACTGAAGCACCATCAAATATCAAACCATATCCAACAACTAGTACAAGCATTCCTGGGGGAAGGTCTGCAGCAGACGGATTTGCATACGGTGATGTCATCCAAGCAGTGGGCCAAAGTTGGCTGGAACCCTCATCTGCATATAAAAAGAGAAAAGGGGCATGCAGGGCATGGCGGCCTTTTGCAGTGCTTGGATGACCCCTAGTTCGCATTAAACACCCCCACCCTCCTTTGGTGTGGGGCTCATGTTGGCCATGCCCCATCCCCTGAAGCATTCATGCTGATTTCTTGCAGCAGCTGGGCACTGTAACAGTTCCAGAGCTGCTCTGTAAGGCAAGTAAAAGGGTGTGGGCCCTGCAGCACCACCTGTAGTTCGCATTGTGCGTTGGAAGGCACAAAGTAAGCAGACGGGAGGAGAAGTCAGGATAGTACACAAGGGCATCCTTTTCTCTTAGTCCGTAAAGGATGCTGGGGTCACATTAAGAACCATGGGGTATAGACGGGATCCGCAAGAGACATGGGCACTTTAAGACTTTCAAAGGGTGTGAACTGGCTCCTCCCTCTATGCCCCTCCTCCAGACTCCAGTTATAGGAACTGTGCCCAGGGAGACGGACATTTCGAGGAAAGGATTTATTGTTAAACTAAGGTGAGCATCTTACCAGCTCACACCTTAAGCATGCCGCAGAACGTGGCATTCAACAGAACACAAGCCAACGGCATGAACAATTGCAGCAAAAAGCTGACCAGAACCGTAACACAACATGTGTATAACCACAAGTAATAACTGCAGACACAGTATGGACTGGGACGGGTGCCCAGCATCCTCTACGTCATGGGTCTTCATCCTGTGGCCCTCCAGCTGCTGTGAAACTACACATCCCAGCATGCCCAGCCACAGTTTTGCTATTAAGGTATGCTAAAACTGAGGCAGGGCATGCTGGGATGTGTAGTTCCACAGCAGCTGGAGGGTCGCAGGTTGAAGACCCATGCTCTACGTACTAAGAGAAAAGGATTTACCGGTAGGTATTAAAATCCTATTTTATCATACGACCTAGAGGATGCTGGGGTCACATTAAGAACCATGGGGTTATACCAAAGCTCTTGAACGGGTGGGAGAGTGCGTACGACTCTGCAGCACCGAATGACCCAACTTGAGGTTATCATCAGCCAAGGTATCAAACTTGTAAAACTTAGCAAAAGTGTTTACTAAATAGCTGCTCGGCAAAGTTGCAATGCTGAGACTCCCCGACCAGCTGCCCAGGATGAACCCACCTTTCTAGTAGAATGGGTCTTCACCTAATTCAGTAACGGCAATCCTGCCGTGGAATGAGCATGCTGAATCTTACCACAGATTCAGCGCATAATGGTCTGCATGGAAGCAGGAAACCCAATCCTGTTGGGAGCATACAGGACAAACAGAGCCTCTGTTTTCCTAATCTGAACCGTTCTGGTGACATAAATTTTCAAAGTTCTGACCACAGCCAGAGACTTTGACTCAACGAAGGTGTCAGTGGCCAAAGGCACCATGTGGAAAGATGAACCACCTTTGGCAGAAATTGTTGACGTGTCCTCAATTCTGCTCTATCTTCATGAAAGATCAAATAAAGGCTCTTGTGATACTGCATGGTTTGTACTGTTTTCCATGTGCTCCCAGATCTTTCAAGCAAGTAGCATGGTCAAGAAAGTTCTGTTTGAAAAGAAACAGACATTTACTGTCATTGTTATGCAAATAAACTTACATTAAAGCTAACAAGAAAGCACACTCGTTCTGTCTTTAAACTGATAAAAGAAACCCCAATAATATGGGGCATGCAAAAATTGAGATAAAACTCAGTTTTGCTCCTCTCCACGGAAATCTTTAATAAAAGGCGAAATATTTGTTAGTTCTGAAGAGAAACCAGAGCATGACCAAGATTCCACCTGTCGCCTGAGTGCCATGCCAGCAGTTCTCATTCAGCTCAAAGTGAGCACCCAATTTGAATGAAAGAAGGCAGATTTCTCACCAGGCTTCCCCTTGCTATAAACATGGTTTGTACTCTTTTCCATGTGCTCCCAGATCTTTCAAACAATTAGTGTGGTCAAGAAAGTTCTGTTTGAAAAGAAACAAACATTTACTGTCATTTCTATGCAAATGAGCCTACATTAAAGCACACTCGTTCTATCTTTAAACCGATAAAATAAAACCCCAATAAGATGGGGCATGCAAAAATTGAGATAAAACTCAGTTTTGCTCCTCTCCACGGAAATCTTTAGTAAAAGGCAAAAGATTTGTTCGTTCTGAAGAGAAACCACAGCATGACCAAGATTCTACCTGTCGCCTGAGTGCCATGCCAGCAGTCCTCATTCAGCTCAAAGTGAGCACCCAATTTGAAAGAAAGAAAGCAGATTTCTCACCAGGCTTCCCCTTGCTATAAACATGGTTTGTACTCTTTTCCATGTGCTCCCAGATCTTTCAAGCAATTAGTATAGTCAAGAAAGTTCTGTTTGAAAAGAAACAAACATTTACTGTCATTTCTATGCAAATGAGCTTACATTAAAGCACACTCGTTCTATCTTTAAACTGATAAAAGAAACCCCAATAAGACGGGGCATGCAAAAATTGAGATAAAACTCAGTTTTGCTCCTCTCCACTGAAATCTTTAGTAAAAGGCGAAAGATTTGTTCGTTCTGAAGAGAAACCAGAGCATGACCAAGATTCCACCTGTCGCCTGAGTGCCATGCCAGCAGTCCTCATTCAGCTCAAAGTGAGCACCCAATTTGAAAGAAAGAAAGCAGATTTCTCACCAGGCTTCCCCTTGCTATAAGCATGGTTTGTACTCTTTTCCATGTGCTCCCAGATCTTTCAAGCAATTAGTATGGTCAAGAAAGTTCTGCTTGAAAAGAAACAGACATTTATTGTCATTGTTATGCAAATAAACTTACATTAAAGCTAACAAGAAAGCACACTCGTTCTGTCTTTAATCCGATAAAAGAAACCCCAATAATATGGGGCATGCAAAAATTGAGATAAAACTCAGTTTTGCTCCTCTCCACGGAAATCTTTAGTAAAAGGCGAAAGATTTGTTCGTTCTGAAGAGAAACCAGAGCATAACCAAGATTCCACCTGTCGCCTGAGTGCCGTGCCAGCAGTCCTCATTCAGATCAAAGTGAGCGCCCAATTTGAAAGAAAGCAGATTTCTCACCTGTCTTCTCCTTGCTATAAGCATGGTTTGTACTGTATTCCATGTGCTCCCAGATCTTTCAAGCAAGTAGCATGGTCAAGAAAGTTCTGTTTGAAAAGAAACAAACATTTACTGTCATTTCTATGCAAATGAGCTTACATTAAAGCACACTCATTCTATCTTTAAACCGATAAAAGAAACCCCAAAAAGATGGGGCATGCAAAAATTGAGATAAAACTCGGTTTTGCTCCTCTCACGGAAATCTTTAGTAAAAGGCGAAAGATTTGTTCGTTCTGAAGAGAAACCAGAGCATGACCAAGATTTTTATCTGAAAATACGTGTTCTCCCTGCAGTTGTTGTCCCCAGATGAGAGTTCCCTTGTGCTGCCTCAGTTGAATCTCCTTTACTTGACAGGGGGATGCTCGAGCAGCGACCCTCCCCAGCTCTAGCCCAACTCCTACTTACCTGCCAGGTGAGATACTATGATCATGAAGGTGCTTCTCCCAGGGCAAGGCTCACCCATTGCACTCTGGGTGTGCTGCTTCTGCGTTTTCCCCAAATGTGGGAAACTTGACTGCATAATTTGTGTTTCCCCTGGTTGGCTCTCGTATAATTCAGATCTCTTTGTCTCAGGTCTCTCTCCAGCCTAGTTTGCTGTCTGTTTCCACTTCTCTTTTCTTGAGCCGCTCCCTTCTATGCCCTTGCGCACTATCCTGACTTCTCCCGTCTGCTTACTTCGTGCCTTCCAACGCACAATGCAAACTACAGGTAGTGCTGCAGGGCCCACACCCTTTTACTTGCCTTACAGAGCGTCTCTGGAGCAGTTACAGTGCCCAGCTGCTGCAAGAAATCAGCTTGAATGCTTCAGGGGCTGGGGCATAGCCAACATGAGCCCCACACCGAAGGAGGGTGGAGGTGTGTAATGCGAACTAGGGGTCATCCAAGCGCCGCAAAAGGCCGCCATGCCCTGCACGCCCCTTGTCTCTTTTCATATGCAGACGAGGGTTGAAGCCAACTTTGACCTACTGTTTGGATGACATCACCATATGCAAATCCATCTGCTGCAGGCCTTCCCCCAGGAATGCTTGCACTAGTTGTTGCATTTGGTTTGTTGTTTGGGGGTGCTTCAGTATTAGGCAGCCTTCTGCCCTCCCATGTTCATCTGAAAATATGTGTTCTCCCTGCAGTTGTTGTCCCCAGATGAGAGTTCCCTTGTGCTGCCTCAGTTGAATCTCCTTTACTTGACAGAGATGTGCCTGAGCAGCGGCCCTCCCCAGCCCTATCCCAAATAATACTTATTTTGCATAGGCGATACCATGGTCATGAAGATTGTTCTCCCAGGGTGAGGTTCATTCATTGCATTCTGGGTATGCTGACCCCTGTGATTTCCCCAAATGTGGGAAACTCGACTGCATTATTTGTGGTAGTGGGGGACTGTGTTTGTGCTTTCCTCTGGTCAGCTCTGGTAAAAATCAGATTTCTTTATCTCAGATCTTCCTCTAGCCTTGTTCTTCTTTCGAGAGTTCCCTTGTGCTGCCTCAGTTGGATCTCTTTCACTTGAGAGGGGGGTGCCCGAGCAGCGACCCTCCCCAGCTCTAGCCCAACTCCTACTTACCTGCCAGGTGAGATACTATGATCATGAAGGTGCTTCTCCCAGGGCAAGGCTCACCCATTGCACTCTGGTTGTGCTGCCCCTGCGATTTCCCCAAATGTGGGAAACTTGACTGCATAATTTGTGTTTCCCTTGGTCATCTCTCGTATAATTCAGATCTCTTTGTCTCAGGTCTCTCTCCAGCCTAGTTTGCTGTCTGTTTCCACTTCTCTTTTCTTGAGCCGCTCCCTTCTATGCCCTTGCGCACTATCCTGACTTCTCCCGTCTGCTTACTTCGTGCCTTCCAACGCACAATGCAAACTACAGGTAGTGCTGCAGGGCCCACACCCTTTTACTTGCCTTACAGAGCAGCTCTGGAGCAGTTACAGTGCCCAGCTGCTGCAAGAAATCAGCTTGAATGCTTCAGGGGCTGGGGCATAGCCAACATGAGCCCCACACCGAAGGAGGGTGGAGGTGTGTAATGCGAACTAGGGGTCATCCAAGCGCCGCAAAAGGCCGCCATGCCCTGCACGCCCCTTTTCTCTTTTCATATGCAGACGAGGGTTGAAGCCAACTTTGACCCACTGCTTGGATGGCATCACCATATGCAAATCCATCTGCTGCAGGCCTTCCCCCAGGAATGCTTGCACTAGTTGTTGCATTTGGTTTGTTGTTTGGGGGTGCTTCAGTATTAGGCAGCCTTCTGCCCTCCCATGTTCATCTGAAAATATGTGTTCTCCCTGCAGTTGTTGTCCCCAGATGAGAGTTCCCTTGTGCTGCCTCAGTTGAATCTCCTTTACTTGAAAGAGATGTGCCTGAGCAGCGGCCCTCCCCAGCCCTATCCCAAATCATACTTATTTTGCATAGGAGAGACCATGGTCTTGAAGATTGTTCTCCCAGGGTGAGGTTCATTCATTGCATTCTGGGTATGCTGACCCCTGTGATTTCCCCAAATGTGGGAAACTCAACTGCATTATTTGTGGTAGTGGGGGACTGTGTTTGTGCTTTCCTCTGGTCAGCTCTGGTAAAAGTCAGATTTCTTTGTTTCAGATCTTCCTCTAGCCTTGTTCTTCTTTCGAGAGTTCCCTTGTGCTGCCTCAGTTGGATCTCCTTCACTTGACAGGGGGGTGCCCGTGCAGCGACTCTCCCCAGCTCTAGCCCAACTTCTACTTACCTGCCAGGTGAGATACTATAATCATGAAGGTGCTTCTCCCAGGGCAAGGCTCACCCATTGCACTCTGGATGTGCTGCCCCTGCGATTTCCCCAAATGTGGGAAACTTGACTGCATAATTTGTTTCCCCTGGTCGGCTCTCGTATAATTCAGATCTCTTTGTCTCAGGTCTCTCTCCAGCCTAGTTTGCTGTCTGTTTCCACTTCTCTTTTCTTAAGCCGCTCCATTCTATGGCCTTGCGCACTATCCTTACTTCTCCCGTCTGCTTACTTTGTGCCTTCCAATGCACAATGCAAACTACAGGTAGTGCTGCAGGGCCCACACCCTTTTACTTGCCGTACAGAGCAGCTCTGGAGCAGTTACAGTGCCCAGCTACTGCAAGAAATCAGCTTGAATGCTTCAGGGGCTGGGGCATAGCCAACATGAGCCCCACACCGAAGGAGGGTGGAGGTGTTTAATGCGAACTAGGGGTCATCCAAGCGCCGCAAAAGGCCGCCATGCCCTGCACGCCCCTTTTCTCTTTTCATATGCAGACGAGGGTTGAAGCCAACTTTGACCCACTGCTTTGGATGACATCACCATATGCAAATCCATCTGCTGCAGGCCTTCCCCCAGGAATGCTTGCACTAGTTGTTGCATTTGGTTTGTTGTTTGGGGGTGCTTCAGTATTAGGCAGCCTTCTGCCCTCCCATGTTCATCTGAAAATATGTGTTCTCCCTGCAGTTGTTGTCCCCAGATGAGAGTTCCCTTATGCTGCCTCAGTTGAATCTCCTTTACTTGAAAGAGATGTGCCTGAGCAGCGGCCCTCCCCAGTCCTATCCCAAATCATACTTATTTTGCATAGGAGAGACCATGGTCATGAAGATTATTCTCCCAGTGTGAGGTTCATTCATTGCATTCTGGGTATGCTGACCCCTGTGATTTCCCCAAATGTGGGAAACTCGACAGCATTATTTGTGGTAGTGGGGGACTGTGTTTGTGTTTTCCTCTGGTCAGCTCTGGTAAAAGTCAGATTTCTTTGTCTCAGATCTTCCTCTAGCCTTGTTCTTCTTTCGAGAATTCCCTTGTGCTGCCTCAGTTGGATCTCCTTCACTTGACAGGGGGGTACCCGAGCAGCGACCCTCCCCAGCTCTAGCCCAACTCCTACTTACCTGCCAGGTGAGATACTATGATCACGTAGGTGCTTCTCCCAGGGCAAGGCTCACCCATTGCACTCTGGGTGTGCTGCTCCTGCAATTTCCCCAAATGTGGGAAACTTGACTGCATAATTTGTGTTTCCCCTGGTCGGCTCTCGTATAATTCAGATCTCTTTGTCTCAGGTCTCTCTCCAGCCTAGTTTGCTGCCTGTTTCCACTTCTCTTTTCTTAAGTGCCTTCCAATGCACAATGCAAACTACAGGTAGTGCTGCAGGGCCCACACCCTTTTACTTGCCGTACAGAGCAGCTCTGGAGCTGTTACAGTGCCCAGCTGCTGCAAGAAATCAGCTTGAATGCTTCAGGGGCTGGGGCATAGCAAACATGAGCCCCACACCGAAGGAGGGTGGGGGTGTTTAATGCGAACTAAGGGTCATCCAAGCGCCGCAAAAGGCCGCCATGCCCTGCATACCCCTTTTCACTTTTCAAATGCAGATGAGGGTTCCAGCCAACTTTGGCCCACTGCTTGGATGACATCACCGTATGCAAATCCGTCTTCTGCAGAACTTCCCCCAGGAATGCTTGTACTAGTTGTTGCATTTGGTTTGTTGTTTGGGGGTGCTTCAGTATTAGGCAGCCTTCTGCCCTCCCATGTTCATCTGAAAATATGTGTTCTCCCTGAAGTTGTTGTCCCCAGATGGGAGTTCCCTTGTGCTGCCTCAGTTGAATCTCCTTTACTTGACAGAGATGTGCCTGAGCAGCGGCCCTCCCCAGCCCTATCCCAAATCATACTTATTTTGCATAGGAGATACCATGGTCATGAAGATTGTTCTCCGAGGGTGAGGTTCATTCATTGCATTTTGGGTATGCTGACCCCTGTGATTTCCCCAAATGTGGGAAACTCGACTGCATTATTTGTGGTAGTGGGGGACTGTGTTTGTGCTTTCCTCTGGTCAGCTCTGGTAAAAATCAGATTTCTTTATATCAGATCTTCCTCTAGCCTTGTTCTTCTTTCGAGAGTTCCCTTGTGCTGCCTCAGTTGGATCTCTTTCACTTGAGAGGGGGGTGCCCGAGCAGCGACCCTCCCCAGCTCTAGCCCAACTCCTACTTACCTGCCAGGTGAGATACTATGATCATGAAGGTGCTTCTCCCAGGGCAAGGCTCACCCATTGCACTCTGGTTGTAATGCCCCTGCGATTTCCCCAAATGTGGGAAACTTGACTGCATAATTTGTGTTTCCCTTGGTCATCTCTCGTATAATTCAGATCTCTTTGTCTCAGGTCTCTCTCCAGCCTAGTTTGCTGTCTGTTTCCACTTCTCTTTTCTTGAGCCGCTCCCTTCTATGCCCTTGCGCACTATCCTGACTTCTCCCGTCTGCTTACTTCGTGCCTTCCAACGCACAATGCAAACTACAGGTAGTGCTGCAGGGCCCACACCCTTTTACTTGCCTTACAGAGCAGCTCTGGAGCAGTTACAGTGCCCAGCTGCTGCAAGAAATCAGCTTGAATGCTTCAGGGGCTGGGGCATAGCCAACATGAGCCCCACACCGAAGGAGGGTGGAGGTGTGTAATGCGAACTAGGGGTCATCCAAGCGCCGCAAAAGGCCGCCATGCCCTGCACGCCCCTTTTTTCTTTTCATATGCAGACGAGGGTTGAAGCCAACTTTGACCCACTGCTTGGATGGCATCACCATATGCAAATCCATCTGCTGCAGGCCTTCCCCCAGGAATGCTTGCACTAGTTGTTGCATTTGGTTTGTTGTTTGGGGGTGCTTCAGTATTAGGCAGCCTTCTGCCCTCCCATGTTCATCTGAAAATATGTGTTCTCCCTGCAGTTGTTGTCCCCAGATGAGAGTTCCCTTGTGCTGCCTCAGTTGAATCTCCTTTACTTGACAGAGATGTGCCTGAGCAGCGGCCCTCCCCAGCCCTATCCCAAATCATACTTATTTTGCATAGGAGAGACCATGGTCTTGAAGATTGTTCTCCCAGGGTGAGGTTCATTCATTGCATTCTGGGTATGCTGACCCCTGTGATTTCCCCAAATGTGGGAAACTCAACTGCATTATTTGTGGTAGTGGGGGACTGTGTTTGTGCTTTCCTCTGGTCAGCTCTGGTAAAAGTCAGATTTCTTTGTTTCAGATCTTCCTCTAGCCTTGTTCTTCTTTCGAGAGTTCCCTTGTGCTGCCTCAGTTGGATCTCCTTCACTTGACAGGGGGGTGCCCGTGCAGCGACTCTCCCCAGCTCTAGCCCAACTTCTACTTACCTGCCAGGTGAGATACTATAATCATGAAGGTGCTTTTCCCAGGGCAAGGCTCACCCATTGCACTCTGGATGTGCTGCCCCTGCGATTTCCCCAAATGTGGGAAACTTGACTGCATAATTTGTGTTTCCCCTGGTCGGCTCTCGTATAATTCAGATCTCTTTGTCTCAGGTCTCTCTCCAGCCTAGTTTGCTGTCTGTTTCCACTTCTCTTTTCTTAAGCCGCTCCATTCTATGGCCTTGCGCACTATCCTTACTTCTCCCGTCTGCTTACTTTGTGCCTTCCAATGCACAATGCAAACTACAGGTAGTGCTGCAGGGCCCACACCCTTTTACTTGCCGTACAGAGCAGCTCTGGAGCAGTTACAGTGCCCAGTTACTGCAAGAAATCAGCTTGAATGATTCAGGGGCTGGGGCATAGCCAACATGAGCCCCACACCGAAGGAGGGTGGAGGTGTTTAATGCGAACTAGGGGTCATCCAAGCACCGCAAAAGGCCGCCATGCCCTGCACGCCCCTTTTCTCTTTTCATATGCAGACGAGGGTTGAAGCCAACTTTGACCCACTGCTTTGGATGACATCACCATATGCAAATCCATCTGCTGCAGGCCTTCCCCCAGGAATGCTTGCACTAGTTGTTGCATTTGGTTTGTTGTTTGGGGGTGCTTCAGTATTAGGCAGCCTTCTGCCCTCCCATGTTCATCTGAAAATATGTGTTCTCCCTGCAGTTGTTGTCCCCAGATGAGAGTTCCCTTATGCTGCCTCAGTTGAATCTCCTTTACTTGACAGAGATGTGCCTGAGCAGCGGCCCTCCCCAGCCCTATCCCAAATCATACTTATTTTGCATAGGAGAGACCATGGTCATGAAGATTATTCTCCCAGTGTGAGGTTCATTCATTGCATTCTGGGTATGCTGACCCCTGTGATTTCCCGAAATGTGGGAAACTCGACAGCATTATTTGTGGTAGTGGGGGACTGTGTTTGTGTTTTCATCTGGTCAGCTCTGGTAAAAGTCAGATTTCTTTGTCTCAGATCTTCCTCTAGCCTTGTTCTTCTTTCGAGAATTCCCTTGTGCTGCCTCAGTTGGATCTCCTTTACTTGACAGGGGGGGGTACCCGAGCAGCGACCCTCCCCAGCTCTAGCCCAACTCCTACTTACCTGCCAGGTGAGATACTATGATCACGTAGGTGCTTCTCCCAGGGCAAGGCTCACCCATTGCACTCTGGGTGTGCTGCTCCTGCGATTTCCCCAAATGTGGGAAACTTGACTGCATAATTTGTGTTTCCCCTGGTCGGCTCTCGTATAATTCAGATCTCTTTGTCTCAGGTCTCTCTCCAGCCTAGTTTGCTGTCTGTTTCCACTTCTCTTTTCTTAAGCCGCTCCATTCTATGGCCTTGCGCACTATCCTTACTTCTCCCGTCTGCTTACTTTGTGCCTTCCAATGCACAATGCAAACTACAGGTAGTGCTGCAGGGCCCACACCCTTTTACTTGCCTTACAGAGCAGCTCTGGAGCTGTTACAGTGCCAAGCTGCTGCAAGAAATCAGCTTGAATGCTTCAGGGGCTGGGGCATGGCCAACATGAGCCCCACACCGAAGGAGGGTGGGGGTGTTTAATGCGAACTAAGGGTCATCCAAGCGCCGCAAAAGGCCGCCATGCCCTGCATACCCCTTTTCTCTTTTCATATGCAGACGAGGGTTGAAGCCAACTTTGACCCACTGCTTTGGATGACATCACCGTATGCAAATCCGTCTTCTGCAGACCTTCCCCCAGGAATGCTTGTACTAGTTGTTGCATTTGTTTTGTTGTTTGGGCATGCTTCAGTATTAGGCAGCCTTCTGCCCTCCCATGTTCATCTGAAAATATGTGTTCTCCCTGCAGTTGTTGTCCCCAGATGAGAGTTCCCTTGTGCTGCCTCAGTTGAATCTCCTTTACTTGACAGAGATGTGCCTGAGCAGCGGCCCTCCCCAGCCCTATCCCAAATCATACTTATTTTGCATAGGAGATACCATGGTCATAAAGATTGTTCTCCCAGGGTGAGGTTCATTCATTGCATTCTGGGTATGCTGACCCCTGTGATTTCCCCAAATGTGGGAAACTCAACTGCATTATTTGTGGTAGTGGGGGACTGTTTTTGTGTTTTCCTCTGGTCAGCTCTGGTAAAAGTCAGATTTCTTTGTCTCAGATCTTCCTCTAGCCTTGTTCTTCTTTCGAGAGTTCCATTGTGCTGCCTCAGTTTGATCTCCTTCACTTGACATGGGGGTACCCGAGCAGCGACCCTCCCCAGCTCTAGCCCAACTCCTACATACCTGCCAGGTGAGATACTATGATCATGAAGGTGCTTCTCCCAGGGCAAGGCTCACCCATTGCACTCTGGGTGTGCTGCTCCTGCGATTTCCCTAAATGTGGGAAACTTGACTGCATAATTTGTGCTTCCCCTGGTCGGCGCTCGTATAATTCAGATCTCTTTGTCTCAGGTCTCTCTCCAGCCTAGTTTGCTGTCTGTTTCCACTTCTCTTTTCTTGAGCCCCTGCCTTCTATGCCCTTGTGCACTCTCCTGACTTCTCCTGTCTGCTTACTTTGTGCCTTCCAACGCACAATGCGAACTACAGGTAGTGCTGCAGGGCCCACACCCTTTTACTTGCCTTACAGAGCAGCTCTGGAGCTGTTACAGTGCCCAGCTGCTGCAAGAAATCAGCTTGAATACTTCAGGGGCTGGGGCATAGCCAACATGAGCCCCACACCGAAGGAGAATGGAGGTGTTTAATGCAAACTAGGGGTCATCCAAGCACCGCAAAAGGCCGCCATGCCCTGCATAACCCTTTTCTCTTTTCATATGCAGATGAGGGTTCCAGCCAACTTTGGCCCACTGCTTGGATGACATCACCGTATGCAAATCCGTCTTCTGCAGACCTTCTCCCAGGAATGCTTTTACTAGTTGTTGCATTTGGTTTGTTGTTTGGGGGTGCTTCAGTATTAGGCAGCCTTCTGCCCTCCCATGTTCATCTGAAAATATGTGTTCTCCCTGCAGTTGTTGTCCCCAGATGAGAGTTCCCTTGTGCTGCCTCAGTTGAATCTCCTTTACTTGACAGAGATGTGCCTGAGCAGCGGCCCTCCCCAGCCCTATCCCAAATCATACTTATTTTGCATAGGAGATACCATGGTCATGAAGATTGTTCTCCCAGGGTTAGGTTCATTCATTGCATTCTGGGTATGCTGACCCCTGTGATTTCCCCAAATGTGGGAAACTCAACTGCATTATTTGTGGTAGTGGGGGACTGTGTTTGTGCTTTCCTCTGGTCAGCTCTGGTAAAAGTCAGATTTCTTTGTCTCAGATCTACCTCTAGCCTTGTTCTTCTTTCGAGAGTTCCCTTGTGCTGCCTCAGTTGGATCTCCTTCACTTGACAGGGGGGTGCCCGAGCAGCGACCCTCCCCAGCTCTAGCCCAACTCCTACTTACCTGCCAGGTGAGATACTATGATCATGTAGGTGCTTCTCCCAGGGCAAGGCTCACCCATTGCACTCTGGGTGTGCTGCCCCTGCGATTTCCCCAAATGTGGGAAACTTGACTGCATAATTTGTGTTTCCCCTGGTCGGCTCTCATATAATTCAGATCTCTTTGTCTCAGGTCTCTCTCCAGCCTAGTTTGCTGTCTGTTTCCACTTCTTTTTTCTTGAGCCCCTCCCTTCTATACCCTTGTGGACTCTAATGACTTCTCCTCCTGTCTGCTTACTTTGTGCCTTCCAACGCACAATGCAAACTACAGGTAGTGCTGCAGGGCCCACACCCTTTTACTTGCCTTTCAGAGCAGCTCTGGAGCTGTTACAGTGCCCAGCTACTGCAAGAAATCAGCTTGAATGCTTCAGGGGCTGGGGCATAGCCAACATGAGCCCCACACCGACGGAGGGTGGAGGTGTTTAATGCGAACTAAGGGTCATCCAAGCGCCGCAAAAGGCCGCCATGCCCTGCATACCCCTTTTCTCTTTTCATATGCAGATGAGGGTTCCAGCCAACTTTGGCCCACTGCTTGGATGACATCACCGTATGCAAATCCGTCTTCTGCAGACCTTCCCCCAGGAATGCTTGTACTAGTTGTTGCATTTGGTTTGTTGTTTGGGGTGCTTCAGTATTAGGCAGCCTTCTGCTCTCCCATGTTCATCTGAAAATATGTGTTCTCCCTGCAGTTGTTGTCCCCAGATGAGAGTTCCCTTGTGCTGCCTCAGTTGAATCTCCTTTACTTGACAGAGATGTGCCTGAGCAGCGGCCCTCCCCAGCCCTATCCCAAATCATACTTATTTTGCATAGGAGATACCATGGTCATGAAGATTGTTCTCCCAGGGTGAGGTTCATTCATTGCATTCTGGGTATGCTGACCCCTGTGATTTCCCCAAATATGGGAAACTCGACTGCATTATTTGTGCTTTCCTCTGGTCAGCTCTGGTAAAAGTCAGATTTCTTTGTCTCAGATCTTCCTCTAGCCTTGTTCTTTTTTTGAGAGTTTCCTTGTGCTGCCTCAGTTGGATCTCCTTCACTTGACAGGGAAGTGCCCGAGCAGCGACCCTCCCCAGCTCAAGCCCAACTCCTACTTACCTGCCAGGTGAGATACTATGATCAGGAAGGTGCTTCTCCCAGGGCAAGGCTCACCCATTGCACTCTGGGTGTGCTGCTCCTACGATTTCCCCAAATGTGGGACACTTGATTGCATAATTTGTGTTTCCTCTGGTCGGCTACTCGTATAATTCAGATCTCTTTGTCTCAGGTCTCTCTTTAGCCTAGTTTGCTGTCTGTTTCCACTTCTCTTTTCTTGAGCCCCTGCCTTCTATGCCCTTGTGCACTCTCCTGACTTCTCCTGTCTGCTTACTTTGTGCCTTCCAACGCACAATGCAAACTACAGGTAGTGCTGCAGGGCCAACACCCTTTTACTTGCCTTACAGAGCAGCTCTGGAGCTGTTACAGTGCCCAGCTGCTGCAAGAAATCAGCTTGAATGCTTCAGGGGCTGGGGCATAGCCAACATGAGCCCCACACCGACGGAGGGTGGAGGTGTTTAATGCGAACTAAGGGTCATCCAAGCACCGCAAAAGGCCGCCATGCCCTGCATAACCCTTTTCTCTTTTCATATGCAGATGAGGGTTCCAGCCAACTTTGGCCCACTGCTTGGATGACATCACCGTATGCAAATCCGTCTTCTGCAGACCTTTTCCCAGGAATGCTTGTACTAGTTGTTGCATTTGTTTTGTTGTTTGGGGGTGCTTCAGTATTAGGCAGCCTTCTGCTCTCCCATTTTCATCTGAAAATATGTGTTCTCCCTGCAGTTGTTGTCCCCAGATGAGAGTTCCCTTGTGCTGCCTCAGTTGAATCTCCTTTACTTGACAGAGATGTGCCTGAGCAGCGGCCCTCCCCAGCCCTATCCCAAATCATACTTATTTTGCATAGGAGATACCATTATCATGAAGATTGTTCTCCCAGGGTGAGGTTCATTCATTGCATTCTGGGTATGCTGACCCCTGTGATTTCCACCAAATGTGGGAAACTCGACTGCATTATTTGTGGTAGTGGGGGACTGTGTTTGTGCTTTCCTCTGGTCAGCTCTGTTAAAAGTCAGATTTCTTTGTCTCAGATCTTCCTCTAGCCTTGTTCTTTTTTCGAGAGTTTCCTTGTGCTGCCTCAGTTGGATCTCCTTCACTTGGCAGGGGGGTGCCTGAACAGCGACCCTCCCCAGCTCTAGCCCAACTCCTACTTACCTGCCAGGTGAGATACTATGATCAGGAAGGTGCTTCTCCAAGGGCAAGGCTCACCCATTGTACTCTGGGTGTGCTGCTCCTGCGATTTCCCCAAATGTGGGAAACTTGACTGCATAATTTGTGTTTCCCCTGGTCGGCTCTCGTATAATTCAGATCTCTTTGTCTCAGGTCTCTCTCCAGCCTAGTTTGCTGTCTGTTTCCACTTCTCTTTTCTTCAGCCGCTCCCTTCTATACCCTTGTGCACTATCCTGACTTCTCCTCCCGTCTGCTTACTTTGTGCCTTCCAATGCACAATGCAAACTACAGGTAGTGCTGCAGGGCCCACACCCTTTTACTTGCCTTACAGAGCAGCTCTGGAGCTGTTACAGTGCCCAGCTGCTGCAAGAAATCAGCTTGAATGCTTCAGGGGCTGGGGCATAGCCAACATGAGCCCCACACCGAAGGAGGGTGGAGGTGTTTAATGCAAACTAGGGGTCAGACAAGCGCCGCAAAAGGCCACCCATGCCCTGCACGCCCCTTTTCTGTTTTCATATGCAGACGAGGGTTGAAGCCAACTTTGACCCACTGCTTGGATGACATCACCATATGCAAATCCATCTGCGGCAGGCCTTCCCCCAGGAATGCTTGCACTAGTTGTTGCATTTGGTTTGTAGTTTGGGGGTGCTTCAGTATTAGGCAGCCTTCTGCCCTCCAATGTTCATCTGAAAATATGTGTTCTCCCTGCAGTTGTTGTCCCCAGATGAGAGTTCCCTTGTGCTGCCTCAGTTGAATCTCCTTAACTTGACAGAGATGTGCCTGAGCAGCGGCCCTCCCCAGCTCTATCCCAAATCATACTTATTGTGCATAGGAGATACCATGGTCATGAAGATTGTTCTCCCAGGGTTAGGTTCATTCATTGCATTCTGGGTATGCTGACCCCTGTGATTTCCCCAAATGTGGGAAACTCAACTGCATTATTTGTGGTAGTGGGGGACTGTGTTTGTGCTTTCCTCTGGTCAGCTCTGGTAAAAGTCAGATTTCTTTGTCTCAGATCTACCTCTAGCCTTGTTCTTCTTTCGAGAGTTCCCTTGTGCTGCCTCAGTTGGATCTCCTTCACTTGACAGGGGGGTGCCCGAGCAGCGACCCTCCCCAGCTCTAGCCCAACTCCTACTTACCTGCCAGGTGAGATACTATGATCATGTAGGTGCTTCTCCCAGGGCAAGGCTCACCCATTGCACTCTGGGTGTGCTGCCCCTGCGATTTCCCCAAATGTGGGAAACTTGACTGCATAATTTGTGTTTCCCCTGGTCGGCTCTCATATAATTCAGATCTCTTTGTCTCAGGTCTCTCTCCAGCCTAGTTTGCTGTCTGTTTCCACTTCTTTTTTCTTGAGCCCCTCCCTTCTATACCCTTGTGGACTCTAATGACTTCTCCTCCTGTCTGCTTACTTTGTGCCTTCCAACGCACAATGCAAACTACAGGTAGTGCTGCAGGGCCCACACCCTTTTACTTGCCTTTCAGAGCAGCTCTGGAGCTGTTACAGTGCCCAGCTACTGCAAGAAATCAGCTTGAATGCTTCAGGGGCTGGGGCATAGCCAACATGAGCCCCACACCGACGGAGGGTGGAGGTGTTTAATGCGAACTAAGGGTCATCCAAGCGCCGCAAAAGGCCGCCATGCCCTGCATACCCCTTTTCTCTTTTCATATGCAGATGAGGGTTCCAGCCAACTTTGGCCCACTGCTTGGATGACATCACCGTATGCAAATCCGTCTTCTGCAGACCTTCCCCCAGGAATGCTTGTACTAGTTGTTGCATTTGGTTTGTTGTTTGGGGTGCTTCAGTATTAGGCAGCCTTCTGCTCTCCCATGTTCATCTGAAAATATGTGTTCTCCCTGCAGTTGTTGTCCCCAGATGAGAGTTCCCTTGTGCTGCCTCAGTTGAATCTCCTTTACTTGACAGAGATGTGCCTGAGCAGCGGCCCTCCCCAGCCCTATCCCAAATCATACTTATTTTGCATAGGAGATACCATGGTCATGAAGATTGTTCTCCCAGGGTGAGGTTCATTCATTGCATTCTGGGTATGCTGACCCCTGTGATTTCCCCAAATATGGGAAACTCGACTGCATTATTTGTGCTTTCCTCTGGTCAGCTCTGGTAAAAGTCAGATTTCTTTGTCTCAGATCTTCCTCTAGCCTTGTTCTTTTTTTGAGAGTTTCCTTGTGCTGCCTCAGTTGGATCTCCTTCACTTGACAGGGAAGTGCCCGAGCAGCGACCCTCCCCAGCTCAAGCCCAACTCCTACTTACCTGCCAGGTGAGATACTATGATCAGGAAGGTGCTTCTCCCAGGGCAAGGCTCACCCATTGCACTCTGGGTGTGCTGCTCCTACGATTTCCCCAAATGTGGGACACTTGATTGCATAATTTGTGTTTCCTCTGGTCGGCTACTCGTATAATTCAGATCTCTTTGTCTCAGGTCTCTCTTTAGCCTAGTTTGCTGTCTGTTTCCACTTCTCTTTTCTTGAGCCCCTGCCTTCTATGCCCTTGTGCACTCTCCTGACTTCTCCTGTCTGCTTACTTTGTGCCTTCCAACGCACAATGCAAACTACAGGTAGTGCTGCAGGGCCAACACCCTTTTACTTGCCTTACAGAGCAGCTCTGGAGCTGTTACAGTGCCCAGCTGCTGCAAGAAATCAGCTTGAATGCTTCAGGGGCTGGGGCATAGCCAACATGAGCCCCACACCGACGGAGGGTGGAGGTGTTTAATGCGAACTAAGGGTCATCCAAGCACCGCAAAAGGCCGCCATGCCCTGCATAACCCTTTTCTCTTTTCATATGCAGATGAGGGTTCCAGCCAACTTTGGCCCACTGCTTGGATGACATCACCGTATGCAAATCCGTCTTCTGCAGACCTTTTCCCAGGAATGCTTGTACTAGTTGTTGCATTTGTTTTGTTGTTTGGGGGTGCTTCAGTATTAGGCAGCCTTCTGCTCTCCCATTTTCATCTGAAAATATGTGTTCTCCCTGCAGTTGTTGTCCCCAGATGAGAGTTCCCTTGTGCTGCCTCAGTTGAATCTCCTTTACTTGACAGAGATGTGCCTGAGCAGCGGCCCTCCCCAGCCCTATCCCAAATCATACTTATTTTGCATAGGAGATACCATTATCATGAAGATTGTTCTCCCAGGGTGAGGTTCATTCATTGCATTCTGGGTATGCTGACCCCTGTGATTTCCACCAAATGTGGGAAACTCGACTGCATTATTTGTGGTAGTGGGGGACTGTGTTTGTGCTTTCCTCTGGTCAGCTCTGTTAAAAGTCAGATTTCTTTGTCTCAGATCTTCCTCTAGCCTTGTTCTTTTTTCGAGAGTTTCCTTGTGCTGCCTCAGTTGGATCTCCTTCACTTGGCAGGGGGGTGCCTGAACAGCGACCCTCCCCAGCTCTAGCCCAACTCCTACTTACCTGCCAGGTGAGATACTATGATCAGGAAGGTGCTTCTCCAAGGGCAAGGCTCACCCATTGTACTCTGGGTGTGCTGCTCCTGCGATTTCCCCAAATGTGGGAAACTTGACTGCATAATTTGTGTTTCCCCTGGTCGGCTCTCGTATAATTCAGATCTCTTTGTCTCAGGTCTCTCTCCAGCCTAGTTTGCTGTCTGTTTCCACTTCTCTTTTCTTCAGCCGCTCCCTTCTATACCCTTGTGCACTATCCTGACTTCTCCTCCCGTCTGCTTACTTTGTGCCTTCCAATGCACAATGCAAACTACAGGTAGTGCTGCAGGGCCCACACCCTTTTACTTGCCTTACAGAGCAGCTCTGGAGCTGTTACAGTGCCCAGCTGCTGCAAGAAATCAGCTTGAATGCTTCAGGGGCTGGGGCATAGCCAACATGAGCCCCACACCGAAGGAGGGTGGAGGTGTTTAATGCAAACTAGGGGTCAGACAAGCGCCGCAAAAGGCCACCCATGCCCTGCACGCCCCTTTTCTGTTTTCATATGCAGACGAGGGTTGAAGCCAACTTTGACCCACTGCTTGGATGACATCACCATATGCAAATCCATCTGCGGCAGGCCTTCCCCCAGGAATGCTTGCACTAGTTGTTGCATTTGGTTTGTAGTTTGGGGGTGCTTCAGTATTAGGCAGCCTTCTGCCCTCCAATGTTCATCTGAAAATATGTGTTCTCCCTGCAGTTGTTGTCCCCAGATGAGAGTTCCCTTGTGCTGCCTCAGTTGAATCTCCTTAACTTGACAGAGATGTGCCTGAGCAGCGGCCCTCCCCAGCTCTATCCCAAATCATACTTATTGTGCATAGGAGATACCATGGTCATGAAGATTATTCTCCCAGGGTGAGGTTCATTCATTGCATTCTGGGTATGCTGACCCCTGTGATTTCCCCAAATGTGGGAAACTTGACTGCTTTATTTGTGGTAGTGGGGGACTGTGTTTGTGTTTTCCTCTGGTCAGCTCTGGTAAAAGTCAGATTTCTTTGTTTCAGATCTTCCTCTAGCCTTGTTCTTCTTTCGAGAGTTCCCTTGTGCTGCCTCAGTTGGATCTCCTTCACTTGACAGGGGGGTGCCCGAGCAGAGACCCTCCCCAGCTCTAGCCCAACTCCTACTTACCTGCCAGGTGAGATACTATGATCATGAAGGTGCTTCTCCCAGGGCAAGGCTCACCCATTGCACTCTGGGTGTGCTGCCCCTGCGATTTCCCCAAATGTGGGAAACTTGACTGCATAATTTGTGTTTCCCCTGGTCGGCTCTCGTATAATTCAGATCTCTTTGTCTCAGGTCTCTCTCCAGCCTAGTTTGCTGTCTGTTTCCACTTCTCTTTTCTTGAGCCGCTCCCTTCTATGCCCTTGCGCACTATCCTTACTTCTTCTCCTGTCTGCTTACTTTGTGCCTTCCAACGCACAATGCGAACTACAGGTAGTGCTGCAGGGCCCACACCCTTTTACTTGCCTTACAGAGCAGCTCTGGAGCTGTTACAGTGCCCAGCTGCTGCAAGAAATCAGCTTGAATGCTTCAGGGGCTGGGGCATAGCCAACATGAGCCCCACACCAAAGGAGGGTGGAGGTGTTTAATGCAAACTAGGGGTCAGCCAAGCGCCGCAAAAGGCCACCATGCCCTGCACGCCCCTTTTCTCTTTTCATATGCAGACGAGGGTTGAAGCCAACTTTGACCCACTGCTTGGATGACATCACCATATGCAAATCCATCTGCGGCAGGCCTTCCCCCAGGAATGCTTGCACTAGTTGTTGCATTTGGTTTGTTGTTTGGGGGTGCTTCAGTATTAGGCAGCCTTCTGCCCTCCCATGTTCATCTGAAAATATATGTTCTCCCTGCAGTTGTTGTCCCCAGATGAGAGTTCCCTTGTGCTGCCTCAGTTGAATCTCCTTTACTTGATAGAGATGTGCATGAGCAGCGGCCCTCCCCAGCCCTATTCCATACTTATTTTGCATAGGAGATACCATGGTCATGAAGATTTTTCTCCCAGGGTGAGGTTCATTCATTGCATTTTGGGTATGCTGACCCCTGTGATTTCCCCAAATGTGGGAAACTTGACTGCATTATTTGTGGTAGTGGGAGGCTGTGTTTGTGATTTCTTCTGGTCAGCTCTGGTAAAAGTCAGATTTCTTTGTCTCAGATTTTCCTTTAGCCTTGTTCTTCTTTCGAGAGTTCCCTTGTGCTGCCTCAGTTGGATCTCCTTCACTTTACAGGGGGGTACCCGAGCAGCGACCCTCCCCAGCTCTAGACCAACTCCTACTTACCTGCCAGGTGAAATACTATGATCATGAAGGTGCTTCTCCCAGGGCAAGGCTCACCCATTGTACTCTGGGTGTGCTGCTCCTGCGATTTCCCCAAATGTGGGAAACTTGACTGCATAATTTGTGTTTCCCCTGGTCGGCTCTCGAATAATTCAGATCTCTTTGTCTCAGGTCTCTCTCCAGCCTAGTTTGCTGTCTGTTTCCACTTCTCTTTTCTTCAGCCGCTCCCTTCTATACCCTTGTGCACTATCCTGACTTCTCCTCCCGTCTGCTTACTTTGTGCCTTCCAATGCACAATGCAAACTACAGGTAGTGCTGCAGGGCCCACACCCTTTTACTTGCCTTACAGAGCAGCTCTGGAGCTGTTACAGTGCCCAGCTGCTGCAAGAAATCAGCTTGAATTCTTCAGGGGCTGGGGCATAGCCAACATGAGCCCCACACCGAAGGAGGGTGGAGGTGTTTAATGCAAACTAGGGGTCAGCCAAGCGCCGCAAAAGGCCACCATGCCCTGCACGCCCCTTTTCTGTTTTCATATGCAGACGAGGGTTGAAGCCAACTTTGACCCACTGCTTGGATGACATCACCATATGCAAATCCATCTGCGGCAGGCCTTCCCCCAGGAATGCTTGCACTAGTTGTTGCATTTGGTTTGTTGTTTGGGGGTGCTTCAGTATTAGGCAGCCTTCTGCCCTCCATGTTCATCTGAAAATATGTGTTCTCCCTGCAGTTGTTATCCCCAGATGAGAGTTCCCTTGTGCTGCCTCAGTTGAATCTCCTTTACTTGACAGAGATGTGCATGAGCAGCGGCTCTCCCCAGCCCTATTCCAAATCATACTTATTTTGCATAGGAGATACCATGGTCATGAAGATTTTTCTCCCAGGGTGAGGTTCATTCATTGCATTTTGGGTATGCTGACCCCTGTGATTTCCCCAAATGTGGGAAACTTGACTGCATTATTTGTGGTAGTGGGAGACTGTGTTTGTGCTTTCCTCTGGTCATCTCTGGTAAAAGTCAGATTTCTTTGTTTCAGATCTTCCTCTAGCCTTGTTCTTCTTTCGAGAGTTCCCTTGTGCTGCCTCAGTTGGATCTCCTTCACTTGACAGGGGGTGCCCGAGCAGCGACCCTCCCCAGCTCTAGCCCAACTCTTACTTACCAGCCAGGTGAGATACTATGATCATGAAGGTGCTTCTCCCAGGGCAAGGCTCACCCATTGTACTCTGGGTGTGCTGCCCCTGCGATTTCCCCAAATGTGGAAAACTTGACTGCATAATTTGTGTTTCCCCTGGTCGGCTCTCGTATAATTCAGATCTCTTTGTCTCAGGTCTCTCTCCAGCCTAGTTTGCTGTCTGTTTCCACTTCTCTTTTCTGCAGCCGCTCCCTTCTATACCCTTGTGCACTATCCTGACTTCTCCTCCGGTCTGCTTACTTTGTGCCTTCCAATGCACAATGCAAACTACAGGTAGTGCTGCAGGGCCCACACCCTTTTACTTGCCTTACAGAGCAGCTCTGGAGCTGTTACAGTGCCCAGCTGCTGCAAGAAATCAGCTTGAATGCTTCAGGGGCTGGGGCATAGCCAACATGAGCCCCACACCGAAGGAGGGTGGAGGTGTTTAATGCAAACTAGGGGTCAGCCAAGCGCCGCAAAAGGCCACCATGCCCTGCACGCCCCTTTTCTGTTTTCATATGCAGACGAGGGTTGAAGCCAACTTTGACCCACTGCTTGGATGACATCACCATATGCAAATCCATCTGCGGCAGGCCTTCCCCCAGGAATGCTTGCACTAGTTGTTGCATTTGGTTTGTTGTTTGGGGGTGCTTCAGTATTAGGCAGCCTTCTGCCCTCCATGTTCATCTGAAAATATGTGTTCTCCCTGCAGTTGTTATCCCCAGATGAGAGTTCCCTTGTGCTGCCTCAGTTGAATCTCCTTTACTTGACAGAGATGTGCATGAGCAGCGGCTCTCCCCAGCCCTATTCCAAATCATACTTATTTTGCATAGGAGATACCATGGTCATGAAGATTTTTCTCCCAGGGTGAGGTTCATTCATTGCATTTTGGGTATGCTGACCCCTGTGATTTCCCCAAATGTGGGAAACTTGACTGCATTATTTGTGGTAGTGGGAGACTGTGTTTGTGCTTTCCTCTGGTCATCTCTGGTAAAAGTCAGATTTCTTTGTTTCAGATCTTCCTCTAGCCTTGTTCTTCTTTCGAGAGTTCCCTTGTGCTGCCTCAGTTGGATCTCCTTCACTTGACAGGGGGTGCCCGAGCAGCGACCCTCCCCAGCTCTAGCCCAACTCTTACTTACCAGCCAGGTGAGATACTATGATCATGAAGGTGCTTCTCCCAGGGCAAGGCTCACCCATTGTACTCTGGGTGTGCTGCCCCTGCGATTTCCCCAAATGTGGAAAACTTGACTGCATAATTTGTGTTTCCCCTGGTCGGCTCTCGTATAATTCAGATCTCTTTGTCTCAGGTCTCTCTCCAGCCTAGTTTGCTGTCTGTTTCCACTTCTCTTTTCTGCAGCCGCTCCCTTCTATACCCTTGTGCACTATCCTGACTTCTCCTCCGGTCTGCTTACTTTGTGCCTTCCAATGCACAATGCAAACTACAGGTAGTGCTGCAGGGCCCACACCCTTTTACTTGCCTTACAGAGCAGCTCTGGAGCTGTTACAGTGCCCAGCTGCTGCAAGAAATCTGCTTGAATGCTTCAGGGGATGGGGCATGGCCAACATGAGCCCCACACCAAAGGAGGGTGGAGGTGTTTAATGCGAACTAGGGGTCAGCCAAGCGCCGCAAAAGGCCACCATGCCCTGCACGCCCCTTTTCTCTTTTCATATACAGAGGAGGGTTGAAGCCAACTTTGACCCACTGCTTGGATGACATCACCATATGCAAATCCATCTGCGGCAGGCCTTCCCCCAGGAATGCTTGCACTAGTTGTTGCATTTGGTTTGTTGTTTGGGGGTGCTTCAGTATTAGGCAGCCTTCTGCCCTCCCATGTTCATCTGAAAATATATGTTCTCCCTGCAGTTGTTGTCCCCAGATGAGAGTTCCCTTGTGCTGCCTCATTTGAATCTCCTTTACTTGACAGAGATGTGCCTGAGCAGCGGCCCTCCCCAGCCCTATCCCAAATCATACTTATTTTGCATAGGAGATACCATGGTCATGAAGATTATTCTCCCAGGGTGAGGTTCATTCATTGCATTCTGGGTATGCTGACCCCTGTGATTTCCCCAAATGTGGGAAACTCGACTGCTTTATTTGTGGTAGTGGGGGACTGTGTTTGTGTTTTCCTCTGGTCAGCTCTGGTAAAAGTCAGATTTCTTTGTTTCAGATCTTCCTCTAGCCTTGTTCTTCTTTCAAGAGTTCCCTTGTGCTGCCTCAGTTGGATCTCCTTCACTTGACAAGGGGGTGCCCGAGCAGCGACCCTCCCCAGCTCTAGCCCAACTCCTACTTACCTGCCAGGTGAGATACTATGATCATGAAGGTGCTTCTCCCAGGGCAAGGCTCACCCATTGCACTCTGGGTGTGCTGCCCCTGCGATTTCCCCAAATGTGGGAAACTTGACTGCATAATTTGTGTTTCCCCTGGTCGGCTCTCATATAATTCAGATCTCTTTGTCTCAGGTCTCTCTCCAGCCTAGTTTGCTGTCTGTTTCCACTTCTTTTTTCTTGAGCCCCTCTCTTCTATACCCTTGTGCACTATCCTGACTTCTGCTCCCGTCTGCTTACTTTGTGCCTTCCAATGTACAATGCAAACTACAGGTAGTGCTGCAGGGCCCACACCCTTTTACTTGCCTTACAGAGCAGCTCTGGAGCTGTTACAGTGCCCAGCTGCTGCAAGAAATCAGCTTGAATGCTTCAGGGGATGGGGCATGGCCAACATGAGCCCCACACCAAAGGAGGGTGGAGGTGTTTAATGCGAACTAGGGGTCATCCAAGCACCGCAAAAGGCCGCCATGCCCTGCACGCCCCTTTTCTCTTTTCATATGCAGATGAGGGTTGAAGCCAACTTTGACCCACTGCTTGGATGACATCAAAGTATGCAAATCCGTCTTCTGCAGAACTTCCCCCAGGAATGCTTGCACTAGTTGTTGCATTTGGTTTGTTGTTTGGGGGTGCTTCAGTATTATGCAAGCCTTCTGCCCTCCCATGTTCATCTGAAAATATGTGTTCTCCCTGCAGTTGTTGTCCCCAGATGAGAGTTCCCTTGTGCTGCCTCAGTCGAATCTCCTTTACTTGACAGAGATGTGCATGAGCAGCGGCCCTCCCCAGCCCTATTCCAAATCATACTTATTTTGCATAGGAGATACCATGGTCATGAAGATTGTTCTCCCAGGGTGAGGTTCATTCATTGCATTTTGGGTATGCTGACCCCTGTGATTTCCCCAAATGTGGGAAACTTGACTGCATTATTTGTGGTAGTGGGGGACTGTGTTTGTGCTTTCCTCTGGTCAGCTCTGGTAAAAGTCAGATTTCTTTGTCTCAGATTTTCCTCTAGCCTTGTTCTTCTTTCGAGAGTTCCCTTGTGCTGCCTCAGTTGGATCTCCTTCACTTTACAGGGGGGTACCCGAGCAGCGACCCTCCCCAGCTCTAGCCCAACTCCTACATACCTGCCAGGTGAGATACTATGATCATGAAGGTGCTTCTCCCAGGGCAAGGCTCACCCAATGCACTCTGGGTGTGCTGCTCCTGCGATTTCCCCAAATGTGGGAAACTTGACTGCATAATTTGTGCTTCCCCTGGTCGGCGCTCGTATAATTCAGATCTCTTTGTCTCAGGTCTCTCTCCAGCCTAGTTTGCTGTCTGTTTCCACTTCTCTTTTCTTGAGCCCCTGCCTTCTATGCCCTTGTGCACTCTCCTGACTTCTCCTGTCTGCTTACTTTGTGCCTTCCAACGCACAATGCGAACTACAGGTAGTGCTGCAGGGCCCACACCCTTTTACTTGCCTTACAGAGCAGCTCTGGAGCTGTTACAGTGCCCAGCTGCTGCAAGAAATCAGCTTGAATACTTCAGGGGCTGGGGCATAGCCAACATGAGCCCCACACCGAAGGAGAATGGAGGTGTTTAATGCAAACTAGGGGTCATCCAAGCACCGCAAAAGGCCGCCATGCCCTGCATAACCCTTTTCTCTTTTCATATGCAGATGAGGGTTCCAGCCAACTTTGGCCCACTGCTTGGATGACATCACCGTATGCAAATCCGTCTTCTGCAGACCTTCTCCCAGGAATGCTTTTACTAGTTGTTGCATTTGGTTTGTTGTTTGGGGGTGCTTCAGTATTAGGCAGCCTTCTGCCCTCCCATGTTCATCTGAAAATATGTGTTCTCCCTGCAGTTGTTGTCCCCAGATGAGAGTTCCCTTGTGCTGCCTCAGTTGAATCTCCTTTACTTGACAGAGATGTGCCTGAGCAGCGGCCCTCCCCAGCCCTATCCCAAATCATACTTATTTTGCATAGGAGATACCATGGTCATGAAGATTGTTCTCCCAGGGTTAGGTTCATTCATTGCATTCTGGGTATGCTGACCCCTGTGATTTCCCCAAATGTGGGAAACTCAACTGCATTATTTGTGGTAGTGGGGGACTGTGTTTGTGCTTTCCTCTGGTCAGCTCTGGTAAAAGTCAGATTTCTTTGTCTCAGATCTACCTCTAGCCTTGTTCTTCTTTCGAGAGTTCCCTTGTGCTGCCTCAGTTGGATCTCCTTCACTTGACAGGGGGGTGCCCGAGCAGCGACCCTCCCCAGCTCTAGCCCAACTCCTACTTACCTGCCAGGTGAGATACTATGATCATGTAGGTGCTTCTCCCAGGGCAAGGCTCACCCATTGCACTCTGGGTGTGCTGCCCCTGCGATTTCCCCAAATGTGGGAAACTTGACTGCATAATTTGTGTTTCCCCTGGTCGGCTCTCATATAATTCAGATCTCTTTGTCTCAGGTCTCTCTCCAGCCTAGTTTGCTGTCTGTTTCCACTTCTTTTTTCTTGAGCCCCTCCCTTCTATACCCTTGTGGACTCTAATGACTTCTCCTCCTGTCTGCTTACTTTGTGCCTTCCAACGCACAATGCAAACTACAGGTAGTGCTGCAGGGCCCACACCCTTTTACTTGCCTTTCAGAGCAGCTCTGGAGCTGTTACAGTGCCCAGCTACTGCAAGAAATCAGCTTGAATGCTTCAGGGGCTGGGGCATAGCCAACATGAGCCCCACACCGACGGAGGGTGGAGGTGTTTAATGCGAACTAAGGGTCATCCAAGCGCCGCAAAAGGCCGCCATGCCCTGCATACCCCTTTTCTCTTTTCATATGCAGATGAGGGTTCCAGCCAACTTTGGCCCACTGCTTGGATGACATCACCGTATGCAAATCCGTCTTCTGCAGACCTTCCCCCAGGAATGCTTGTACTAGTTGTTGCATTTGGTTTGTTGTTTGGGGTGCTTCAGTATTAGGCAGCCTTCTGCTCTCCCATGTTCATCTGAAAATATGTGTTCTCCCTGCAGTTGTTGTCCCCAGATGAGAGTTCCCTTGTGCTGCCTCAGTTGAATCTCCTTTACTTGACAGAGATGTGCCTGAGCAGCGGCCCTCCCCAGCCCTATCCCAAATCATACTTATTTTGCATAGGAGATACCATGGTCATGAAGATTGTTCTCCCAGGGTGAGGTTCATTCATTGCATTCTGGGTATGCTGACCCCTGTGATTTCCCCAAATATGGGAAACTCGACTGCATTATTTGTGCTTTCCTCTGGTCAGCTCTGGTAAAAGTCAGATTTCTTTGTCTCAGATCTTCCTCTAGCCTTGTTCTTTTTTTGAGAGTTTCCTTGTGCTGCCTCAGTTGGATCTCCTTCACTTGACAGGGAAGTGCCCGAGCAGCGACCCTCCCCAGCTCAAGCCCAACTCCTACTTACCTGCCAGGTGAGATACTATGATCAGGAAGGTGCTTCTCCCAGGGCAAGGCTCACCCATTGCACTCTGGGTGTGCTGCTCCTACGATTTCCCCAAATGTGGGACACTTGATTGCATAATTTGTGTTTCCTCTGGTCGGCTACTCGTATAATTCAGATCTCTTTGTCTCAGGTCTCTCTTTAGCCTAGTTTGCTGTCTGTTTCCACTTCTCTTTTCTTGAGCCCCTGCCTTCTATGCCCTTGTGCACTCTCCTGACTTCTCCTGTCTGCTTACTTTGTGCCTTCCAACGCACAATGCAAACTACAGGTAGTGCTGCAGGGCCAACACCCTTTTACTTGCCTTACAGAGCAGCTCTGGAGCTGTTACAGTGCCCAGCTGCTGCAAGAAATCAGCTTGAATGCTTCAGGGGCTGGGGCATAGCCAACATGAGCCCCACACCGACGGAGGGTGGAGGTGTTTAATGCGAACTAAGGGTCATCCAAGCACCGCAAAAGGCCGCCATGCCCTGCATAACCCTTTTCTCTTTTCATATGCAGATGAGGGTTCCAGCCAACTTTGGCCCACTGCTTGGATGACATCACCGTATGCAAATCCGTCTTCTGCAGACCTTTTCCCAGGAATGCTTGTACTAGTTGTTGCATTTGTTTTGTTGTTTGGGGGTGCTTCAGTATTAGGCAGCCTTCTGCTCTCCCATTTTCATCTGAAAATATGTGTTCTCCCTGCAGTTGTTGTCCCCAGATGAGAGTTCCCTTGTGCTGCCTCAGTTGAATCTCCTTTACTTGACAGAGATGTGCCTGAGCAGCGGCCCTCCCCAGCCCTATCCCAAATCATACTTATTTTGCATAGGAGATACCATTATCATGAAGATTGTTCTCCCAGGGTGAGGTTCATTCATTGCATTCTGGGTATGCTGACCCCTGTGATTTCCACCAAATGTGGGAAACTCGACTGCATTATTTGTGGTAGTGGGGGACTGTGTTTGTGCTTTCCTCTGGTCAGCTCTGGTAAAAGTCAGATTTCTTTGTCTCAGATCTACCTCTAGCCTTGTTCTTCTTTCGAGAGTTCCCTTGTGCTGCCTCAGTTGGATCTCCTTCACTTGACAGGGGGGTGCCCGAGCAGCGACCCTCCCCAGCTCTAGCCCAACTCCTACTTACCTGCCAGGTGAGATACTATGATCATGTAGGTGCTTCTCCCAGGGCAAGGCTCACCCATTGCACTCTGGGTGTGCTGCCCCTGCGATTTCCCCAAATGTGGGAAACTTGACTGCATAATTTGTGTTTCCCCTGGTCGGCTCTCATATAATTCAGATCTCTTTGTCTCAGGTCTCTCTCCAGCCTAGTTTGCTGTCTGTTTCCACTTCTTTTTTCTTGAGCCCCTCCCTTCTATACCCTTGTGGACTCTAATGACTTCTCCTCCTGTCTGCTTACTTTGTGCCTTCCAACGCACAATGCAAACTACAGGTAGTGCTGCAGGGCCCACACCCTTTTACTTGCCTTTCAGAGCAGCTCTGGAGCTGTTACAGTGCCCAGCTACTGCAAGAAATCAGCTTGAATGCTTCAGGGGCTGGGGCATAGCCAACATGAGCCCCACACCGACGGAGGGTGGAGGTGTTTAATGCGAACTAAGGGTCATCCAAGCGCCGCAAAAGGCCGCCATGCCCTGCATACCCCTTTTCTCTTTTCATATGCAGATGAGGGTTCCAGCCAACTTTGGCCCACTGCTTGGATGACATCACCGTATGCAAATCCGTCTTCTGCAGACCTTCCCCCAGGAATGCTTGTACTAGTTGTTGCATTTGGTTTGTTGTTTGGGGTGCTTCAGTATTAGGCAGCCTTCTGCTCTCCCATGTTCATCTGAAAATATGTGTTCTCCCTGCAGTTGTTGTCCCCAGATGAGAGTTCCCTTGTGCTGCCTCAGTTGAATCTCCTTTACTTGACAGAGATGTGCCTGAGCAGCGGCCCTCCCCAGCCCTATCCCAAATCATACTTATTTTGCATAGGAGATACCATGGTCATGAAGATTGTTCTCCCAGGGTGAGGTTCATTCATTGCATTCTGGGTATGCTGACCCCTGTGATTTCCCCAAATATGGGAAACTCGACTGCATTATTTGTGCTTTCCTCTGGTCAGCTCTGGTAAAAGTCAGATTTCTTTGTCTCAGATCTTCCTCTAGCCTTGTTCTTTTTTTGAGAGTTTCCTTGTGCTGCCTCAGTTGGATCTCCTTCACTTGACAGGGAAGTGCCCGAGCAGCGACCCTCCCCAGCTCAAGCCCAACTCCTACTTACCTGCCAGGTGAGATACTATGATCAGGAAGGTGCTTCTCCCAGGGCAAGGCTCACCCATTGCACTCTGGGTGTGCTGCTCCTACGATTTCCCCAAATGTGGGACACTTGATTGCATAATTTGTGTTTCCTCTGGTCGGCTACTCGTATAATTCAGATCTCTTTGTCTCAGGTCTCTCTTTAGCCTAGTTTGCTGTCTGTTTCCACTTCTCTTTTCTTGAGCCCCTGCCTTCTATGCCCTTGTGCACTCTCCTGACTTCTCCTGTCTGCTTACTTTGTGCCTTCCAACGCACAATGCAAACTACAGGTAGTGCTGCAGGGCCAACACCCTTTTACTTGCCTTACAGAGCAGCTCTGGAGCTGTTACAGTGCCCAGCTGCTGCAAGAAATCAGCTTGAATGCTTCAGGGGCTGGGGCATAGCCAACATGAGCCCCACACCGACGGAGGGTGGAGGTGTTTAATGCGAACTAAGGGTCATCCAAGCACCGCAAAAGGCCGCCATGCCCTGCATAACCCTTTTCTCTTTTCATATGCAGATGAGGGTTCCAGCCAACTTTGGCCCACTGCTTGGATGACATCACCGTATGCAAATCCGTCTTCTGCAGACCTTTTCCCAGGAATGCTTGTACTAGTTGTTGCATTTGTTTTGTTGTTTGGGGGTGCTTCAGTATTAGGCAGCCTTCTGCTCTCCCATTTTCATCTGAAAATATGTGTTCTCCCTGCAGTTGTTGTCCCCAGATGAGAGTTCCCTTGTGCTGCCTCAGTTGAATCTCCTTTACTTGACAGAGATGTGCCTGAGCAGCGGCCCTCCCCAGCCCTATCCCAAATCATACTTATTTTGCATAGGAGATACCATTATCATGAAGATTGTTCTCCCAGGGTGAGGTTCATTCATTGCATTCTGGGTATGCTGACCCCTGTGATTTCCACCAAATGTGGGAAACTCGACTGCATTATTTGTGGTAGTGGGGGACTGTGTTTGTGCTTTCCTCTGGTCAGCTCTGTTAAAAGTCAGATTTCTTTGTCTCAGATCTTCCTCTAGCCTTGTTCTTTTTTCGAGAGTTTCCTTGTGCTGCCTCAGTTGGATCTCCTTCACTTGGCAGGGGGGTGCCTGAACAGCGACCCTCCCCAGCTCTAGCCCAACTCCTACTTACCTGCCAGGTGAGATACTATGATCAGGAAGGTGCTTCTCCAAGGGCAAGGCTCACCCATTGTACTCTGGGTGTGCTGCTCCTGCGATTTCCCCAAATGTGGGAAACTTGACTGCATAATTTGTGTTTCCCCTGGTCGGCTCTCGTATAATTCAGATCTCTTTGTCTCAGGTCTCTCTCCAGCCTAGTTTGCTGTCTGTTTCCACTTCTCTTTTCTTCAGCCGCTCCCTTCTATACCCTTGTGCACTATCCTGACTTCTCCTCCCGTCTGCTTACTTTGTGCCTTCCAATGCACAATGCAAACTACAGGTAGTGCTGCAGGGCCCACACCCTTTTACTTGCCTTACAGAGCAGCTCTGGAGCTGTTACAGTGCCCAGCTGCTGCAAGAAATCAGCTTGAATGCTTCAGGGGCTGGGGCATAGCCAACATGAGCCCCACACCGAAGGAGGGTGGAGGTGTTTAATGCAAACTAGGGGTCAGACAAGCGCCGCAAAAGGCCACCCATGCCCTGCACGCCCCTTTTCTGTTTTCATATGCAGACGAGGGTTGAAGCCAACTTTGACCCACTGCTTGGATGACATCACCATATGCAAATCCATCTGCGGCAGGCCTTCCCCCAGGAATGCTTGCACTAGTTGTTGCATTTGGTTTGTAGTTTGGGGGTGCTTCAGTATTAGGCAGCCTTCTGCCCTCCAATGTTCATCTGAAAATATGTGTTCTCCCTGCAGTTGTTGTCCCCAGATGAGAGTTCCCTTGTGCTGCCTCAGTTGAATCTCCTTAACTTGACAGAGATGTGCCTGAGCAGCGGCCCTCCCCAGCTCTATCCCAAATCATACTTATTGTGCATAGGAGATACCATGGTCATGAAGATTATTCTCCCAGGGTGAGGTTCATTCATTGCATTCTGGGTATGCTGACCCCTGTGATTTCCCCAAATGTGGGAAACTTGACTGCTTTATTTGTGGTAGTGGGGGACTGTGTTTGTGTTTTCCTCTGGTCAGCTCTGGTAAAAGTCAGATTTCTTTGTTTCAGATCTTCCTCTAGCCTTGTTCTTCTTTCGAGAGTTCCCTTGTGCTGCCTCAGTTGGATCTCCTTCACTTGACAGGGGGGTGCCCGAGCAGAGACCCTCCCCAGCTCTAGCCCAACTCCTACTTACCTGCCAGGTGAGATACTATGATCATGAAGGTGCTTCTCCCAGGGCAAGGCTCACCCATTGCACTCTGGGTGTGCTGCCCCTGCGATTTCCCCAAATGTGGGAAACTTGACTGCATAATTTGTGTTTCCCCTGGTCGGCTCTCGTATAATTCAGATCTCTTTGTCTCAGGTCTCTCTCCAGCCTAGTTTGCTGTCTGTTTCCACTTCTCTTTTCTTGAGCCGCTCCCTTCTATGCCCTTGCGCACTATCCTGACTTCTTCTCCTGTCTGCTTACTTTGTGCCTTCCAACGCACAATGCGAACTACAGGTAGTGCTGCAGGGCCCACACCCTTTTACTTGCCTTACAGAGCAGCTCTGGAGCTGTTACAGTGCCCAGCTGCTGCAAGAAATCAGCTTGAATGCTTCAGGGGCTGGGGCATAGCCAACATGAGCCCCACACCAAAGGAGGGTGGAGGTGTTTAATGCAAACTAGGGGTCAGCCAAGCGCCGCAAAAGGCCACCATGCCCTGCACGCCCCTTTTCTCTTTTCATATGCAGACGAGGGTTGAAGCCAACTTTGACCCACTGCTTGGATGACATCACCATATGCAAATCCATCTGCGGCAGGCCTTCCCCCAGGAATGCTTGCACTAGTTGTTGCATTTGGTTTGTTGTTTGGGGGTGCTTCAGTATTAGGCAGCCTTCTGCCCTCCCATGTTCATCTGAAAATATATGTTCTCCCTGCAGTTGTTGTCCCCAGATGAGAGTTCCCTTGTGCTGCCTCAGTTGAATCTCCTTTACTTGATAGAGATGTGCATGAGCAGCGGCCCTCCCCAGCCCTATTCCAAACTTATTTTGCATAGGAGATACCATGGTCATGAAGATTTTTCTCCCAGGGTGAGGTTCATTCATTGCATTTTGGGTATGCTGACCCCTGTGATTTCCCCAAATGTGGGAAACTTGACTGCATTATTTGTGGTAGTGGGAGGCTGTGTTTGTGATTTCTTCTGGTCAGCTCTGGTAAAAGTCAGATTTCTTTGTCTCAGATTTTCCTTTAGCCTTGTTCTTCTTTCGAGAGTTCCCTTGTGCTGCCTCAGTTGGATCTCCTTCACTTTACAGGGGGGTACCCGAGCAGCGACCCTCCCCAGCTCTAGACCAACTCCTACTTACCTGCCAGGTGAAATACTATGATCATGAAGGTGCTTCTCCCAGGGCAAGGCTCACCCATTGTACTCTGGGTGTGCTGCTCCTGCGATTTCCCCAAATGTGGGAAACTTGACTGCATAATTTGTGTTTCCCCTGGTCGGCTCTCGAATAATTCAGATCTCTTTGTCTCAGGTCTCTCTCCAGCCTAGTTTGCTGTCTGTTTCCACTTCTCTTTTCTTCAGCCGCTCCCTTCTATACCCTTGTGCACTATCCTGACTTCTCCTCCCGTCTGCTTACTTTGTGCCTTCCAATGCACAATGCAAACTACAGGTAGTGCTGCAGGGCCCACACCCTTTTACTTGCCTTACAGAGCAGCTCTGGAGCTGTTACAGTGCCCAGCTGCTGCAAGAAATCAGCTTGAATTCTTCAGGGGCTGGGGCATAGCCAACATGAGCCCCACACCGAAGGAGGGTGGAGGTGTTTAATGCAAACTAGGGGTCAGTCAAGCGCCGCAAAAGGCCACCATGCCCTGCACGCCCCTTTTCTGTTTTCATATGCAGACGAGGGTTGAAGCCAACTTTGATCCACTGCTTGGATGACATCACCATATGCAAATCCATCTGCGGCAGGCCTTCCCCCAGGAATGCTTGCACTAGTTGTTGCATTTGGTTTGTTGTTTGGGGGTGCTTCAGTATTAGGCAGCCTTCTGCCCTCCCATGTTCATCTGAAAATATGTGTTCTCCCTGCAGTTGTTGTCCCCAGATGAGAGTTCCCTTGTGCTGCCTCAGTTGAATCTCCTTAACTTGACAGAGATGTGCCTGAGCAGCGGCCCTCCCCAGCTCTATCCCAAATCATACTTATTTTGCATAGGAGATACCATGGTCATGAAGATTATTCTCCCAGGGTGAGGTTCATTCATTGCATTCTGGGTATGCTGACCCCTGTGATTTCCCCAAATGTGGGAAACTCGACTGCTTTATTTGTGGTAGTGGGGGACTGTGTTTGTGTTTTCTTCTGGTCAGCTCTGGTAAAAGTCAGATTTCTTTGTTTCAGATCTTCCTCTAGCCTTGTTCTTCTTTTGAGAGTTCCCTTGTGCTGCCTCAGTTGGATCTCCTTCTCTTAACAGGGGGGGTGCCCGAGCAGCGACCCTCCCCAGCTCTAGCCCAACTCCTACTTACCTGCCAGGTGAGATACTATGATCATGAAGGTGCTTCTCCCAGGGCAAGGCTCACCCATTGCACTCTGGGTGTGCTGCCCCTGCGATTTCCCCAAATGTGGGAAACTTGACTGCATAATTTGTGTTTCCCCTGGTCGGCTCTCGTATAATTCAGATCTCTTTGTCTCAGATCTCTCTACAGCCTAGTTTGCTGTCTGTTTCCACTTCTCTTTTCTTCAGCCGCTCCCTTCTATACCCTTGTGCACTATCCTGACTTCTCCTCCCGTCTGCTTACTTTGTGCCTTCCAATGCACAATGCAAACTACAGGTAGTACTGCAGGGCCCACACCCTTTTACTTGCCTTACTGAGCAGCTCTGGAGCTGTTACAGTGCCCAGCTGCTGCAAGAAATCTGCTTGAATGCTTCAGGGGATGGGGCATGGCCAACATGAGCCCCACACCAAAGGAGGGTGGAGGTGTTTAATGCGAACTAGGGGTCATCCAAGCACCGCAAAAGGCCGCCATGCCCTGCACGCCCCTTTTCTCTTTTCATATGCAGATGAGGGTTGAAGCCAACTTTGACCAACTGCTTGGATGACATCACCCTATGCAAATCCGTCTTCTGCAGAACTTCCCCCAGGAATGCTTGCACTAGTTGTTGCATTTGGTTTGTTGTTTGGGGGTGCTTCAGTATTAGGCAGCCTTCTGCCCTCCCATGTTCATCTAAAAATATGTGTTCTCCCTGCAGTTGTTGTCCCCAGATGAGAGTTCCCTTGTGCTGCCTCAGTTGAATCTCCTTTACTTGACAGAGATGTGCATGAGCAGCGGCCCTCCCCAGCCCTATTCCAAATCATACTTATTTTGCATAGGAGATACCATGGTCATGAAGATTGTTCTCTCAGGGTGAGGTTCATTCATTGCATTTTGGGTATGCTGACCCCTGTGATTTCCCCAAATGTGGGAAACTTGACTGCATTATTTGTGGTAGTGGGAGACTGTGTTTGTGCTTTCCTCTGGTCATCTCTGGTAAAAGTCAGATTTCTTTGTTTCAGATCTTCCTCTAGCCTTGTTCTTCTTTCGAGAGTTCCCTTGTGCTGCCTCAGTTGGATCTCCTTCACTTGACAGGGGGTGCCCGAGCAGCGACCCTCCCCAGCTCTAGCCCAACTCTTACTTACCAGCCAAGTGAGATACTATGATCATGAAGGTGCTTCTCCCAGGGCAAGGCTCACCCATTGTACTCTGGGTGTGCTGCCCCTGCGATTTCCCCAAATGTGGAAAACTTGACTGCATAATTTGTGTTTCCCCTGGTCGGCTCTCGTATAATTCAGATCTCTTTGTCTCAGGTCTCTCTCCAGCCTAGTTTGCTGTCTGTTTCCACTTCTCTTTTCTGCAGCCGCTCCCTTCTATACCCTTGTGCACTATCCTGACTTCTCCTCCGGTCTGCTTACTTTGTGCCTTCCAATGCACAATGCAAACTACAGGTAGTGCTGCAGGGCCCACACCCTTTTACTTGCCTTACAGAGCAGCTCTGGAGCTGTTACAGTGCCCAGCTGCTGCAAGAAATCAGCTTGAATGCTTCAGGGGCTGGGGCATAGCCAACATGAGCCCCACACCGAAGGAGGGTGGAGGTGTTTAATGCAAACTAGGGGTCAGCCAAGCGCCGCAAAAGGCCACCATGCCCTGCACGCCCCTTTTCTGTTTTCATATGCAGACGAGGGTTGAAGCCAACTTTGACCCACTGCTTGGATGACATCACCATATGCAAATCCATCTGCGGCAGGCCTTCCCCCAGGAATGCTTGCACTAGTTGTTGCATTTGGTTTGTTGTTTGGGGGTGCTTCAGTATTAGGCAGCCTTCTGCCCTCCATGTTCATCTGAAAATATGTGTTCTCCCTGCAGTTGTTATCCCCAGATGAGAGTTCCCTTGTGCTGCCTCAGTTGAATCTCCTTTACTTGACAGAGATGTGCATGAGCAGCGGCTCTCCCCAGCCCTATTCCAAATCATACTTATTTTGCATAGGAGATACCATGGTCATGAAGATTTTTCTCCCAGGGTGAGGTTCATTCATTGCATTTTGGGTATGCTGACCCCTGTGATTTCCCCAAATGTGGGAAACTTGACTGCATTATTTGTGGTAGTGGGAGACTGTGTTTGTGCTTTCCTCTGGTCATCTCTGGTAAAAGTCAGATTTCTTTGTTTCAGATCTTCCTCTAGCCTTGTTCTTCTTTCGAGAGTTCCCTTGTGCTGCCTCAGTTGGATCTCCTTCACTTGACAGGGGGTGCCCGAGCAGCGACCCTCCCCAGCTCTAGCCCAACTCTTACTTACCAGCCAGGTGAGATACTATGATCATGAAGGTGCTTCTCCCAGGGCAAGGCTCACCCATTGTACTCTGGGTGTGCTGCCCCTGCGATTTCCCCAAATGTGGAAAACTTGACTGCATAATTTGTGTTTCCCCTGGTCGGCTCTCGTATAATTCAGATCTCTTTGTCTCAGGTCTCTCTCCAGCCTAGTTTGCTGTCTGTTTCCACTTCTCTTTTCTGCAGCCGCTCCCTTCTATACCCTTGTGCACTATCCTGACTTCTCCTCCGGTCTGCTTACTTTGTGCCTTCCAATGCACAATGCAAACTACAGGTAGTGCTGCAGGGCCCACACCCTTTTACTTGCCTTACAGAGCAGCTCTGGAGCTGTTACAGTGCCCAGCTGCTGCAAGAAATCTGCTTGAATGCTTCAGGGGATGGGGCATGGCCAACATGAGCCCCACACCAAAGGAGGGTGGAGGTGTTTAATGCAAACTAGGGGTCAGCCAAGCGCCGCAAAAGGCCACCATGCCCTGCACGCCCCTTTTCTCTTTTCATATACAGAGGAGGGTTGAAGCCAACTTTGACCCACTGCTTGGATGACATCACCATATGCAAATCCATCTGCGGCAGGCCTTCCCCCAGGAATGCTTGCACTAGTTGTTGCATTTGGTTTGTTGTTTGGGGGTGCTTCAGTATTAGGCAGCCTTCTGCCCTCCCATGTTCATCTGAAAATATATGTTCTCCCTGCAGTTGTTGTCCCCAGATGAGAGTTCCCTTGTGCTGCCTCATTTGAATCTCCTTTACTTGACAGAGATGTGCCTGAGCAGCGGCCCTCCCCAGCCCTATCCCAAATCATACTTATTTTGCATAGGAGATACCATGGTCATGAAGATTATTCTCCCAGGGTGAGGTTCATTCATTGCATTCTGGGTATGCTGACCCCTGTGATTTCCCCAAATGTGGGAAACTCGACTGCTTTATTTGTGGTAGTGGGGGACTGTGTTTGTGTTTTCCTCTGGTCAGCTCTGGTAAAAGTCAGATTTCTTTGTTTCAGATCTTCCTCTAGCCTTGTTCTTCTTTCAAGAGTTCCCTTGTGCTGCCTCAGTTGGATCTCCTTCACTTGACAAGGGGGTGCCCGAGCAGCGACCCTCCCCAGCTCTAGCCCAACTCCTACTTACCTGCCAGGTGAGATACTATGATCATGAAGGTGCTTCTCCCAGGGCAAGGCTCACCCATTGCACTCTGGGTGTGCTGCCCCTGCGATTTCCCCAAATGTGGGAAACTTGACTGCATAATTTGTGTTTCCCCTGGTCGGCTCTCATATAATTCAGATCTCTTTGTCTTAGGTCTCTCTCCAGCCTAGTTTGCTGTCTGTTTCCACTTCTTTTTTCTTGAGCCCCTCTCTTCTATACCCTTGTGCACTATCCTGACTTCTGCTCCCGTCTGCTTACTTTGTGCCTTCCAATGTACAATGCAAACTACAGGTAGTGCTGCAGGGCCCACACCCTTTTACTTGCCTTACAGAGCAGCTCTGGAGCTGTTACAGTGCCCAGCTGCTGCAAGAAATCAGCTTGAATGCTTCAGGGGATGGGGCATGGCCAACATGAGCCCCACACCAAAGGAGGGTGGAGGTGTTTAATGCGAACTAGGGGTCATCCAAGCACCGCAAACGGCCGCCATGCCCTGCACGCCCCTTTTCTCTTTTCATATGCAGATGAGGGTTGAAGCCAACTTTGACCCACTGCTTGGATGACATCAAAGTATGCAAATCCGTCTTCTGCAGAACTTCCCCCAGGAATGCTTGCACTAGTTGTTGCATTTGGTTTGTTGTTTGGGGGTGCTTCAGTATTATGCAAGCCTTCTGCCCTCCCATGTTCATCTGAAAATATGTGTTCTCCCTGCAGTTGTTGTCCCCAGATGAGAGTTCCCTTGTGCTGCCTCAGTCGAATCTCCTTTACTTGACAGAGATGTGCATGAGCAGCGGCCCTCCCCAGCCCTATTCCAAATCATACTTATTTTGCATAGGAGATACCATGGTCATGAAGATTGTTCTCCCAGGGTGAGGTTCATTCATTGCATTTTGGGTATGCTGACCCCTGTGATTTCCCCAAATGTGGGAAACTTGACTGCATTATTTGTGGTAGTGGGGGACTGTGTTTGTGCTTTCCTCTGGTCAGCTCTGGTAAAAGTCAGATTTCTTTGTCTCAGATTTTCCTCTAGCCTTGTTCTTCTTTCGAGAGTTCCCTTGTGCTGCCTCAGTTGGATCTCCTTCACTTTACAGGGGGGTACCCGAGCAGCGACCCTCCCCAGCTCTAGCCCAACTCCTACTTACCTGCCAGGTGAGATACTATGATCATGAAGGTCCTTCTCCCAGGGCAAGGCTCACCCATTGCACTCTTGGTGTGCTGCCCCTGCGATTTCCCCAAATGTGGGAAACTTGACTGCATAATTTGTGTTTCCCCTGGTCGGCTCTCGTATAATTCAGATCTCTTTGTCTCAGGTCTCTCTCCAGCCTAGTTTGCTGTCTGTTTCCACTTCTCTTTTCTTGAGCCGCTCCCTTCTATGCCCTTGCGCACTATCCTGACTTATCCTCCTGTCTGCTTACTTTGTGCCTTCAAACGCACAATGCGAACTACAGGTAGTGCTGCAGGGCCCACACCCTTTTAGTTGCCTTACAGAGCAGCTCTGGAGCTGTTACAGTGCCCAGCTGCTGCAAGAAATCATCTTGAATGCTTCAGGGGCTGGGGCAGAGCCAACATGAGCCCCACACAAAAGGAGGGTGGGGGTGTTTAATGCGAACTAAGGGTCATCCAAGCACCGCAAAAGGCCGCCATGCCCTGCATGCCCCTTTTCTCTTTTCATATGCAGATGAGGGTTCCAGCCAACTTTGGCCCACTGCTTGGATGACATCACCGTGTGCAAATCCGTCTTCTGCAGACCTTCCCCCAGGAATGCTTGTACTAGTTGTTGCATATGGTTTGATATTTGATGGTGCTTCAGTATTAGGCAGCCTTCCGCCCTCCCATGTTCATCTGAAAAGATGTGGTCTCCCTGCAGTTGTTGTCCCCAGACGAGAGTTCCCTTGTGCTTCCTCAGTTGAATCTCCTTAACTTGACGGGGGAGGGGCTGCCCGAGCAGCCACCCTCCCCAGCCCTATCCCAACTCATACTTATTTTGCATATGAGATCTCTTGATCATGAAGATTGTTCTCACAGGGTGAGTTTCATCCATTATATTTTAAAATAGGAAGGTACAAATTACATATTTGAATTGCATCTATGTGTTGGATTCAAATGTCCCCCCCCCTTCCTTTCTCAATTGTGCCCGTCAGCAACTATTCTAAGGTTGCTGCCAATGGGTGTGACACATTCATTTCTTCTGTGGGGTACACTGGACTCCACAAGGATTCACATTGTGGTGTAGAGTAGGATCTTGATCTGAGGCACCAACCGGCTCAAAGCTTTTGACTGTTCCCAAGAAGCTCAGTGCATTCTCCTCTATAACCCCGCTTCCATGAACAGGGAGCTCAGTTTGTAGTTGGTGCCTTCAGTAGCAGGCCACTTAACAGGGGCCTGCCTCAGGCAGCCTATTCTTAGCTATTAATTTTGACAAGAAAAGAAGAACTTGTTTTATGAGAATCTACAAGGGCTGCAGCAGGCTAGGTCTAATAGACATCTTTACTGCAGCTTCATCACTCCCAGCGGCGCTGTATACTCCCGTGCCCTGGTTGCTGGGTCACTGCAGCGGAGGCTCCGGTTTCTTCCTAAGGTCAGTCACACACACACCGCCCTTCCGGATCACGAGGCCGCTGATGAAGGGGAGCGTGGCCGTAGGGGGTGGACCGTGTGCGCACTGGCGTGGACACTGATTACTGGGCAGCCGCTCCACTAGCCACCAGGTACAGTTAAGGAGCACAGGTCTGGGGGTTTTTCTCCTATATTAAACTAATTTTGTACTGCCCGCAGCGCATTGTGATAGGTAATAGGGCCTGATTCAGGTTGGATTGCAATCACAATAAGCGATCCAACTGCAAAAATTGCTAAGAGCATACGCATGTGCCTGCATTTTCTGCGGCACCCCGCAGAGAATGCGATCGCCTCTGCCTGTCAATCGGGGCAGGGGGGGAGAGGGGGGTCAGCAACACTCCATTTCCAAGTCAGGGATGGAGCGGTGCGGGGGCAAGGCTTCAAAATGGGGTCTGCAATGGAGGAGACACAGGGGGCGTGGTCACAGCGGCTGTATGACATCACATTCAGCCGCTGTGATCACAAAAATGGTGGCGGCTTCCTGCGCGCACATACAGTCTGCACCAGCAGGAGGCTACACCATTTTTTATGATCACGCTGAACTGCAGTGCGACTGCAATTACAGCATGGTCAAGAAGGGAGGCGTCATGCTGGGTGGCCATTAGAGATGAGCGGGTTCGGTTCCTCGGAATCCGAACCCGCCCGAACTTCACCCTTTTTTGCACGGGTCCGAGCAGACTCGGATCCTCCCGCCTTGCACGGTTAACCCGAGCGCGCCCGAACGTCATCATCCCGCTGTCGGATTCTCACGAGACTCGGATTCTATATAAGGAGCCGCGCGTCGCCGCCATTTTCACACGTGCATTGAGATTGATAGGGAGAGGACGTGGCTGGCGTCCTCTCCGTTTAGATTAGAAGATAGAGACGAGTGACATTTGATTTACTACTAATTTGGGGAGCAGTTGAACTTGTCAGGAGTACTCAGTAGTGCAGAGTTTTGCTGATAGTGACCACCAGTTTTATTATTTATAATCCGTTCTCTGCCTGAAAAAAAACGATACACATACCATATATGTGCTCAGCCTCAGTGTGCTGCATGATATATCATCTATGTATATCTGACTGTGCTGAGTGCTCACTGCTCACACAGCTTAATTGTGGGGGAGACTGGGGAGCAGTTATAGCAGGAGTACAGTGCACACTTTTGCTGCCAGTGTGACCACCAGTATATTGTCTGCCTGAAAAAGTTAAACACTCCTGTGGTGTTTTTTTTTTTATTCTATAAACGCATTCTGCTGACAGTGTCCAGCAGGTCCGTCATACATTATATTATATAAATATTTACCTGCAGTAGTGTTATATTTTTTTTTCATCTCTATCATCTTTATCATCTCTATATTAGCAGACGCAGTACGGTAGTCCACGGCTGTGGCTATCTCTGTGTCGTCAGTGCTCGTCCATAATTGTATACCTACCTACCTGTGGTGGGTTTTTTTTTTCTATCTTCTTCATACTAGTAGTTTAGGAGTCTGCTGACAGTGTCCACCAGGTCCATCATTATATTATATACCTACAGTAGTAATATATTTATTATATTATCTATACTAGCAGACGCAGTACGGTAGTCCACGGCTGTGGCTATCTCTGTGTCGTCAGTGCTCGTCCATAATTGTATACCTACCTGTGGTGGGGGTTTTTTTTCTATCTTCTTCATACTAGTAGTTTAGGAGTCTGCTGACAGTGTCCACCAGGTCCGTCATTATATTATATACCTACAGTAGTAATATATTTAGTATATTATCTATACTAGCAGACGCAGTACGGTAGTCCACGGCTGTACCTACCTCTGTGTCGTCACTCGTCCATAATTGTATACCTAACTGTGGTGGGGGTTTTTTTTCTATCTTCTTCATACTAGTAGTTTAGGAGTCTGCTGACAGTGTCCACCAGGTCCGTCATTATATTATATACCTACAGTAGTAATATATTTAGTATATTATCTATACTAGCAGACGCAGTACTGTAGTCCACGGCTGTACCTACCTCTGTGTCGTCACTCGTCCATAATTGTATACCTACCTGTGGTGGGTTTTTTTTTTCTATCTTCTTCATACTAGTAGTTTAGCAGTCTGCTGACAGTGTCCACCAGGTCCGTCATTATATTATATACCTACAGTAGTAATATATTTAGTATATTATCTATGCTAGCAGACGCAGTACGGTAGGCCACGGCTGTGGCTATCTCTGTGTCGTCAGTGCTCGTCCATAATTGTATACCTACCTACCTGTGGTGGTTTTTTTTTTCTATCTTCTTCATACTAGTAGTTTAGGAGTCTGCTGACAGTGTCCACCAGGTCCGTCATTATATTATATACCTACAGTAGTAATATATTTAGTATATTATCTATACTAGCAGACGCAGTACGGTAGTCCACGGCTGTACCTACCTCTGTGTCGTCACTCGTCCATAATTGTATACCTACCTGTGGTGAAGTTTTTTTTCTATCTTCTTCATACTAGTAGTTTAGCAGTCTGCTGACAGTGTCCACCAGGTCTGTCATTACATTATATATACCTACAGTAGTTATATATATATTTTTTTATATCATTAATTATCATCTCTATACTAGCAGACGCAGTACGGTAGGCCACGGCTGTGGCTATCTCTGTGTCGTCAGTGCTCGTCCATAATTGTATACCTACCTACCTGTGGTGGGGTTTTTTTTTCTATCTTCATCATACTAGTAGTTTAGCAGTCTGCTGACAGTGTCCACCAGGTCCGTCATTATATAATATATACCTACAGTAGTTATATATATATATTTTTTATATCATTAATTATCATCTCTATACTAGCAGACGCAGTACGGTAGTCCACGGCTGTAGCTACCTCTGTGTCGTCAGTCACTCGTCATCCATAAGTATACTAGTATCCATCCATCTCCATTGTTTACCTGAGGTGCCTTTTAGTTGTGCCTATTAAAATATGGAGAACAAAAATGTTGAGGTTCCAAAAATAGGGAAAGATCAAGATCCACTTCCACCTCGTGCTGAAGCTGCTGCCACTAGTCATGGCCGAGACGATGAAATTCCATCAACGTCGTCTGCCGAGGCCGATGCCCAATGTCATAGTACAGAGCATGTAAAATTCAAAACACAAAAGATCAGTAAAAAAAGGACTCAAAAATCTAAATAAAAATCGTCGGAGGAGAAGCGTAAACTTGCCAATATGCCATTTACCACACGGAGTGGCAAGGAACGGCTGAGGCCCTGGCCTATGTTCATGGCTAGTGGTTCAGCTTCACATGAGGATGGAAGCACTCAGCCTCTCGCTAGAAAAATGAAAAGACTTAAGCTGGCAAAAGCACAGCAAAGAACTGTGCGTTCTTCAAAATCACAAATCCACAAGGAGAGTCCAATTGTGTCAGTTGCGATGCCTGACCTTCCCAACACTGGACGTGAAGAGCATGCACCTTCCACCATTTGCACACCCCCTGCAAGTGCTGGAAGGAGCACCCGCAGTCCAGTTCCTGATAGTCAGATTGAAGATGTCAGTGTTGAAGTACACCAGGATGAGGAGGATATGGGTGTTGCTGGCGCTGGGGAGGTGAGGTGGTTTGTTTAAGTCAGGCACCCGGGGAGACACCTGTTGTCCGTGGGAGGAATATGGCCATTGACATGCCTGGTGAAAATACCAAAAAAAACTGCTCTTCGGTGTGGAAGTATTTCAACAGAAATGCGAACAACAGGTGTCAAGCCGTGTGTTGCCTTTGTCAAGCTGTAATAAGTAGGGGTAAGGACGTTAACCACCTCGGAACATCCTCCCTTATACGTCACCTGCAGCGCATTCATCATAAGTCAGTGACAAGTTCAAAAACTTTGGGCGACAGCGGAAGCAGTCCACTGACCAGTAAATCCCTTCCTCTTGTAACCAAGCTCACGCAAACCACCCCACCAACTCCCTCAGTGTCAATTTCCTCCTTCCCCAGGAATGCCAATAGTCCTGCAGGCCATGTCACTGGCAATTCTGACGAGTTCTCTCCTGCCTGGGATTCCTCCGATGCATCCTTGAGTGTAACGCCTACTGCTGCTGGCGCTGCTGTTGTTGCTGCTGGGAGTCGATGGTCATCCCAGAGGGGAAGTCGTAAGACCACTTTTACTACTTCCACCAAGCAATTGACTGTCCAACAGTCCTTTGCAAGGAAGATGAAATATCACAGCAGTCATCCTGCTGCAAAGCGGATAACTGAGGCCTTGGCATCCTGGGCGGTGAGAAACGTGGTTCCGGTATCCATCATTACTTCAGAGCCAACTATAGACTTGATTGAGGTACTGTGTCCCCGGTACCAAATACCATCTAGGTTCCATTTCTCTAGGCAGGCGATACCGAAAATGTACACAGACCTCAGAAAAAGACTCACCAGTGTCCTAAAAAATGCAGTTGTACCCAATGTCCACTTAACCACGGACATGTGGACAAGTGGGGCAGGGCAGACTCAGGACTATATGACTGTGACAGCCCACTGGGTAGATGTATTGACTCCCGCCGCAAGAACAGCAGCGGCGGCACCAGTAGCAGCATCTCGCAAACGCCAACTCTTTCCTAGGCAGGCTACGCTTTGTATCACCGCTTTCCAGAATACGCACACAGCTGAAAACCTCTTACGGCAACTGAGGAAGATCATCGCAGAATGGCTTACCCCAATTGGACTCTCCTGTGGATTTGTGGCATCGGACAACGCCAGCAATATTGTGCGTGCATTATATCTGGGCAAATTCCAGCACGTCCCATGTTTTGCACATACCTTGAATTTGGTGGTGCAGAATTATTTAAAAAACGACAGGGGTGTGCAAGAGATGCTGTCGGTGGCCAGAAGAATTGCGGGACACTTTTGGCGTACAGGCACCACGTACAGAAGACTGGAGCAACACCAAAAACGCCTGAACCTGCCCTGCCATCATCTGAAGCAAGAAGTGGTAACGAGGTGGAATTCAACCCTCTATATGCTTCAGAGGATGGAGGAGCAGCAAAAGGCCATTCAAGCCTATACATCTGACCACGATATAGGAGGTGGAATGCACCTGTCTCAAGCGCAGTGGAGAATGATTTCAACGTTGTGCAAGATTCTGCAACCTTTTGAACTTGCCACACGTGAAGTCAGTTCAGACACTGCCAGCCTGAGTCAGGTCATTCCCGTCATCAGGCTTTTGCAGAAGAAGCTGGAGACATTGAAGGAGGAGCTAAGACAGAGCGATTCCGCTAGGCATGTGGGACTTGTGGATGGAGCCCTTCATTCGCTTAACCAGGATTCACGGGTGGTCAATCTGTTGAAATCAGAGCACTACATTTTGGCCACCGTGCTCGATCCTAGATTTAAAACCTACGTTGTATCTCTCTTTCCGGCAGACACAAGTCTGCAGGGGTTCAAAGACCTGCTGGTGAGAAAATTATCAAGTCAAGTGGAACTTGATCGGTCAACAGCTCCTCCTTCACATTCTCCCGCAATTGGGGGTGCGAGGAAAAGGCTCAGAATTCCGAGCCCACCCGCTGGCGGTGATGCAGGGCAGTCTGGAGCGACTGCTGATGCTGACATCTGGTCCGGACTGAAGGACCTGCCAACGATTACGGACATGACGTCTACTGTCACTGCATATGATTCTCTCACCATTGAAAGAATGGTGGAGGATTATATGAGTGACCGCATCCAAGTAGGCACGTCAGACAGTCCGTACGTATACTGGCAGGAAAAAGAGGCAATTTGGAGGCCCTTGCACAAACTGGCTTTATTCTACCTAAGTTGCCCTCCCACAAGTAGTACTCCGAAAGAGTGTTTAGTGCCGCCGCTCACCTTGTCAGCAATCGGCGTACGAGGTTACTTCCAGAAAATGTGGAGAAGATGATGTTCATTAAAATGAATTATAATCAATTGCTCCGTGGAGACATTGACCAGCAGCAATTGCCTCCACAAAGTACACAGGGAGCTGAGATGGTAGATTCCAGTGGGGACGAATTGATAATCTGTGAGGAGGGGGATGTACACGGTGATGAATCGGAGGATGATGATGAGGTGGACATCTTGCCTCTGTAGAGCCAGTTTGTGCAAGGAGAGATTAATTGCTTCTTTTTTGGTGGGGGTCCAAACCAACCCGTCATTTCAGTCACAGTCGTGTGGCAGACCCTGTCACTGAAATGATGGGTTGGTTAAAGTGTGCATGTCCTGTTTATACAACATAAGGGTGGGTGGGAGGGCCCAAGGACAATTCCATCTTGCACCTCTTTTTTCTTTCATTTTTCTTTGCGTCATGTGCTGTTTGGGGAGTGTTTTTTGGAAGGGCCATCCTGCGTGACACTGCAGTGCCACTCCTAGATGGGCCAGGTGTTTGTGTCAGCCACTTGGGTCGCTGAGCTTAGTCACACAGCTACCTCATTGCGCCTCTTTTTTTCTTTGCGTCATGTGCTGTTTGGGGAGTGTTTTTTGGAAGGGCCATCCTGCGTGACACTGCAGTGACACTCCTAGATGGGCCAGGTGTTTGTGTCGGCCACTTGGGTCGCTGAGCTTAGTCACACAGCTACCTCATTGCGCCTCTTTTTTTCTTTGCGTCATGTGCTGTTTGGGGAGTGTTTTTTGGAAGGGCCATCCTGCGTGACACTGCAGTGCCACTCCTAGATGGGCCAGGTGTTTGTGTCGGCCACTTGGGTCGCTGAGCTTAGTCACACAGCTACCTCATTGCGCCTCTTTTTTTCTTTGCGTCATGTGCTGTTTGGGGAGTGTTTTTTGGAAGGGCCATCCTGCGTGACACTGCAGTGCCACTCCTAGATGGGCCAGGTGTTTGTGTCGGCCACTTGGGTCGCTGAGCTTAGTCACACAGCTACCTCATTGCGCCTCTTTTTTTCTTTGCGTCATGTGCTGTTTGGGGAGTGTTTTTTGGAAGGGCCATCCTGCGTGACACTGCAGTGCCACTCCTAGATGGGCCAGGTGTTTGTGTCGGCCACTTGGGTCGCTGAGCTTAGTCACACAGCTACCTCATTGCGCCTCTTTTTTTCTTTGCGTCATGTGCTGTTTGGGGAGTGTTTTTTGGAAGGGCTATCCTGCGTGACACTGCAGTGCCACTCCTAGATGGGCCAGGTGTTTGTGTCGGCCACTTGGGTCGCTGAGCTTAGTCATCCAGCGACCTCGGTGCAAATTTTAGGACTAAAAATAATATTGTGAGGTGTAAGGTGTTAAGAATAGACTGAAAATGAGTGGAAATTATGGTTATTGAGGTTAATAATACTTTGGGATCAAAATGACTCCCAAATTCTATGAACAAGGGAAAATGTCATCATCCCGCTGTCGGATTCTCGCGAGATTCGGATTCCATATAAAGAGCTGCGCGTTGCCGCCATTTTTACTCGTGCATTGAAGAGAGAGCGGAGAGGACGTGGCTATGTTCTCTCAGTGGAAATCTCAATATCAGTGCTCAGTATCAGTGGATACTTATTGCTGCTCAGTAATACTAGTAGTGTGTCTCTCCTGCTCAGTGTCAGTTCTCAGTAGTATCCTCATCAGTGCTCAGTATCACTGCTCATTGTCTTGTGCTGCATTGTTGTGCTCAGCATACTACAGTACATTACTAATAGTCCAGTGCTGCATCTTGCTGCTCAGTGTCAGTTCTAGTATCCTCATCAGTGCTCACTATCACTGCTCATTGCATTGTGGTGTTCTGTATACTACAGTAACATAGTAATATAGTAACATATAGTAACATAGTTTTTGAGGTTGAATAGAGGCAAATTGCACATCGTGTTCATCCTGTTTTAAGTGGTGATGATTCTACATACTTGCTTAATAATGTATTATGACTAGTTAGCTACTACAACTCATGTTACCCCCGGATTAACCATGTTGATATTTTAAGTATTATAAACTTGGATAGCTTTTTCATTCAGAAATGTATACATTCCTTTTTTAAATCCAATTACAGAGTCCGCCATTACCACCTTCCCTGGCAGGGAATTCCACATCCTGATTGCCCTAACAGTGAAGATCATAGTATCTCACCTGGCAGGTAAGTAGGAGTTGGGCCAGAGCTGTGGAGGATTGCTGCTCGGGCACCCCCTGTGAAGTGAAGGAGATCCAACTGAGGCAGCACAAGGGAACTCTCGAAAGAAGAACAAGGCTAGAGGAAGATCTGAGACAAAGAAATCTGACTTTTACCAGAGCTGACCAGAGGAAAGCACAAACACAGTCCCCCACTACCACAAATAATGCAGTCGAGTTTCCCACATTTTGGAAATCACAGGGGTCAGCATACCCAGAATGCAATGAATGAACCTCACCCTGGGAGAACAATCTTCATGACCATGGTATCGCCTATGCAAAATAAGTATGATTTGGGATAGGGCTGGGGAGGGCCGCTGCTCAGGCACATCTCTGTCAAGTATAGGAGATTCAACTGAGGCAGCACAAGGGAACTCTCATCTGGGGACAACAACTGCAGGGAGAACAGATGAACATGGGAGGGCAGAAGGCTGCCTAATACTGAAGCACCCCCAAACAACAAACCAAATGCAACAACTAGTGCAAGCATTCCGGGGGGAAGGCCTGCAGCAGATGGATTTGCATATGGTGATGTCATCCAAGCAGTGGGTCAAAGTTGGCTTCAATCCTCATCTGCATATGAAAAGAGAAAAGGGGCGTGCAGGGCATGGCGGCCTTTTGCGGCGCTTGGATGACCCCTAGTTCGCATTAAACACCTCCACCCTCCTTTGGTGTGGGGCTCATGTTGACAATGCCCCAGCCTCTGAAGCATTCAAGCTTATTTCTTACAGCAGCTTGGCACTGAAACAGCTCCAGAGCTGCTCTGTAAGGCAAGTAAAAGGGTGTGTAGTTTGCATTGTGCATTGGAAGGCACAAAGTAAGCAGACAGGAGGAGAAGTCAGGATAGTGCACAAGGGTATAAAAGGGAGGGGCTCAAGAAAAAAGAAGTGGAAACAGACAGCAAACTAGGCTGGAGAGAGACCTGAGACAAAGAGATCTGAATTATACGAGAGCCGACCAGGGGAAACACAAATTATGCAGTCAAGTTTCCCACATTTGGGGAAATCGCAGGGGCAGCACACCCAGAGTGCAATGGGTGAGCCTTGCCCTGGGAGAAGCACCTTCATGATCATAGTATCTCACCTGGCAGGTAAGTAGGAGTTGGGCTTGAGCTGGGGAGGGTCGCTGCTCGGGCACCGCGCTGTCAACTGAAGGAGATCCAACTGAGGCAGCACAAGGGAACTCTCGAAAGAAGAACAAGGCTAGAGGAAGATCTGAAACAAAGAAATCTGACTTTTACCAGAGCTGACCAGAGGAAAACACAAACACAGTCCCCCACTACCACAAATAATGCAGTCGAGTTACCCACATTTGGGGAAATCACAGGGGTCAGCATACCCAGAATGCAATGAATGAACCTCACCCTGGGAGAATAATCTTCATGACCATGGTATCTCCTATGCAAAATAAGTATGATTTGGGATAGGGCTGGGGAGGGCCGCTGCTCAGGCACATCTCTGTCAAGTAAAGGAGATTCAACTGAGGCAGCACAAGGGAACTCTCATCTGGGGACAACAACTGCAGGGAGAACACATATTTTCAGATGAACATGGGAGGGCAGAAGGCTGCCTAATACTGAAGCACCCCCAAACAACAAACCAAATGCAACAACTAGTGCAAGCATTCCTGGGGGAAGGCCTGCCGCAGATGGATTTGCATATGGTGATGTCATCCAAGCAGTGGGTTAAAGTTGGCTTCAACCCTCGTCTGCATATGAAAAGAGAAAAGGGGCGTGCAGGGCATGGCGGCCTTTTGCGGCGCTTGGATGACCCTTAGTTTGCATTAAACACCCCCACCCTCCTTCGGTGTGGGTCTCATGTTGGCCATGCCCCAGCCCCTGAAGCATTCAAGCTGATTTCTTGCAGCAGCTTGGTACTGTAACAGCTCCAGAGCTGCTCTGTAAGGCAAGTAAAAGGGTGTGGGCCCTGCAGCACTACCTGTAGTTTGCATTGTGCATTGGAAGGCACAAAGTAAGCAGACGGGAGAAGTAAGGATAGTGCGCAAGGGCATAGAAGGGAGCGGCTCAAGAAAAGAGAAGTGGAAACAGACAGCAAACTAGGCTGGAGAGAGACCTGAGACAAAGAGATTTGAATTATACGAGAGCCGACCAGGGGAAACACAAATTATGCAGTCAAGTTTCCCACATTTGGGGAAATCGCAGGAGCAGCACACCCAGAGTGCAATGGGTGAGCCTTGCCCTGGGAGAAGCACCTTCATGATCATAGTATCTCACCTGGCAGGTAAGTAGGAGTTGGGCTAGAGCTGGGGAGGGTCGCTGCTCGGGTACCCCCCTGTCAAGTGAAGGAGATCCAACTGAGGCAGCACAAGGGAATTCTCGAAAGAAGAACAAGGCTAGAGGAAGATCTGAGACAAAGAAATCTGACTTTTACCAGAGCTGACCAGAGGAAAGCACAAACACAGTCCCCCACTACCACAAATAATGCAGTCGAGTTTCCCACATTTGGGGAAATCACAGGGATCAGCATACCCAGAATGCAATGAATGAACCTCACCCTGGGAGAACAATCTTCATGACCATGGTATCTCCTATGCAAAATAAGTATGATTTGGGATAGGGCTGGGGAGGGCCGCTGCTCAGGCACATCTCTGTCAAGTAAAGGAGAGATGGTCTGCCAGATTACATAATGCATACCAGAGCCATAACTAGACTTTTTGGTGCCCTGTGACAGATAATTATATGCCCCCCCCCTCCCCATTTTTGCAATATGGACAAAAGGTGCATGCCTTCTGGGGAAGGGGCATAACAAGATTGGTCTCAGAGAAAGCACATGAGATATGAAGATATATCTAGTATACTTGGCACTTAATGGTTTGTGGTATTGCCGGGGTGCCCTCCTTAAATGCATATACAGTCACACATGGCATGTTTGTGCAAATGGCATATCAGCAGTCAGCACTAACTGGTGACATGCCATTTGTACAAGTAAGCCATGTGTGACTAATATATAAACATGCTTTATTAAATAACACCTCAAACTATCATACCCAGGATTCAAACCTATAACCTGTTGAATTCTAATCAAACACCCTACCCATTGAGCTACTTGATCCTGCATCTATTCTAACCTCCAAAAACAGATTCAGTTGCATTTTCCAGCGTGTTTTGTTTGCGCCTTTGCAAATGTCTTACATCGACAAACTTATTTAGTACTATTTTGCAAATAGGGTTAGATTGTCGCAACATTGTGTTCCCTAATTGCTTGATTTTTTAAATGCAACAATTGATAAAGACACCTGATAATTGCTCTGTGGAGTCTTATTTTGTGTTTTGTGTTTAGTCTTTAGATCTGAATTTGAATGTACTTGTGAACTAACTTAATTTCCTACTTCTAAATTCATTCCTAAATTCACTACTTACATGAATCCTGTAGTTGGGCATTTTGGGACTTCGATTGTGGGCATTGTTTTGTGTCCAGACCAGCAGCAGGTGGTGTGCATTTGCTGGAAAGGCATCGAAGACCTCCGATATGCTGCATCTCCTGATGTGTGTCTCCCTCAAGTGGCTGTCAGCAAATGCCTGCTAGACATGCATCATAGAACAGGCATGCTAAAACATGGGTCTTCAACCTGCGACCCTCCAGCTGCTGTGGAACTACACATCCCAGCATGCCCTGCCTCAGTTTTAGCATACCTTAATAGCAAAACTGTGGCAGGGCATGCTGGGATGTGTAGTTTCACAGCAGCTGGAGGGCCACAGGATGAAGACCCATGTGCTAGAGCCAAGCCAGCTAGAGCTGGGTGGTTGGGTGGGTGGTGTGTCGGAGGTGGAGCACATGCAAATGATTGTGTATCATCCAGCTAGTGAGAGAGAAAACTCATGCAGGAGTGTGCCTGCTTGTCAGTGGGTTATGCACCTTGCCAGACGTTAAATCTACATAGAGCAGCTGGAGGGGACAAGAGCAGGTTTGCAAAATATAGATAGAAGAGCATATATGCTGGCGCATTCTCCATGATTGTGTCAGCTTATGTTTTGGTGCACTGCACTTTCCTCCACTAAGTTTTAGCCATTTTTGTTAAGCTCAAGTGTAGTTGCTTCTCGGCCTTTTGGCTGTGATCTTGTATCGTGGTTGAAGGGTCTGCTGGAGGGAGGGATTGTTTTCTTCATTGGCGAAAGACCAAAGATATTCCAGGATGGAAGGCTTGGGAACACTATCTGTTTTTCAGTTGTGGAAGAGCACAGAGGTCGGATTGGACTACATTCTATAGTAAAGGATATCTTTCTATTTATTGACCCTCCCCTTATATGTGTCTGTGTTACAATAAAGCTTCGGTTTTGTGAATTCCTCACCCTCTTACACTCCACACCCATAGCCTTATTAACTGTTGTATTGTTGTATAGTTTAAATGTATAGTGCAGTTCATGATTTATAGTGTAGGCTGGCCTGTGCTGTAGTTCTTGAACTGTACTATACCGTCAGCATTTGTATTGTGTTTTGGCTGTGCTGCAACACTGTATTTATGTGTGTAATGTTTATGTATGTTTTTTTTATGTCAATAAAGACTGCTTTTTCAAGCCAATATCTGAAAACAATCAATGTTTATCTTTGATGGCAATAAAAGTGGTATGATATTTGATGCTTTTGAAATCCAATATCTGATATGTCCCCTATCTGGGAACCATATATTAAATGGCTTTTCAGAAAAGGGAGATGGGAGAAGAGCTTTCAGTACTTGTAGGACCGATGCACATAAAGAAGCAAAAAAACATACATAAACATTACACACATAAGTACCGCGTTGCGGCACAGCCAAAACACAATAGAAATGCTGACGGTATAGTACAGTTCAAGAACTACAGCACAGGCCAGCCTACACTATAAATCATGAACTGCACTATACATTTAAACTGTACAATAATACAACAGTTAATAAGGCTATGGGTGTGGAGTGTAAGAGGGTGAGGGAATCACAAGCCCGAAGCTTTATTGAAAGACTGACACATATAAGGGGAGGATTAATAAATAGAAAGACATCCTTTACTATAGAATGTAGTCCAATCCGGTCTTTCAACTCTTCCACAATTGAAAAACGGATAGTGTTCCCAAGCCTTCCATCCTGGAATATCTTTGGTCTTTCGCCAATGAAGAAAGCAATCCCTCCCTCCAGCAGACCCTTCAACCACAATACAAGATCACAGCCAAAAGGCCGAGAAGCAACTACACTTGAGCTTAACAAAAATGGCTAAAACTTAGTGGAGGAAAGTGCAGTGCACCAAAACATAAGCTGACACAATCATGGAGAATGCGCCAGCATATATGCTCTTCTATCTATATTTTGCAAACCTGCTCTTGTCCCCTCCAGCTGCTCTATGTAGATTTAACGTCTGGCAAGGTGCATAACCCACTGACAAGCAGGCACACTCCTGCATGAGTTTTCTCTCTCACTAGCTGGATGATACACAATCATTTGCATGTGCTCCACCTCCGACACACCACCCACCCAACCACCCAGTCACCAGAGCCACCCACAAACCAACTGGCTCCGTGATTTAATTTGCACAGTGTAGTCATCCAGGCAGCATGTCCTTCTCAATGGAAGGATCTCTGGTTCCATGGAATCTTCCGCATTGGAATGCTGCGGAACAAAAAGGATTTAAATATTCAGCTTGCTAGCATTCAATGTACCTGTGGCTTGGCTCTAGCACATGGGTCTTCATCCTGTGGCCCTCCAGCTGCTGTGAAATTACACATCCCAGCATGCCCAGCCACAGTTTTGCTATTAAGGTATGCTAAAACTGAGGCAGGGCATGCTGGGATGTGTAGTTCCACAGCAGCTGGAGGGTCGCAGGTTGAAGACCCATGTTTTAGCATGCCTGTTCTATGATGCATGTTCCGTGATGTCACAATCAGCTTGGAATGGGGTGTCTAGCAGGCATTTGCTGACAGCCACTTGAGGGAGACACACATCAGGAGATGCAGCATATCGGAGGTCTTCGATGCCTTTCCAGCAAATGCACACCACCTGCTGCTGGTCTGGACACAAAACAATGCCCACAATCGAAGTCCCAAAATGCCCAACTACAGGATTCATGTAAGTAGTGAATTTAGGAATGAATTTAGAAGTAGGAAATTAAGTTAGTTCACAAGTACATTCAAATTCAGATCTAAAGTCTAGGTAGGCCTCACGTCCTGGCAGCCGCCAGCATTTAAAAATGCCTTGATTAGAGGTACGGAATTAAATGTAGATAAGAAGTAGACACAAAATAAGACTCCGCAGAGCAGTTATCAGGTGTTTTTATCAATTGTTGCATTTAAAAAATCAAGCAATTAGGGAACACAATGTTGCAACAATGTAACCCTATTTGCAAAATAGTACTAAATAAGTTTGTCGATGTAAGACATTTGCAAAGGCGCATCCAAAACACGCTGGAAAATGCAACTGAATCTGTTTTTGGAGGCTAGAATAGGAAATGTGCATCGGTCCTACAAGTACTGAAAGCTCTTCTCCCATCTCCCTTTTCTGAAAAGCCATTTAATATATGGTTCCCAGATAGGGGACATATCAGATATTGCCTTTCAAAAGCAGCAAATATCATACCACTTCTATTGCCATCAAAGATAAACATTGATTGTTTTCAGATATTGGATTGAAAAAGCAGTCTTTATTGACATAAAGAAGCAAAAAAAACATACATAAACATTACACACATAAGTACTGTGTTGCAGCACAGCCAAAACACAATACAAATGCTGTCGGTATAGTACAGTTCAAGAACTACAGCACAGGCCAGCCTACACTATAAATCATGAACTGCACTATACATTTAAACAATACAATAGTTAATAAGGCTATGGGTGTGGAGTGTAAGAGGGTGACGGAATCACAAGCCCAAAGCTTTATTGAAAGACAGACACATATAAAGGGAGGATTAATAAATACAAAGATACCCTTTACTATAGAATGTAGTCCAATCCGGTCTTTCAACTCTTCCACAACTGAAAAACAGATAGTGTTCCCAAGCCTTCCATCCTGGAATATCTTCAGTCTCTCGCCAATGAAGAAAACAATCCCTCCAGCAGACTCTTCAACCACGATACAATATCACAGCCAAAAGAGCGAGAAGCAACTACACTTGCGTTTAAACAAAATGGCTAAAACTTAGTGGAGGAAAGTGCAGTGCACCAAAACATAAGCTGACACAATCATGGAGAATGCGCCAGCATATATGCTCTTCTGTCTATATTTTCCAAACCTGCTCTTGTCCCCTCCAGTTGCTCCATGTAGATTTGACGTCTGGCAAGGTGCATAACTCACTGACAAGCAGGCACACTCCTGCATTAGTTTTCTCTCTCACTAGCTGGATGATACACATTCATTTGCATGTGCTCCACCTCCGACATACCGCCCACCCAACCACCCAGTCACCAGAGCCACCCACAAGCCAACTAGCTCCGTGATTTAATTTGCACAGTGCAGTCATCCAGGCAGCATGTCCTTCTCAATGGAATAATCTCTGGTTCCATGGAATCTTCCGCATTGGAATGCTGCGGAACAAAAAGGATTTAAACATTCAGCTTGCTAGCATTCAATGTACCTGCGGTTTGGTTCTAGCACATGGGTCTTCATCCTGTGGCCCTCCAGCTGCTGTGAAACTACACATCCCAGCATGCCCTGCCACAGTTTTGCTATTAAGGTATGCTTAAACTGAGGCAGGGCATGCTGGGATATGTAGTTCCACAGCAGCTGGAGGGTCGCAGGTTGAAGACCCATGTTCTAGCATGCCTGTTCTATGATGCATGTTCCGTGATGTCACAATCAGCTTGGAATGGGGTGTCTAGCATGCATTTGCTGACAGCCACTTGAGGCAGACACACATCAGGAGATGCAGCATATCGGAGGTCTTCGATGCCTTTCCAGCAAATGCACACCACCAGCTGCTGGTCTGGACACAAAACAATGCCCACAATTGAAGGCTCAAAATGCCCAACTACAGGATTAATGTAAGTAGTGAATTTAGGAATGAATTTAGAAGTAGGAAATTAAGTTAGTTCACAAGTACATTCAAATTCAGATCTAAAGACTAGGTAGGCCTCACGTCCTGGCAGCGCCCAGCATTTAAAAATGCCTTGATTAGAGGTAGGGAATTAAATGTAGATAAGAAGTAGACACAAAATAAGACTCCACAGAGCAATTATCAGGTGTCTTTATCAATTTTTGCATTTAAAAATTCAAGCAATTAGGGAACACAATGTTGCGACAATGTAACCCTATTTGCAAAATAGTACTAAATAAGTTTGTCGATGTAAGACATTTGCAAAGGCGCAAACAAAACACGCTGGAAAATGCAACTGAATCTGTTTTTGGAGGTTAGAATAGATGCAGGATCAAGTAGCTCAATGGGTAGGGTGTTTGATTAGAATTCAACAGGTTATAGGTTTGAATCCTGGGTATGATAGTTTGAGGTGTATGTTTGTATATATTAGTCACACATGGCTTACTTGTACAAATGGCATGTCACCAGTTAGTGCTGACTGCTGATATGCCATTTACACAAACATGCCATGTGTGACTGTATATGCATTTAAGGAGGGCACCCCGGCAATACCACAAACCATTGAGTGTCAAGTATACTAGATATATCTTCATATCTCATGTGCTTTCTCTGAGACCAATCTTGTTATGCCCCTTCCCCACAAGGCATGCACCTTTTGTCCATATTGAAAAAATGGGGGGGGAGGGAGGGAGGGAGGGAGGGGGGGGGGGGCATATAATTCTCTGTCACAGGGAACCAAAAAGTCTAGTTATGGCTCTGGTATGCATTATGTAATCTGGCAGACCATCTCTCCAACACTGGCTGGTTGGAATAGAAATCCGGTTATCTATGTGTGCAAATGACCATCAACGATTTACTCTCAAACACTAAAAAATGGACAAAAATGGTCCCCTAAACAAATTGGTTAAATTTTGGGTTTAACCAATTTGTGTAATGACCATTTTTGACCACTTTTCTAGTGTTTGGGAGCAAATGGCTAATTGACATTTGCTCCAATACATTACCAGATTTTCATTCCATCCATCCAGACTGGATAGATAGCCTGACAGATAATTGTGTAGTGTACGCCCAGGATAACTGTCAGTCATGCTTTATTTTATGACGGCACATAAATGGGTGGGCAGATCCAGGGCAAGCACTGCCCACTCATGCATAGTTGTCAACTGATGTGAAGTTCCAGGGGGCAATCTCAGTTATAAAGAGAAGTATCTGGAAATTGTCCCTAGTTAAAAAAAAAAATTTGATCAACTCCATTTATTTAGTATGATATCCCAGGTGATAGGATGCCAGCAGTCAGAACAACATACTTTATTAAATAACACATCTCAAACTACCATACCCAGGATTCAAACCTATAACCTGTTGAATTCTAATCAAACACCCTACCTATTGAGCTATTTGATCCTGCATAAAAATTGTGAACATTATATGAAGCTACTGGTACTTTGCAAAAAAAAAAGAATCAGCATTACAACGCAGCAGATCCATGCAGTTTGCAGCCACACACTACATGTATCTGCTCAGCCACAATGCTGATTATTTCTTCACAAAGTGCAAGGTGAGCTCCAAACAGAATTCTCTAGCTTAGAATTATACCTTTCTTTGCCAAACCTAGAAGTCGGGCCCCCCACCCTGGGATCCCCCAGAGGGAGGCCTGCACCGTCATGCGGCAGGCTTGTCCGTTTTGGAAGCAGGCTGATGGGCAGCCCAGGATTGCTTCAGTCTGGGCTTGGCAGGTCTGGAAACATGAGCTTGCTTTGGGTATGCCTGACCTTGGGTACGCTTTACCTGGAAGATGAAAGGGCCAAGTAAAGTACTTTTAGCCTTCTGCGTGGTAGGAGTCATACTAGGTAGGCTAGCTGTTTTAGCAGTAGCCAGATCAGCTACAATCTTATTGAGGTCTTCTCCAAAAGGAGATTCAACTGAGGCAGCACAAGGGAACTCTCATCTGGGGACAACAACTGCAGGGAGAACACATATTTTCAGATGAACATGGTAGGGCAGAAGGCTGCCTAATACTGAAGCACCCCCAAACAACAAATCAAATGCAACTTACTTGACAGAGATGTGCCTGAGCAACGGCCCTCCACAGCCCTATCCCAAATCATACTTATTTTGCATAGGAGATACCATGGTCATGAAGATTGTTCTCCCAGGGTTAGGTTCATTCATTGCATTCTGGGTATGCTGACCCCTGTGATTTCCCCAAATGTGGGAAACTCGACTGCATTATTTGTGGTAGTGGGGGACTGTGTTTGTGCTTTCCTCTGGTCAGCTCTGGTAAAAGTCAGATTTCTTTGTCTCAGATCTTCCTCTAGCCTTGTTCTTCTTTCGAGAGTTCCCTTGTGCTGCCTCAGTTGGATCTCCTTCACTTGACAGGGGGGTGCCCGAGCAGCGACCCTCCCAAGCTCTAGCCCAACTCCTACTTACCAGCCAGGTGAGATACTATGATCATGAAGTTGCTTCTCCCAGGGCAAGGCTCACCCATTGCACTCTGGGTGTGCTGCTCCTGCGATTTCCCCAAATGTGGGAAACTTGACTGCATAATTTGTGTTTCCCCTGGTCGGCTCTCGTATAATTCAGATCTCTTTGTCTCAGGTCTCTCTCCAGCCTAGTTTGCTGTCTGTTTCCACTTCTCTTTTCTTGAGCTGCTCCCTTCTATGCCCTTGCGCACTATCCTGACTTCTCCCGTCTGCTTACTTTGTGCCTTCCAAACTACAGGTAGTGCTGCAGGGCCCACACCCTTTTACTTGCCGTACAGAGCAGCTCTAGAGCTGTTACAGTGCCCAGCTGCTGCAAGAAATCAGCTTGAATTCTTCAGGGGCTGTGGCATAGCCAACATGAGCCCCACACCGAAGGAGGGTGGAGGTGTTTAATGCGAACTAGGGGTCATCCAAGCGCCGCAAAAGGCCGCCATGCCCTGCACGCCCCTTTTCTCTTTTCATATGCAGACGAGGGTTGAAGCCAACTTTGACCCACTGCTTGGATGACATCACCATATGCAAATCCATCTGCTGCAGGCCTTCCCCCAGGAATGCTTGCACTAGTTGTTGCATTTGGTTTGTTGTTTGGGGGTGCTTCAGTATTAGGCAGCCTTCTGCCCTCCCATGTTCATCTGAAAATATGTGTTCTCCCTGCAGTTGTTGTCCCCAGATGAGAGTTCCCTTGTGCTGCCTCAGTTGAATCTCCTTTACTTGACAGAGATGTGCCTGAGCAGCGGCCCTCCCCAGCCCTATCCCAAATCATACTTATTTTGCATAGGAGATACCATGGTCATGAAGATTGTTCTCCCAGGGTGAGGTTCATTCATTGCATTCTGGGTATGCTGACCCCTGTGATTTCCCCAAATGTGGGAAACTCGACTGCATTATTTGTTGTAGTGGGGGACTGTGTTTGTGTTTTCCTCTGGTCAGCTCTGGTAAAAGTCAGATTTCTTTGTCTCAGATCTTTCTCTAGCCTTGTTCTTCTTTCGAGAGTTCCCTTGTGCTGCCTCAGTTGGATCTCCTTCACTTGACAGGGGGGTGCCCGAGCAGCGACCCTACCCAGCTCTAGCCCAACTCCTACTTACCTGCCAGGTGAGATACTATGATCATGAAGGTGCTTCTCCCAGGGCAAGGCTCACCCATTGCACTCTGGGTGTGCTGCCCCTGCGATTTCCCCAAATGTGGGAAACTTGACTGCAGAATTTGTGTTTCCCCTGGTCGGCTCACGTATAATTCAGATCTCTTTGTCTCAGGTCTCTCTACAGCCTAGTTTGCTGTCTGTTTCCACTTCTTTTTTCTTGAGCCCCTCCCTTTTATACCCTTGTGCACTATCCTGACTTCTCCTCCTGTCTGCTTACTTTGTGCCTTCCAATGCACAATGCAAACTACAGGTAGTGCTGCAGGGCCCACACCCTTTTACTTGCCTTACAGAGCAGCTCTGGAGCTGTTACAGTGCCAAGCTGCTGCAAGAAATCAGCTTGAATGCTTCAGGGGCTGGGGCATGGCCAACATGAGACCCACACCGAAGGAGGGTGGGGGTGTTTCATGCAAACTAAGGGTCATCCAAGCACCGCAAAAGGCCGCCATGCCCTGCACGCCCCTTTTCTCTTTTCATATGCAGACGAGGGTTGAAGCCAACTTTGACCCACTGCTTGGATGACATCACCATATGCAAATCCATCTGCGGCAGGCCTACCCCCAGGAATGCTTGCACTAGTTGTTGCATTTGGTTTGTTGTTTGGGGGTGCTTCAGTATTAGGCAGCCTTCTGCCCTCCCATGTTCATCTGAAAATATGTGTTCTCCCTGCAGTTGTTGTCCCCAGATGAGAGTTCCCTTGTGCTGCCTCAGTTGAATCTCCTTTACTTGACAGAGATGTGCCTGAGCAGCGGCCCTCCCCAGCCCTATCCCAAATCATACTTATTTTGCATATGAGATACCATGGTCATGAAGATTATTCTCCCAGGGTGAGGTTCATTCATTGCATTCTGGGTATGCTGACCCCTGTGATTTCCCCAAATGTGGGTAACTCGACTGCATTATTTGTGGTAGTGGGGGACTGTGTTTGTGTTTTCCTCTGGTCAGCTCTGGTAAAAGTCAGATTTCTTTGTTTCAGATCTTCCTCTAGCCTTGTTCTTCTTTCGAGAGTTCCCTTGTGCTGCCTCAGTTGGATCTCCTTCACTTGACAGGGGGGTGCCCGAGCAGCGACCCTCCCCAGCTCAAGCCCAACTCCTACTTACCTGCCAGGTGAGATACTATGATCATGAAGGTGCTTCTTCCAGGGCAAGGCTCACCCATTGCACTCTGGGTGTGCTGCCCCTGCGATTTCCCCAAATGTGGGAAACTTGACTGCATAATTTGTGTTTCCCCGGGTCGGCTCTCGTATAATTCAGATCTCTTTGTCTCAGGTCTCTCTCCAGCCTAGTTTGCTGTCTGTTTCCACTTCTTTTTTCTTGAGCCCCTCCCTTTTATACCCTTGTGCACTATCCTGACTTCTCCTCCTGTCTGCTTACTTTGTGCCTTCCAATGCACAATGCAAACTACACACCCTTTTACTTGCCTTACAGAGCAGCTCTGGAGCTGTTACAGTGCCAAGCTGCTGTAAGAAATCAGCTTGAATGCTTCAGGGGCTGGGGCATTGTCAACATGAGCCCCACACCGAAGGAGGGTGGGGGTGTTTAATGCGAACTAAGGGTCATCCAAGCGCCGCAAAAGGCCGCCATGCCCGGCATACCCCTTTTCTCTTTTCATATGCAGATGAGGGTTCCAGCCAACTTTGGCCCACTGCTTGGATGACATCACCGTATGCAAATCCGTCTTCTGCAGAACTTCCCCCAGGAATGCTTGTACTAGTTGTTGCATTTGGTTTGTTGTTTGGGGGTGCTTCTGTATTAGGCAGCCTTCTGCCCTCCCATGTTCATCTGAAAATATGTGTTCTCCCTGCAGTTGTTGTACCCAGATGAGAGTTCCCTTGTGCTGCCTCAGTTGAATCTCCTTTACTTGACAGAGATGTGCCTGAGCAGCGGCCCTCCCCAGCCCTATCCCAAATCATACTTATTTTGCATAGGCGATACCATGGTCATGAAGATTGTTCTCCCAGGGTGAGGTTCATTCATTGCATTCTGGGTATGCTGACCCCTGTGATTTCCCCAAATGTGGGAAACTCGACTGCATTATTTGTGGTAGTGGGGGACTGTGTTTGTGCTTTCCTCTGGTCAGCTCTGGTAAAAGTCAGATTTCTTTGTCTCAGATCTTCCTCTAGCCTTGTTCTTCTTTCGAGAGTTCCCTTGTGCTGCCTCAGTTGGATCTCCTTCACTTGACAGGGGGTGCCCGAGTAGCAATCCTCCACAGCTCTGGCCCAACTCCTACTTACCTGTCAGGTGAGATACTATGATCTTCACTGTTAGGGCAATCAGGATGTGGAATTCCCTGCCAGGGAAGGTGGTAATGGCAGACTCTGTAATTGGATTTAAAAAAGGAATGGATACATTTCTGAATGAAAAAGCTATCCAAGGTTATAATACTTAAAATATCAACATGGTTAATCCGGGGGTAACATGAGTTGTAGTAGCTAACTAGTCATAAAACATTATTCAGCAAGTATGTAGAATCATCACAACTTAAAACAGGTTGAACACGATGGGCAATTTGCCTCTATTCAACCTCAAAAACTATGTTACTATATGTTACTATATTACTATGTTACTGTAGTATACAGAACACCACAATGCAATGAGCAGTGATAGTGAGCACTGATGAGGATACTAGAACTGACACTGAGCAGCAAGATGCAGCACTGGACTATTAGTAATGTACTGTAGTATGCTGAGCACAACAATGCAGCACAAGACAATGAGCAGTGATACTGAGCACTGATGAGGATACTACTGAGAACTGACACTGAGCAGGAGAGACACACTACTAGTATTACTGAGCAGCAATAAGTATCCACTGATACTGAGCACTGATATTGAGATTTCCACTGAGAGAACATAGCCACGTCCTCTCCGCTCTCTCTTCAATGCACGAGTAAAAATGGCGGCAACGCGCAGCTCTTTATATGGAATCCGAATCTCGCGAGAATCCGACAGCGGGATGATGACATTTTCCCTTGTTCAGGTTTTCCGAGTCAGGCGGGAACAACCGAGCCTGCCTCGGACCAGTGTAAACCACGTGGAGTTCGTGGGGAATTCGGTTCTCGGAGAACCGAACCCGCTCCTCTCTACCTTATACCCATCAATTTTTTTTATTTTCAATCTAAGCCCCTGCAGTTTTCTGTAAGCATCTGCTTTGCTATGATGATCAACAAGTCACAAGGGCAAACACTCAGGGCTTGAGGCGTAGATCTTAGGACCAGCTGCTACAAGCATGGCAGAGGTGTCACTATCACTGGTGACACCCAGAGAGGTGGCGAGGGAGATTGTAATGCAGTGCGCGCAGATAAGCAGCGCAATGGTAAAAAGGAGGCATGGTTTCATAGGTAGGGGCGTGGCCTGGTGGCCTGAATCTACATTTTGTTGCTCCGGGTGTCCCGGGGGTTGATGGCTGCACCGGGGACTAGTGTGTGAGCGGTGCTGGCTCCTGCACAGTGACATGGCATGGCCACTAGAGATGTGCACCGGAAATTTTTCGGGTTTTGTGTTTTGGTTTTGGGTTCGGTTCCGCGGCCGTGTTTTGGGTTCGAACGCGTTTTGGCTAAACCTCACCGAATTTTTTTTGTCGGATTCGGGTGTGTTTTGGATTCGGGTGTTTTTTTCAAAAAACCCTAAAAAACAGCTTAAATCATAGAATTTGGGAGTCATTTTGATCCCAAAGTATTATTAACCTCAATAACCATAATTTCCACTAATTTTCAGTCTATTCTTAACACCTCACACCTCACAATATTATTTTTAGTCCTAAAATTTGCACCGAGGTCGCTGGATGACTAAGCTCAGTGACCCAAGTGGCCGACACAAACACCTGGCCCATCTAGGAGTGGCACTGCAGTGTCACGCATGATGGCCCTTCCAAAAAACACTCCCCAAACAGCACATGACGCAAAGAAAAAAAGAGGCGCAATGAGGTAGCTGTGTGACTAAGCTCAGCGACCCAAGTGGCCGACACAAACACCTGGCCCATCTAGGAGTGGCACTGCAGTGTCACGCAGGATGGCCCTTCCAAAAAACACTCCCCAAACAGCACATGACGCAAAGAAAAAAAGAGGCGCAATGAGGTAGCTGTGTGACTAAGCTCAGCGACCCAAGTGGCCGACACAAACACCTGGCCCATCTAGGAGTGGCACTGCAGTGTCACGCAGGATGGCCCTTCCAAAAAACACTCCCCAAACAGCACATGACGCAAAGAAAAAAAGAGGCGCAATGAGGTAGCTGTGTGACTAAGCTCAGCGACCCAAGTGGACGACACAAACACCTGGCCCATCTAGGAGTGTCACTGCAGTGTCACGCAGGATGGCCCTTCCAAAAAACACTCCCCAAACAGCACATGACGCAAAGAAAAAAAGAGGCGCAATGAGGTAGCTGTGTGACTAAGCTCAGCGACCCAAGTGGCCGACACAAACACCTGGCCCATCTAGGAGTGGCACTGCAGTGTCACGCAGGATGGCCCTTCCAAATAACACTCCCCAAACAGCACATGACGCAAAGAAAAATAAAAGAAAAAAGAGGTGCAAGGTGGAATTGCCTTGGGCCCTCCCACCCACCCTTATGTTGTATAAACAGGACATGCACACTTTAACCAACCCATCATTTCAGTGACAGGGTCTGCCACACGACTGTGACTGAAATGACGGGTTGGTTTGGACCCCCACCAAAAAAGAAGCAATAAATCTCTCCTTGCACAAACTGGCTCTATAGAGGCAAGATGTCCACCTCATCATCATCCTCCGATTCATCACCGTGTACATCCCCCTCCTCACAGATTATCAATTCGTCCCCACTGGAATCCACCATCTCAGCTCCCTGTATACTTTGTGGAGGCAATTGCTGCTGGTCAATGTCTCCACGGAGCAATTGATTATAATTCATTTTAATGAACATCATCTTCTCCACATTTTCTGGAAGTAACCTCGTACGCCGATTGCTGACAAGGTGAGCGGCGGCACTAAACACTCTTTCGGAGTACACACTTGTGGGAGGGCAACTTAGGTAGAATAAAGCCAGTTTGTGCAAGGGCCTCCAAATTGCCTCTTTTTCCTGCCAGTATATGTACGGACTGTCTGACGTGCCTACTTGGATGCGGTCACTCATATAATCCTCCACCATTCTTTCAATGGTGAGAGAATCATATGCAGTGACAGTAGACGACATGTCCGTAATCGTTGGCAGGTCCTTCAGTCCGGACCAGATGTCAGCATCAGCAGTCGCTCCAGACTGCCCTGCATCACCGCCAGCGGGTGGGCTCGGAATTCTGAGCCTTTTTCTCGCACCCCCAATTGCGGGAGACTGTGAAGGAGGAGCTGTTGACCGATCAAGTTCCGCTTGACTTGATAATTTTCTCACCAGCAGGTCTTTGAACCCCTGCAGACTTGTGTCTGCCGGAAAGAGAGATACAACGTAGGTTTTAAATCTAGGATCGAGCACGGTGGCCAAAATGTAGTGCTCTGATTTCAACAGATTGACCACCCGTGAATCCTGGTTAAGCGAATGAAGGGCTCCATCCACAAGTCCCACATGCCTAGCGGAATCGCTCTGTCTTAGCTCCTCCTTCAATGTCTCCAGCTTCTTCTGCAAAAGCCTGATGACGGGAATGACCTGACTCAGGCTGGCAGTGTCTGAACTGACTTCACGTGTGGCAAGTTCAAAAGGTTGCAGAACCTTGCACAACGTTGAAATCATTCTCCACTGCGCTTGAGACAGGTGCATTCCACCTCCTATATCGTGGTCAGATGTATAGGCTTGAATGGCCTTTTGCTGCTCCTCCATCCTCTGAAGCATATAGAGGGTTGAATTCCACCTCGTTTCCACTTCTTGCTTCAGATGATGGCAGGGCAGGTTCAGGCGTTTTTGGTGTTGCTCCAGTCTTCTGTACGTGGTGCCTGTACGCCGAAAGTGTCCCGCAATTCTTGTGGCCACCGACAGCATCTCTTGCACGCCCCTGTCGTTTTTTAAATAATTCTGCACCACCAAATTCAAGGTATGTGCAAAACATGGGACGTGCTGGAATTTGCCCAGATATAATGCACGCACAATATTGCTGGCGTTGTCCGATGCCACAAATCCACAGGAGAGTCCAATTGGGGTAAGCCATTCTGTGATGATCTTCCTCAGTTGCCGTAAGAGGTTTTCATCTGTGTGCGTATTTTGGAAAGCGGTGATACAAAGCGTAGCCTGCCTAGGAAAGAGTTGGCGTTTGCGAGATGCTGCTACTGGTGCCGCCGCTGCTGTTCTTGCGGCGGGAGTCAATACATCTACCCAGTGGGCTGTCACAGTCATATAGTCCTGAGTCTGCCCTGCTCCACTTGTCCACATGTCCGTGGTTAAGTGGACATTGGGTACAACTGCATTTTTTAGGACACTGGTGAGTCTTTTTCTGAGGTCTGTGTACATTTTCGGTATCGCCTGCCTAGAGAAATGGAACCTAGATAGTATTTGGTACCGGGGACACAGTACCTCAATCAAGTCTATAGTTGGCTCTGAAGTAATGATGGATACCGGAACCACGTTTCTCACTGCCCAGGATGCCAAGGCCTCAGTTATCCGCTTTGCAGCAGGATGACTGCTGTGATATTTCATCTTCCTCGCAAAGGACTGTTGGACAGTCAATTGCTTGGTGGAAGTAGTAAAAGTGGTCTTACGACTTCCCCTCTGGGATGACCATCGACTCCCAGCAGCAACAACAGCAGCGCCAGCAGCAGTAGGCGTTACACTCAAGGATGCATCGGAGGAATCCCAGGCAGGAGAGAACTCGTCAGAATTGCCAGTGACATGGCCTGCAGGACTATTGGCATTCCTGGGGAAGGAGGAAATTGACACTGAGGGAGTTGGTGGGGTGGTTTGCGTGAGCTTGGTTACAAGAGGAAGGGATTTACTGGTCAGTGGACTGCTTCCGCTGTCGCCCAAAGTTTTTGAACTTGTCACTGACTTATGATGAATGAGCTGCAGGTGACGTATAAGGGAGGATGTTCCGAGGTGGTTAACGTCCTTACCCCTACTTATTACAGCTTGACAAAGGCAACACACGGCTTGACACCTGTTGTCCGCATTTCTGTTGAAATACTTCCACACCGAAGAGCTGATTTTTTTGGTATTTTCACCAGGCATGTCAATGGCCATATTCCTCCCACGGACAACAGGTGTCTCGCCGGGTGCCTGACTTAAACAAACCACCTCACCATCAGAATCCTCCTTGTCAATTTCCTCCCCAGCGCCAGCAACACCCATATTTTCCTCATCCTGGTGTACTTCAACACTGACATCTTCAATCTGACTATCAGGAACTGGACTGCGGGTGCTCCTTCCAGCACTTGCAGGGGGCGTGCAAATGGTGGAAGGTGCATGCTCTTCACGTCCAGTGTTGGGAAGGTCAGGCATCGCAACCGACACAATTGGACTCTCCTTGTGGATTTGTGATTTTGAAGAACGCACAGTTCTTTGCTGTGCTTTTGCCAGCTTAAGTCTTTTCATTTTTCTAGCGAGAGGCTGAGTGCTTCCATCCTCATGTGAAGCTGAACCACTAGCCATGAACATAGGCCAGGGCCTCAGCCGTTCCTTGCCACTCCGTGTGGTAAATGGCATATTGGCAAGTTTACGCTTCTCCTCCGACGATTTTTATTTAGATTTTTGAGTCATTTTTTTACTGATCTTTTGTGTTTTGGATTTTACATGCTCTGTACTATGACATTGGGCATCGGCCTTGGCAGACGACGTTGATGGAATTTCATCGTCTCGGCCATGACTAGTGGCAGCAGCTTCAGCACGAGGTGGAAGTGGATCTTGATCTTTCCCTATTTTTGGAACCTCAACATTTTTGTTCTCCATATTTTAATAGGCACAACTAAAAGGCACCTCAGGTAAACAATGGAGATGGATGGATACTAGTATACTTATGGATGACGAGTGACTGACGACACAGAGGTAGCTACAGCCGTGGACTACCGTACTGCGTCTGCTAGTATAGAGATGATAATTAATGATATAAAAAAATATATATATATAACTACTGTAGGTATATATAATATAATGACGGACCTGGTGGACACTGTCAGCAGACTGCTAAACTACTAGTATGAAGAAGATAGAAAAAAACTTCCACCACAGGTAGGTAGGTATACAATTATGGACGAGCACTGACGACACAGAGATAGCCACAGCCGTGGCCTACCGTACTGCGTCTGCTAGTATAGAGATGATAATTAATGATATAAAAAAAATATATATAACTACTGTAGGTATATATAATATAATGACGGACCTGGTGGACACTGTCAGCAGACTGCTAAACTACTAGTATGAAGAAGATAGAAAAAAAAAACCCACCACAGTTAGGTATACAATTATGGACGAGTGACGACACAGAGGTAGGTACAGCCGTGAACTACCGTACTGCGTCTGCTAGTATATATAATATACTAAATATATTACTACTGTAGGTATATAATATAATGACGGACCTGGTGGACACTGTCAGCAGACTCCTAAACTACTAGTATGAAGAAGATAGAAAAAAAAAACCCACCACAGGTAGGTATACAATTATGGACGAGCACTGACGACACAGAGGTAGGTACAGCCGTGGACTACCGTACTGCATCTGCTAGTATAGATAATATAATAAATATATTACTACTGTAGGTATATAATATAATGACGGATCTGGTGGACACTGTCAGCAGACTGCTAAACTACTAGTATGAAGAAGATAAAAAAAAAACCCCACCACAGGTAGGTAGGTATACAATTATGGACGAGCACTGATGACACAGAGATAGCCACAGCCGTGGACTACCGTACTGCGTCTGCTAGTATAGATAATATAATAAATATATTACTACTGTAGGTATATAATATAATGATGGACCTGGTGGACACTGTCAGTAGACTCCTAAACTACTAGTATGAAGAAGATAGAAAAAAAAAAAACCACCACAGGTAGGTAGGTATACAATTATGGACGAGCACTGACGACACAGAGATAGCCACAGCCGTGGACTACCGTACTGCGTCTGCTAATATAGAGATGATAAAGATGAAAAAAAAATATAACACTACTGCAGGTAAATATTTATATAATATATGTATGACGGACCTGCTGGACACTGTCAGCAGAATGCATTTATAGAATAAAAAAAAAACACCACAGGAGTGTTTAACTTTTTCAGGCAGACAATATACTGGTGGTCACACTGGCAGCAAAAGTGTGCACTGTACTCCTGCTATAACTGCTCCCCAGTCTCCCCCACAATTAAGCTGTGTGAGCAGTGAGCACTCAGCACAGTCAGATATACATAGATGATATATCATGCAGCACACTGAGGCTGAGCACAGATATGGTATGTGTATCGTTTTTTTTCAGGCAGAGAACGGATTATAAATAATAAAACTGGTGGTCACTATCAGCAAAACTCTGCACTACTGAGTACTCCTGACAAGTTCAACTGCTCCCCAAATTAGTAGTAAATCAAATGTCACTCGTCTCTATCTTCTAATCTAAACGGAGAGGACGCCAGCCACGTCCTCTCCCTATCAATCTCAATGCACGTGTGAAAATGGCGGCGACGCGCGGCTCCTTATATAGAATCCAAGTCTCGTGAGAATCCGACAGCGGGATGATGACGTTCGGGCGCGCTCGGGTTAACCGAGCAAGGCGGGAGGATCCGAGTCTGCTCGGACCCGAGCAAAAAAGGGTGAAGTTCGGGCGGGTTCGGATTCCGAGGAACCGAACCCGCTCATCTCTTATGGCCACCCAGCATGACGCCTCCCTTCTTGACCATGCTGTAATTGCAGTCGCACTGCAGTTCAGCGTGATCATAAAAAATGGTGTAGCCTCCTGCTGGTGCAGACTGTATGTGCGCGCAGGAAGCCGCCACCATTTTTGTGATCACAGCGGCTGAATGTGATGTCATACAGCTGCTGTGACCACGCCCCCTGTGTCTCCTCCATTGCAGACCCCATTTTGAAGCCTTGCCCCCGCACCGCTCCATCCCTGACTTGGAAATGGAGTGTTGCTGACCCCCCTCTCCCCCCCTGCCCCGATTGACAGGCAGAGGCGATCGCATTCTCTGGCAATGTGCCGCAGAAAATGCAGGCACATGCGTATGCTCTTAGCAATTTTTGCAGTTGGATCACTTATTGTGATTGCAATCCAACCTGAATCAGGCCCTATTACCTATCACAATGCGCTGCGGGCAGTACAAAATTGGTTTAATATAGGAGAAAAACCCCCAGACCTGTGCTCCTTAACTGTACCTGGTGGCTAGTGGAGCGGCTGCCCAGTAATCAGTGTCCACGCCAGTGCGCACACGGTCCACCCCCTACGGCCACGCTCCCCTTCATCAGCGGCCTCGTGATCCTGAAGGGCGGTGTGTGTGTGACTGACCTTAGGAAGAAACCGGAGCCTCCGCTGCAGTGACCCAGCAACCAGGGCACGGGAGTATACAGCGCCGCTGGGAGTGATGAAGCTGCAGTAAAGATGTCTATTAGACCTAGCCTGCTGCAGCCCTTGTAGATTCTCATAAAACAAGTTCTTCTTTTCTTGTCAAAATGAATAGCTAAGAATTGGCTTCCTGAGGCAGGCCCCTGTTAAGTGGCCTGCTACTGAAGGCACCAACTACAAACTGAGCTCCCTGTTCATGGAAGCGGGGTTATAGAGGAGGATGCGCTGAGCATCTTGGGAACAGTCAAAAGCTTTGAGCCGGTTGGTGCCTCAGATCAAGATCCTACTCTACACCCCAATGTGAATCCTTGTGGAGTCCTGTGTACCCCACAGAAGAAATTAATGTGTCACACCCATTGGCAGCAACCTTAGAATAGCTGCTGATGGGCACAATTGAGAAAGGAAGGGGGGGGGGGACATTTGAATCCAGCACATAGATGCAATTCAAATATGTAATTTGTACCTTCCTATTTTAAAATATAATGGATGAACTTCACCCTGTGAGAACAATCTTCATGATCAAGAGATCTCATATGCAAAATAAGTATGAGTTGGGATAGGGCTGGGGAGGGTGGCTGCTCGGGCAGCCCCTCCCCCATCAAGTTAAGGAGATTCAACTGAGGAAGCACAAGGGAACTCTCGTCTGGGGACAACAACTGCAGGGAGACCACATCTTTTCAGATGAACATGGGAGGGCGGAAGGCTGCCTAATACTGAAGCACCATCAAATATCAAACCATATGCAACAACTAGTACAAGCATTCCTGGGGGAAGGTCTGCAGCAGACGGATTTGCATACGGTGATGTCATCCAAGCAGTGGGCCAAAGTTGGCTGGAACCCTCATCTGCATATGAAAAGAGAAAAGGGGCATGCAGGGCATGGCGGCCTTTTGCGGTGCTTGGATGACCCCTAGTTCGCATTAAACACCCCCACCCTCCTTTGGTGTGGGGCTCATGTTGGCTATGCCCCAGCCCCTGAAGCATTCAAGCTGATTTCTTGCAGCAGCTGGGCACTGTAACAGCTCCAGAGCTGCTCTGTAAGGCAACTAAAAGGGTGTGGGCCCTGCAGCACTACCTGTAGTTCGCATTGTGCGTTGGAAGGCACAAAGTAAGCAGACGGGAGAAGTCAGGATAGTGCGCAAGGGCATAGAAGGGAGTGGCTCCAGAAAAGAGAAGTGGAAACAGACAGCAAACTAGGCTGGAGAGAGACCTGAGACAAAGAGATCTGAATTATACGAGAGCCGACCAGGGGAAACACAAATTATGCAATCAAGTTTCCCACATTTGGGGAAATCACAGGAGCAGCACACCCAGAGTGCAATGGGTGAGCCTTGCCCTGGGAGAAGCACCTTCATGATCATAGTATCTCACCTGGCAGGTAAGTAGGAGTTGGGCTAGAGCTGGGGAGGGTCACTGCTCGGGCACCCCCCTGTCAAGTGAAGGAGATCCAACTGAGGCAGCACAAGGGAACTCTCGAAAGAAGAACAAGGCTAGAGGAATATATGAGACAAAGAAATCTGACTTTTACCAGAGCTGACCAGAGGAAAACACAAACACAGTCCCCCACTACCACAAAAAATGCAGGCGAGTTTCACACATTTGGGGAAATCACAGGGGTCAGCATACCCAGAATGCAATGAATGAACCTCACCCTGGGTGAACAATCTTCATGACCATGGTGTCTCCTATGCAAAATAAGTATGATTTGGGATAGGGCTGGGAGGGCCGCTGCTCAGGCACATCTCTGTCAAGTAAAGGAGATTCAACTGAGGCAGCACAAGGGAACTCTCATCTGGGGACAACAACTGCAGGGAGAACACATATTTTCAGATGAACATGGGAGGGCAGAAGGCTGCCTAATACTGAAGCACCCCCAAACAACAAACCAAATGCAACAACTAGTGCAAGCATTCCTGGGGGAAGGCCTGCAGCAGATGGATTTGCATATGGTGATGTCATCCAAGCAGTGGGTCAAAGTTGGCTTCAACCCTCATCTGCATATGAAAAGAGAAAAGGGGCGTGCAGGGCATGGCGGCCTTTTGCGGTGCTTGGATTACCCCTAGTTCGCATTAAACACCCCCACCCACCTTTGGTGTGGGGCTCATGTTGGCCATGCCCCATCCCCTGAAGCATTCAAGCTGATTTCTTGCAGCAGCTGGGCACTGTAACAGCTCCAGAGCTGCTCTGTAAGGCAAGTAAAAGATTGTGTGGGCCCTGCAGCACTACCTGTAGTTTGCATTGTGCATTGGAAGGCACAAAGTAAGCAGACGGGAGGAGAAGTCAGGATAGTGCACAAGGGTATAGAAGGGAGGGGCTCAAGATAAAAGAAGTGGAAACAGACAGCAAACTAGGCTGGAGAAAGACCTGAGACAAAGAGATCTGAATTATACGAGAGCCGACCAGAGGAAACACAAATTATGCAGTCAAGTGTCCCACATTTGGGGATATCATAGGAGAAGCACACCCAGAGTGCAATGGGTGAGCCTTGCCCTGGGAGAAGCACCTTCCTGATCATAGTATCTCACCTGGCAGGTAAGTAGGAGTTGGGCTAGAGCTGGGGAGGGTCGCTGCTCGGGCACCCCCCTGTCAAGTGAAGGAGATCCACCTGAGGCAGCACAAGGGAACTCTCGAAAGAAGAACAAGGCTAGAGGAAAATCTGAGACAAAGAAATCTGAGTTTTAACAGAGCTGACCAGAGGAAAGCACAAACACAGTCCCCCACTACCACAAATAATGCAGTCGAGTTTCCCACATTTGGGTAAATCACAGGGGTCAGCATACCCAAAATGCAATGAATGAACCTCACCCTGGGAGAACAATCTTCATGACCATGGTATCTCCTATGCAAAATAAGTATGATTTGGGATAGGGCTGGGGAGGGCCGCTGCTCATGCACATCTCTGTCAAGTAAAGGAGATTCAACTGAGGCAGCACAAGGGAACTCTCATCTGGGGACAACAACTGCAGGGAGAACACATATTTTCAGATGAACATGGGAGGGCAGAAGGCTGCCTAATACTGAAGCACCCCCAAACAACAAACCAAATGCAACAACTAGTGCAAGCATTCCTGGGGGAAGTTCTGCAGAAGACGGATTTGCATACGGTGATGTCATCCAAGCAGTGGGCCAAAGTTGGCTGGAACCCTCATCTGCATATGAAAAGAGAAAAGGGGTATGCAGGGCATGGCGGCCTTTTGCGGCGCTTGGATGACCCTTAGTTCGCATTAAACACCCCCACCCTCCTTCGGTGTGTGGCTCATGTTGGCCATGCCCCATCCCCTGAAGCATTCAAGCTGATTTCTTGCAGCAGCTTGGCACTGTAACAGCTCCAGAGCTGCTCTGTAAGGCAAGTAAAAGGGTGTGGGCCCTGCAGCACTACCTGTAGTTTGCATTGTGCATTGGAAGGCACAAAGTAAGCAGACAGGAGGAGAAGTCAGGATAGTGCACAAAGGTATAAAAGCGAGTTTCCCACATTTGGGAAAATCACAGGGGTCAGCATACCCAGAATGCAATGAATGAACCTCACCCTGGGAGAACAATCTTCATGACCATGGTATCTCCTATGCAAAATAAGTATGATTTGGGATAGGGCTGGGGAGGGCCGCTGCTCAGGCACATCTCTGTCAAGTAAAGGAGATTCAACTGAGGCAGCACAAGGGAACTCTCATCTGGGAACAACAACTGCAGGGAGAACACATATTTTCAGATAAAAATCTTGGTCATGCTCTGGTTTCTCTTCAGAACGAACAAATCTTTCGCCTTTTACTAAAGATTTCCGTGGAGAGGAGCAAAACCGAGTTTTATCTCAATTTTTGCATGCCCCATCTTTTTGGGGTTTCTTTTATCGGTTTAAAGATAGAATGAGTGTGCTTTAATGTAAGCTCATTTGCATAGAAATGACAGTAAATGTTTGTTTCTTTTCAAACAGAACTTTCTTGACCATGCTACTTGCTTGAAAGATCTGGGAGCACATGGAATACAGTACAAACCATGCTTATAGCAAGGAGAAGCCAGGTGAGAAATCTGCTTTCTTTCAAGTTGGGCGCTCACTTTGATCTGAATGAGGACTGCTGGCACAGCATTTAGGCGACAGGTGGAATCTTGGTCATGCTCTGGTTTCTCTTCAGAACGAACAAATCTTTCGCCTTTTATTAAAGATTTCTGTGGAGAGGAGCAAAACTGAGTTTTATCTCAATTTTTGCATGCCCCATATTATTGGGGTTTCTTTTATCAGTTTAAAGACAGAACGAGTGTGCTTTCTTCTTAGCTTTAATGTAAGTTTATTTGCATAACAATGACTATAAATGTCTGTTTCTTTTTAAGCAGAACTTTCTTGACCATTCTAATTGCTTGAAAGATCTGGGAGCACATGGAAAAGAGTACAAACCATGCTTATAGCAAGGGGAAGCCTGGTGAGAAATCTGCTTTCTTTCTTTCAAATTGGGTGCTCACTTTGCGCTGAATGAGGACTGCTGGCATGGCACTCAGGCGACAGGTAGAATCTTGGTCATGCTCTGGTTTCTCTTCAAAACGAACAGATCTTTCGCCTTTTACTAAAGATTTCCGTGGAGAGGAGCAAAACTGAGTTTTATCTCAATTTTTGCATGCTCCGTCTTATTGGGGTTTCTTTTATCGGTTTAAAGATAGAACGAGTGTGCTTTAATGTAAGCTCATTTGCATAGAAATGACAGTAAATGTTTGTTTCTTTTCAAACAGAACTTTCTTGACTATACTAAATGCTTGAAAGATCTGGGAGCACATGGAAAAGAGTACAAACCATGTTTATAGCAAGGGGAAGCCTGGTGAGAAATCTGCTTTCTTTCTTTCAAATTGGGTGCTCACTTTGAGCTGAATGAGGACTGCTGGCATGGCACTCAGGCGACAGGTGGAATCTTGGTCATGTTCTGGTTTCTCTTCAGAACGAACAAATCTTTCGCCTTTTACTAAAGATTTCCGTGGAGAGGAGCAAAACTGAGTTTTATCTCAATTTTTGCATGCCCCATCTTATTGGGATTTTATTTTATCGGTTTAAAGATAGAACGAGTGTGCTTTAATGTAAGCTCATTTGCATAGAAATGACAGTAAATGTTTGTTTCTTTTCAAACAGAACTTTCTTGACCACACTAATTGCTTGAAAGATCTGGGAGCACATGGAAAAGAGTACAAACCATGTTTATAGCAAGGGGAAGCCTGGTGAGAAATCTGCTTTCTTTCTTTCAAATTGGGTGCTCACTTTGAGCTGAATGAGGATTGCTGGCATGGCACTCAGGCGACAGGTGGAATCTTGGTCATGCTCTGGTTTCTCTTCAAAACGAACAGATCTTTCGCCTTTTACTAAAGATTTCCGTGGAGAGGAGCAAAACTGAGTTTTATCTCAATTTTTGCATGCTCCGTCTTATTGGGGTTTCTTTTATCGGTTTAAAGATAGAACGAGTGTGCTTTAATGTAAGCTCATTTGCATAGAAATGACAGTAAATGTTTGTTTCTTTTCAAACAGAACTTTCTTGACTATATTAATTGCTTGAAAGATCTGGGAGCACATGGAAAAGAGTACAAACCATGTTTATAGCAAGGGGAAGCCTGGTGAGAAATCTGCTTTCTTTCTTTCAAATTGGGTGCTCACTTTGAGCTGAATGAGGACTGCTGGCATGGCACTCAGGCGACAGGTGGAATCTTGGTCATGTTCTGGTTTTTCTTCAGAACGAACAAATCTTTCGCCTTTTACTAAAGATTTCCGTGGAGAGGAGCAAAACTGAGTTTTATCTCAATTTTTGCATGCCCCATCTTATTGGGGTTTTATTTTATCGGTTTAAAGATAGAACGAGTGTGCTTTAATGTAAGCTCATTTGCATAGAAATGACAGTAAATGTTTGTTTCTTTTCAAACAGAACTTTCTTGACCACACTAATTGCTTGAAAGATCTGGGAGCACATGGAAAAGAGTACAAACCATGTTTATAGCAAGGGGAAGCCTGGTGAGAAATCTGCTTTCTTTCATTCAAATTGGGTGCTCACTTTCAGCTGAATGAGAACTGCTGGCATGGCACTCAGGCGACAGGTGGAATCTTGGTCATGCTCTGGTTTCTCTTCAGAACTAACAAATATTTCGCCTTTTATTAAAGATTTCCGTGGAGAGGAGCAAAACTGAGTTTTATCTCAATTTTTGCATGCCCCATATTATTGGGGTTTCTTTTATCAGTTTAAAGACAGAACGAGTGTGCTTTCTTGTTAGCTTTAATGTAAGTTTATTTGCATAACAATGACAGTAAATGTTGTTTCTTTTCAAACAGAACTTTCTTGACCATGCTACTTGCTTAAAGGTCTGGGAGCACATGGAAAACAGTACAAACCATGCAGTATCACAAGAGCCTTTATTTGATCTTTCATGAAGATAGAGCAGAATTGAGGACACGTCAACAATTTCTGCCGAAGGTGGTTCATCTTTCCACATGGTGCCTTTGGCCACTGACACCTTCGTTGAGTCAAAGTCTCTGGCTGTGGTCAGAACTTTGAAAATGTATGTCACCAGAACGGTTCAGATTAGGAAAACAGAGGCTCTGTTTGTCCTGTATGCTCCCAAAAGGATTTGGTGTCCTGCTTCCATGCAGACCATTATGCGCTGGATCTGTGGTAAGATTCAGCATGCTCGTTCCACGGCAGGATTGCCGTTACTGAAGTAGGTGAAGACCCATTCTACTAGAAAGGTGGGTTCATCCTTGGCAGCTGGTCGGGGAGTCTCGGCATTGCAACTTTGCCGAGCAGCTATTTAGTAAACACTTTTGCTAAGTTTTACAAGTTTGATACCTTGGCTGATGATAACCTTAAGTTTGGTCATTCGGTGCTGCAGAGTCGTACGCACTCTCCCACCCGTTCAAGAGCTTTGGTATAACCCCATGGTTCTTAATGTGACCCCAGCATCCTCTAGGTCGTATGAGAAAATAGGATTTTAATACCTACCGGTAAATCCTTTTCTCTTAGTCTGTAGAGGATGCTGGGCACCCATCCCAGTCCATACTGTGTCTGCAGTTATTACTTGTGGTTATACACATGTTGTGTTATGGTTCTGGTCAGCTTTTTGCTGCAATTGTTCATGCCGTTGGCTTGTGTTCTGTTGAATGCCACGTTCTGCGGCATGTTTAAGGTGTGAGCTGGTAAGATGCTCACCTTAGTTTAACAATAAATCCTTTCCTCGAAATGTCCGTCTCCCTGGGCACAGTTCCTATAACTGGAGTCTGGAGGAGGGGCATAGAGGGAGGAGCCAGTTCACACCCTTTGAAAGTCTTAAAGTGCCCATGTCTCTTGCGGATCCCGTCTATACCCCATGGTTCTTAATGTGACCCCAGCATCCTCTACGGACTAAGAGAAAAGAATGCCCTTGCGCACTATCCTGACTTCTCCTCCCGTCTGCTTACTTTGTGCCTTCCAACGCACAATGCGAACTACAGGTGGTGCTGCAGGGCCCACACCCTTTTACTTGCCTTACAGAACAGCTCTGGAGCTGTTACAGTGCCCAGCTGCTGCAAGAAATCAGCTTGAATGCTTCAGGGGATGGGGCATGGCCAACATGAGCCCCACACCAAAGGAGGGTGGGGGTGTTTAATGTGAACTAGGGGTCATCCAAGCACTGCAAAAGGCCGCCATGCCCTGCATGCCCCTTTTCTCTTTTCATATGCAGATGAGGGTTCCAGTCAACTTTGGCCCACTGCTTGGATAACATCACCGTATGCAAATCCGTCTGCTGCAGACCTTCCCCCAGGAATGCTTGTACTAGTTGTTGCATATGGTGCTTCAGTATTAGGCAGCCTTCCGCCCTCCCATGTTCATCTGAAAAGATGTGGTCTCCCTGCAGTTGTTGTCCCCAGGCGAGAGTTCCCTTGTGCTTCCTCAGTTGAATCTCCTTAACTTGACGGGGGAGGTGCTGCCCGAGCAGCCCTCCCCAGCCCTATCCCAACTCATATTTATTTTGCATATGAGATCTCTTGATCATGAAGATTGTTCTCACAGGGTGAGGTTCATCCATTATATTTTAAAATAGGAAGGTACGAATTACATATTTGAATTGCATCTATGTGCTGGATTCAAATGTCCCCCCCCCCCCCTTCCTTTCTCAATTGTGCCCGTCAGCAGCTATTCTAAGGTTGCTGCCAATGGGTGTGACACATTAATTTCTTCTGTGGGGTACACTGGACTCCACAAGGATTCACATTGGGGTGTAGAGTAGGATCTTGATCTGAGGCACCAACCGGCTCAAGGCTTTTGACTGTTCCCAAGAAGCTCAGTGCATTCTCCTCTATAACCCCGCTTCCATGAACAGGGAGCTCAGTTTGTAGTTGGTGCCTTCAGTAGCAGGCCAATTAACAGGGGCCTGCCTCAGGCAGCCTATTCTTAGCTATTAATTTTGACAAGAAAAGAAGAACTTGTTTTATGAGAATCTACAAGGGCTGCAGCAGGCTAGGTCTAATAGACATCTTTACTGCAGCTTCATCACTCCCAGCGGCGCTGTATACTCCCGTGCCCTGGTTGCTGGGTCACTGCAGCGGAGGCTCCGGTTTCATCCTAAGGTCAGTCACACACACACCACCCTTCCGGATCACGAGGCCGCTGATGAAGGGGAGCGAGGCCGTAGGGGGTGGGCCGTGTGCGCACTGCGGTGGACACTGATTACTGGGCAGCCGCTCCACTAGCCACCAGGTACAGTTAAGGAGCACAGGTCTGGGGTTTTTTCTCCTATATTAACCCAATTTTGTACTGCCCGCAGCGCATTGTGATAGGTAATAGGGCCTGATTCAGGTTGGATTGCAATCACAATAAGCGATCCAACTGCAAAAATTGCTAAGAGCATACGCATGTGCCTGCATTTTCTGCGGCACCCCGCAGAGAATGTGATCGCCTCTGCCTGTCAATCAAGGCGGGGAAGGGGGGGAGAGGTGGGTCAGCAACACTCCATTTCCAAGTCAGGGATGGAGCGGTGCGGGGGCAAGGCTTCAAAATGGGGTCTGCAACGGAGGAGACACAGGGGGCGTGGTCACAGCGACTGTATGACATCACATTCAGCCGCTGTGATCACAAAAATGGTGGCGGCTTCCTGCGCGCACATACAGTCTGCACCAGCAGGAGCCTACACCATTTTTTATGATCACGCTGAACTGCAGTGCGACTGCAATTACAGCATGGTCAAGAAGGGAGGCGTCATGCTGGGTGGCCATGCCCTGTCACTTTGCAGGAGCCAGCACCGCTCACACACTAGTCCCCGGGTGCAGCCCCCAACCCCCGGGACACCCGGAGCAACAAAATGTAGATTCAGGCCACCAGGCCACGCCCCTACCTATGAAACCATGCCTCCTTTTTACCATTGCACTGCTTATCTGCGCGCACTGCATTACAATCTCCCTCGCCACCTCTCTGGGTGTCACCAGTGATAGTGACACCTCTACCATGCTTGTAGCAGCTGGTCCTAAGATCTACGCCTCAAACCCTGAGTGTTTGCCCTTGTGACTTGTTGATCATCATAGCGAAGCAGATGCTTACAGAAAACTGCAGGGGCTTAGATTGAAAATAAAAAAATTGATGGGTATAAGGTAAAGAGGAGCGGGTTCGGTTCTCCGAGAACCGAATTCCCCACGAACTCCACGTGGTTTACACTGGTCCGAGGCAGGCTCGGTTGTTCCCGCCTGACTCGGAAAACCTGAACAAGGGAAAATGTCATCATCCTGCTGTCGGATTCTCGCGAGATTCGGATTCCATATAAAGAGCTGCGCGTTGCTGCCATTTTTACTCGTGCATTGAAGAGAGAGCGGAGAGGACGTGGCTATGTTCTCTCAGTGGAAATCTCAATATCAGTGCTCAGTATCAGTGGTTACTTATTGCTGCTCAGTAATACTAGTAGTGTGTCTCTCCTGCTCAGTGTCAGTTCTCAGTAGTATCCTCATCAGTGCTCAGTATCACTGTTCATTGTCTTGTGCTGCATTGTGTTGCTCAGCATACTACAGTACATTACTAATAGTCCAGTGCTGCATCTTGCTGCTCAGTGTCAGTTCTAGTATCCTCATCAGTGCTCACTATCACTGCTCATTGCATTGTGGTGTTCTGTATACTACAATAACATAGTAATATAGTAACATAGTTTTTGAGGTTGAATAGAGGCAAATTGCCCATCGTGTTCAACCTGTTTTAAGTTGTGATGATTCTACATACTTGCTGAATAATGTTTTATGACTAGTTAGCTACTATAACTCATGTTACCCCCGGATTAACCATGTTGATATTTTAAGTATTATAACCTTGGATAGCTTTTTCATTCAGAAATGTATCCATTCCTTTTTTAAATCCAATTACAGAGTCCGCCATTACCACCTTCCCTGGCAGGGAATTCCACATCCTGATTGCCCTAACAGTGAAGAAACCTTTCCTCCATTGCGTTCTGAACTTTCCTCCAGTCGCAGCGAGTGACCACGTGTTCTTTTAATAAATAATTCCTCTGATAACTCTTTGTTATGTATCTTTACATATTTGAAGATATTAATAATATCTCCTCTTAGGCACCTCTTTTCTAGTGTATAAATATTCAGCCTAGTAAGTCTTTCCTTATAGTCCAGTACTTTTAGGCCTTTAATCAATTTAGTCTTCAGGATCTCTTACACTTCCATGAGCAGCAGAGTAGTGCAATGGAAGCATGCTGGGCCCATAACCCAGAGGTCAATTGATCGAAACTATCCTCTGCTATGTGCATTTTTTTTTTTATAATTAAAGTAATCAAAAACTGGGATTGATATTTTGGCTCTTTTATTTTTACTTAAAGTACAATAACTTTTATCATTTTAATTTGTTTTAATAGTATATTGACAGCATTGTTTTCTTTAAAAAATCCACTTAATTTTCTTTACCCTATTACTGAAATGGTAATTGACAAAAACAAACTACATTGTCACCAGAAGAGCAATGCAAAATGTACAAGTGATATATGAAAATCATCTTCCATCTTGAATTTCAATGATGCATTGGGACAACAATTTGTGAGAAACATCTTCACCCATAAAGAAAGATTTTCTTAATTCCTTACCTGTGTGCTGATTAGATATCACCTTGTTTTCACATTAAACAGACTTCCCCATGAGGAAGCAGCAATGATGCAGTGACATTTCCTGGTGTCAACCTGTATTATTTCAGTAGACATTGAAATGAGGATGCATCTTTGATGCCTTTCCAATGAAGCAAGTTTAATTCAGTAATAGGTGAAAAACCATTCCTACAAAGGTGTTAATCAGAGACTTGGCTTTGTGGACACTTTTCAGAGAGCAAATTTGTTAGCATAAACATAAAATCAGAAAATGAAGAGCTGTTTAATCACTCAATTGGACTTTTCTGCCAGCATAATTTTTTTTCTCTGCAACTCACTGCTAAATTGTGCTTCCTAGCTGTTTTTTTATAAAATCACTTAATCAAATCTAACTCTGATTACATCAGAGAAGGCCAGGTACCCTACACCATAAGGGTTTTTTTTGAAATTTTGACTTGTCTACTTAAAGATCACCAAAATCTGATTACAAGGTCAATTACATCCCTGGGTGGGATTGAACCACCAACCTTTTGGTTAATAGCCAAACATGCTAACCGATTGCGCCACAGAGACACCTTGCAAAAGTCAATACTGACAAAGGCTAATAAGCATTCATCTAGAACGTTTCCTAGAAAAACTTTAAAAAGTCAATAATCTGGAGAATTTTTGTAAGAAACACATTGGTACTTTCCCATGATGAGTGAGTGCTTCAGGATTTCTTGCACTTACATGGGCTATTAACCAAAAGGTTGGTGGTTCAATCCCACCCAGGGATGTAATTGACCTTGTCATCAGATTTTGGTGATCTTTAAGTAGACAAGTCAAAATTTCAAACCCCCTCTTATGGTGTAGGGTACCTGGCCTTCTCTGACGTAATCAGAGTTAGATTTAATTAAGTGATTTTATAAAAAACAGCTAGGAAGCACAATTTAGCAGTGGGTTGCAGAGAAAAAAATAACATTTTAAACCTACCGGTAATTTTTTTTTCTCGTAGTCCGTAGAGGATGATGGGGACTCCGTAAGGACCATGGGGGATAGACGGGCTCCGCAGCAGACATGGGCACTTTAAGAAAGACTTTAGATCTGGGTGTGCACTGGCTCCTCCCTCTATGCCCCTCCTCCATACCTCAGTTAGAGAAACTGTGCCCAGAGGAGACGGACAGTACGAGGAAAGGATTTTTGTTAATCCAAGGTCAAGATTCATACCAGCCACACCAATCACACCGTATAACTTGTGATATACTACCCAGTTAACAGTATGAAAACAACATAGCATCAGTCCAAGACCGATGAAAACTAACATATAACCCTTATGTAAGCAATAACTATATACAAGTCTTGCAGAAGTAGACCGCACTTGGGACGGGCACCCAGCATCCTCTACGGACTACGAGAAAAAGATTTACCGGTAGGTTTAAAATCTTATTTTCTCTTACGTCCTAGAGGATGCTGGGGACTCCGTAAGGACCATGGGGATTATACCAAAGCTCCCAAACGGGCAGGAGAGTGCGGATGACTTTGCAGCACCGATTGAGCAAACAGGAGGTCCTCCTCAGCCAGGGTATCAAACTTATAGAACTTTGCAAAGGTGTTTGAACCAACTTTGACCCACTGCTTGGATGACATCACCATATGCAAATCCATCTGCGGCAGGCCTTCCCCCAGGAATGCTTGCACTAGTTGTTGCATTTGGTTTGTTGTTTGGGGGTGCTTCAGTATTAGGCAGCCTTCTGCCCTCCCATGTTCATCTGAAAATATGTGTTCTCCCTGCAGTTGTTGTCCCCAGATGAGAGTACCCTTGTGCTGCCTCAGTTGAATCTCCTTTACTTGACAGAGATGTGCCTGAGCAGCGGCCCTCCCCAGCCCTATCCCAAATCATACTTATTTTGCATAGGAGATACCATGGTCATGAAGATTGTTCTCCCAGGGTGAGGTTCATTCATTGCATTCTGGGTATGCTGACCCCTGTGATTTCCCCAAATGTGGGAAACTCAACTGCATTATTTGTGGTAGTGGGGGACTGTGTTTGTGCTTTCCTCTGGTCAGCTCTGGTAAAAGTCAGATTTCTTTGTCTCAGATCTTCCTCTAGCCTTGTTCTTCTTTCGAGAGTTCCCTTGTGCTGCCTCAGTTGGATCTCCTTCACTTGACAGGGGGGTGCCCGAGCAGCGACCCTCCCCAGCTCTAGCCCAACTCCTACTTACCTGCCAGGTGAGATACTATGATCATGAAGATGCTTCTCCCAGGGCAAGGCTCACCCATTGCACTCTGGGTGTGCTGCCCCTGCGATTTCCCCAAATGTGGGAAACTTGACTGCATAATTTGTGTTTCCCCTGGTCGGCTCTCATATAATTCAGATCTCTTTGTCTCAGGTCTCTCTCCAGCCTAGTTTGCTGTCTGTTTCCACTTCTTTTTTCTTGAGCCCCTCCCTTCTATACCCTTGTGCACTATCCTGACTTCTCCCGTCTGCTTACTTTGTGCCTTCCAACGCACAATGCAAACTACAGGTAGTGCTGCAGGGCCCACACCCTTTTACTTGCTTTACAGAGCAGCTCTGGAGCTGTTACAGTGCCCAGCTGCTGCAAGAAATCAGCTTGAATGCTTCAGGGGCTGGGGCATAGCCAACATGAGCCCCACACCGAAGGAGGGTGGAGGTGTTTAATGCGAACTAGGGGTCATCCAAGCGCCGCAAAAGGCCGCCATGCCCTGCACACCCCTTTATTCTTTTCATATGCAGACGAGGGTTGAAGCCAACTTTGACCCACTGCTTGGATGACATCACCATATTCAAATCCATCTGCTGCAGGCCTTCCCCCAGGAATGCTTGCACTAGTTGTTGCATTTGGTTTGTTGTTTGGGGGTGCTTCAGTATTAGGCAGCCTTCTGCCCTCCCATGTTCATCTGAAAATATGTGTTCTCCCTGCAGTTGTTGTCCCCAGATGAGAGTTCCCTTGTGCTGCCTCAGTTGAATCTCCTTTACTTGACAGAGATGTGCCTGAGCAGCGGCCCTCCCCAGCCCTATCCCAAATCATACTTATTTTGCATAGGAGATACCATGGTTATGAAGATTGTTCTCCCAGGGTTAGGTTCATTCATTGCATTCTGGGTATGCTGACCCCTGTGATTTCCCCAAATGTGGGAAACTCAACTGCATTATTTGTGGTAGTGGGGGACTGTGTTTGTGCTTTCCTCTGGTCAGCTCTGGTAAAAGTCAGATTTCTTTGTCTCAGATCTTCCTCTAGCCTTGTTCTTCTTTCGAGAGTTCCCTTGTGCTGCCTCAGTTGGATCTCCTTCACTTGACAGGGGGGTGCCCGAGCAGCGACCCTCCCCAGCTCTAGCCCAACTCCTACTTACCTGCCAGGTGAGATACTATGATCATGAAGATGCTTCTCCCAGGGCAAGGCTCACCCATTGCACTCTGGGTGTGCTGCCCCTGCGATTTCCCCAAATGTGGGAAACTTGACTGCATAATTTGTGTTTCCCCTGGTCGGCTCTCATATAATTAAGATCTCTTTGTCTCAGGTCTCTCTCCAGCCTAGTTTGCTGTCTGTTTCCACTTCTTTTTTCTTGAGCCCCTCCCTTCTATACCCTTGTGCACTATCCTGACTTCTCCCGTCTGCTTACTTTGTGCCTTCCAACGCACAATGCAAACTACAGGTAGTGCTGCAGGGCCCACACCCTTTTACTTGCTTTACAGAGCAGCTCTGGAGCTGTTACAGTGCCCAGCTGCTGCAAGAAATCAGCTTGAATGCTTCAGGGGCTGGGGCATAGCCAACATGAGCCCCACACCGAAGGAGGGTGGAGGTGTTTAATGCGAACTAGGGGTCATCCAAGCGCCGCAAAAGGCCGCCATGCCCTGCACACCCCTTTTTTCTTTTCATATGCAGACGAGGGTTGAAGCCAACTTTGACCCACTGCTTGGATGACATCACCATATGCAAATCCATCTGCTGCAGGCCTTCCCCCAGGAATGCTTGCACTAGTAGTTGCATTTGGTTCGTTGTTTGGGGGTGCTTCAGTTTTAGGCAGCCTTCTGCCCTCCCATGTTCATCTGAAAATATGTGTTCTCCCTGCAGTTGTTGTCCCCAGATGAGAGTTCCCTTGTGCTGCCTCAGTTGAATCTCCTTTACTTGACAGAGATGTGCCTGAGCAGCGGCCCTCCCCAGCCCTATCCCAAATCATACTTATTTTGCATAGGAGATACCTTGGTCATGAAGATTGTTCTCCCAGGGTGTGGTTCATTCATTGCATTCTGGGTATGCTGACCCCTGTGATTTCCCCAAATGTGGGAAACTCGACTGCATTATTTGTGGTAGTGGGGGACTGTGTTTGTGCTTTCCTCTGGTCAGCTCTGGTAAAAGTCAGATTTCTTTGTCTCAGATCTTCCTCTAGCCTTGTTCTTCTTTCGAGAGTTCCCCTGTGCTGCCTCAGTTGGATCTCCTTCACTTGACAGGGGGTGCCCAAGCAGCAATCCTCCACAGCTCTAGCCCAACTCCTACTTACCTGCCAGGTGAGATACTATGATCTTCACTGTTAGGGCAATCAGGATGTGGAATTCCCTGCCAGGGAAGGTGGTAATGGCGGACTCTGTAATTGGATTTAAAAAAGGAATGGATACATTTCTGAATGAAAAAGCTATCCAAGGTTATAATACTTAAAATATCAACATGGTTAATCCGGGGGTAACATGAGTTGTAGTAGTTAACTAGTCATAAAACATTATTCAGCAAGTATGTAGAATCATCACAACTTAAAACAGGTTGAACACGATGGGCAATTTGCCTCTTTTCAACCTCAAAAACTATATTACTATATGTTACTATATTACTATGTTACTGTAGTATACAGAACACCACAATGTAATGAGCAGTGATAGTGAGCACTGATGAGGATACTAGAACTGACACTGAGCAGCAAGATGCAGCACTGGACTATTAGTAATGTACTGTAGTATGCTGAGCACCACAATGCAGCACAAGACAATGAGCAGTGATACTGAGCACTGATGAGGATACTACTGAGAACTGACACTGAGCAGGAGAGACACACTACTAGTATTACTGAGCAGCAATAAGTAACCACTGATACTGAGCACTGATATTGAGATTTCCACTGAGAGAACATAGCCACGTCCTCTCCGCTCTCTCTTCAATGCACGAGTAAAAATGGCGGCAACGCGCAGCTCTTTATATGAAATCCGAATCTCGCGAGAATCCGACAGCGGGATGATGACATTTTCCCTTGTTCAGGTTTTCCGAGTCAGGCGGGAACAACCGAGCCTGCCTCGGACCAGTGTAAACCACGTGGAGTTCGTGGGGAATTCGGTTCTCGGAGAACCGAACCCGCTCCTCTCTACCTTATACCCATACATTTTTTTATTTTCAATCTAAGCCCCTGCAGTTTTCTGTAAGCATCTGCTTCGCTATGATGATCAACAAGTCACAAGGGCAAACACTCAGGGCTTGAGGCGTAGATCTTAGGACCAGCTGCTACAAGCATGGCAGAGGTGTCACTATCACTGGTGACACCCAGAGAGGTGGCGAAGGAGATTGTAATGCAGTGCGCGCAGATAAGCAGCGCAATGGTAAAAAGGAGGCATGGTTTCATAGGTAGGGGCGTGGCCTGGTGGCCTGAATCTACATTTTGTTGCTCCGGGTGTCCCGGGGGTTGGGGGCTGCACCCGGGGACTAGTGTGTGAGCGGTGCTGGCTCCTGCACAGTGACAGGACATGGCCACCCAGCATGACGCCTCCCTTCTTGACCAATCTGTAATTGCAGTCGCACTGCAGTTCAGCGTGATCATAAAAAATGGTGTAGCCTCCTGCTGGTGCAGACTGTATGTGCGCGCAGGAAGCCGCCACCATTTTTGTGATCACAGCGGCTGAATGTGATGTCATACAGCCGCTGTGACCACGCCCCCTGTGTCTCCTCCGTTGCAGACCCCATTTTGAAGCCTTGCCCCCGCACCGCTCCATCCCTGACTTGGAAATGGAGTGTTGCTGACCCCCCTCTCCCCCCCTGCCCCGATTGACAGGCAGAGGCGATCGCATTCTCTGCGGGGTGCCGCAGAAAATGCAGGCACATGCGTATGCTCTTAGCAATTTTTGCAGTTGGATCGCTTATTGTGATTGCAATCCAACCTGAATCAGGCCCTATTACCTATCACAATGCGCTGCGGGCAGTACAAAATTGGTTTAATATGGGAGAAAAAACCCCAGACCTGTGCTCCTTAACTGTACCTGGTGGCTCGTGGAGCGGCTGCCCAGTAATCAGTGTCCACGCCAGTGCGCACACGGTCCACCCCCTACGGCCACGCTCCCCTTCATCAGCGGCCTCGTGATCTGGAAGGGCGGTGCGTGTGTGACTGACCTTAGGAAGAAACCGGAGCCTCCGCTGCAGTGACCCAGCAACCAGGGCACGGGAGTATACAGCGCCGCTGGGAGTGATGAAGCTGCAGTAAAGATGTCTATTAGACCTAGCCTGCTGCAGCCCTTGTAGATTCTCATAAAAAAAGTTCTTATTTTCTTGTCAAAATTAATAGCTAAGAATAGGCTGCCTGAGGCAGGCCCCTGTTAAGTGGCCTGCTACTGAAGGCACCAACTACAAACTGAGCTCCCTGTTCATGGAAGCGGGGTTATAGAGGAGAATGCGCTGAGCATCTTGGGAACAGTCAAAAGCTTTGAGCCGGTTGGTGCCTCAGATCAAGATCCTACTCTACACCCCAATGTGAATCCTTGTGGAGTCCAGTGTACCCCACAGAAGAAATTAATGTGTCACACCCATTGGCAGCAACCTTAGAATAGCTGCTGACGGGCACAATTGAGAAAGGAAGGGGGGGGGGGACATTTGAATCCAGCACATAGATGCAATTCAAATATGTAATTTGAACCTTCCTATTTTAAAATATAATGGATGAACTTCACCCTGTGATAACAATCTTCATGATATAGAGATCTCATATGCAAAATAAGTATGAGTTGGGATAGGGCTGGGGAGGGTGGCTGCTCGGGCAAGCCCCTCCCCCGTCAAGTTAAGGAGATTCAACTGAGGAAGCACAAGGGAACTCTCGTCTGGGGACAACAACTGCAGGGAGACCACATTTTTTCAGATGAACATGGGAGGGCGGAAGGCTGCCTAATACTGAAGCACCATCAAATATCAAACCATATGCAATAACTAGTACAAGCATTCCTGGGGGAAAGTCTGCAGGAGACGAATTTGCATACAGTGATGTCATCCAAGCAGTGGGCCAAAGTTGGCTGGAACCCTCATCTGCATATGAAAAGAGAAAAGGGTTATGCAGGGCATGGCGGCCTTTTGCGGCGCTTGGATGACCCCTAGTTCGCATTAAACACCTCCACCCTCCTTCGGTGTGGGGCTCATGTTGGCTATGCCCCAGCCCCTGAAGCATTCAAGCTGATTTCTTGCAGCAGCTGGGCACTGTAACAGCTCCAGAGCTGCTCTGTAAGGCAAATAAAAGGGTGTGGGCCCTGCAGCACTACCTGTAGTTCGCATTGTGCGTTGGAAGGCACAAAGTAAGCAGACGGGAGAAGTCAGGATAGTGCGCAAGGGCATAGAAGGGAGCGGCTCAAGAAAAGAGAAGTGGAAACAGACAGCAAACTAGGCTGGAGAGAGACCTGAGACAAAGAGATCTGAATTATACGAGAGCCGACCAGGGGAAACACAAATTATGCAGTCAAGTTTCCCACATTTGGGGAAATCGCAGGGGCAGCACACCCAGAGTGCAATGGGTGAGCCTTGCCCTGGGAGAAGCACCTTCAAGATCATAGTATCTCACCTGGCAGGTAAGTAGGAGTTGGGCTAGAGCTGGGGAGGGTCGCTGCTCGGGCACCCCCCTGTCAAGTGAAGGAGATCCAACTGAGGCAGCACAATGGAACTCTCGAAAGAAGAACAAGGCTAGAGGAAGATCTGAGACAAAGAAATCTGACTTTTACCAGAGCTGACCAGCGGAAAACACAAACACAGTCCCCCACTACCACAAATAATGCAGGCGAGTTTCCCACATTTGGGTAAATCACAGGGGTCAGCATACCCAGAATGCAATGAATGAACCTCACCCTGGGTGAACAATTTTCATGACCATGGTGTCTCCTATGCAAAATAAGTATGATTTGGGATAGGGCTGGGGAGGGCCGCTGCTCAGGCACATCTCTGTCAAGTAAAGGAGATTCAACTGAGGCAGCACAAGGGAACTCTCATCTGGGGACAACAACTGCAGGGAGAACACATATTTTCAGATGAACATGGGAGGGCAGAAGGCTGCCTAATACTGAAGCACCCCCAAACAACAAACCAAATGCAACAACTAGTGCAAGCATTCCTGGGGGAAGGCCTGCAGCAGATGGATTTGCATATGGTGATGTTATCCAAGCAGATGTGGGTTCCAGCCAACTTTGGCCCACTGCTTGGATGACATCACTGTATGCAAATCCGTCTTCTGCAGACCTTCCCCCAGGAATGCTTGTACTAGTTGTTGCATTTGGTTTGTTGTTTGGGGGTGCTTCAGTATTAGGCAGCCTTCTGCCCTCCCATGTTCATCTGAAAATATGTGTTCTCCCGGCAGTTGTTGTCCCCAGATGAGAGTTCCCTTGTGCTGCCTCAGTTGAATCTCCTTTACTTGACAGAGATGTGCCTGAGCAGCGGCCCTCCCCAGCCCTATCCCAAATCATACTTATTTTGCATAGGAGATACCATGGTCATAAAGATTGTTCTCCCAGGGTGAGGTTCATTCATTGCATTCTGGGTATGCTGACCCCTGTGATTTCCCCAAATGTGGGAAACTCAACTGCATTATTTGTGGTAGTGGGGGACTGTGTTTGTGTTTTCCTCTGGTCAGCTCTGGTAAAAGTCAGATTTCTTTGTCTCAGATCTTCCTCTAGCCTTGTTCTTCTTTCGAGAGTTCCATTGTGCTGCCTCAGTTTGATCTCCTTCACTTGACAGGGGGGTACCCGAGCAGCGACCTCCCCAGCTCTAGCCCAACTCCTACATACCTGCCAGGTGAGATACTATGATCATGAAGGTGCTTCTCCCAGGGCAAGGCTCACCCATTGCACTCTGGGTGTGCTGCTCCTGCGATTTCCCCAAATGTGGGAAACTTGACTGCATAATTTGTGTTTCCCCTGGTCGGCTTTCGTATAATTCAGATCTCTTTGTCTCAGGTCTCTCTCCAGCCTAGTTTGCTGTCTGTTTCCACTTCTCTTTTCTTGAGCCGCTGCCTTCTATGCCCTTGTGCACTCTCCTGACTTCTCCTGTCTGCTTACTTTGTGCCTTGCAACGCACAATGCAAACTACAGGTAGTGCTGCAGGGCCCACACCCTTTTACTTGCATTTCAGAGCAGCTCTGGAGCTGTTACAGTGCCCAGCTGCTGCAAGAAATCAGCTTGAATGCTTCAGGGGCTGGGGCATAGCCAACATGAGCCCCACACCGACGGAGGGTGGAGGTGTTTAATGCGAACTAAGGGTCATCCAAGCGCCGCAAAAGGCCGCCATGCCCTGCATACCCCTTTTCTCTTTTCATATGCAGATGAGGGTTCCAGCCAACTTTGGCCCACTGCTTGAATGACATCACCGTATGCAAATCCGTCTTCTGCAGACCTTCCCCCAGGAATGCTTGTACTAGTTGTTGCATTTGGTTTGTTGTTTGGGGTGCTTCAGTATTAGGCAGCCTTCTGCTCTCCCATGTTCATCTGAAAATATGTGTTCTCCCTGCAGTTGTTGTCCCCAGATGAGAGTTCTCTTGTGCTGCCTCAGTTGAATCTCCTTTACTTGACAGAGATGTGCCTGAGCAGCGGCCCTCCCCAGCCCTATCCCAAATCATACTTATTTTGCATAGGAGATACCATGGTCATGAAGATTGTTCTTCCAGGGTGAGGTTCATTCATTGCATTCTGGGTATGCTGACCCCTGTGATTTCCCCAAATGTGGGAAACTCGACTGCATTATTTGTGGTAGTGGGGGACTGTGTTTGTGCTTTCCTCTGGTCAGCTCTGGTAAAAGTCAGATTTCTTTGTCTCAGATCTTCCTCTAGCCTTGTTCTTTTTTTGAGAGTTTCCTTGTGCTGCCTCAGTTGGATTTCCTTCACTTGACAGGGGGGTGCCCGAGCAGCGACCCTCCCCAGCTCTAGCCCAACTCCTACTTACCTGCCAGGTGAGATACTATGATCAGGAAGGTGCTTCTCCTAGGGCAAGGCTCACCCATTGCACTCTGGGTGTGCTGCTCCTACGATTTCCCCAAATGTGGGACACTTGACTACATAATTTGTGTTTCCTCTGGTCGGCTACTCGTATAATTCAGATCTCTTTGTCTCAGGTCTCTCTCCAGCCTAGTTTGCTGTCTGTTTCCACTTCTCTTTTCTTGAGCCCCTCCCTTCTATGCCCTTGTGCACTCTCCTGACTTCTCCTGTCTGCTTACTTTGTGCCTTCCAACGCACAATGCAAACTACAGGTAGTGCTGCAGGGTCAACACCCTTTTACTTGCCTTACAGAGCAGCTCTGGAGCTGTTACAGTGCCCAGCTGCTGCAAGAAATCAGCTTGAATGCTTCAGGGGCTGGGGCATAGCCAACATGAGCCCCACACCGACGGAGGGTGGAGGTGTTTAATGCGAACTAAGGGTCATCCAAGCGCCGCAAAAGGCCGCCATGCCCTGCATACCCCTTTTCTCTTTTCATATGCAGATGAGGGTTCCAGCCAACTTTGGCCCACTGCTTGGATGACATCACCGTATGCAAATCCGTCTTCTGCAGACCTTTTCCCAGGAATGCTTGTACTAGTTGTTGCATTTGGTTTGTTGTTTGGGGTGCTTCAGTATTAGGCAGCCTTCTGCTCTCCCATGTTCATCTGAAAATATGTGTTCTCCCTGCAGTTGTTGTCCCCAGATGAGAGTTCCCTTGTGCTGCCTCAGTTGAATCTCCTTTACTTGACAGAGATGTGCCTGAGCAGCGGCCCTCCCCAGCTCTATCCCAAATCATACTTATTTTGCATAGGAGATACCATTGTCATGAAGATTGTTCTCCCAGGGTGAGGTTCATTCATTGCATTCTGGGTATGCTGACCCCTGTGATTTCCCCAAATGTGGGAAACTCGACTGCATTATTTGTGGTAGTGGGGGACTGTGTTTGTGCTTTCCTCTGGTCAGCTCTGGTAAAAGTCAGATTTCTTTGTCTCAGATCTTCCTCTAGCCTTGTTCTTTTTTCGAGAGTTTCCTTGTGCTGCCTCAGTTGGATCTCCTTCACTTGACAGGGGGGTGCCCGAACAGCGACCCTCCCCAGCTCTAGCCCAACTCCTACTTACCTGCCAGGTGAGATACTATTATCAGAAAGGTGCTTCTCCCAGGGCAAGGCTCACCCAATGCACTCTGGGTGTGCTGCTCCTACGATTTCCCCAAATGTGGGTCACTTGATTACATAATTTGTGTTTCCTCTGGTCGGCTCTCGTATAATTCAGATCTCTTTGTCTCAGGTCTCTCTCCAGCCTAGTTTGCTGTCTGTTTCCACTTCTCTTTTCTTGAGCCGCTCCCTTCTATGCCCTTGTGCACTATCCTGACTTCTCCCGTCTGCTTACTTTGTGCCTTCCAACGCACAATGCAAACTACAGGTAGTGCTGCAGGGCCCACACCCTTTTACTTGCTTTACAGAGCAGCTCTGGAGCTGTTACAGTGCCCAGCTGCTGCAAGAAATCAGCTTGAATGCTTCAGGGGCTGGGGCATAGCCAACATGAGCCCCACACCGAAGGAAGGTGGAGGTGTTTAATGCGAACTAGGGGTCATCCAAGCGCCGCAAAAGGCCGCCATGCCCTGCACACCCCTTTTTTATTTTCATATGCAGACGAGGGTTGAAGCCAACTTTGACCCACTGCTTGGATGACATCACCATATGCAAATCCATCTGCTGCAGGCCTTCCCCCAGGAATGCTTGCACTAGTAGTTGCATTTGGTTTGTTGTTTGGGGGTGCTTCAGTATTAGGCAGCCTTCTGCCCTCCCATGTTCATCTGAAAATATGTGTTCTCCCTGCAGTTGTTGTCCCCAGATGAGAGTTCCCTTGTGTTGCCTCAGTTGAATCTCCTTTACTTGACAGAGATGTGCCTGAGCAGCGGCCCTCCCCAGCCCTATCCCAAATCATACTTATTTTGCATAGGAGATACCATGGTCATGAAGATTGTTCTCCCAGGGTGAGGTTCATTCATTGCACTCTGGGTATGCTGACCCCTGTGATTTCCCCAAATGTGGGAAACTCGACTGCATTATTTGTGGTAGTGGGGGACTGCGTTTGTGCTTTCCTCTGGTCAGCTCTGGTAAAAGTCAGATTTCTTTGTCTCAGATCTTCCTCTAGCCTTGTTCTTCTTTCGAGAGTTCCCTTGTGCTGCCTCAGTTGGATCTCCTTCACTTGACAGGGGGTGCCCGAGCAGCAATCCTCCACAGCTCTAGCCCAACTCCTACTTACCTGCCAGGTGAGATACTATGATCTTCACTGTTAGGGCAATCAGGATGTGGAATTCCCTGCCAGGGAAGGTGGTAATGGCGGACTCTGTAATTGGATTTAAAAAAGGAATGGATACATTTCTGAATGAAAAAGCTATCCAAGGTTATAATACTTAAAATATCAACATGGTTAATCCGGGGGTAACATGAGTTATAGTAGCTAACTAGTCATAAAAAACATTATTCAGCAAGTATGTAGAATCATCACAACTTAAAACAGGTTGAACACGATGGGCAATTTGCCTCTATTCAACCTCAAAAACTATGTTACTATATGTTACTATATTACTATGTTACTGTAGTATACAGAACACCACAATGTAATGAGCAGTGATAGTGAGCACTGATGAGGATACTAGAACTGACACTGAGCAGCAAGATGCAGCACTGGACTATTAGTAATGTACTGTAGTATGCTGAGCACCACAATGCAGCACAAGACAATGAGCAGTGATACTGAGCACTGATGAGGATACTACTGAGAACTGACACTGAGCAGGAGAGACACACTACTAGTATTACTGAGCAGCAATAAGTAACCACTGATACTGAGCACTGATATTGAGATTTCCACTGAGAGAACATAGCCACGTCCTCTCCGCTCTCTCTTCAATGCACAAGTAAAAATGGCGGCAACGCGCAGCTCTTTATATGGAATCCGAATCTCGCGAGAATCCGACAGCGGGATGATGACATTTTCCCTTGTTCAGGTTTTCCGAGTCAGGCGGGAACAACCGAGCCTGCCTCGGACCAGTGTAAACCACGTGGAGTTCGTCGGGAATTCGGTTCTCGGAGAACCGAACCCGCTCCTCTCTACCTTATACCCATCAATTTTTTTATTTTCAATCTAAGCCCCTGCAGTTTTCTGTAAGCATCTGCTTCGCTATGATGATCAACAAGTCACAAGGGCAAACACTCAGGGCTTGAGGCGTAGATCTTAGGACCAGCTGCTACAAGCATGGCAGAGGTGTCACTATCACTGGTGACACCCAGAGAGGTGGCGAGGGAGATTGTAATGCAGGGCGCGCAGATAAGCAGTGCAATGGTAAAAAGGAGGCATGGTTTCATAGGTAGGGGCGTGGCCTGGTGGCCTGAATCTACATTTTGTTGCTCCGGATGTCCCGGGGGTTGGGGACTGCACCCGGGGACTAGTGTGTGTGCGGTGCTGGCTCCTGCACAGTGACAGGGCATGGCCACCCAGCATGACGCCTCCATTCTTGACCATGCTGTAATTGCAGTCGCACTGCAGTTCAGCGTGATCATAAAAAATGGTGTAGCCTCCTGCTGGTGCAGACTGTATGTGCGCGCAGGAAGCCGCCACCATTTTTGTGATCACAGCGGCTGAATGTGATGTCATACAGCCGCTGTGACCACGCCCCCTGTGTCTCCTCCGTTGCAGACCCCATTTTGAAGCCTTGCCCCCGCACCGCTCCATCCCTGACTTGGAAATGGAGTGTTGCTGACCCCCCTCTCCCCCCCCCCCGCCCCGACTGACAGGCAGAGGCGATCGCATTCTCTGCGGGGTGCCGCAGAAAATGCAGGCACATGCGTATGCTGTTAGCAATTTTTGCAGTTGGATCGCTTATTGTGATTGCATTCCAACCTGAATCAGGCCCTATTACCTATCACAATGCGCTGCGGGCAGTACAAAATTGGGTTAATATAGGAGTAAAACTCCCAGACCTGTGCTCCTTAACTCTACCTGGTGGCTAGTGGAGCGGCTGCCCAGTAATCAGTGTCCACGCCAGTGCGCACACGGTCCACCCCCTACGGCCACGCTCCCCTTCATCAGCGGCCTTGTGATCCGAAAGGGCGGTGTGTGTGTGACTGACCTTAGGAAGAAACTGGAGCCTCCGCTGCAGTGACCCAGCAACCAGGGCACGGGAGTATACAGCGCCGCTGGGAGTGATGAAGCTGCAGTAAAGATGTCTATTAGACCTAGCCTGCTGCAGCCCTTGTAGATTCTCATAAAACAAGTTCTTCTTTTCTTGTCAAAATTAATAGCTAAGAATAGGCTGCCTGAGGCAGGCCCCTGTTAAGTGGCCTGCTACTGAAGGCACCAACTACAAACTGAGCTCCCTGTTCATGGAAGCGGGGTTATAGAGGAGGATGCGCTGAGCATCTTGGGAACAGTCAAAAGCTTTGAGCCGGTTGGTGCCTCAGATCAAGATCCTACTCTACACCCCAATGTGAATCCTTGTGGAGTCCAGTGTACCCCACAGAAGAAATTAATGTGTCACACCCATTGGCAGCAACCTTAGAATAGCTGCTGACGGGCACAATTGAGAAAGGAAGGGGGGGGGGGACATTTGAATCCAGCACATAGATGCAATTCAAATATGTAATTTGTACCTTCCTATTTTAAAATATAATGGATGAACCTCACCCTGTGAGAACAATCTTCATGATCAAGAGATCTCATATGCAAAATAAGTATGAGTTGGGATAGGGCTGGGGAGGGTGGCTGCCCGGGCAGCCCCTCCCCCGTCAAGTTAAGGAGATTCAACTGAGGACGCACAAGGGAACTCTCGTCTGGGGACAACAACTGCAGGGAGACCACATCTGTTCAGATGAACATGGGAGGGTGGAAGGCTGCCTAATATTGAAGCACCATCAAATATCAAACCATATGCAACAACTAGTACAAGCATTCCTGGGGGAAGGTCTGCAGAAGACGGATTTGCATACGGTGATGTCATCCAAGATGTGGGCCAAAGTTGGCTGGAACCCTCATCTGCATATGAAAAGAGAAAAGGGGCATGCAGGGCATGGCGGCCTTTTGCGGTGCTTGGATGACCCCTAGTTCGCATTAAACACCCCCACCCTCCTTTGGTGTGTGGCTCATGTTGGCCATGCCCCATCCCCTGAAGCATTCAAGCTGATTTCTTGCAGCAGCTGGGCACTGTAACAGCTCCAGAGCTGTTCTGTAAGGCAAGTAAAAGGGTGTGGGCCCTGCAGCACCACCTGTAGTTCGCATTGTGCGTTGGAAGGCACAAAGTAAGCAGACGGGAGGAGAAGTCAGGATAGTGCGCAAGGGCATCCTTTTCTCTTAGTCCGTAGAGGATGCTGGGGTCACATTAAGAACCATGGGGTATAGACGGGATCCGCAAGAGACATGGGCACTTTAAGACTTTCAAAGGGTGTAAACTGGCTCCTCCCTCTATGCCCCTCCTCCAGACTCCAGTTATAGGAACTGTGCCCAGGGAGACGGACATTTCGAGGAAAGGATTTATTGTTAAACTAAGGTGAGCATCTTACCAAATCACACTTTAAGCATGCCGCAGAACGTGGCATTCAACAGAACACAAGCCAACGGCATGAACAATTGCAGCAAAAAGCTGACCAGAACCATAACATAACATGTGTATAACCACAAGTAATAACTGCAGACACAGTATGGACTGGGACGGGTGCCCAGCATCCTCTACGGACTAAGAGAAAAGGATTTTCCGGTAGGTATTAAAATCCTATTTTCTCATACGACCTAGAGGATGCTGGGGTCACATTAAGAACCATGGGGTTATACCAAAGCTCTTGAACGGGTGGGAGAGTGCGTACGACTCTGCAGCACCGAATGACCCAACTTGAGGTTATCATCAGCCAAGGTATCAAACTTGTAAAACTTAGCAAAAGTGTTTACTAAATAGCTGCTCGGCAAAGTTGCAATGCCGAGACTCCCCGACCAGCTGCCCAGGATGAACCCACCTTTCTAGTAGAATGGGTCTTCACCTAATTCAGTAACGGCAATCCTGCCATGGAATGAGCATGCTGAATCTTACCACAGATCCAGCGCATAATGGTCTACATGGAAGCAGGACACCCAATCCTGTTGGGAGCATACAGGACAAACAGAGCCTCTGTTTTCCTAATCTGAACCGTTCTGGTGACATAAATTTTCAAAGTTCTGACCACAGCCAGAGACTTTGACTCAACGAAGGTGTCAGTGGCCAAAGGCACCATGTGGAAAGATGAACCACCTTCGGCAGAAATTGTTGACGTGTCCTCAATTCTGCTCTATCTTCATGAAAGATCAAATAAAGGCTCTTGTGATACTGCATGGTTTGTACTGTTTTCCATGTGCTCCCAGATCTTTCAAGCAAGTAGCATGGTCAAGAAAGTTCTGTTTGAAAAGAAACAACATTTACTGTCATTGTTATAGAATTTGGGAGAAAAAACAAGAAGAAATCTGCACTGTTGACGCACTGGACAGAATGAATGAATCATAAAATATAACCTTTATTAAGTATGTATTAAAATTGGATAAATATTAATATTATTATCCCAAACTGCAGTGAAACATAAAGGTTAAAATCACAGAACTAACATACATGTGCATAAGAAGAATAAAGAGATGTGAAAAAAAGGTTTAAAAAGCGTGTCCGTGTGTGATTATTTTTGAAGGCACAACCCTGGCGGGGTTGTTTATATAGATATATATGTTGCTAATAATCACTTTCTAGCGTAATGTTATTAAATAGCTGTTAGTATCTATGTCGTCAGGTACCACTGGGTCGTATCCTATATACTCCCTTCACTCAATAGGGGTTACCTCCCGGGAAGCCATCCCCATTGGCGAATTTGTGGGGGTGATTGAGTATAACCGGTAAGCTAACCTCCAATTTGTGGGGTGCTTAGGTAGATGGGGATCACTTATTTCTCTGTGTCCCCTAAGACTATATTCCTAAATTCAATACCACAGGGGGATAGCTTTCTATATCGGATAAGGAATCACTTGATAGGGAAATCTCTATGCATCATGGAAAGATCATATTTATTAATATCCAAACTAAAAAAATGATGAATAGCTTTAATTTAGCTGTTTAGATATAGTTAATTGGCGAGATATACCAACAGGTGCGGTTGCCTTAAGGAATATGGCAATTCCAATATAAATAGCAGCCCTCCTTCATATAATCAGCCAGATCTTATTAAATCTGGTCCAGATATAGCCGTTCAGATATACTTAATTGACAACATATATCAATCGGTGGGGTTGCCTTAAGGAATATAGCAATTCCAATTCTCATATAAATAGCAACCTTCCTTCATATATTCAGCCAGATCTTATTTAATCTGATCTAGGCGTAGGCAATAATGCTTTCCTTAGAGGTATAGCCACCTCAATTCTTATTAGGAAGCAAAGTGTCTGTCATAATGGTTTATCCAATTCATCTAAGAAATAATATATTCCATGTGTCAGAGATTCATTACTCTCTATTTACACTGTTAAAGAGTTAATTCTTATTATGTTACAGTGTAATGAAATTATCATATAGGGAGATGTGGCAATTCCATGTGCTATATATATAATAACCCTTAGTGGTCCAGATTCCACAATGAGGAATTTTCTTATAAACCGCTGAAACACACAGCTGTTTGACTGACTTCCAAATATATCTATCTCACTTTGTAACAGTCTTATGATAGAGAAACTGTTACATATTCGGTCACTTAGTTATCTAAAGGTAAACAGACTCAGTGTGAGGGTAATATAATATATCAAATGCGCTGTCAATAATCGTGGTAACTGGTGTAATAATGTGGTATATTGAGTATGCTAGTAAGGCATATAACTGCTCTCCAGCCTTTAAGTGTTACCAATCAATTTGTTACACTGTAAAGGATTTATGGTGTCCTGTTAGGACATGCAGCTGCTAGGCTGACTCAAAGATTTATCCATTTGTAACAATTATGTAACAGTTATATACATGTTACTGGTATTACATAGAAATAGTATGACACAGGCCAGCAGTCCCATGTGTCTAGATTCCACAATAGGAGATTTTCTTTGTCTTATAAACTGCTGGAACACACAGCTGCTAGACTGACTTCAAATATATATATTACTTTGTAACAGTCTTATAGTAAAGAGACTGTTACACACTGTCATTTAGTTATCTCAAGGTTAGCAGATTCTGTGTGAGGATAGTGTTCTGTTAGAACATGCAGCTGCTAGGCTGACTCATAGAAAATGTATCCATTTGTAACAAATGACACATACAGCATTAAATTAATATCTATAGCAGCCCATGTGACATCTCTACTCTTATCATAATTGTCTGGTTATTGCCAATCTGGACAGCAGGAGTGATATATATTCACTAGTCCCAATATCCCATCATATAAATATACCCACACTGATATACTTTCTTATCAAGAGTTATTAGTAGCTATCTGTATGCACTTTAGACATTGTAATTGCTAAGTGACATCATATCTAGTGTATTCCTTTCTTATAGCTCAGCTTCTATTCCCTATTAGTGGAGACTAACAGCTAACATCATAATCATATATTTTTGTTTTATAACATTTCACATGAGTCAAATACACGCGGACACGCCGTGCCCTACACGTGTGTTTCACTGCATCTATGGCAACTTACATTAAAGCTAACAAGAAAGCACACTCGTTCTGTCTTTAAACTGATAAAAGAAACCCCAATAATATGGGGCATGCAAAAATTGAGATAAAACTCAGTTTTGCTCCTCTCCACGGAAATCTTTAATAAAAGGCGAAATATTTGTTAGTTCTGAAGAGAAACCAGAGCATGACCAAGATTCCACCTGTCGCCTGAGTGCCATGCCAGCAGTTCTCATTGAGCTCAAAGTGAGCACCCAATTTGAAAGAAAGAAAGCAGATTTCTCACCAGGCTTCCCCTAGCTATAAACATGGTTTGTACTCTTTTCCATGTGTTCCCAGATCTTTCAAGCAATTAGTATAGTCAAGAAAGTTCTGTTTGAAAAGAAACAAACATTTACTGTCATTTCTATGCAAATGAGCTTACATTAAAGCACACTCGTTCTATCTTTAAACAGATAAAATAAAACCCCAATAAGATGGGGCATGCAAAATTTGAGATAAAACTCAGTTTTGCTCCTCTCCACGGAAATCTTTAGTAAAAGGCGAAAGATTTGTTCGTTCTGAAGAGAAACCAGAGCATGACCAAGATTCCACCTGTCGCCTGAGTGCCATGCCAGCAGTCCTCATTCAGCTCAAAGTGAGCACCCAATTTGAAAGAAAGAAAGCAGATTTCTCACCAGGCTTCCCCTTGCTATAAGCATGGTTTGTACTCTTTTCCATGTGCTCCCAGATCTTTCAAGCAAGTAGCATGGTCAAGAAAGTTCTGTTTGAAAAGAAACAGACATTTACTGTCATTGTTATACAAATAAACTTACATTAAAGCCAACAAGAAAGCACACTCGTTCTGTCTTTAAACTGATAAAAGAAACCCCAATAATATGGGGCATGCAAAAATTGAGATAAAACTCAGTTTTGCTCCTCTCCACGGAAATCTTTAATAAAAGGCGAAAGATTTGTTCATTCTGAAGAGAAACCAGAGCATGACCAAGATTCCACCTGTCGCCTGAGTGCCATGCCAGCAGTCCTCATTCAGATCAAAGTGAGCGCCCAATTTGAAAGAAAGCAGATTTCTCACCTGGCTTCTCCTTGCTATAAGCATGGTTTGTACTGTATTCCATGTGCTCCCAGATCTTTCAAGCAAGTAGCATGGTCAAGAAAGTTCTGTTTGAAAAGAAACAAACATTTACTGTAATTTCTATGCAAATGAGCTTTCATTAAAGCACACTCATTCTATCTTTAAACCGATAAAAGAAAATCCAAAAAGATGGGGCATGCAAAAATTGAGGTAAAACTCAGTTTTGCTCCTCTCCACGGAAATCTTTAGTAAAAGGCGAAAGATTTGTTCGTTCTGAAGAGAAACCAGAGCATGACCAAGATTTTCATCTGAAAATATGTGTTCTCCCTGCAGTTGTTGTCCCCAGATGAGAGTTCCCTTGTGCTGCCTCAGCTGAATCTCCTTTACTTGACAGAGATGTGCCTGAGCAGCGGCCCTCCCCAGCCCTATCCCAAATCATACTTATTTTGCATAGGAGATACCATGGTCATGAAGATTGTTCTCCCAGGGTGAGGTTCATTCATTGCATTCTGGGTATGCTGACCCCTGTGATTTCCCCAAATGTGGGAAACTCGACTGCATTATTTGTGGTAGTGGGGGACTGTGTTTGTGCTTTCCTCTGGTCAGCTCTGGTAAAAGTCAGATTTCTTTGTCTCATATCTTCCTCTAGCCTTGTTCTTCTTTCGAGAGTTCCCTTGTGCTGCCTCAGTTGGATCTCCTTCACTTGACAGGGGGTGCCCGAGCAGCAATCCTCCACAGCTCTAGCCCAACTCCTACTTACCTGCCAGGTGAGATACTATGATCTTCACTGTTAGGGCAATCAGGATGTGGAATTCCCTGCCAGGGAAGGTGGTAATGGCGGACTCTGTAATTGGATTTAAAAAAGGAATGGATACATTTCTGAATGAAAAAGCTATCTAAGGTTATAATACTTAAAATATCAACATGGTTAATCCGGGGGTAACATGAGTTATAGTAGCTAACTAGTCATAAAACATTATTCAGCAAGTATGTAGAATCATCACAACTTAAAACAGGTTGAACACGATGGGCAATTTGCCTCTATTCAACCTCAAAAACTATGTTACTATATGTTACTATATTACTATGTTACTGTAGTATACAGAAAACCAAAATGCAATGAACAGTGATAGTGAGCACTGATGAGGATACTAGAACTGACACTGAGCAGCAAGATGCAGCACTGGACTATTAGTAATGTACTGTAGTATGCTGAGCACCACAATGCAGCACAAGACAATGAGCAGTGATACTGAGCACTGATGAGGATACTACTGAGAACTGACACTGAGCAGGAGAGACACACTACTAGTATTACTGAGCAGCAATAAGTAATCACTGATACTGAGCACTGATATTGAGATTTCCACTGAGAGAACATAGCCACGTCCATTCCGCTCTCTCTTCAATGCACGAGTAAAAATGGCGGCAACGCGCAGCTCTTTATATGGAATCCGAATCTCGCGAGAATCCGACAGCGGGATGATGACATTTTCCCTTGTTCAGGTTTTCCGAGTCAGGCGGGAACAACCGAGCCTGCCTCGGACCAGTGTAAACAACGTGGAGTTCGTGGGGAATTCGGTTCTCGGAGAACCGAACCCGCTCCTCTCTACCTTATACCAATCAATTTTTTTATTTTCAATCTAAGCCCCTGCAGTTTTCTGTAAGCATCTGCTTCGCTGTGATGATCAACAAGTCACAAGGGCAAACACTCAGGGCTTGAGGCGTAGATCTTAGGACCAGCTGCTACAAGCATGGCAGAGGTGTCACTATCACTGGTGACACCCAGAGAGGTGGCGAGGGAGATTGTAATGCAGTGCGCGCAGATAAGCAGCGCAATGGTAAAAAGGAGGCATGGTTTCATAGGTAGGGGCGTGGCCTGGTGGCCTGAATCTACATTTTGTTGCTCCGGGTGTCCCGGGGGTTGGGGGCTGCACCCGGGGACTAGTGTGTGAGCGGTGCTGGCTCCTGCACAGTGAAAGGGCATGGCCACCCAGCATGACGCCTCCCTTCTTGACCATGCTGTTATTGCAGTCGCACTGCAGTTCAGCGTGATCATAAAACATGGTGTAGCCTCCTGCTGGTGCAGACTGTATGTGCGCGCAGGAAGCCGCCACCATTTTTGTGATCACAGCGGCTGAATGTGATGTCATACAGCCGCTGTGACCACGCCCCCTGTGTCTCCTCCGTTGCAGACCCCATTTTGAAGCCTTGCCCCCGCACCGCTCCATCCCTGACTTGGAAATGGAGTGTTGCTGACCCACCTATCCCCCCCCGCCCCGATTGACAGGCAGAGGCGATCGCATTCTCTGCGGGGTGCCACAGAAAATGCAGGCACATGCGTATGCTCTTAGCAATTTTTGCAGTTGGATCGCTTATTGTGATTGCAATCCAACCTGAATCAGGCCCTATTACCTATCACAATGCGCTGCGGGCAGTACAAAATTGGGTTAATATAGGAGAAAACCCCCCAGACCTGTGCTCCTTAACTGTACCTGGTGGCTAGTGGAGCGGCTGCCCAGTAATCAGTGTCCACGCCAGTGCGCACACGGTCCACCCCCTACGGCCACGCTCCCCTTCATCAGCGGCCTCGTGATCCGGAAGGGTGGTGTGTGTGTGACTGACCTTAGGATGAAACCGGACCCTCCGCTGCAGTGACCCAGCAACCAGAGCACGGGAGTATACAGCGCCGCTGGGAGTGATGAAGCTGCAGTAAAGATGTCTATTAGACCTAGCCTGCTGCAGCCCTTGTAGATTCTCATAAAACAAGTTCTTCTTTTCTTGTCAAAATTTATAGCTAAGAATAGGCTGCCTGAGGCAGGCCCCTGTTAAGTGGCCTGCTACTGAAGGCACCAACTACAAACTGAGCTCCCTGTTCATGTCCGCTCGAGGAGTGATGAATTATAGATACATTTCCGCACTCGCCAATTTGTTAGATAATATCACTGAAATGTATGATGACACGTTTAGATACACTGGAAGAGAACTTCAAGCTTATAAAACAGAACTGGTACAGCATAGAATGGTTCTTAATTACCTCACAGCAGTGACAGGCGGATATTGTGTTACATTGGCAACACAGTACGGCGTGAAGTGTTGCACGTATATCACAAATAGCACCGAGGATCCGGTAGAGGTCATAGACCAAAAGATGGACGATATTCTCCAATTAAAGTGGGAATTTCACCGAAAACACAATCTCACTCTTGCTGCTGTAGGTAATGAGCTGACTGGTTGGGTGTCATGGTTGAACCCGCGAAATTGGTTCTCTGGTTTAGGAGACTGGGCTCAAGGAGTCATAATGGATGTTGGGAAGTTTCTACTATGTATCTTAGGTGTCGTTATATCGATTGGATTGATATTTAGATGCGGGCAGGCTTTAATGAGTTGCAAACAAAGTACCAGAGTGATGAGTTTGAGGAGTGAGGAAACTGTAATTAACCTGGATTTGATTTACGACCCAACGATAGAAACAATGATGTGATGAAAATGCGATTTCTACGGTCCGTTTCTTTCACCTGTTTTTCTGGTTTTTCTCCAAGATAACAAGACCCCCTTGGACGAGGAAGTTGATGAGACGCTATACAGACAACGGATGGACCAAAGAAGGAGTTTTGACCACTTGAGATATGGACATTTGATGAACTTTGCCATGGATCCCCAGTTTCCCTAGAATTCTTAAAATTACGCTAGCCCAACATTTTTTGTAAATCTAATGGCATTGACAAAGCTTATTGCTCACGCCTAATGAGCAAAACAGCACAAAGAAGACGACTTTCAACTGATACCGAACAAAACTTCAACCGACAGATGTACATTAACCTGACATAGAATACCACCGCATTTACCGTAATTATGTCTTTTCTTAATTTCTACAACCCTCAGGTAATGACACACATAGTATAGGGAATACAGGCACAGATATCAGCAATCACATATTCCCCCATTCATGTATCATCAACTAAAATGTGCTCCCCATTTTGTTCAAAATCCGAAAAGAGCTCGGTAAAGTTTGACAGCCCATCCACAGACCCGTACCACGGGATAAGAAGGAATTCAAATGTATACTTCGCAATACCTCGAAGCTTGATTTACAACCTGTACGGCACGATGATACATGACCCCCCAAACATGGACTCATACACACATGCTTCTGCTATCACACTAGGTCATACCCTCTTCACACCTACTCCTCTCTCCTCCCTCACCCAACCATGGAAATGAATTAACCCCTGACATATATTTTTCTCCTTTTGAAATGTTTTAGAAGGTGGCAGTTATTATTGACTGCCAAAGGGTGGACTGTCAAAGTCAGAAAAATATCTCTATACACACTGCCATATTTGCACCTCACACTGGTCCACACTGCGCATGCGTGCGCTCTCCCGTGAAGGCGCATACCCGCTGTTGCGTACACCCGCTGGTGCACGGTATGCGTATTTACGGTAAAGTTTGTGTAGTCGTAGCGTGCGACTCAATCGTTACATATTTTCACTAATAATGTATTTTGTAGATCATGGTCCCTTTGATAGATTCTGAAAGTTTGGTTAATATAGAATGTTTATGAACAAAGGAATCCCTCTTTGTTTGATACGAAGGGTCAGATAGGAGTAATACAGTGGTGTTTAGTATCCATCGGAAGAATATTTAATTAGAAATATTCCGGTGTTGGTTTGAAGCAGATCAATCGCTCGTGCGAATAGTTATGGACATAAGAAGTTTATGAACATTTACTTTATTTGCACTTTATTACCCATGCGGCGGGAAACCCAGTTTCCCTCCCACCTGAGCAGTTGGAAATAGTCACAGCCCACCTGTATGAATCAACCTATGACCTTTTGTTATAATGCGAAGCCGAATTCCTGTGTCCAATGAACAATGAGATTGTAGGGACCATTGAATTGTATTGTGTGTGGGGCATAAATAGCAGGCCGACCATATCCAACTTCACTCTCTTCAACGGTTCTCATTGCTGATAATCGGGAGCTGGATATCGAGGCGCATGCGATCGTTCCCCTTGTGCGTAAGTTCTCTCCGTAATCATTCTGTCTTACTGTTGTTATGCACACCAGTGCCTGCAGGAAAGTACTGGTGTCAGGACTGTTATGCACTCCAGTGCCTGCAGGAATGTACTGGTGTTTGAACTGTTATGCAAAACAAATGGACTCACAGACAGACTAGGGAATATGACATAACGTACACAGAAGGTGGTAGGGTAACAAAATACACACAACGTGAACAGAGAAGCCCAGAGGCTAAGGAACTGGGTATCTCCCTTGTATTAGAACTGCTCAGATGTGAAAAGCAAGATGTTGTGTTTTAATACATAGAAAACCCGAAATGCTGTTGCTAAGGGCAACAGCAAAACCCTAAAGGGTTACCAACGGGTGTGGCAGTAAACTCCTTGGTCAGAGATGGAATGATAGACACAAGGAGATTCTCCACAATCCTAATTCTCACTTGCAGTGCACAGGTTCGGTTTACTGCCACTAAACTGACCCCTGACACCTAGCACAGTGAGACAGGATTAGACAGGCAAGTCTTAGAATACAGCCGCAAACTTGCTAAGTTCACAGAGTAGTAACAGAACCCCAGCAAGCTAAACGACTGACTCCAGTCTTACTGCTAGGTCTGGATTGGCAGAGTGTAATACCAAATCCCCAGGCCTATTTGCAGTAAGCAACAAACAAATACAAAGCTACACAGTACTGGCTAACTTTCAGAAACTGACTAACCAACAAAGATTCAGCAGCATCTGCTTACCCTGAAAAGAGGCCTTATAAAGCAGGTGCTGTCCACGCCCCACTCAGACCTCACAAACTGTGAGCACAAAAACCAGCACCGGATCCCCTGCCATGCACAGAGCCTATAACCACTGCACAGCAAAAGACCCGAACCGGAGTATCAGCTGCGCTCAGGTTACTCCGCTAGCACTTGTCTCCCGGTTGCCATGACGACGTGGCAGCACAGGGCAGGAGACCCTAACAACTGTGAGCCATTTCTCTCTCTCCCTCTCTTCTCTTTCTCTCGTATTTTTCCCTTGATTAGACTTAATTGTATTGTATTGTATTTCCTGTGTAGTTATCTGGTTAGTTGGTTTATGTTATATTGTAGTGTATGCTTTGTACTGTGATTCTTTTTGCAAGTATAATAGTCATAATACATATAATAGGTTTCGGACCCTAAGCCCAGGTATCTGTGTATTCTTTTTAGTGTTAAGTATTCCCTGAGCGTCGGTGACGCTCAAGCAGCTTTGTAGTTAATCAGGTTACACAAGGTTGCACTTACACTTTGTCTCTACACTAAGGTTTGCTGTGTACATTGCCAAAGGTATAGATATAAAGGTTTAACGTTGTGAGCGTCTGCATCGCTGGTGATCTCCTCGTGGTCCCGAGCGCTGCTACGCTATAGCGAATCATTACGATAAGTCCACAGCCGATAGTCTGCCTGCCTGCGATCACTTGGCCGTGAGTGAACGTGACGCCTGAGCGTCTCGATCACGGCTAAGCGATCGATACGCAACTTGCGTACCCTTACGGTACTTCTTACGTAGATAGCGTACATTGTTCTTAGACCTCATAAAGGGTTATATACACGATAAATATTTAGCTTTATCACTTGACAGGGGGGTGCCCGAGCAGCGACCCTCCCCAGCTCTAGCCCAACTCCTACTTACCTGCCAGGTGAGATACTATGATCATGAAGGTGCTTCTCCCAGGGCAAGGCTCACCCATTGCACTCTGATTTCCCCAAATGTGGGAAGCTTGACTGCATAATTTGTGTTTCCCCTGGTCGGCTCTCGTATAATTCAGATCTCTTTGTCTCAGGTCTCTCTCCAGCCTAGTTTGCTGTCTGTTTCCACTTCTTTTTTCATGAGCCCCTCCCTTTTATACCCTTGTGCACTATCCTGACTTCTCCTCCTGTCTGCTTACTTTGTGCCTTCCAATGCACAATGCAAACTACAGGTAGTGCTGCAGGGCCCACACCCTTTTACTTGCCGTACAGAGCAGCTCTGGAGCTGTTACAGTGCCCAGCTGCTGCAAGAAATCAGCTTGAATGCTTCAGGGGCTGGGGCATAGCCAACATGAGCCCCACACCGAAGGAGGGTGGAGGTGTTTAATGTGAACTAGGGGTCATCCAAGCGCCGCAAAAGGCCGCCATGCCCTGCACGCCCCTTTTCTCTTTTCATATGCAGACGAGGGTTGAAGCCAACTTTGACCCACTGCTTGGATGACATCACCGTATGCAAATCCATCTGCTGCAGGCCTTCCCCCAGGAATGCTTGCACTAGTTGTTGCATTTGGTTTGTTGTTTGGGGGTGCTTCAGTATTAGGCAGCCTTCTGCCCTCCCATGTTCATCTGAAAATATGTGTTCTCCCTGCAGTTGTTGTCCCCAGATGAGAGTTCCCTTGTGCTGCCTCAGTTGAATCTCCTTTACTTGACAGAGATGTGCCTGAGCAGCGGCCCTCCCCAGCCCTATCCCAAATCATACTTATTTTGCATAGGAGATACCATGGTCATGAAGATTGTTCTCCCACGGTGAGGTTCATTCATTGCATTCTGGGTATGCTGACCCCTGTGATTTCCCCAAATGTGGGAAACTCGACTGCTTTATTTGTGGTAGTGGGGGACTGTGTTTGTGCTTTCCTCTGGTCAGCTCTGGTAAAAGTCAGATTTCTTTGTCTCAGATCTTCCTTTAGCCTTGTTCTTCTTTCGAGAGTTCCCTTGTGCTGCCTCAGTTGGATCTCCTTCACTTGACAGGGGGGTACCCGAGCAGCGACCCTCCCCAGCTCTAGCCCAACTTCTACTTACCTGGCAGGTGAGATACTATGATCATGTAGGTGCTTCTCCCAGGGCAAGGCTCACCCATTGCACTCTGGGTGTGCTGCTCCTGCGATTTCCCCAAATGTGGGAAACTTGACTGCATAATTTGTGTTTCCCCTGGTCGGCTCTCGTATAATTCAGATCTCTTTGTCTCAGGTCTCTCTCCAGCCTAGTTTGCTGTCTGTTTCAACTTCTCTTTTCTTGAGCCGCTCCCTTCTATGCCCTTGCGCACTATCCTGACTTCTCCCGTCTGCTTACTTTGTGCCTTCCAATGCACAATGCAAACTACAGGTAGTGCTGCAGGGCCCACACCCTTTTACTTGCCGTTCAGAGCAGCTCTGGAGCTGTTACAGTGCCCAGCTGCTGCAATAAATCAGCTTGAATGCTTCAGGGGATGGGGCATGGCCAACATGAGCCCCACACCAAAGGAGGGTGGGGTGTTTAATGCGAACTAGGGGTCATCCAAGCACCGCAAAAGGCCGCCATGCCCTGCACGCCCCTTTTCTCTTTTCATATGCAGATGAGGGTTGAAGCCAACTTTGACCCACTGCTTGGATGACATCACCGTATGCAAATCCGTCTTCTGCAGAACTTCCCCCAGGAATGCTTGCACTAGTTGTTGCATTTGGTTTGTTGTTTGGGGGTGCTTCAGTATTAGGCAGCCTTCTGCCCTCCCATGTTCATCTGAAAATATGTGTTCTCCCTGCAGTTGTTGTCCCCAGATGAGAGTTCCCTTGTGCTGCCTCAGTTGAATCTCCTTTACTTGACAGAGATGTGCATGAGCAGCGGCCCTCCCCAGCCCTATCCCAAATCATACTTATTTTGCATAGGAGATACCATGGTCATGAAGATTACTCTCCCAGGGTGAGGTTCATTCATTGCATTCTGGGTATGCTGACCCCTGTGATTTCCCCAAATGTGGGAAACGCGACTGCTTTATTTGTTGGTAGTGGGGGACTGTGTTTGTGTTTTCCTCTGACCTCTGGTAAAAGTCAGATTTCTTTGTTTCAGATCTTCCTCTAGCCTTGTTCTTCTTTCGAGAGTTTCCTTGTGCTGCCTCAGTTGGATCTCCTTCACTTGACAGGGGGGTGCCCGAGCAGCGACCCTCCCCAGCTCTAGCCCAACTCCTACTTACCTGCCAGGTGAGATACTATGATCATGAAGGTGCTTCTCCCAGGGCAAGGCTCACCTATTGCACTCTGGGTGTGCTGCCCCTGCGATTTCCCCAAATGTGGGAAACTTGACTGCATAATTTGTGTTTCCCCTGGTCAGGTCTCGTATAATTCAGATCTCTTTGTCTCAGGTCTCTCTCCTGCCTAGTTTGCTGTCTGTTTCCACTTCTCTTTTCTTGAGCCGCTCCCTTCTATGCCCTTGCGCACTATCCTGACTTCTCCTCCTTTCTGCTTACTTTGTGCCTTCCAACGCACAATGCGAACTACAGGTAGTGCTGCAGGGCCCACACCCTTTTACTTGCCTTACAGAGCAGCTCTGGAGCTGTTACAGTGCCCAGCTGCTGCAAGAAATCAGCTTGAATGCTTCAGGGGCTGGGGCATAGCCAACATGAGCCCCACACCGAAGGAGGGTGGAGGTGTTTAATGCAAACTAGGGGTCAGCCAAGTGCCGCAAAAGGCCACCATGCCCTGCACGCCCCTTTTCTCTTTTCATATGCAGACGAGGGTTGAAGCCAACTTTGACCCACTGCTTGGATGACATCACCATATGCAAATCTATCTGCTGCAGGCCTTCCCCCAGGAATGCTTGCACTAGTTGTTGCATTTGGTTTGTTGTTTGGGGGTGCTTCAGTATTAGGCAGCCTTCTGCCCTCCCATGTTCATCTGAAAATATGTGTTCTCCCTGCAGTTGTTGTCCCCAGATGAGAGTTCCCTTGTGCTGCCTCAGTTGAATCTCCTTTACTTGACAGAGATGTGCCTGAGCAGCGGCCCTCCCCAGCCATATCCCAAATCATACTTATTTTGCATAGGAGATACCATTGTTATGAAGATTGTTCTCCCAGGGTGCGGTTCATTCATTGCACTCTGGGTATGCTGACCCCTGTGATTTCCCCAAATGTGGGAAACTCGACTGCATTGTTTGTGGTAGTGGTGGACTGTGTTTGTGCTTTCCTCTGGTCAGCTCTGGTAAAAGTCAGATTTCTTTGTCTCAGATCTTCCTCTAGCCTTGTTCTTCTTTCGAGAGTTCCCTTGTGCTGCCTCAGTTGGATCTCCTTCACTTGACAGGGGGGTGCCCGAGCAGCGACCCTCCCCAGCTCTAGCCCAACTCCTACTTACCTGCCAGGTGAGATACTATGATCATGAAGGTGCTTCTCCCAGGGCAAGGCTCACCCATTGCACTCTGGGTGTGCTGCTCCTGCGATTTCCCCAAATGTGGGAAACTTGACTGCATAATTTGTGTTTCCCCTGGTCAGGTCTCGTATAATTCAGATCTCTTTGTCTCAGGTCTCTCTCCAGCCTAGTTTGCTGTCTGTTTCCACTTCTCTTTTCTTGAGCCGCTCCCTTCTATGCCCTTGCGCACTATCCTGACTTCTCCTCCTTTCTGCTTACTTTGTGCCTTCCAACGCACAATGCGAACTACAGGTAGTGCTGCAGGGCCCACACCCTTTTACTTGCCTTACAGAGCAGCTCTGGAGCTGTTACAGTGCCCAGCTGCTGCAAGAAATCAGCTTGAATGCTTCAGGGGCTGGGGCATAGCCAACATGAGCCCCACACCGAAGGAGGGTGGAGGTGTTTAATGCAAACTAGGGGTCAGCCAAGTGCCGCAAAAGGCCACCATGCCCTGCACGCCCCTTTTCTCTTTTCATATGCAGACGAGGGTTGAAGCCAACTTTGACCCACTGCTTGGATGACATCACCATATGCAAATCTATCTGCTGCAGGCCTTCCCCCAGGAATGCTTGCACTAGTTGTTGCATTTGGTTTGTTGTTTGGGGGTGCTTCAGTATTAGGCAGCCTTCTGCCCTCCCATGTTCATCTGAAAATATGTGTTCTCCCTGCAGTTGTTGTCCCCAGATGAGAGTTCCCTTGTGCTGCCTCAGTTGAATCTCCTTTACTTGACAGAGATGTGCCTGAGCAGCGGCCCTCCCCAGCCATATCCCAAATCATACTTATTTTGCATAGGAGATACCATTGTTATGAAGATTGTTCTCCCAGGGTGCGGTTCATTCATTGCACTCTGGGTATGCTGACCCCTGTGATTTCCCCAAATGTGGGAAACTCGACTGCATTATTTGTGGTAGTGGTGGACTGTGTTTGTGCTTTCCTCTGGTCAGCTCTGGTAAAAGTCAGATTTCTTTGTCTCAGATCTTCCTCTAGCCTTGTTCTTCTTTCGAGAGTTCCTTTGTGCTGCCTCAGTTGGATCTCCTTCACTTGACAGGGGGGTGCCCGAGCAGCGACCCTCCCCAGCTCTAGCCCAACTCCTACTTACCTGCCAGGTGAGATATTATGATCATGAAGGTGCTTCTCCCAGGGCAAGGCTCACCCATTGCACTCTGGGTGTGCTGCCCCTGCAATTTCCCCAAATGTGGGAAACTTGACTGCATAATTTGTGTTTCCCCTGGTCGGCTCTCGTATAATTCAGATCTCTTTGTCTCAGGTCTCTCTCCAGCCTAGTTTGCTGTCTGTTTCCACTTCTCTTTTCTTGAGCCCCTCCCTTCTATACCCTTGTGCACTATCCTGACTTCTCCTCCCGTCTGCTTACTTTGTGCCTTCCAATGCACAATGCAAACTACAGGTAGTGCTGCAGGGCCCACACCCTTTTACTTGCCTTACAGAGCAGCTCTGGAGCTGTTACAGTGCCCAGCTGCTGCAAGAAATCAGCTTGAATGCTTCATGGGATGGGGCATGGCCAACATGAGCCCCACACCAAAGGAGGGTGGGGGTGTTTAATGCGATCTAGGGGTCATTCAAGCAGCGCAAAAGGCCGCCATGCCCTGCACGCCCCTTTTCTCTTTTCATATGCAGATGAGGGTTGAAGCCAACTTTGACCCACTGCTTGGATAACATCACCATATGCAAATCCATCTGCTGCAGGCCTTCCCCCAGGAATGCTTGCACTAGTTGTTGCATTTGGTTTGTTGTTTGGGGGTGCTTCAGTATTAGGCAGCCTTCTGCCCTCCCATGTTCATCTGAAAATATGTGTTCTCCCTGCAGTTGTTGTCCCCAGATGAGAGTTCCCTTGTGCTGCCTCAGTTGAATTTCCTTTACTTGACAGAGATGTGCCTGAGCAGCGGCCCTCCCCAGCCCTATCCCAAATCATACTTATTTTGCATAGGAGACACCATGGTCATGAAGATTGTTCACCCAGGGTGAGGTTCATTCATTGCATTCTGGGTATGCTGACCCCTGTGATTTCCCCAAATGTGGGAAACGCGACTGCTTTATTTGTTGGTAGTGGGGGACTGTGTTTGTGTTTTCCTCTGACCTCTGGTAAAAGTCAGATTTCTTTGTTTCAGATCTTCCTCTAGCCTTGTTCTTCTTTCGAGAGTTTCCTTGTGCTGCCTCAGTTGGATCTCCTTCACTTGACAGGGGGGTGCCCGAGCAGCGACCCTCCCCAGCTCTAGCCCAACTCCTACTTACCTGCCAGGTGAGATACTATGATCATGAAGGTGCTTCTCCCAGGGCAAGGCTCACCTATTGCACTCTGGGTGTGCTGCCCCTGCGATTTCCCCAAATGTGGGAAACTTGACTGCATAATTTGTGTTTCCCCTGGTCAGGTCTCGTATAATTCAGATCTCTTTGTCTCAGGTCTCTCTCCTGCCTAGTTTGCTGTCTGTTTCCACTTCTCTTTTCTTGAGCCGCTCCCTTCTATGCCCTTGCGCACTATCCTGACTTCTCCTCCTTTCTGCTTACTTTGTGCCTTCCAACGCACAATGCGAACTACAGGTAGTGCTGCAGGGCCCACACCCTTTTACTTGCCTTACAGAGCAGCTCTGGAGCTGTTACAGTGCCCAGCTGCTGCAAGAAATCAGCTTGAATGCTTCAGGGGCTGGGGCATAGCCAACATGAGCCCCACACCGAAGGAGGGTGGAGGTGTTTAATGCAAACTAGGGGTCAGCCAAGTGCCGCAAAAGGCCACCATGCCCTGCACGCCCCTTTTCTCTTTTCATATGCAGACGAGGGTTGAAGCCAACTTTGACCCACTGCTTGGATGACATCACCATATGCAAATCTATCTGCTGCAGGCCTTCCCCCAGGAATGCTTGCACTAGTTGTTGCATTTGGTTTGTTGTTTGGGGGTGCTTCAGTATTAGGCAGCCTTCTGCCCTCCCATGTTCATCTGAAAATATGTGTTCTCCCTGCAGTTGTTGTCCCCAGATGAGAGTTCCCTTGTGCTGCCTCAGTTGAATCTCCTTTACTTGACAGAGATGTGCCTGAGCAGCGGCCCTCCCCAGCCATATCCCAAATCATACTTATTTTGCATAGGAGATACCATTGTTATGAAGATTGTTCTCCCAGGGTGCGGTTCATTCATTGCACTCTGGGTATGCTGACCCCTGTGATTTCCCCAAATGTGGGAAACTCGACTGCATTGTTTGTGGTAGTGGTGGACTGTGTTTGTGCTTTCCTCTGGTCAGCTCTGGTAAAAGTCAGATTTCTTTGTCTCAGATCTTCCTCTAGCCTTGTTCTTCTTTCGAGAGTTCCCTTGTGCTGCCTCAGTTGGATCTCCTTCACTTGACAGGGGGGTGCCCGAGCAGCGACCCTCCCCAGCTCTAGCCCAACTCCTACTTACCTGCCAGGTGAGATACTATGATCATGAAGGTGCTTCTCCCAGGGCAAGGCTCACCCATTGCACTCTGGGTGTGCTGCTCCTGCGATTTCCCCAAATGTGGGAAACTTGACTGCATAATTTGTGTTTCCCCTGGTCAGGTCTCGTATAATTCAGATCTCTTTGTCTCAGGTCTCTCTCCAGCCTAGTTTGCTGTCTGTTTCCACTTCTCTTTTCTTGAGCCGCTCCCTTCTATGCCCTTGCGCACTATCCTGACTTCTCCTCCTTTCTGCTTACTTTGTGCCTTCCAACGCACAATGCGAACTACAGGTAGTGCTGCAGGGCCCACACCCTTTTACTTGCCTTACAGAGCAGCTCTGGAGCTGTTACAGTGCCCAGCTGCTGCAAGAAATCAGCTTGAATGCTTCAGGGGCTGGGGCATAGCCAACATGAGCCCCACACCGAAGGAGGGTGGAGGTGTTTAATGCAAACTAGGGGTCAGCCAAGTGCCGCAAAAGGCCACCATGCCCTGCACGCCCCTTTTCTCTTTTCATATGCAGACGAGGGTTGAAGCCAACTTTGACCCACTGCTTGGATGACATCACCATATGCAAATCTATCTGCTGCAGGCCTTCCCCCAGGAATGCTTGCACTAGTTGTTGCATTTGGTTTGTTGTTTGGGGGTGCTTCAGTATTAGGCAGCCTTCTGCCCTCCCATGTTCATCTGAAAATATGTGTTCTCCCTGCAGTTGTTGTCCCCAGATGAGAGTTCCCTTGTGCTGCCTCAGTTGAATCTCCTTTACTTGACAGAGATGTGCCTGAGCAGCGGCCCTCCCCAGCCATATCCCAAATCATACTTATTTTGCATAGGAGATACCATTGTTATGAAGATTGTTCTCCCAGGGTGCGGTTCATTCATTGCACTCTGGGTATGCTGACCCCTGTGATTTCCCCAAATGTGGGAAACTCGACTGCATTATTTGTGGTAGTGGTGGACTGTGTTTGTGCTTTCCTCTGGTCAGCTCTGGTAAAAGTCAGATTTCTTTGTCTCAGATCTTCCTCTAGCCTTGTTCTTCTTTCGAGAGTTCCTTTGTGCTGCCTCAGTTGGATCTCCTTCACTTGACAGGGGGGTGCCCGAGCAGCGACCCTCCCCAGCTCTAGCCCAACTCCTACTTACCTGCCAGGTGAGATATTATGATCATGAAGGTGCTTCTCCCAGGGCAAGGCTCACCCATTGCACTCTGGGTGTGCTGCCCCTGCAATTTCCCCAAATGTGGGAAACTTGACTGCATAATTTGTGTTTCCCCTGGTCGGCTCTCGTATAATTCAGATCTCTTTGTCTCAGGTCTCTCTCCAGCCTAGTTTGCTGTCTGTTTCCACTTCTCTTTTCTTGAGCCCCTCCCTTCTATACCCTTGTGCACTATCCTGACTTCTCCTCCCGTCTGCTTACTTTGTGCCTTCCAATGCACAATGCAAACTACAGGTAGTGCTGCAGGGCCCACACCCTTTTACTTGCCTTACAGAGCAGCTCTGGAGCTGTTACAGTGCCCAGCTGCTGCAAGAAATCAGCTTGAATGCTTCATGGGATGGGGCATGGCCAACATGAGCCCCACACCAAAGGAGGGTGGGGGTGTTTAATGCGATCTAGGGGTCATTCAAGCAGCGCAAAAGGCCGCCATGCCCTGCACGCCCCTTTTCTCTTTTCATATGCAGATGAGGGTTGAAGCCAACTTTGACCCACTGCTTGGATAACATCACCATATGCAAATCCATCTGCTGCAGGCCTTCCCCCAGGAATGCTTGCACTAGTTGTTGCATTTGGTTTGTTGTTTGGGGGTGCTTCAGTATTAGGCAGCCTTCTGCCCTCCCATGTTCATCTGAAAATATGTGTTCTCCCTGCAGTTGTTGTCCCCAGATGAGAGTTCCCTTGTGCTGCCTCAGTTGAATTTCCTTTACTTGACAGAGATGTGCCTGAGCAGCGGCCCTCCCCAGCCCTATCCCAAATCATACTTATTTTGCATAGGAGACACCATGGTCATGAAGATTGTTCACCCAGGGTGAGGTTCATTCATTGCATTCTGGGTATGCTGACCCCTGTGATTTCCCCAAATGTGGGAAACTCGCCTGCATTATTTGTGGTAGTGGGGGACTGTGTTTGTGTTTTCCGCTGGTCAGCTCTGGTAAAAGTCAGATTTCTTTGTCTCAGATCTTCCTCTAGCCTTGTTCTTCTTTCGAGAGTTCCATTGTGCTGCCTCAGTTGGATCTCCTTCACTTGACAGGGGGGTGCCCGAGCAGCGACCCTCCCCAGCTCTAGCCCAACTCCTACTTACCTGCCAGGTGAGATACTATGATCTTGAAGGTGCTTCTCCCAGGGCAAGGCTCACCCATTGCACTCTGGCTGTGCTGCCCCTGCGATTTCCCCTAATGTGGGAAACTTGACTGCATAATTTGTGTTTCCCCTGGTCGGCTCTCGTATAATTCAGATCTCTTTGTCTCAGGTCTCTCTCCAGCCTAGTTTGCTGTCTGTTTCCACTTCTCTTTTCTTGAGCCGCTCCCTTCTATGCCCTTGCGCACTATCCTGACTTCTCCCGTCTGCTTACTTTGTGCCTTCCAACGCACAATGCGAACTACAGGTAGTGCTGCAGGGCCCACACCCTTTTATTTGCCTTACAGAGCAGCTCTGGAGCTGTTACAGTGCCCAGCTGCTGCAAGAAATCAGCTTGAATGCTTCAGGGGCTGGGGCATAGTCAACATGAGCCCCACACCGAAGGAGGGTGGAGGTGTTTAATGCGAACTAGGGGTCATCCAAGCGCCGCAAAAGGCCGCCATGCCCTGCATAACCCTTTTCTCTTTTCATATGCAGATGAGGGTTCCAGCCAACTTTGGCCCACTGCTTGGATGACATCACCCTATGCAAATTCGTCTCCTGCAGACCTTCCCCCAGGAATGCTTGTACTAGTTATTGCATATGGTTTGATATTTGATGGTGCTTCAGAATTAGGCAGCCTTCCGCCCTCCCATGTTCATCTGAAAAGATGTGGTCTCCCTGCAGTTGTTGTCCCCAGACGAGAGTTCCCTTGTGCTTCCTCAGTTGAATCTCCTTAACTTGACGGGGGAGGGGCTGCCTGAGCAGCCACCCTCCCCAGCCCTATCCCAACTCATACTTATTTTGCATATGAGATCTCTATATCATGAAGATTGTTCTCACAGGGTGAGGTTCATCCATTATATTTTAAAATAGGAAGGTTCAAATTACATATTTGAATTGCATCTATGTGCTGGATTCAAATGTCCCCCCCCCCCCCTTCCTTTCTCAATTGTGCCCGTCAGCAGCTATTCTAAGGTTGCTGCCAATGGGTGTGACACATTAATTTCTTCTGTGGGGTACACTGGACTCCACAAGGATTCACATTGGGGTGTAGAGTAGGATCTTGATCTGAGGCACCAACCGGCTCAAAGCTTTTGACTGTTCCCAAGATGCTCAGCGCATTCTCCTCTATAACCCCGCTTCCATGAACAGGGAGCTCAGTTTGTAGTTGTTGCCTTCAGTAGCAGGCCACTTAACAGGGGCCTGCCTCAAGCAGCCTATTCTTAGCTATTAATTTTGACAAGAAAAGAAGAACTTTTTTTATGAGAATCTACAAGGGCTGCAGCAGGCTAGGTCTAATAGACATCTTTACTGCAGCTTCATCACTCCCAGCGGCACTGTATACTCCCGTGCCCTGGTTGCTGGGTCACTGCAGCGGAGGCTCCGGTTTCTTCCTAAGGTCAGTCACACACAATGTAACACCCCGGTATAACAAGTGTGTAAACTATGTGGAACAGGTCAGGGATTCCTTGATGGACTATTCCTCCTTCAGCAGCAGCTCTTCTCTATTCCTGGCAGAGAGGCAAGGTTTCCCCAGACACAAAGAAAGGCAGGCAGGGCTTTGTATGAAAGAATAAATGGTTTACCACATAACTCAGAAAAGGAACTGATTACAGTAGGGAAGGGAAAGATTTGATTCAAGCAACTTAAACACAGACACCATATACACTTTAAGTCATTACACAAATGGTAATATAACTAAATCTGAGATTAATACTATGTTGCTTAGTAATAGAAATCAACTTATGCAGACAATATTTAAGTCCCAGATAACATTGGTGTCACTGCATGGAGTCTCTATGTGCACGTTGGGGCCCGGTTATGTTGTTACATAGTTATATGCAGCTATTGTCTCCTTTAGCTGTGAACAAAATATTGTAGCTCTGTGTAGTAAAGATGATTGTTTAAAACAAACTGGAGCTGCTTCCCATGTAAATCGCTGCATAGGTATAGTAAATATAGGATAATGTCCTTTGCAGTGGAGTAGGTTTCAGTATAAATATGGATTTATCTCACCCAGTCAATAGATGTTTCTGAGGCAGTTTCCCCTCAGATGTAGGCCAGTCAGCATTGGTATAAAGGCTTTATACTCTCCTGTCTCTGACACTTGCTGTGCACTCTCTTGGCTGAGAGTGTCATGGCGTTCTTACTTGTTAATTGCTGCACTTCCACTGCTGTATTTTGCACTACTGCTTACTCTCTCATGCAATTTTCAGCTTATTTGTCTCCCCTCTCTCAGCTGCTCATCTCTGCGTAATGGCGTCGCCAGCTCTTTCCTCACCATGGCTCCAACTGACTTCTCAAACTGCTGTTCAATTTTCTTTTAAATAAACTTTATTTAAAATGGCACAGGCAACTACACTGTTGTCAAAAATGTCCTTGTTGTTATGGGATATCACACGTGCCCCCCCCCAAAACATGCGTGTCCTCACGCATTTTGGTTTTATCCCTATATAAACTTCTCACTATATCCAGTCACATTCATTAGTGAACACAGATTATGTCTGAAACATTAACATTTATCAACATTTTTAACATCAGTATCTGATAGGTATAATTCCTTTTGTGCTATAGTACATTAACACATGCTCCTGGAGCAATCGGTTGAAATCTGGACAGTATATGGTCTTGAAAAGTTTGTCTAGGAAACCTCAACCCCCCTGCCATGGATGAGTATTGAACTCTTTCTAAACTGTCTTTGGGACATGCTGTACAAAACTGCAGCTGACTATGGTGGTTTTCTGTTTTGCAAGCCCTAGTCTTCTTGCCTCCTTGTCGGTGACAAACCACCTTAGTCTGCTGTAAATACATTTTATGAGCCTCTTCCATTCCATCTTGGGATTCAGTATCACAGCTGGTTTGGGACAATGGATTCTGGAGAGAAAGAGGCAGCAAGGTTCTTCTTACAGAACAGGTTGGACAGTTTCGGCACCATCTCTTGATGTCTTCCCTCATTTCAACCCAAAAGAACTTTTTCCAGATGCTTGTTTCCATCCTTTTGCACCCAGGGTGACCTGACTTGTCATGATATTCTTCAAGCACATAACAAGCACTTTGTCTTGGAATTACAAGTTGACTGATCCTATAATGAGTATTAGGATCCACACTACATCGAACCAACTGTCCTTTCTCTTCAAACAGCCTTTCTCGCTGTCTCAACAACTTCAGGAGTTCTGGCGAGGATTCTTGCCTTTGTCGCTTGGTCAGGTATTTCCCAATCTTCAGTAAGGCTTTGAGGTGTCTTATCATCTGACTTTTATCTTGCAGGTGGTCAAAACTGGTTCCTTGAATAGGTTGCTCACAGTTTCTAGAACTGGATGCTATATTATTCATGCCTAACATTGAAGCATTCTTTCGGATAATCTGGACACTGGAGATGGGCATTTCTATCATTATTTGGCTAGCCTTATTTTTTTCATGTTCCTCTCTTACAGATAATTCTGTTATCATTCTTCCCTTTTGTTTGGCTATCCCAGGTTGAAGGCCTTGTTTCTCCTGGAGCTTGTCAGTTTGAAACTCTCCTTGGAGTGCTGCTACGAGCTCCTCACAGCAGTTCCGCAACACATTCATGCCCACTATCACTGGAGGCAATCCATCATCTTGGGCAGTGGTGATGATGAAGCCTTGCTGTGGTAGCACTGTTCGTCCGATTTGAATTTCAGCTTCCCAGTATCCTTTGCAAGGGATGCAGTGCCCATTGCTTGCAATCGGGTTTATCAATGTGGAAGTTGACGGAAACATCTGTTCCTCAGTCCAATGCTGCTCAAACTGTGTTGCTTGTATTGTGGTCACTTGTGATCCAGTGTCTAAGAGAGCGGGCATTGAGACTCCATTGATGCAAACATGAACCACCGGGCATTGGCTAACATAACGGGTTAACCACATGAATTTGGAGTTTAAATGATCTGGCTGCTCAAATTCTCTCTTAATTTGTCCGCTTCCTTCACAGCTTTGAAAAATGGGTCGCCTTTGGGAGGCAAAGTGGTTGGAAAAAAGTGTCTCACTGTTTCTATGTAGGTCCCATTGGGAACTGTTCAGTGGTCTCCTCTCCTGGCACCATTCCATTTCTTCATGGAGCAGTGCCTGCTGTCTCTTCAGAATCTGCAGGTCTCTGCGCATCTCTGTCACACCACGTGTCAGTTCAGCCAGCAGACTTCGTAACTCACTAGAAGAGTCAAATATGCATGTCTTTGAACATGGCACTGTCACTCCTTTTACTGTAGGTGGGTAAGTAGCTCCTTTAAAACTTGACTCCTGGGCATCAGAATTCTCTTGATACCGTGGCATCTCTGGAATAGACTCTTGTGGAACAGCCCCTGAAGTAAGACTGGAGCCTAGAACTTTAATCGCAGCCTCTTTAAAATCCAGGAATGTGCTTCCAGGCTTCTGCAATCTCAATAGTCGCAGCTGAGTTTTTACAAATTCGCCCCTTGCACCTTCAGTGAACTGGTCCAATAACATTTTCTCTTTGTCATGCACTTCCTCAGGGTCTGCTTGCTGAACATCTCTGAGTGCTTCCTGCAAGCTGAGGGCATAGCCCCGTAGTGACTCTCCTGGTTGTTGCTTTCGAGCAAAGAAGTGCATTTTAAGTTCTGACACTGTCCTTGTGTCAAATGTGGTAGCAAGCCTGTTGAGGATCTGGTCCACAGTCTTCTTCTCTTCAGTAGGCCAGGAAGTAACCTCTCTAAGTGCAAGCCCTTTAAACTGTCCCATCAAGATCTCCACCTTTTGCTGCTCTTTCAGCGGGTACAGACGAAACAAAGACTGCAGTAGTATCCTCATCAGTTTATTTTTGTCAATTACCATTTTAATAATCGGGTAAAGAAAATTAAGTGGATTTTTGAAAGAAAACAATACTGTCAATATACTATTAAAACAAATTAAAATGGTAAAAGTTATTGTACTTTAAGTAAAAATAAAAGAGCAAAAATATCAATCCCAGTTTTGGATTACTTTAATTAACAAAAAAAAATGCATATAGCAGAGGATAGTTTCAATCTGCCTACCTCTGGGCTATGGACCCAGCATGCTTCCATTACAGTACTCTGCTGCACATGTAATTGCAAGAGATCCTGAAGCACTCACTCATCATGGGAAAGTACCAATGTGTTTCTTCATTGGTTGATGGAAGAAACATCTTACAAAAACTCTCCAGATTATTGACTATTTAAAGTTTTTCTTGGAAACGTTCTAGATGAATGCTTATCAGCCTTTGTCAGTATGTACTTTTGCAAAGTGTCGCTGTGGCGCAATCAGTTAGTGTGTACGGCTATTAACCAAAAGGTTGGTGGTTCAATCCCACCCAGGGACGTAATTGACCTTGTTATCAGATTTTGGTGATCTTTAAGTAGACAAGTCAAAATTTCAAAAACCCCTGTTATGGTGTAGGGTACCTGGCCTTCTCTGATGTAATCAGAGTTAGATTTGATTCAGTGATTTTATAAAAACAGCTAGGAAGCACAATTTAGCAGTGGTTTGCAGAGAAAAAGAAATATGCTGGCAAAAAAATCCAATTGAGTGATTAAACAGCTCTTCATTTTCTGGCTTTACTTTTATGCTAACAAATTTGTTCTCTGAAAAGTGTCCACAAAGCCAAATATCTGATCAACATCTTTGTAGGGATGGTTTTTCACCTATTACTAAATTAAACTTTCTTCATTGGAAAGGCAGCAAGATGCATCCTCATTTCAATATCTACTGAAATAATACAGGTTGACACCAGGAAACATTAACGCCACTGCATCCTTGCTGCTTTCTCATGTGGAAGTCTGTTTAATGTGAAAACAAGGTGATATCTAATTAGCACACAGGTAAGGAATTAGGAAAATCTTTATTTAAGGGTGAAGATGTTTCTCACAAAATCGTTGCCCCAATGCATCATTGAAATTCAAGCTGGAAAGATGATTTTAATATATCACTTGTACATTTTGTATTGCTCTTCTGGTGACAATGTAGTTTGTTTTTGTCAATTACCATTTTAATAATAGGGTAAAGAAAATTAAGTGGATTTTTGAAAGAAAACAATACTGTCAATATACTATTAAAACAAATTAAAATGGTAAAAGTTATTGTACTTTAAGTAAAAATAAAAGCTAAAATATCAATCCCAGTTTTGGATTACTTTAATGAACAAAAAAAAAAAGCATATAGCAAAGGATAGTTTCAATCTGCCTACCTCTGGGTTATGGACCCAGCATGCTTCCATTACAGTACTCTGCTGCACATGTAAGTGCAAGAGATCCTGAAGCACTCACTCATCATGCGAAAGTACCAATGTGTTTCTTCATTGGTTGCTGGAAGAAACATCTTACAAAAACTCTCCAGATTATTGACTTTTTAAAGTTTTTCTAGGAAACGTTCTAGATGAATGCTTATTAGTCTTTGTCAGTATTTACTTTTTGCAAAGTGTCTCTGTGGCGCAATCGGTTAGTGTGTTCAGCTATTAATCAAAAGGTTGGTGGTTCAATCCCACCCAGGGACGTGATCGACCTTGTGATCAGATTTTGGTGATATTTAAGTAGACAAGTCAAAATTGCAAACCCCCTCTTATGGTGTAGGGTACCTGGCCTTCTCTGATGTAATCAGAGTTAGATTTGATTAAGTGATTTTATAAAAAAAACAGCTAGGAAGCACAATTTAGCAGTGGGTTGCAGAGAAAAAGAAATATGCTGGCAGAAAAATCCAATTGAGTGATTAAACAGCTCTTCATTTTCTGGCTTTATTTTTATGATAACAAATTTGTTCTCTGAAAAGTGTCCACAAAGCCAAGTATCTGATTAACATCTTTGTAGGGATGGTTTTTCACCTATTACTAAATTAAACTTGCTTCATTGGAAAGGCAGCAAGATGCATCCTCATTTCAATATCTACGGAAATAATACAGGTTGACACCATGAAACATTAACGCCACTGCATCTTTGCTGTTTTCTCATGTGGAAGTCTGTTTAATGTGAAAACAAGGTGATATCTAATTAGCACACAGGTAAGGAATTAAGAAAATCTTTATTTAAGGGTGAAGATGTTTCTCACAAAATCGTTGCCCCAATGCATCATTGAAATCCAAGCTGGAAAGATGATTTTAATATATTACTTGAACATTTTATATTGCTCTTCTGGTGATAATGTAGTTTGTTTTTGTCAATTACCATTTTAATAATCGGGTAAAGAAAATTAAGTGGATTTTTGAAAGAAAACAATACTGTCAATATACTATTAAAACAAATTAAAATGGTAAAAGTTATTGTACTTTAAGTAAAAATAAAAGAGCAAAAATATCAATCCCAGTTTTGGATTACTTTAATTAACAAAAAAAAATGCATATAGCAGAGGATAGTTTCAATCTGCCTACCTCTGGGTTATGGACCCAGCATGCTTCCATTACAGTACTCTGCTGCACATGTAAGTGCAAGAGATCCTGAAGCACTCACTCATCATGGGAAAGTACCAATGTGTTTCTTCATTGGTTGATGGAAGAAACATCTTACAAAAACTCTCCACATTATTGACTTTTTAAAATGTTTCTAGGAATCGTTCTAGATGAATGCTTATTAGCCTTTGTCAGTATGGACTTTTGCAAAGTGTTGCTGTGGTGCAATCAGTTACTGTGTAAGGCTATTAACCAAAAGGTTGGTGGTTCAATCCCACCCAGGGACGTAATTGACCTTGTTATCAGATTTTGGTGATCTTTATGTAGACAAGTCAAAATTTCAAACCCCCTCTTATGGTGTAGGGTACCTGGCCTTCTCTGATGTAATCAGAGTTAGATTTGATTCAGTGATTTTATAAAAACAGCTAGGAAGCACAATTTAGCAGTGGGTTGCAGAGAAAAAGAAATATGCTCGCAAAAAAATCCAATTGAGTGATTAAACAGCTCTTCATTTTCTGGCTTTATTTTTATGCTAACAAATTTGTTCTCTGAAAAGTGTCCACAAAGCCAAGTTTCTGATTAACACCTTTGTAGGGATGGTTTTTCACCTATTACTAAATTAAACTTGCTTCATTGGAAAGGCAGCAAGATGCATCCTCATTTGAATATCTACTGAAATAATACAGGTTGACACCAGGAAACATTAACGCCACTGCATCCTTGCTGCTTTCTCATGTGGAAGTCTGTTTAATGTGAAAACAAGGTGATATCTAATTAGCACACAGGTAAGGAATTAAGAAAATCTTTATTTAAGGGTGAAGATGTTTCTCACAAAATCGTTGCCCCAATGCATCATTGAAATTCAAGCTGGAAAGATGATTTTAATATATCACTTGTACATTTTGTATTGCTCTTCTGGTGACAATGTAGTTTGTTTTTGTCAATTACCATTTTAATAATCGGGTAAAGAAAATTAAGTGGATTTTTGAAAGAAAACAATACTGTCAATATACTATTAAAACAAATGAAAATGGTAAAAGTTATTGTACTTTAAGTAAAAATAAAAGAGCAAAAATATCAATCCCAGTTTTGGATTACTTTAATTAACAAAAAAAAACGCATATAGCAGAGGATAGTTTCAATCTGCCTACCTCTGGGCTATGGACCCAGCATGCTTCCATTACAGTACTCTGCTGCACATGTAATTGCAAGAGATCCTGAAGTACTCACTCATCATGGGAAAGTACCAATGTGTTTCTTCATTGGTTGATGGAAGAAACATCTTACAAAAACTCTCCAGATTATTGACTATTTAAAGTTTTTCTAGGAAACGTTCTAGATGAATGCTTATTAGCCTTTGTCAGTATGTACTTTTGCCAAGTGTCGCTGTGGCGCAATCAGTTAGTGTGTACGGCTATTAACCAAAAGGTTGGTGGTTCAATCCCACCCAGGGATGTAATTGACCTTGTTATCAGATTTTGGTGATCTTTAAGTAGACAAGTCAAAATTTCAAAAACCCCTGTTATGGTGTAGGGTACCTGGCCTTCTCTGATGTAATCAGAGTTAGATTTGATTCAGTGATTTTATAAAAACAGCTAGGAAGCACAATTTAGCAGTGGTTTGCAGAGAAAAAGAAATATGCTGGCAAAAAAATCCAATTGAGTGATTAAACAGCTCTTCATTTTCTGGCTTTATTTTTATGCTAACAAATTTGTTCTCTGAAAAGTGTCCACAAAGCCAAGTATCTGATTAACATCTTTGTAGGGATGGTTTTTCACCTATTACTAAATTAAACTTGCTTCATTGGAAAGGCAGCAAGATGCATCCTCATTTCAATATCTACTGAAATAATACAGGTTGACACCAGGAAACATTAACGCCACTGCATCCTTGCTGCTTTCTCATGTGGAAGTCTGTTTAATGTGAAAACAAGGTGATATCTAATTAGCACACAGGTAAGGAATTAAGAAAATCTTTATTTAAGGGTGAAGATGTTTCTCACAAAATCGTTGCCCCAATGCATCATTGAAATTCAAGCTGGAATGATGATTTTAATATATCACTTGTACATTTTGTATTGCTCTTCTGGTGACAATGTAGTTTGTTTTTGTCAATTACCATTTTAATAATAGGGTAAAGAAAATTAAGTGGATTTTTGAAAGAAAACAATACTGTCAATATACTATTAAAACAAATTAAAATGGTAAAAGTTATTGTACTTTAAGTAAAAATAAAAGAGCAAAAATATCAATCCCAGTTTTGGATTACTTTAATTAACAAAAAAAAAATGCATATAGCAGAGGATAGTTTCAATCTGCCAACCTCTGGGTTAAGGGGCCCAGCATGCTTCCATTGCAGTACTCTGCTGCACATGTAAGTGCAAGAGATCCTGAAGCACTCACTCATCATGGGAAAGTACCAATGCGTTTCTTCATTGGTTGATGGAAGAAACATCTTACAAAAACTCTCCAGATTATTGACTTTTTAAAGTTTTCTAGGAAACGTTCTAGATGAATGCTTATTAGCCTTTGTCAGTATGTACTTTTGCAAAGTGTCTCTGTGGTGCAATCGGTTAGTGTGTTTAGTTATTAACCAAAGGGTTGGTGGTTCAATCCTACCCAGGGATGTTATTGACCTTGTCATCAGATTTTGGTGATCTTTAAGTAGACAAGTCAAAATTTCAAACCCCCTCTTATGGTGTAGGGTACCTGGCCTACTCTGATGTAATCAGAGTTAGATTTGATTAAGTGATTTTATCAAAAAACAGCTAGGAAGCACAATTTAGCAGTGGTTTGCAGAGAAAATGAAATATGCTGGCAGAAAAATCCAATTGAGTGATTAAACAGCTCTTCATTTTCTGGCTTTATTTTTATGCTAACTAATTTGTTCTCTGAAAAGTGTCCACAAAGCCAAGTATCGGATTAACATCTTTGTAGGGATGGTTTTTCACCTATTACTAAATTAAACTTGCTTCATTGGAAAGGCAGCAAGATGCATCCTCATTTCAATATCTACTGAAATAATACAGGTTGACACCAGGAAACATTAACGCCACTGCATCCTTGCTGCTTTCTCATGTGGAAGTCTGTTTAATGTGAAAACAAGGTGATATCTAATTAGCACACAGGTAAGGAATTAAGAAAATCTTTATTTAAGGGTAAGATGTTTCTCACAAAATCGTTGCCCCAATGCATCATTGAAATTCAAGCTGGAAAGATGATTTTAATATATCACTTGTACATTTTGTATTGCTCTTCTGGTGACAATGTAGTTTGTTTTTGTCAATTACCATTTTAATAATCGGGTAAAGAAAATTAAGTGGATTTTTGAAAGAAAACAATACTGTCTATATACTATTAAAACAAATTAAAAAGGTAAAAGTTATTGTACTTTAAGTAAAATAAAAAGAGCAAAAATATCAATCCCAGTTTTGGATTACTTTAATTAACAAAAAAAAATGCATATAGCAGAGGATAATTTCAATCTGCCTACCTCTGGGTTATGGACCCAGCATGCTTCCATTACAGTACTCTGCTGCACATGTAAGTGCAAGAGATCCTGAAGCACTCACTCATCATGGGAAAGTACCAATGTGTTTCTTCATTGGTTGATGGAAGAAACATCTTACAAAAACTCTCCAGATTATTGACTATTTAAAGTTTTTCTAGGAAACGTTCTAGATGAATGCTTATTAGCCTTTGTCAGTATGTACTTTCACAAAGTGTCGCTGTAGCGCAATCAGTTAGTGTGTACGGCTATTAACCAAAAAGTTGGTGGTTCAATCCCACCCAGGGACGTAATTGACCTTGTGATCAGATTTTGGTGATATTTAAGTAGACAAGTCAAAATTTCAAACCCTCTCTTATGGTGTAGGGTACCTGGCCTACTCTGATGTAATCAGTTAGATTTGATTAAGTGATTTTATAAAAAAAAACAGCTAGGAAGCACAATTTAGCAGTGGGTTGCAGAGAAAAAGAAATATGCTGGCAGAAAAATCTAATTGAGTGATTAAACAGCTCTTCATTTTCTGGCTTTATTTTTATGCTAACAAATTTGTTCTCTGAAAAGAGTCCACAAAGCCAAGTATCTGATTAACACCTTTGTAGGGATGGTTTTTCACCTATTACTAAATTAAACATGCTTCATTGGAAAGGCAGCAAGATGCATCCTCATTTCAATATCTACTGAAATAATACAGGTTGACACCAGGAAACATTAACGCCACTGCATCCTTGCTGCTTTCTCATGTGGAAGTCTGTTTAATGTGAAAACAAGGTGATATCTAATTAGCACACAGGTAAGGAATTAAGAAAATCTTTATTTAAGGGTGAAGAGGTTTCTCACAAAATCGTTGCCCCAATGCATCATTGAAATTCAAGCTGGAAAGATGATTTTAATATATCACTTGTACATTTTGTATTGCTCTTCTGGTGACAATGTAGTTTGTTTTTGTCAATTACCATTTTAATAACAGGGTAAAGAAAATTAAGTGGATTTTTGAAAGAAAACAATACTGTCTATATACTATTAAAACAAATTAAAAAGGTAGAAGTTATTGTACTTTAAGTAAAATAAAAAGAGCAAAAATATCAATCCCAGTTTTGGATTACTTTAATTAACAAAAAAAAAATGCATATAGCAGAGGATAATTTCAATCTGCCTACCTCTGGGTTATGGGCCCAGCATGCTTCCATTGCAGTACTCTGCTGCACATGTAAGTGCAAGAGATCCTGAAGCACTCACTCATCATGGGAAAGTACCAATGTGTTTCTTCATTGGTTGATGGAAGAAACATCTTACAAAAACTCTCCAGATTATTGACTTTTTAAAGTTTTTCTAGGAAACGTTCTAGATGAATGCTTATTAGCCTTTGTCAGTATAGACTTTTGCAATGTGTCTCTGTGGCGCAATCAGTTAGCGTGTTCGGTTATTAACCAAAAGGTTGGTGGTTCAATCCTACCCAGGGACGTAATTTACCTTGTTATCAGATTTTGGTGATCTTTAAGTAGACAAGTCAAAATTTCAAACCCCCTCTTATGGTGTAGGGTACCTGGCCTTCTCTGATGTAATCAGAGTTAGATTTGATTAAGTGATTTTATAAAAGAACAACTAGGAAGCACAACTTAGCAGTGGGTTGCAGAGAAAAAGAAATACGCTTGCAGAAAAATCCAATTGAGTGATTAAACAGCTCTTCATTTTCTGGCTTTATTTTTATGCTAACAAATGTGTTCTCTGAAAAGTGTCCACAAAGCCAAGTATCTGATTAACACCTTTGTAGGGATGGTTTTTCACCTATTACTAAATTAAACTTGCTTCATTGGAAAGGCAGCAAGTGATGTCATCCAAGCAGTGGGTCAAAGTTGGCTTCATCCCTCGTCTGCTTATGAAAAGAGAAAAGGGATATGCAGGGCATGGCGGCCTTTTGCGAAGCTTGGATGACCCCTAGTTCGCATTAAACACCCCCACCCTCCTTCGGTGTGGGGCTCATGTTGGCCATGCCCCAGCCCCTAAAGCATTCAAGCTGATTTCTTGCAGCAGTTGGGTACTGTAACAGCTCCAGAGCTGCTCTGTAAGGCAAGTAAAAGGGTGTGAGCCCTGCAGCACTACCTGTAGTTTGCATTGTGCATTGGAAGGCACAAAGTAAGCAGACGGGAGGAGAAGTCAGGATAGTGCACAAGGTTATAGAAGGGATGGGCTCAAGAAAAGAGAAGTGGAAACAGACAGCATACTAGGCTGGAGAGAGACCTGAGACAAAGAGATCTGAATTATACGAGAGCCGTCCAGGGGAAACACAAATTATGCAGTCAAGTTTCCCAAATTTGGGGAAATCGCAAGGGGCAGCACACCCAGAGTGCAATGGGTGAGCCTTGCCCTGGGAGAAGCACCTTCATGATCATAGTATCTCACCTGGCAGGTTAGTAGGAGTTGGGCTAGAGCTGGGGAGGGTCGCTGCTCGGGCACTACCTTTCAAGTGAAGGAGATCCAACTGATGCAGCACAAGGGAACTCTCAAAAGAAGAACAAGGCTAGAGGAAGATCTGAGACAAAGAAATCTGACTTTTACCAGAGCTGACCAGAGGAAAGCACAAACACAGTCCACCACTACCACAAATAATGCAGTCGAGTTTCCCACATTTGGGGAAATCACAGGGGTCAGCATACCCAGAATGCAATGAATGAACCTCACCCTGGGAGAACAATCTTCATGACAATAGTATCTCCTATGCAAAATAAGTATGATTTGGGATAGGGCTGGGGAGGGCCGCTGCTCAGGCACATCTCTGTCAAGTAAAGGAGATTCAACTGAGGCAGCACAAGGGAACTCTCATCTGGGGACAACAACTGCAGGGAGAACACATATTTTCAGATGAACATGGGGTGGCAGAAGGCTGCCTAATACTGAAGCACCCCCAAACAACAAACCAAATGCAACAACTAGTGCAAGCATTCCTGGGGGATGGCCTGCAGCAGATGGATTTGAATATGGTGATGTCATCCAAGCAGTGGGTCAAAGTTGGCTTCAACCCTCGTCTGCATATGAAAAGAGAAAAGGAGCGTGCAGGGCATGGAGGCCTTTTGTGGTGCTTGGATGACCCCTAGTTCGCATTAAGCACCCCCACCCTCCTTCGGTGTGGGGCTCATGTTGGCCATTCCCCAGCCCATGAAGCATTCAAGCTGATTTCTTGCAGCAGCTGGGCACTGTAACAGCTCCAGAGCTGCTCTGTAAAGCAAGTAAAAGGGTGTGGGCCCTGCAGCACTACCCGTAGTTTGCATTGTGCATTGGGAGGCACAAAGTAAGCAGACGGGAGGAGAAGTCAGGATAGTGCACAAGGGTATAGAAGGGAGGGGCTCAAGAAAAAAGAAGTGGAACCAGACAGCAAACTAGGCTGGAGAGAGACCTGAGACAAAGAGATCTGAATTACATGAGAGCCGACCAGGGAAAACTCAAATTATGCAGTCAAGTTTCCCACATTTGGGGAAATCGCAGGGGCAGCACACCCAGAGTGCAATGGGTGAGCCTTGCCCTGGGAGAAGCAACTTCATGATCATAGTATCTCACCTGGCAGGTAAGTAGGAGTTAGGCTAGAGCTGGGGAGGGTCGCTGCTCGGGCACCCCCCTGTCAAGTGAAGGAGATCCAACTAAGGCAGCACAAGGGAACTCTCGAAAGAAGAACAAGGCTAGAGGAAGATCTGAGACAAAGAAATCTGACTTTTACCAGAGCTGACCAGAGGAAAGCACAAACACAGTCCCCCACTACCACAAATAATGCAGTCGAGTTTCCCACATTTGGGGAAATCACAGGGGTCAGCATACCCAGAATGCAATGAATGAACCTAACCCTGGGAGAACAATCTTCATGACCATGGTATCTCCTATGCAAAATAAGTATGATTTGGGATAGGGCTGGGGAGGGCCGCTGCTCAGGCACATCTCTGTCAAGTAAAGGAGATTCAACTGAGGCAGCACAAGGGAACTCTCATCTGGGGACAACAACTGCAGGGAGAACACATATTTTCAGATGAACATGGGGTGGCAGAAGGCTGCCTAATACTGAAGCACCCCCAAACAACAAACCAAATGCAACAACTAGTGCAAGCATTCCTGGGGGATGGCCTGCAGCAGATGGATTTGAATATGGTGATGTCATCCAAGCAGTGGGTCAAAGTTGGCTTCAACCCTCGTCTGCATATGAAAAGAGAAAAGGAGCGTGCAGGGCATGGAGGCCTTTTGTTGTGCTTGGATGACCCCTAGTTCGCATTAAGCACCCCCACCCTCCTTCGGTGTGGGGCTCATGTTGGCCATTCCCCAGCCCATGAAGCATTCAAGCTGATTTCTTGCAGCAGCTGGGCACTGTAACAGCTCCAGAGCTGCTCTGTAAAGCAAGTAAAAGGGTGTGGGCCCTGCAGCACTACCCGTAGTTTGCATTGTGCATTGGGAGGCACAAAGTAAGCAGACGGGAGGAGAAGTCAGGATAGTGCACAAGGGTATAGAAGGGAGGGGCTCAAGAAAAAAGAAGTGGAACCAGACAGCAAACTAGGCTGGAGAGAGACCTGAGACAAAGAGATCTGAATTACATGAGAGCCGACCAGGGAAAACTCAAATTATGCAGTCAAGTTTCCCACATTTGGGGAAATCGCAGGGGCAGCACACCCAGAGTGCAATGGGTGAGCCTTGCCCTGGGAGAAGCAACTTCATGATCATAGTATCTCACCTGGCAGGTAAGTAGGAGTTGGGCTAGAGCTGGGGAGGGTCGCTGCTCGGGCACCCCCCTGTCAAGTGAAGGAGATCCAACTGAGGCAGCACAAGGGAACTCTCGAAAGAAGAACAAGGCTAGAGGAAGATCTGAGACAAAGAAATCTGACTTTTACCAGAGCTGACCAGAGGAAAGCACAAACACAGTCCCCCACTACCACAAATAATGCAGTCGAGTTTCCCACATTTGGGGAAATCACAGGGGTCAGCATACCCAGAATGCAATGAATGAACCTAACCCTGGGAGAACAATCTTCATGACCATGGTATCTCCTATGCAAAATAAGTATGATTTGGGATAGGGCTGGGGAGGGCCGTTGCTCAGGCACATCTCTGTCAAGTAAGTTGCATTTGATTTGTTGTTTGGGGGTGCTTCAGTATTAGGCAGCCTTCTGCCCTACCATGTTCATCTGAAAATATGTGTTCTCCCTGCAGTTGTTGTCCCCAGATGAGAGTTCCCTTGTGCTGCCTCAGTTGAATCTCCTTTTGGAGAAGACCTCAATAAGATTGTAGCTGATCTGGCTACTGCTAAAACAGCTTGCCTACCTAGTATGACTCCTACCACGCAGAAGGCTAAAAGTACTTTTCTTGGCCCTTTCATCCTCCAGGTAAAGCGTACCCAAGGTCAGGCATACCCAAAGCAAGCTCATGTTTCCAGACCTGCCAAGCCCAGACTGAAGCAATCCTGGGCTGCCCATCAGCCTGCTTCCAAAACGGACAAGCCTGCCGCATGACGGTGCAGGCCTCCCTCTGGGGGATCCCAGGGTGGGGGGCCCGACTTCTAGGTTTGGCAAAGAAAGGTATAATTCTAAGCTAGAGAATTCTGTTTGGAGCTCACCTTGTACTTTGTGAAGAAATAATCAGCATTGTGGCTGAGCAGATACATGTAGTGTGTGGCTGCAAACTGCATGGATCTGCTGCGTTGTAATGCTGATTCTTTTTTTTTGCAAAGTACCAATAGCTTCATATAATGTTCCCAATTTTTATGCAGGATCAAATAGCTCAATAGGTAGGGTGTTTGATTAGAATTCAACAGGTTATAGGTTTGAATCCTGGGTATGGTAGTTTGAGATGTGTTATTTAATAAAGTATGTTGTTCTGACTGCCGGCATCCTATCACCTGGGATATCATACTAAATAAATGGAGTTGATCAAATTTTTTTTTTTTTTTTTAACTAGGGACAATTTCCAGATACTTCTCTTTATAACTGAGATTGCCCCCTGGAACTTCACATCAGTTGACAACTATGCATGAGTGGGCAGTGCTTGCCCTGGATCTGTCCACCCATTTATGTGCCGCCATAAAATAAAGCATGACTAACAGTTATCCTGGGCGTACACTACACAATTATCTGTCAGGCTATCTATCCAGTCTGGATGGATGGAATGAAAATCTGGTAATGTATAGGAGCAAATGTCAATTAACCATTTGCTCCCAAACACTAGAAAAGTGGTCAAAAATGGTCATTACACAAATTGGTTAAACCCAAAATTTAACCAATTTGTTTAGGGGACCATTTTTGTCCATTTTTTAGTGTTTGAGAGTAAATCGTTGATGGTCATTTGCTCACATAGATAACCGGATTTCTATTCCAACCAGCCAGTGTTGGAGAGATGGTCTGCCAGATTACATAATGCATACCAGAGCCATAACTAGACTTTTTGGTGCCCTGTGACAGAGAATTATATGCCCCCCCCCCATTTTTGCAATATGGACAAAAGGCGCATGCCTTGTGGGGAAGGGGCATAACAAGATTGGTCTCAGAGAAAGCACATGAGATATGAAGATATATCTAGTATACTTTACACTCAATGGTTTGTGGTATTGCAGGGGTGCCCTCCTTAAATGCATATACAGTCACACATGGCATGTTTGTGTAAATGGCATATCAGCAGTCAGCACTAACTGGTGACATGCCATTTGTACAAGTAAGCCATGTGTGACTAATATATAAACATACTTTATTAAATAACACCTCAAACTATCATACCCAGGATTCAAACCTATAACCTGTTAAATTCTAATCAAACACCCTACCCATTGAGCTACTTGATCCTGCATCTATTCTAACCTCCAAAAACAGATTCAGTTGCATTTTCCAGCGTGTTTTGTTTGCGCCTTTGCAAATGTCTTACATCGACAAACTTATTTAGTACTATTTTGCAAATAGGGTTACATTGTCGCAACATTGTGTTCCCTAATTGCTTGATTTTTTAAATGCAAAAATTGATAAAGACACCTGATAATTGCTCTGTGGAGTCTTCTTTTGTGTCTACTTCTTATCTACATTTAATTCCCTACCTATAATCAAGGCATTTTTAAATGCTGGGTGCTGCCAGGACGTGAGGCCTACCTAGTCTTTAGATCTGAATTTGAATGTACTTGTGAACTAACTTAATTTCCTACTTCTAAACTCATTCCTAAATTCACTACTTACATTAATCCTGTAGTTGGGCATTTTGAGCCTTCAATTGTGGGCATTGTTTTGTGTCCAGACCAGCAGCTGGTGGTGTGCATTTGCTGGAAAGGCATCGAAGACCTCCGATATGCTGCATCTCCTGATGTGTGTCTGCCTCAAGTGGCTGTCAGCAAATGCATGCTAGACACCCCATTCCAAGCTGATTGTGACATCACGGAACATGCATCATAGAACAGGCATGCTAGAACATGGGTCTTCAACCTGCGACCCTCCAACTGCTGTGGAACTACATATCCCAGCATGCCCTGCCTCAGTTTTAGCATACCTTAATAGCAAAACTGTGGCAGGGCATGCTGGGATGTGTAGTTTCACAGCAGCTGGAGGGCCACAGGATGAAGACCCATGTGCTAGAACCAAACCGCAGGTACATTGAATGCTAGCAAGCTGAATGTTTAAATCCTTTTTGTTCCGCAGCATTCCAATGCGGAAGATTCCATGGAACCAGAGATTATTCCATTGAGAAGGACATGCTGCCTGGATGACTGCACTGTGCAAATTAAATCACGGAGCCAGTTGGCTTGTGGGTGGCTCTGGTGACTGGGTGGTTGGGTGGGCGGTGTGTCGGAGGTGGAGCACATGCAAATGAATGTGTATCATCCAGCTAGTGAGAGAGAAAACTCATGCAGGAGTGTGCCTGCTTGTCAGTGAGTTATGCACCTTGCCAGACGTCAAATCTACATGGAGCAACTGGAGGGGACAAGAGCAGGTTTGGAAAATATAGACAGAAGAGCATATATGCTGGCGCATTCTCCATGATTGTGTCAGCTTATGTTTTGGTGCACTGCACTTTCCTCCACTAAGTTTTAGCCATTTTGTTTAAACGCAAGTGTAGTTGCTTCTCGCTCTTTTGGCTGTGATATTGTATTGTGGTTGAAGAGTCTGCTGGAGGGATTGTTTTCTTCATTGGCGAGAGACTGAAGATATTCCAGGATGGAAGGCTTGGGAACACTATCCGTTTTTCAGTTGTGGAAGAGTTGAAAGACCGGATTGGACTACATTCTATAGTAAAGGGTATCTTTGTATTTATTAATCCTCCCTTTATATGTGTCTGTCTTTCAATAAAGCTTTGGGCTTGTGATTCCGTCACCCTCTTACACTCCACACCCATAGCCTTATTAACTATTGTATTGTTTAAATGTATAGTGCAGTTCATGATTTATAGTGTAGGCTGACCTGTGCTGTAGTTCTTGAACTGTACTATACCGACAGCATTTGTATTGTGTTTTGGCTGTGCTGCAACACAGTACTTATGTGTGTAATGTTTATGTATGTTTTATTGCTTCTTTATGTCAATAAAGACTGCTTTTTCAATCCAATATCTGAAAACAATCAATGTTTATCTTTGATGGCAATAGAAGTGGTATGATATTTGCTGCTTTTGAAAGGCAATATCTGATATGTCCCCTATCTGGGAACCATATATTAAATGGCTTTTCAGAAAAGGGAGATGGGAGAAGAGCTTTCAGTACTTGTAGGACCGATGCACATTTCCTATTCTAGCCTCCAAAAACAGATTCAGTTGCATTTTCCAGCGTGTTTTGGATGCGCCTTTGCAAATGTCTTACATCGACAAACTTATTTAGTACTATTTTGCAAATAGGGTTACATTGTTGCAACATTGTGTTCCCTAATTGCTTGATTTTTTAAATGCAACAATTGATAAAAACACCTGATAACTGCTCTGCGGAGTCTTATTTTGTGTCTACTTCTTATCTACATTTAATTCCGTACCTCTAATCAAGGCATTTTTAAATGCTGGCGGCTGCCAGGACGTGAGGCCTACCTAGACTTTAGATCTGAATTTGAATGTACTTGTGAACTAACTTAATTTCCTACTTCTAAATTCATTCCTAAATTCACTACTTACATGAATCCTGTAGTTGGGCATTTTGGGACTTCGATTGTGGGCATTGTTTTGTGTCCAGACCAGCAGCAGGTGGTGTGCATTTGCTGGAAAGGCATCGAAGACCTCCGATATGCTGCATCTCCTGATGTGTGTCTCCCTCAAGTGGCTGTCAGCAAATGCCTGCTAGACACCCCATTCCAAGCTGATTGTGACATCACGGAACATGCATCATAGAACAGGCATGCTAAAACATGGGTCTTCAACCTGCGACCCTCCAACTGCTGTGGAACTACACATCCCAGCATGCCCTGCCTCAGTTTTAGCATACCTTATAGCAAAACTGTGGCAGGGCATGCTGGGATGTGTAGTTTCACAGCAGCTGGAGGGCCACAGGATGAAGACCCATGTGCTAGAGCCAAGCCGCAGGTACATTGAATGCTAGCAAGCTGAATATTTAAATCCTTTTTGTTCCGCAGCATTCCAATGCGGAAGATTCCATGGAACCAGAGATCCTTCCATTGAGAAGGACATGCTGCCTGGATGACTACACTGTGCAAATTAAATCACGGAGCCAGTTGGTTTGTGGGTGGCTCTGGTGACTGGGTGGTTGGGTGGGTGGTGTGTCGGAGGTGGAGCACATGCAAATGATTGTGTATCATCCAGCTAGTGAGAGTGAAAACTCATGCAGGAGTGTGCCTGCTTGTCAGTGGGTTATGCACCTTGCCAGACGTTAAATCTACATAGAGCAGCTGGAGGGGACAAGAGCAGGTTTGCAAAATATAGATAGAAGAGCATATATGCTGGCGCATTCTCCATGATTGTGTCAGCTTATGTTTTGGTGCACTGCACTTTCCTCCACTAAGTTTTAGCCATTTTTGTTAAGCTCAAGTGTAGTTGCTTCTCGGCCTTTTGGCTGTGATCATGTATTGTGGTTGAAGGGTCTGCTGGAGGGAGGGATTGCTTTCTTCATTGGCGAAAGACCAAAGATATTCCAGGATGGAAGGCTTGGGAACACTATCCGTTTTTCAATTGTGGAAGAGTTGAAAGACCGGATTGAACTACATTCTATAGTAAAGGATGTCTTTCTATGTATTAATCCTCCCCTTATATGTGTCAGTCTTTCAATAAAGCTTCGGGCTTGTGATTCCCTCACCCTCTTACACTCCACACCCATAGCCTTATTAACTGTTGTATTATTGTACAGTTTAAATGTATAGTGCAGTTCATGATTTATAGTGTAGGCTGGCCTGTGCTGTAGTTCTTGAACTGTACTATACCGTCAGCATTTCTATTGTGTTTTGGCTGTGCCGCAACGCGGTACTTATGTGTGTAATGTTTATGTATGTTTTTTTGCTTCTTTATGTGCATCGGTCCTACAAGTACTGAAAGCTCTTCTCCCATCTCCCTTTTCTGAAAAGCCATTTAATATATGGTTCCCAGATAGGGGACATATCAGGTATTGGATTTCAAAAGCATCAAATATCATACCACTTTTATTGCCATCAAAGATAAACATTGATTGTTTTCAGATATTGGCTTGAAAAAGCAGTCTTTATTGACATAAAAAAAAACATACATAAACATTGCACACATAAATACAGTGTTGCAGCACAGCCAAAACACAATACAAATGCTGACGGTATAGTACAGTTCAAGAACTACAGCACAGGCCAGTCTACACTATAAATCATGAACTGCACTATACATTTAAACTATACAATAATACAACAGTTAATAAGGCTATGGGTGTGGAGTGTAAGAGGGTGAGGGATTCACAAAACCGAAGCTTTATTGTAACACAGACACATATAAGGGGAGGGTCAATAAATAGAAAGATATCCTTTACTATAGAATGTAGTCCAATCCGACCTCTGTGCTCTTCCACAACTGAAAAACAGATAGTGTTCCCAAGCCTTCCATCCTGGAATATCTTTGGTCTTTCGCCAATGAAGAAAACAATCCCTCCCTCCAGCAGACCCTTCAACCACGATACAAGATCACAGCCAAAAGGCCGAGAAGAAACTACACTTGAGCTTAACAAAAATGGCTAAAACTTAGTGGAGGAAAGTGCAGTGCACCAAAACATAAGCTGACACAATCATGGAGAATGCGCCAGCATATATGCTCTTCTATCTATATTTTGCAAACCTGCTCTTGTCCCCTCCAGCTGCTCTATGTAGATTTAACGTCTGGCAAGGTGCATAACCCACTGACAAGCAGGCACACTCCTGCATGAGTTTTCTCTCTCCCTAGCTAGATGATACACAATCATTTGCATGCGCTCCACTTCCGACACACCACTCACCCAACCACCCAGTCACCAGAGCCACCCACAAGCCAACTGGCTCCGTGATTTAATTTGCACAGTGTAGTCATCCAGGCAGCATGTCCTTCTCAATGGAAGGATCTCTGGTTCCATGGAATCTTCCGCATTGGAATGCTGCGGAACAAAAAGGATTTAAATATTCAGCTTGCTAGCATTCAATGTACCTGCGGCTTGGCTCTAGCACATGGGTCTTCATCCTGTGGCCCTCCAGCTGCTGTGAAACTACACATCCCAGCATGCCCTGCCACAGTTTTGCTATAAGGTATGCTAAAACTGATGCAGGGCATGCTGGGATGTATAGTTCCACAGCAGCTGGAGGGTCGCAGGTTGAAGACCCATGTTTTAGCATGCCTGTTCTATGATGCATGTTCCATGATGTCACAATCAGCTTGGAATGGGGTGTCTAGCAGGCATTTGCTGACAGCCACTTGAGGGAGACACACATCAGGAGATGCAGCATATCGGAGGTCTTCGATGCCTTTCCAGCAAATGCACACCACCTGCTGCTGGTCTGGACACAAAACAATGCCCACAATCGAAGTCCCAAAATGCCCAACTACAGGATTCATGTAAGTAGTGAATTTAGGAATGAATTTAGAAGTAGGAAATTAAGTTAGTTCACAAGTACATTCAAATTCAGATCTAAAGACTAAACACAAAACACAAAATAAGACTCCACAGAGCAATTATCAGGTGTCTTTATCAATTGTTGCATTTAAAAAATCAAGCAATTAGGGAACACAATGTTGCGACAATGTAACCCTATTTGCAAAATAGTACTAAATAAGTTTGTCGATGTAAGACATTTGCAAAGGCGCAAACAAAACACGCTGGAAAATGCAACTGAAACTGTTTTTGGAGGTTAGAAAAGTTGTAGGATCAAGTAGCTCCATGGGTAGGGTGTTTGATTAGAATTCAACAGGTTATAGGTTTGAATCCTGGGTATGATAGTTTGAGGTGTTATTTAATAAAGCATGTTTATATATTAGTCACACATGGCTTACTTGTACAAATGGCATGTCACCAGTTAGTGCTGACTGCTGATATGCCATTTGCACTAAAACAAATTAAAATGGTAAAAGTTATTGTACTTTAAGTAAAAATAAAAGCTAAAATATCAATCCCAGTTTTGGATTACTTGAATGTACAAAAAAAAAATGCATATAGCAAAGGATAGTTTCAATCTGCCTACCTCTGGGTTATGGACCCAGCATGCTTCCATTACAGTACTCTGCTGCACATGTAAGTGCAAGAGATCCTGAAGCACTCACTCATCATGGGAAAGTACCAATGTGTTTCTTCATTGGTTGCTGGAAGAAACATCTTACAAAAACTCTCCACATTATTGACTTTTTAAAATGTTTCTAGGAATCGTTCTAGATGAATGCTTATTAGCCTTTGTCAGTATGGACTTTCGCAAAGTGTTGCTGTGGCGCAATCAGTTACTGTGTAAGGCTATTAACCAAAAGGTTGGTGGTTCAATCCCACCCAGGGACGTAATTGACCTTGTTATCAGATTTTGGTGATCTTTATGTAGACAAGTCAAAATTTCAAACCCCCTCTTATGGTGTAGGGTACCTGGCCTTCTCTGATTTGATTCAGTGATTTTATAAAAACAGCTAGGAAGCACAATTTAGCAGTGGGTTGCAGAGAAAAAGAAATATGCTGGCATAAAAATCCAATTGAGTGATTAAACAGCTCTTCATTTTCTGGCTTTATTTTTATGCTAACAAATTTGTCCTCTGAAAAGTGTCCACAAAGCCAAGTATCTGATTAACATCTTTGTAGGGATGGTTTTTCACCTATTACTAAATTAAACTTGCTTCATTGGAAAGGCAGCAAGATGCATCCTCATTTCAATATCTACTGAAATAATACAGGTTGACACCAGGAAACATTAACGCCACTGCATCCTTGCTGCTTTATCATGTGGAAATCTGTTTAATGTGAAAACAAGGTGATATCTAATTAGCACACAGGTAAGGAATTAAGAAAATCTTTATTTAAGGGTGAAGATGTTTCTCACAAAATCGTTGCCCCAATGCATCATTGAAATTCAAGCTGGAAAGATGATTTTAATATATCACTTGTACATTTTGTATTGCTCTTCTGGTGACAATGTAGTTTGTTTTTGTCAATTACCATTTTAATAATAGGGTAAAGAAAATTAAGTGGATTTTTGAAAGAAAACAATACTGTCAATATACTATTAAAACAAATTAAAATGGTAAAAGTTATTGTACTTTAAGTAAAAATAAAAGAGCAAAAATATCAATCCCAGTTTTGGATTACTTTAATTAACAAAAAAAAAAAATGCATATAGCAGAGGATAGTTTCAATCTGCCTACCTCTGGGTTAAGGGGCCCAGCATGCTTCAATTGCAGTACTCTGCTGCACATGTAAGTGCAAGAGATCCTGAAGCACTCACTCATCATGGGAAAGTACCAATGCGTTTCTTCATTGGTTGATGGAAGAAACATCTTACAAAAACTCTCCAGATTATTGACTTTTTAACGTTTTCTAGGAAACGTTCTAGATGAATGCTTATTAGCCTTTGTCAGTATGTACTTTTGCAAAGTGTCTCTGTGGTGCAATCGGTTAGTGTGTTTGGTTATTAACCAAAGGGTTGGTGGTTCAATCCCACCCAGGGATGTTATTGACCTTGTCATCAGATTTTGGTGATCTTTAAGTAGACAAGTCAAAATTTCAAACCCCCTCTTATGGTGTAGGGTACCTGGCCTACTCTGATGTAATCAGAGTTAGATTTGATTAAGTGATTTTATCAAAAAACAGCTAGGAAGCACAATTTAGCAGTGGGTTGCAGAGAAAATGAAATATGCTGGCAGAAAAATCCAATTGAGTGATTAAACAGCTCTTCATTTTCTGGCTTTATTTTTATGCTAACTAATTTGTTCTCTGAAAAGTGTCCACAAAGCCAAGTATCGGATTAACATCTTTGTAGGGATGGTTTTTCACCTATTACTAAATTAAACTTGCTTCATTGGAAAGGCAGCAAGATGCATCCTCATTTCAATATCTACTGAAATAATACAGGTTGACACCAGGAAACATTAACGCCACTGCATCCTTGCTGCTTTCTCATGTGGAAGTCTGTTTAATGTGAAAACAAGGTGATATCTAATTAGCACACAGGTAAGGAATTAAGAAAATCTTTATTTAAGGGTAAGATGTTTCTCACAAAATCGTTGCCCCAATGCATCATTGAAATTCAAGCTGGAAAGATGATTTTAATATATCACTTGTACATTTTGTATTGCTCTTCTGGTGACAATGTAGTTTGTTTTTGTCAATTACCATTTTAATAATCGGGTAAAGAAAATTAAGTGGATTTTTGAAAGAAAACAATACTGTCTATATACTATTAAAACAAATTAAAAAGGTAAAAGTTATTGTACTTTAAGTAAAATAAAAAGAGCAAAAATATCAATCCCAGTTTTGGATTACTTTAATTAACAAAAAAAAAATGCATATAGCAGAGGATAATTTCAATCTGCCTACCTCTGGGTTATGGACCCAGCATGCTTCCATTACAGTACTCTGCTGCACATGTAAGTGCAAGAGATCCTGAAGCACTCACTCATCATGGGAAAGTACCAATGTGTTTCTTCATTGGTTGATGGAAGAAACATCTTACAAAAACTCTCCAGATTATTGACTATTTAAAGTTTTTCTAGGAAACGTTCTAGATGAATGCTTATTAGCCTTTGTCAGTATGTACTTTTGCAAAGTGTCGCTGTAGCGCAATCAGTTAGTGTGTACGGCTATTAACCAAAAAGTTGGTGGTTCAATCCCACCCAGGGACGTAATTGACATTGTGATCAGATTTTGGTGATATTTAAGTAGACAAGTCAAAATTTCAAACCCTCTCTTATGGTGTAGGGTACCTGGCCTACTCTGATGTAATCAGAGTTAGATTTGATTAAGTGATTTTATTAAAAAAACAGCTAGGAAGCACAATTTAGCAGTGGGTTGCAGAGAAAAAGAAATATGCTGGCAGAAAAATCCAATTGAGTGATTAAACAGCTCTTCATTTTCTGACTTTATTTTTATGCTAACAAATTTGTTCTCTGAAAAGAGTCCACAAAGCCAAGTATCTGATTAACACCTTTGTAGGGATGGTTTTTCACCTATTACTAAATTAAACATGCTTCATTGGAAAGGCAGCAAGATGCATCCTCATTTCAATATCTACTGAAATAATACAGGTTGACACCAGGAAACATTAACGCCACTGCATCCTTGCTGCTTTCTCATGTGGAAGTCTGTTTAATGTGAAAACAAGGTGATATCTAATTAGCACACAGGTAAGGAATTAAGAAAATCTTTATTTAAGGGTAAGATGTTTCTCACAAAATCGTTGCCCCAATGCATCATTGAAATTCAAGCTGGAAAGATGATTTTAATATATCACTTGTACATTTTGTATTGCTCTTCTGGTGACAATGTAGTTTGTTTTTGTCAATTACCATTTTAATAATTGGGTAAAGAAAATTAAGTGGATTTTTGAAAGAAAACAATACTGTCTATATACTATTAAAACAAATTAAAAAGGTAAAAGTTATTGTACTTTAAGTAAAATAAAAAGAGCAAAAATATCAATCCCAGTTTTGGATTACTTTAATTAACAAAAAAAAATGCATATAGCAGAGGATAATTTCAATCTGCCTACCTCTGGGTTATGGACCCAGCATGCTTCCATTACAGTACTCTGCTGCACATGTAAGTGCAAGAGATCCTGAAGCACTCACTCATCATGGGAAAGTACCAATGTGTTTCTTCATTGGTTGATGGAAGAAACATCTTACAAAAACTCTCCAGATTATTGACTATTTAAAGTTTTTCTAGGAAACGTTCTAGATGAATGCTTATTAGCCTTTGTCAGTATGTACTTTTGCAAAGTGTCGCTGTAGCGCAATCAGTTAGTGTGTACGGCTATTAACCAAAAAGTTGGTGGTTCAATCCCACCCAGGGACGTAATTGACCTTGTGATCAGATTTTGGTGATATTTAAGTAGACAAGTCAAAATTTCAAACCCTCTCTTATGGTGTAGGGTACCTGGCCTACTCTGATGTAATCAGAGTTAGATTTGATTAAGTGATTTTATAAAAAAAACAGCTAGGAAGCACAATTTAGCAGTGGGTTGCAGAGAAAAAGAAATATGCTGGCAGAAAAATCCAATTGAGTGATTAAACAGCTCTTCATTTTCTGACTTTATTTTTATGCTAACAAATTTGTTCTCTGAAAAGAGTCCACAAAGCCAAGTATCTGATTAACACCTTTGTAGGGATGGTTTTTCACCTATTACTAAATTAAAAATGCTTCATTGGAAAGGCAGCAAGATGCATCCTCATTTCAATATCTACTGAAATAATACAGGTTGACACCAGGAAACATTAACGCCACTGCATCCTTGCTGCTTTCTCATGTGGAAGTCTGTTTAATGTGAAAACAAGGTGATATCTAATTAGCACACAGGTAAGGAATTAAGAAATTCTTTATTTAAGGGTAAGATGTTTCTCACAAAATCGTTGCCCCAATGCATCATTGAAATTCAAGCTGGAAAGATGATTTTAATATATCACTTGTACATTTTGTATTGCTCTTCTGGTGACAATGTAGTTTGTTTTTGTCAATTACCATTTTAATAATCGGGTAAAGAAAATTAAGTGGATTTTTGAAAGAAAACAATACTGTCTATATACTATTAAAACAAATTAAAAAGGTAAAAGTTATTGTACTTTAAGTAAAATAAAAAGAGCAAAAATATCAATCCCAGTTTTGGATTACTTTAATTAACAAAAAAAAATGCATATAGCAGAGGATAATTTCAATCTGCTTACCTCTGGGTTATGGACCCAGCATGCTTCCATTACAGTACTCTGCTGCACATGTAAGTGCAAGAGATCCTGAAGCACTCACTCATCATGGGAAAGTACCAATGTGTTTCTTCATTGGTTGATGGAAGAAACATCTTACAAAAACTCTCCAGATTATTGACTATTTAAAGTTTTTCTAGGAAACGTTCTAGATGAATGCTTATTAGCCTTTGTCAGTATATACTTTTGCAATGTGTCTCTGTGGCGCAATCAGTTAGCGTGTTCGGTTATTAACCAAAAGGTTGGTGGTTCAATCCTACCCAGGGACGTAATTTACCTTGTTATCAGATTTTGGTGATCTTTAAGTAGACAAGTCAAAATTTCAAACCCCCTCTTATGGTGTAGGGTACCTGGCCTTCTCTGATGTAATCAGAGTTAGATTTGATTAAGTGATTTTATAAAAGAACAGCTAGGAAGCACAACTTAGCAGTGGGTTGCAGAGAAAAAGAAATACGCTTGCAGAAAAATCCAATTGAGTGATTAAACAGCTCTTCATTTTCTGGCTTTATTTTTATGCTATCAAATTTGTTCTCTGAAAAGTGTCCACAAAGCCAAGTATCTGATTAACACCTTTGTAGGGATGGTTTTTCACCTATTACTAAATTAAACTTGCTTCATTGGAAAGGCAGCAAGTGATGTCATCCAAGCAGTGGGTCAAAGTTGGCTTCAACCCTCGTCTGCTTATGAAAAGAGAAAAGGGATATGCAGGGCATGGCGGCCTTTTGCGACGCTTGGATGACCCCTAGTTCGCATTAAACACCCCCACCCTCCTTCGGTGTGGGGCTCATGTTGGCCATGCCCCAGCCCCTGAAGCATTCAAGCTGATTTCTTGCAGCAGCTGGGTACTGTAACAGCTCCAGAGCTGCTCTGTAAGGCAAGTAAAAGGGTGTGGGCCCTGCAGCACTACCTGTAGTTTGCATTGTGCATTGGAAGGCACAAAGTAAGCAGACGGGAGGAGAAGTCAGGATAGTTCACAAGGTTATAGAAGGGAGGGGCTCAAGAAAAGAGAAGTGGAAACAGACAGCATACTAGGCTGGAGAGAGACCTGAGACAAAGAGATCTGAATTATACGAGAGCCGTCCAGGGGAAACACAAATTATGCAGTCAAGTTTCCCACATTTGGGGAAATCGCAAGGGGCAGCACTCCCAGAGTGCAATGGGTGAGCCTTGCCCTGGGAAAAGCACCTTCATGATCATAGTATCTCACCTGGCAGGTTAGTAGGAGTTGGGCTAGAGCTGGGGAGGGTCGCTGCTCGGGCACTACCTTTCAAGTGAAGGAGATCCAACTGAGGCAGCACAAGGGAACTCTCAAAAGAAGAACAAGGCTAGAGGAAGATCTGAGACAAAGAAATCTGACTTTTACCAGAGCTGACCAGAGGAAAGCACAAACACAGTCCACCACTACCACAAATAATGCAGTCGAGTTTCCCACATTTGGGGAAATCACAGGGGTCAGCATACCCAGAATGCAATGAATGAACCTCACCCTGGGAGAACAATCTTCATGACAATAGTATCTCCTATGCAAAATAAGTATGATTTGGGATCGGGCTGGGGAGGGCCGCTGCTCAGGCACATCTCTGTCAAGTAAAGGAGATTCAACTGAGGCAGCACAAGGGAACTCTCATCTGGGGACAACAACTGCAGGGAGAACACATATTTTCAGATGAACATGGGGTGGCAGAAGGCTGCCTAATACTGAATCACCCCCAAACAACAAACCAAATGCAACAACTAGTGCAAGCATTCCTGGGGGATGGCCTGCAGCAGATGGATTTGAATATGGTGATGTCATCCAAGCAGTGGGTCAAAGTTGGCTTCAACCCTCGTCTGCATATGAAAAGAGAAAAGGAGCGTGCAGGGCATGGAGGCCTTTTGTGGTGCTTGGATGACCCCTAGTTCGCATTAAGCACCCCCACCCTCCTTCGGTGTGGGGCTCATGTTGGCCATTCCCCAGCCCCTGAAGCATTCAAGCTGATTTCTTGCAGCAGCTGGGCACTGTAACAGCTCCAGAGCTGCTCTGTAAAGCAAGTAAAAGGGTGTGGGCCCTGCAGCACTACCCGTAGTTTGCATTGTGCATTGGGAGGCACAAAGTAAGCAGACGGGAGGAGAAGTCAGGATAGTGCACAAGGGTATAGAAGGGAGGGGCTCAAGAAAAAAGAAGTGGAACCAGACAGCAAACTAGGCTGGAGAGAGACCTGAGACAAAGAGATCTGAATTACATGAGAGCCGACCAGGGAAAACTCAAATTATGCAGTCAAGTTTCCCACATTTGGGGAAATCGCAGGGGCAGCACACCCAGAGTGCAATGGGTGAGCCTTGCCCTGGGAGAAGCAACTTCATGATCATAGTATCTCACCTGGCAGGTAAGTAGGAGTTGGGCTAGAGCTGGGGAGGGTCGCTGCTCGGGCACCCCCCTGTCAAGTGAAGGAGATCCAACTGAGGCAGCACAAGGGAACTCTCGAAAGAAGAACAAGGCTAGAGGAAGATCTGAGACAAAGAAATCTGACTTTTACCAGAGCTGACCAGAGGAAAGCACAAACACAGTCCCCCACTACCACAAATAATGCAGTCGAGTTTCCCACATTTGGGGAAATCACAGGGGTCAGCATACCCAGAATGCAATGAATGAACCTAACCCTGGGAGAACAATCTTCATGACCATGGTATCTCCTATGCAAAATAAGTATGATTTGGGATAGGGCTGGGGAGGGCCGTTGCTCAGGCACATCTCTGTCAAGTAAGTTGCATTTGATTTGTTGTTTGGGGGTGCTTCAGTATTAGGCAGCCTTCTGCCCTACCATGTTCATCTGAAAATATGTGTTCTCCCTGCAGTTGTTGTCCCCAGATGAGAGTTCCCTTGTGCTGCCTCAGTTGAATCTCCTTTTGGAGAAGACCTCAATAAGATTGTAGCTGATCTGGCTACTGCTAAAACAGCTTGCCTACCTAGTATGACTCCTACCACGCAGAAGGCTAAAAGTACTTTTCTTGGCCCTTTCATCCTCCAGGTAAAGCGTACCCAAGGTCAGGCATACCCAAAGCAAGCTCATGTTTCCAGACCTGCCAAGCCCAGACTGAAGCAATCCTGGGCTGCCCATCAGCCTGCTTCCAAAACGGACAAGCCTGCCGCATGACGGTGCAGGCCTCCCTCTGGGGGATCCCAGGGTGGGGGGCCCGACTTCTAGGTTTGGCAAAGAAAGGTATAATTCTAAGCTAGAGAATTCTGTTTGGAGCTCACCTTGTACTTTGTGAAGAAATAATCAGCATTGTGGCTGAGCAGATACATGTAGTGTGTGGCTGCAAACTGCATGGATCTGCTGCGTTGTAATGCTGATTCTTTTTTTTTTGCAAAGTACCAATAGCTTCATATAATGTTCACAATTTTTATGCAGGATCAAATAGCTCAATAGGTAGGGTGTTTGATTAGAATTCAACAGGTTATAGGTTTGAATCCTGGGTATGGTAGCTTGAGATGTGTTATTTAATAAAGTATGTTGTTCTGACTGCCGGCATCCTATCACCTGGGATATCATACTAAATAAATGGAGTTGATCAAATTTTTTTTTTTTTTTTTAACTAGGGACAATTTCCAGATACTTCTCTTTATAACTGAGATTGCCCCCTGGAACTTCACATCAGTTGACAACTATGCATGAGTGGGCAGTGCTTGCCCTGGATCTGTCCACCCATTTATGTGCCGCCATAAAATAAAGCATGACTAACAGTTATCCTGGGCGTACACTACACAATTATCTGTCAGGCTATCTATCCAGTCTGGATGGATGGAATGAAAATCTGGTAATGTATAGGAGCAAATTCAATTAACCATTTGCTCCCAAACACTAGAAAAGTGGTCAAAAATGGTCATTACACAAATTGGTTAAACCCAAAATTTAACCAATTTGTTTAGGGGACCATTTTTGTCCATTTTTTAGTGTTTGAGAGTAAATCGTTGATGGTCATTTGCTCACATAGATAACCGGATTTCTATTCCAACCAGCCAGTGTTGGAGAGATGGTCTGCCAGATTACATAATGCATACCAGAGCCATAACTAGACTTTTTGGTGCCCTGTGACAGAGAATTATATGCCCCCCCCCCATTTTTGCAATATGGACAAAAGGCGCATGCCTTGTGGGGAAGGGGCATAACAAGATTGGTCTCAGAGAAAGCACATGAGATATGAAGATATATCTAGTATACTTGACACTCAATGGTTTGTGGTATTGCAGGGGTGCCCTCCTTAAATGCATATACAGTCGCACATGGCATGTTTGTGTAAATGGCATATCAGCAGTCAGCACTAACTGGTGACATGCCATTTGTACAAGTAAGCCATGTGTGACTAATATATAAACATACTTTATTAAATAACACCTCAAACTATCATACCCAGGATTCAAACCTATAACCTGTTAAATTCTAATCAAACACCCTACCCATTGAGCTACTTGATCCTGCATCTATTCTAACCTCCAAAAACAGATTCAGTTGCATTTTCCAGCGTGTTTTGTTTGCGCCTTTGCAAATGTCTTACATCGACAAACTTATTTAGTACTATTTTGCAAATAGGGTTACATTGTCGCAACATTGTGTTCCCTAATTGCTTGATTTTTTAAATGCAAAAATTGATAAAGACACCTGATAATTGCTCTGTGGAGTCTTCTTTTGTGTCTACTTCTTATCTACATTTAATTCCCTACCTATAATCAAGGCATTTTTAAATGCTGGGTGCTGCCAGGACGTGAGGCCTACCTAGTCTTTAGATCTGAATTTGAATGTACTTGTGAACTAACTTAATTTCCTACTTCTAAATTCATTCCTAAATTCACTACTTACATTAATCCTGTAGTTGGGCATTTTGAGCCTTCAATTGTGGGCATTGTTTTGTGTCCAGACCAGCAGCTGGTGGTGTGCATTTGCTGGAAAGGCATCGAAGACCTCCGATATGCTGCATCTCCTGATGTGTGTCTGCCTCAAGTGGCTGTCAGCAAATGCATGCTAGACACCCCATTCCAAGCTGATTGTGACATCACGGAACATGCATCATAGAACAGGCATGCTAGAACATGGGTCTTCAACCTGCGACCCTCCAGCTGCTGTGGAACTACATATCCCAGCATGCCCTGCCTCAGTTTTAGCATACCTTAATAGCAAAACTGTGGCAGGGCATGCTGGGATGTGTAGTTTCACAGCAGCTGGAGGGCCACAGGATGAAGACCCATGTGCTAGAACCAAACCGCAGGTACATTGAATGCTAGCAAGCTAAATGTTTAAATCCTTTTTGTTCCACAGCATTCCAATGCGGAAGATTCCATGGAACCAGAGATTATTCCATTGAGAAGGACATGCTGCCTGGATGACTGCACTGTGCAAATTAAATCACGGAGCCAGTTGGCTTGTGGGTGGCTCTGGTGACTGGGTGGTTGGGTGGGCGGTGTGTCGGAGGTGGAGCACATGCAAATGAATGTGTATCATCCAGCTAGTGAGAGAGAAAACTCATGCAGGAGTGTGCCTGCTTGTCAGTGAGTTATGCACCTTGCCAGACGTCAAATCTACATGGAGCAACTGGAGGGGACAAGAGCAGGTTTGGAAAATATAGACAGAAGAGCATATATGCTGGCGCATTCTCCATGATTGTGTCAGCTTATGTTTTGGTGCACTGCACTTTCCTCCACTAAGTTTTAGCCATTTTGTTTAAACGCAAGTGTAGTTGCTTCTCGCTCTTTTGGCTGTGATATTGTATTGTGGTTGAAGAGTCTGCTGGAGGGATTGTTTTCTTCATTGGCGAGAGACTGAAGATATTCCAGGATGGAAGGCTTGGGAACACTATCCGTTTTTCAGTTGTGGAAGAGTTGAAAGACCGGATTGGACTACATTCTATAGTAAAGGGTATCTTTGTATTTATTAATCCTCCCTTTATATGTGTCTGTCTTTCAATAAAGCTTTGGGCTTGTGATTCCGTCACCCTCTTACACTCCACACCCATAGCCTTATTAACTATTGTATTGTTTAAATGTATAGTGCAGTTCATGATTTATAGTGTAGGCTGACCTGTGCTGTAGTTCTTGAACTGTACTATACCGACAGCATTTGTATTGTGTTTTGGCTGTGCTGCAACACAGTACTTATGTGTGTAATGTTTATGTATGTTTTATTGCTTCTTTATGTCAATAAAGACTGCTTTTTCAATCCAATATCTGAAAACAATCAATGTTTATCTTTGATGGCAATAGAAGTGGTATGATATTTGCTGCTTTTGAAAGGCAATATCTGATATGTCCCCTATCTGGGAACCATATATTAAATGGCTTTTCAGAAAAGGGAGATGGGAGAAGAGCTTTCAGTACTTGTAGGACCGATGCACATTTCCTATTCTAGCCTCCAAAAACAGATTCAGTTGCATTTTCCAGCGTGTTTTGGATGCGCCTTTGCAAATGTCTTACATCGACAAACTTATTTAGTACTATTTTGCAAATAGGGTTACATTGTTGCAACATTGTGTTCCCTAATTGCTTGATTTTTTAAATGCAACAATTGATAAAAACACCTGATAACTGCTCTGCGGAGTCTTATTTTGTGTCTACTTCTTATCTACATTTAATTCCGTACCTCTAATCAAGGCATTTTTAAATGCTGGCGGCTGCCAGGACGTGAGGCCTACCTAGACTTTAGATCTGAATTTGAATGTACTTGTGAACTAACTTAATTTCCTACTTCTAAATTCATTCCTAAATTCACTACTTACATGAATCCTGTAGTTGGGCATTTTGGGACTTCGATTGTGGGCATTGTTTTGTGTCCAGACCAGCAGCAGGTGGTGTGCATTTGCTGGAAAGGCATCGAAGACCTCCGATATGCTGCATCTCCTGATGTGTGTCTCCCTCAAGTGGCTGTCAGCAAATGCCTGCTAGACACCCCATTCCAAGCTGATTGTGACATCACGGAACATGCATCATAGAACAGGCATGCTAAAACATGGGTCTTCAACCTGCGACCCTCCAACTGCTGTGGAACTACACATCCCAGCATGCCCTGCCTCAGTTTTAGCATACCTTATAGCAAAACTGTGGCAGGGCATGCTGGGATGTGTAGTTTCACAGCAGCTGGAGGGCCACAGGATGAAGACCCATGTGCTAGAGCCAAGCCGCAGGTACATTGAATGCTAGCAAGCTGAATATTTAAATCCTTTTTGTTCCGCAGCATTCCAATGCGGAAGATTCCATGGAACCAGAGATCCTTCCATTGAGAAGGACATGCTGCCTGGATGACTACACTGTGCAAATTAAATCACGGAGCCAGTTGGTTTGTGGGTGGCTCTGGTGACTGGGTGGTTGGGTGGGTGGTGTGTCGGAGGTGGAGCACATGCAAATGATTGTGTATCATCCAGCTAGTGAGAGTGAAAACTCATGCAGGAGTGTGCCTGCTTGTCAGTGGGTTATGCACCTTGCCAGACGTTAAATCTACATAGAGCAGCTGGAGGGGACAAGAGCAGGTTTGCAAAATATAGATAGAAGAGCATATATGCTGGCGCATTCTCCATGATTGTGTCAGCTTATGTTTTGGTGCACTGCACTTTCCTCCACTAAGTTTTAGCCATTTTTGTTAAGCTCAAGTGTAGTTGCTTCTCGGCCTTTTGGCTGTGATCATGTATTGTGGTTGAAGGGTCTGCTGGAGGGAGGGATTGCTTTCTTCATTGGCGAAAGACCAAAGATATTCCAGGATGGAAGGCTTGGGAACACTATCCGTTTTTCAATTGTGGAAGAGTTGAAAGACCGGATTGAACTACATTCTATAGTAAAGGATGTCTTTCTATGTATTAATCCTCCCCTTATATGTGTCAGTCTTTCAATAAAGCTTCGGGCTTGTGATTCCCTCACCCTCTTACACTCCACACCCATAGCCTTATTAACTGTTGTATTATTGTACAGTTTAAATGTATAGTGCAGTTCATGATTTATAGTGTAGGCTGGCCTGTGCTGTAGTTCTTGAACTGTACTATACCGTCAGCATTTCTATTGTGTTTTGGCTGTGCCGCAACGCGGTACTTATGTGTGTAATGTTTATGTATGTTTTTTTGCTTCTTTATGTGCATCGGTCCTACAAGTACTGAAAGCTCTTCTCCCATCTCCCTTTTCTGAAAAGCCATTTAATATATGGTTCCCAGATAGGGGACATATCAGGTATTGGATTTCAAAAGCATCAAATATCATACCACTTTTATTGCCATCAAAGATAAACATTGATTGTTTTCAGATATTGGCTTGAAAAAGCAGTCTTTATTGACATAAAAAAAAACATACATAAACATTGCACACATAAATACAGTGTTGCAGCACAGCCAAAACACAATACAAATGCTGACGGTATAGTACAGTTCAAGAACTACAGCACAGGCCAGTCTACACTATAAATCATGAACTGCACTATACATTTAAACTATACAATAATACAACAGTTAATAAGGCTATGGGTGTGGAGTGTAAGAGGGTGAGGGATTCACAAAACCGAAGCTTTATTGTAACACAGACACATATAAGGGGAGGGTCAATAAATAGAAAGATATCCTTTACTATAGAATGTAGTCCAATCCGACCTCTGTGCTCTTCCACAACTGAAAAACAGATAGTGTTCCCAAGCCTTCCATCCTGGAATATCTTTGGTCTTTCGCCAATGAAGAAAACAATCCCTCCCTCCAGCAGACCCTTCAACCACGATACAAGATCACAGCCAAAAGGCCGAGAAGAAACTACACTTGAGCTTAACAAAAATGGCTAAAACTTAGTGGAGGAAAGTGCAGTGCACCAAAACATAAGCTGACACAATCATGGAGAATGCGCCAGCATATATGCTCTTCTATCTATATTTTGCAAACCTGCTCTTGTCCCCTCCAGCTGCTCTATGTAGATTTAACGTCTGGCAAGGTGCATAACCCACTGACAAGCAGGCACACTCCTGCATGAGTTTTCTCTCTCCCTAGCTAGATGATACACAATCATTTGCATGCGCTCCACTTCCGACACACCACTCACCCAACCACCCAGTCACCAGAGCCACCCACAAGCCAACTGGCTCCGTGATTTAATTTGCACAGTGTAGTCATCCAGGCAGCATGTCCTTCTCAATGGAAGGATCTCTGGTTCCATGGAATCTTCCGCATTGGAATGCTGCGGAACAAAAAGGATTTAAATATTCAATGTACCTGCGGCTTGGCTCTAGCACATGGGTCTTCATCCTGTGGCCCTCCAGCTGCTGTGAAACTACACATCCCAGCATGCCCTGCCACAGTTTTGCTATAAGGTATGCTAAAACTGAGGCAGGGCATGCTGGGATGTATAGTTCCACAGCAGCTGGAGGGTCGCAGGTTGAAGACCCATGTTTTAGCATGCCTGTTCTATGATGCATGTTCCATGATGTCACAATCAGCTTGGAATGGGGTGTCTAGCAGGCATTTGCTGACAGCCACTTGAGGGAGACACACATCAGGAGATGCAGCATATCGGAGGTCTTCGATGCCTTTCCAGCAAATGCACACCACCTGCTGCTGGTCTGGACACAAAACAATGCCCACAATCGAAGTCCCAAAATGCCCAACTACAGGATTCATGTAAGTAGTGAATTTAGGAATGAATTTAGAAGTAGGAAATTAAGTTAGTTCACAAGTACATTCAAATTCAGATCTAAAGACTAAACACAAAACACAAAATAAGACTCCACAGAGCAATTATCAGGTGTCTTTATCAATTGTTGCATTTAAAAAATCAAGCAATTAGGGAACACAATGTTGCGACAATGTAACCCTATTTGCAAAATAGTACTAAATAAGTTTGTCGATGTAAGACATTTGCAAAGGCGCAAACAAAACACGCTGGAAAATGCAACTGAAACTGTTTTTGGAGGTTAGAAAAGATGTAGGATCAAGTAGCTCCATGGGTAGGGTGTTTGATTAGAATTCAACAGGTTATAGGTTTGAATCCTGGGTATGATAGTTTGAGGTGTTATTTAATAAAGCATGTTTATATATTAGCCACACATGGCTTACTTGTACAAATGGCATGTCACCAGTTAGTGCTGACTGCTGATATGCCATTTGCACTAAAACAAATTAAAATGGTAAAAGTTATTGTACTTTAAGTAAAAATAAAAGCTAAAATATCAATCCCAGTTTTGGATTACTTGAATGTACAAAAAAAATGCATATAGCAAAGGATAGTTTCAATCTGCCTACCTCTGGGTTATGGACCCAGCATGCTTCCATTACAGTACTCTGCTGCACATGTAAGTGCAAGAGATCCTGAAGCACTCACTCATCATGGGAAAGTACCAATGTGTTTCTTCATTGGTTGCTGGAAGAAACATCTTACAAAAACTCTCCACATTATTGACTTTTTAAAATGTTTCTAGGAATCGTTCTAGATGAATGCTTATTAGCCTTTGTCAGTATGGACTTTCGCAAAGTGTTGCTGTGGCGCAATCAGTTACTGTGTAAGGCTATTAACCAAAAGGTTGGTGGTTCAATCCCACCCAGGGACGTAATTGACCTTGTTATCAGATTTTGGTGATCTTTATGTAGACAAGTCAAAATTTCAAACCCCCTCTTATGGTGTAGGGTACCTGGCCTTCTCTGATGTAATCAGAGTTAGATTTGATTCAGTGATTTTATAAAAACAGCTAGGAAGCACAATTTAGCAGTGGGTTGCAGAGAAAAAGAAATATGCTGGCATAAAAATCCAATTGAGTGATTAAACAGCTCTTCATTTTCTGGCTTTATTTTTATGCTAACAAATTTGTCCTCTGAAAAGTGTCCACAAAGCCAAGTATCTGATTAACATCTTTGTAGGGATGGTTTTTCACCTATTACTAAATTAAACTTGCTTCATTGGAAAGGCAGCAAGATGCATCCTCATTTCAATATCTACTGAAATAATACAGGTTGACACCAGGAAACATTAACGCCACTGCATCCTTGCTGCTTTCTCATGTGGAAGTCTGTTTAGTGTGAAAACAAGGTGATATCTAATTAGCACACAGGTAAGGAATTAAGAAAATCTTTATTTAAGGGTGAAGATGTTTCTCACAAAATCGTTGCCCCAATGCATCATTGAAATTCAAGCTGGAAAGATGATTTTAATATATCACTTGTACATTTTGTATTGCTCTTCTGGTGACAATGTAGTTTGTTTTTGTCAATTACCATTTTAATAATAGGGTAAAGAAAATTAAGTGGATTTTTGAAAGAAAACAATACTGTCAATATACTATTAAAACAAATTAAAATGGTAAAAGTTATTGTACTTTAAGTAAAAATAAAAGAGCAAAAATATCAATCCCAGTTTTGGATTACTTTAATTAACAAAAAAAAAAAATGCATATAGCAGAGGATAGTTTCAATCTGCCTACCTCTGGGTTAAGGGGCCCAGCATGCTTCAATTGCAGTACTCTGCTGCACATGTAAGTGCAAGAGATCCTGAAGCACTCACTCATCATGGGAAAGTACCAATGCGTTTCTTCATTGGTTGATGGAAGAAACATCTTACAAAAACTCTCCAGATTATTGACTTTTTAACGTTTGCTAGGAAACGTTCTAGATGAATGCTTATTAGCCTTTGTCAGTATGTACTTTTGCAAAGTGTCTCTGTGGTGCAATCGGTTAGTGTGTTTGGTTATTAACCAAAGGGTTGGTGGTTCAATCCCACCCAGGGATGTTATTGACCTTGTCATCAGATTTTGGTGATCTTTAAGTAGACAAGTCAAAATTTCAAACCCCCTCTTATGGTGTAGGGTACCTGGCCTACTCTAATGTAATCAGAGTTAGATTTGATTAAGTGATTTTAGCAAAAAACAGCTAGGAAGCACAATTTAGCAGTGGGTTGCAGAGAAAATGAAATATGCTGGCAGAAAAATCCAATTGAGTGATTAAACAGCTCTTCATTTTCTGGCTTTATTTTTATGCTAACTAATTTGTTCTCTGAAAAGTGTCCACAAAGCCAAGTATCGGATTAACATCTTTGTAGGGATGGTTTTTCACCTATTACTAAATTAAACTTGCTTCATTGGAAAGGCAGCAAGATGCATCCTCATTTCAATATCTACTGAAATAATACAGGTTGACACCAGGAAACATTAACGCCACTGCATCCTTGCTGCTTTCTCATGTGGAAGTCTGTTTAATGTGAAAACAAGGTGATATCTAATTAGCACACAGGTAAGGAATTAAGAAAATCTTTATTTAAGGGTAAGATGTTTCTCACAAAATCGTTGCCCCAATGCATCATTGAAATTCAAGCTGGAAAGATGATTTTAATATATCACTTGTACATTTTGTATTGCTCTTCTGGTGACAATGTAGTTTGTTTTTGTCAATTACCATTTTAATAATCGGGTAAAGAAAATTAAGTGGATTTTTGAAAGAAAACAATACTGTCTATATACTATTAAAACAAATTAAAAAGGTAAAAGTTATTGTACTTTAAGTAAAATAAAAAGAGCAAAAATATCAATCCCAGTTTTGGATTACTTTAATTAACAAAAAAAAAATGCATATAGCAGAGGATAATTTCAATCTGCCTACCTCTGGGTTATGGACCCAGCATGCTTCCATTACAGTACTCTGCTGCACATGTAAGTGCAAGAGATCCTGAAGCACTCACTCATCATGGGAAAGTACCAATGTGTTTCTTCATTGGTTGATGGAAGAAACATCTTACAAAAACTCTCCAGATTATTGACTATTTAAAGTTTTTCTAGGAAACGTTCTAGATGAATGCTTATTAGCCTTTGTCAGTATGTACTTTTGCAAAGTGTCGCTGTAGCGCAATCAGTTAGTGTGTACGGCTATTAACCAAAAAGTTGGTGGTTCAATCCCACCCAGGGACGTAATTGACCTTGTGATCAGATTTTGGTGATATTTAAGTAGACAAGTCAAAATTTCAAACCCTCTCTTATGGTGTAGGGTACCTGGCCTACTCTGATGTAATCAGAGTTAGATTTGATTAAGTGATTTTATTAAAAAAACAGCTAGGAAGCACAATTTAGCAGTGGGTTGCAGAGAAAAAGAAATATGCTGGCAGAAAAATCCAATTGAGTGATTAAACAGCTCTTCATTTTCTGACTTTATTTTTATGCTAACAAATTTGTTCTCTGAAAAGAGTCCACAAAGCCAAGTATCTGATTAACACCTTTGTAGGGATGGTTTTTCACCTATTACTAAATTAAACATGCTTCATTGGAAAGGCAGCAAGATGCATCCTCATTTCAATATCTACTGAAATAATACAGGTTGACACCAGGAAACATTAACGCCACTGCATCCTTGCTGCTTTCTCATGTGGAAGTCTGTTTAATGTGAAAACAAGGTGATATCTAATTAGCACACAGGTAAGGAATTAAGAAAATCTTTATTTAAGGGTAAGATGTTTCTCACAAAATCGTTGCCCCAATGCATCATTGAAATTCAAGCTGGAAAGATGATTTTAATATATCACTTGTACATTTTGTATTGCTCTTCTGGTGACAATGTAGTTTGTTTTTGTCAATTACCATTTTAATAATTGGGTAAAGAAAATTAAGTGGATTTTTGAAAGAAAACAATACTGTCTATATACTATTAAAACAAATTAAAAAGGTAAAAGTTATTGTACTTTAAGTAAAATAAAAAGAGCAAAAATATCAATCCCAGTTTTGGATTACTTTAATTAACAAAAAAAAATGCATATAGCAGAGGATAATTTCAATCTGCCTACCTCTGGGTTATGGACCCAGCATGCTTCCATTACAGTACTCTGCTGCACATGTAAGTGCAAGAGATCCTGAAGCACTCACTCATCATGGGAAAGTACCAATGTGTTTCTTCATTGGTTGATGGAAGAAACATCTTACAAAAACTCTCCAGATTATTGACTATTTAAAGTTTTTCTAGGAAACGTTCTAGATGAATGCTTATTAGCCTTTGTCAGTATGTACTTTTGCAAAGTGTCGCTGTAGCGCAATCAGTTAGTGTGTACGGCTATTAACCAAAAAGTTGGTGGTTCAATCCCACCCAGGGACGTAATTGACCTTGTGATCAGATTTTGGTGATATTTAAGTAGACAAGTCAAAATTTCAAACCCTCTCTTATGGTGTAGGGTACCTGGCCTACTCTGATGTAATCAGAGTTAGATTTGATTAAGTGATTTTATAAAAAAAAACAGCTAGGAAGCACAATTTAGCAGTGGGTTGCAGAGAAAAAGAAATATGCTGGCAGAAAAATCCAATTGAGTGATTAAACAGCTCTTCATTTTCTGACTTTATTTTTATGCTAACAAATTTGTTCTCTGAAAAGAGTCCACAAAGCCAAGTATCTGATTAACACCTTTGTAGGGATGGTTTTTCACCTATTACTAAATTAAAAATGCTTCATTGGAAAGGCAGCAAGATGCATCCTCATTTCAATATCTACTGAAATAATACAGGTTGACACCAGGAAACATTAACGCCACTGCATCCTTGCTGCTTTCTCATGTGGAAGTCTGTTTAATGTGAAAACAAGGTGATATCTAATTAGCACACAGGTAAGGAATTAAGAAATTCTTTATTTAAGGGTAAGATGTTTCTCACAAAATCGTTGCCCCAATGCATCATTGAAATTCAAGCTGGAAAGATGATTTTAATATATCACTTGTACATTTTGTATTGCTCTTCTGGTGACAATGTAGTTTGTTTTTGTCAATTACCATTTTAATAATCGGGTAAAGAAAATTAAGTGGATTTTTGAAAGAAAACAATACTGTCTATATACTATTAAAACAAATTAAAAAGGTAAAAGTTATTGTACTTTAAGTAAAATAAAAAGAGCAAAAATATCAATCCCAGTTTTGGATTACTTTAATTAACAAAAAAAAATGCATATAGCAGAGGATAATTTCAATCTGCTTACCTCTGGGTTATGGACCCAGCATGCTTCCATTACAGTACTCTGCTGCACATGTAAGTGCAAGAGATCCTGAAGCACTCACTCATCATGGGAAAGTACCAATGTGTTTCTTCATTGGTTGATGGAAGAAACATCTTACAAAAACTCTCCAGATTATTGACTATTTAAAGTTTTTCTAGGAAACGTTCTAGATGAATGCTTATTAGCCTTTGTCAGTATATACTTTTGCAATGTGTCTCTGTGGCGCAATCAGTTAGCGTGTTCGGTTATTAACCAAAAGGTTGGTGGTTCAATCCTACCCAGGGACGTAATTTACCTTGTTATCAGATTTTGGTGATCTTTAAGTAGACAAGTCAAAATTTCAAACCCTCTCTTATGGTGTAGGGTACCTGGCCTTCTCTGATGTAATCAGAGTTAGATTTGATTCAGTGATTTTATAAAAAAACAGCTAGGAAGCACAATTTAGCAGTGGGTTGCAGAGAAAAAGAAATATGCTGGCAAAAAAATCCAATTGAGTGATTAAATAGCTCTTCATTTTCTGGCTTTATTTTTATGCTAACAAATTTGTTCTCTGAAAAGTGTCCACAAAGCCAAGTATCTGATTAACATCTTTGTAGGGATGGTTTTTCACCTATTACTAAATTAAACTTGCTTCATTGGAAAGGCAGCAAGATGCATCCTCATTTCAATGTCTACTGAAATAATACAGGTTGACACCAAGAAACATTAACGCCACTGCATCCTTGCTGCTTTCTCATGTGGAAGTCTGTTTAATGTGAAAACAAGGTGATATCTAATTAGCACACAGGTAAGGAATTAAGAAAATCTTTATTTAAGGGTGAAGATGTTTCTCACAAAATCGTTGCCCCAATGCATCATTGAAATTCAAGCTGGAAAGATGATTTTAATATATCACTTGTACATTTTGTATTGCTCTTCTGGTGACAATGTAGTTTGTTTTTGTCAATTACCATTTTAATAATCGGGTAAAGAAAATTAAGTGGATTTTTGAAAGAAAACAATACTGTCAATATACTAGTAAAACAAATTAAAATGGTAAAAGTTATTGTACTTTAAGTAAAAATAAAAGAGCAAAAATATCAATCCCAGTTTTGGATTACTTTAATTAACAAAAAAAAAATGCATATAGCAAAGGATAGTTTCAATCTGCTTATCTCTGGGTTATGGGCCCAGCATGCCTCCATTGCAGTACTCTGCTGCACATGTAAGTGCAAGAGATCCTGAAGCACTCACTCATCATGGGAAAGTACCAATGTGTTTCTTCATTGGTTGATGGAAGAAACATCTTACAAAAACTCTCCAGATTATTGACTATTTAAAGTTTTTCTAGGAAACGTTCTAGATGAATGCTTATTAGCCTTTGTCAGTATATACTTTTGCAATGTGTCTCTGTGGCGCAATCAGTTAGTGTATAAGGCTATTAATCAAAAGGTTGGTGGTTCAATCCCACCCAGGGACGTAATTGACCTTGTTATCAGATTTTGGTGATATTTAAGTAGACAAGTCAAAATTGCAAACCCCCTCTTATGGTGTAGGGTACCTGGCCTTCTCTGATGTAATCAGAGTTAGATTTGATTCAGTGATTTTATAAAAACAGCTAGAAAGCACAATTTAGCAGTGGTTTGCAGAGAAAAAGAAATATGCTGGCAAAAAAATCCAATTGAGTGATTAAACAGCTCTTCATTTTCTGGCTTTATTTTTATGCTAACAAATTTGTTCTCTGAAAAGTGTCCACAAAGCCAAGTATCTGATTAACACCTTTGTAGGGATGGTTTTTCACCTATTACTAAATTAAACTTGCTTCATTGGAAAGGCAACAAGATGCATCCTCATTTCAATATCTACTGAAATAATACAGGTTGACACCAGGAAACATTAACGCCACTGCATCCTTGCTGCTTTCTCATGTGGAAGTCTGTTTAATGTGAAAACAAGGTGATATCTAATTAGCACACAGGTAAGGAATTAAGAAAATCTTTATTTAAGGGTGAAGATGTTTCTCACAAAATCGTTGCCCCAATGCATCATTGAAATTCAAGCTGGAAAGATGATTTTAATATATCACTTGTACATTTTGTATTGCTCTTCTGGTGACAATGTAGTTTGCTTTTGTCAATTACCATTTTAATAATCGGGTAAAGAAAATTAATTGGATTTTTGAAAGAAAACAATACTGTCAATATACTATTAAAACAAATTAAAATGGTAAAAGTTATTGTACTTTAAGTAAAAATAAAAGAGCAAAAATATCAATCCCAGTTTTGGATTACTTTAATTAACAAAAAAAAATGCATATAGCAGAGGATAGTTTCAATCTGCCTACCTCTGGGTTATGGACCCAGCATGCTTCCATTACAGTACTCTGCTGCACATGTAAGTGCAAGAGATCATGAAGCACTCACTCATCATGGGAAAGTACCAATGTGTTTCTTCATTGGTTGATGGAAGAAACATCTTACAAAAACTCTCCACATTATTGACTTTTTAAAATGTTTCTAGGAATTGTTCTAGATGAATGCTTATTAGCCTTTGTCAGTATGTACTTTTGCAAAGTGTCGCTGTGGCGCAATCAGTTAGTGTGTAAGGCTATTAACCAAAAGGTTGGTGGTTCAATCCCACGCAGGGACTTAATTGACCTTGTTATCAGATTTTGGTGATCTTTAAGTAGACAAGTCAAAATTTCAAACCCCCTGTTATGGTGTAGGGTACCTGGCCTTCTCTGATGTAATCAGAGTTAGATTTGATTCAGTGATTTTATAAAAACAGCTAGGAAGCACAATTTAGCAGTGGGTTGCAGAGAAAAAGAAATATGCTGGCAGAAAAATCCAATTGAGTGATTAAACAGCTCTTCATTTTCTGGCTTTATTTTTATGCTAACTAATTTGTTCTCTGAAAAGTGTCCACAAAGCCAAGTATCTGATTAACATATTTGTAGGGATGGTTTTTCACCTATTACTAAATTAAACTTGCTTCATTGGAAAGGCAGCAAGATGCATCCTCATTTCAATATCTACTGAAATAATACAGGTTGACACCAGGAAACATTAACGCCACTGCATCCTTGCTGCTTTCTCATGTGGAAGTCTGTTTAATGTGAAAACAAGGTGATATCTAATTAGCACACAGGTAAGGAATTAAGAAAATCTTTATTTAAGGGTGAAGATGTTTCTCACAAAATCGTTGCCCCAATGCATCATTGAAATTCAAGCTGGAAAGATGATTTTTTTTTTTTTTAATTAATATTTTTATTAAAGAAAAGTCGAGCATGCAAGTACAGAACAAACAGGAGATGATAGCTCCAAGTAAATGCTTAATCACATACAAGTTATCCCCTAGGGAGTAACCGAATATTACAGAGACAAAGGCATATTGTGACAATACCCAATGTATGCATGACTCGACCATCACAATTTTTTATGTTTAAACATTAAACAATCATATAAAGAAAATAATAAGAAAGGTTCTGATAAGAGGAGAGAGAATAAGAGTGTGGGCAAGAAAGGAGAGGGAGGGGGGGGTGGGAGAGTGGTGGTTCGTCAGAGAGGCGGACTAGGTGAGTACATGTGATAGGAGAGTAATATTTCCCAGCTACCAATCACACCATCTGTACAGCCAGGGTCTGTATTACACCTCTTAAGTTAATTGGGACCTATGTGGTGTAGAGAGCTGCCTCATAGTGTGACATATCTCATCCAATCCCGGTAGCGTGGGGCGTATTATAAGTGAACCATGGTTCCCATATCCTCCTAAATTTGTCCGACCTGTCATGTAAGGAGGCTGTGATTTTCTCCATCGTGGAAATATGCCAAATTTTAGCAATTAGCATGCTTCTAGAGGGAGTATTGGTATTTTTCCAATTTTTTGCCACTACACAGCGGGCTGCATGTAAGATTTGAAGAACTAAGCTATTAGCTTGGTTGTCTAGGTTGGGTAAAGGTAGGCTCAGCAAAGCTGACCAGGGGTCCAGAGTTATCCTTGAACAGAAGACAGAACCTAAGAGAGCCTCCACTTGAGACCAGAACGTATGCATTTTGGGACATGACCACCAGATGTGTTTAAAGTCTCCGATCTGGCCACATCCACGCCAGCACAATGGGGAGGACCCGGGAAAAATTTTATGCAGTATTGCTGGGACCCGATACCATCTAGTGTAGACTTTATAAGAGTTTTCCTTCACAAGGGAGGAAATTGATGATTGGGCAACCTTTTGTCTAATGGTTTCCCATGCGTCTTCATCAGGTGGAGGGCCTAGGTCCCGTTCCCACCTCTGTTCATGGGGGAGGGTGCTTGTTGCCTTCAGGGAACGTAATAAACCGTAGAGTATAGAGATAATACCCTGCCGCATAGGAGAGTAAATACATAGACGTTCCAAGGGGGTGAGTTGGCGGATAACCTGGGATTTGGGAAGGGAACTTAAAAAGGAGCGGAGCTGTAAATATTCGTAAAACACGGGTTGGGGGATATCGTATCTGTCACTTAAAGATTGTAGAGAACGCCATGAGGAGCCCTCTATGAAATCAAATACGATACCCGGGCGTGGATTCAGATGAAGCCACGAGTGAGATTGCAAAGTGGAGCCTGGAGGGAAGTCCCTGTTATCCCATATGGGCGTGATAGGAGATGGGAAAGTGGATAGGCCATAATGTCGAATGCAGGAGAGCCACAAGGCGCAAGTGAGTTTTGTCGAAGGGATACAGGTTTGTAATGACCGCAGTGGCTTGGTCGGTGAGAGGAGGGAAACCAAAGAGGAGACCCCGGCCGCCAGAAGCTCGATTCGGATCCAAGGCAGGTGGGGGGCAGGGGAGAACCATGCCAGAGCCTGACTCAGGTGGGTTGCATGATAATATTTACGAATATCCGGCAATCCCCTACCCCCCGCCAGCGGGTCACGTATCAGAGTGGAGGTCCTAATTCTTGGGGGCTTACCAGACCATATAAATTTTACAAATAATTTCTGGATTCGACATAGGGCCTCAGCAGGGATGCTCACGGGGATTGTTTGGATCAGATATAAGACCCTCGGGAGGATGTTCATTTTAATTGAAACTATCCGTCCAAACCAGGCTATAATCTGTTTGTCCCAAGCTCTAAGGTCAGACTCTATACATTTGAAAAGGGCAGGGAAGTTTTCAGAGTATAGAGAGTCGTAGGAGTTTGTAATGTACACTCCAAGGTACTTGATTTTCTTGGAGCGCCAAGAGAAGTTATAGTTAGCAGCAAGGAGAGATCTGGTATTCTCATCAAGATGTAGTGGGAGGGCCTCCGACTTGGAGTAATTAATACGATATCCAGAGTAATGAGAGTATAATGAGAGGGTTTTAAATAGATTAGGGATGGATATATTGGGAGAGGAGATAGTCAGGAGGACATCATCTGCGAATAATGACAGTTTAAATTCCTCTTCCCCAACATGTATGCCTTTGATATCGGGGTTGGCCCTAACCATACACGCCAGAGGTTCGATCGTCATAGCAAAAATTAGTGGAGACAAGGGACACCCCTGGCGTGTACCGTTGCTAATGTGAAAGAGTTGAGAGTCTTTGCCGTTGACCCGAACTCTAGCGGAGGGGTTGGAATAAAGTGCCTGAATGCCTTGAAGTAGGCTTCCTCCCAGACCAAATCTGCGTAGAGTGGCAAACATGAAAGGCCATAGTATTTTGTCGAAAGCCTTCTCTGCATCTAGTGAGAGAAGGACAGAAGGTATTTTAGTTTTGTTAATAAGATGAACCAGATTAATAGTTCTTCGTGTATTGTCTCTGGCTTGTCGGCCTGGGATGAAGCCCACCTGGTCAGCGTGTATTAGGCGCGGGAGGACAGGGTTTAATCTTAAGGCTATAATTTTGGCGAATAACTTAATATCGTTATTCAATAAGGAAATGGGGCGGTAGCTGGCACAGGAGTTGGGATCTTTCCCAAGTTTATGTATTAAGACTGTTCGTGCCTCTAAGGTACGGGGTGATAGAGGGTTACCACTTAGGAAACCATTGAAGAGCCGGCAAATGTGGGGTAGAAGCAATCCCTTAAATTTCTTATAATAAGTAATTGACATCCCATCGGGTCCAGGGGCTTTGCCCGGTTTCTGAGTTTTTAGTGCGTTCTCTATTTCTTCAATAGTAATCTCAGAGCCTAATTGGGACACTGTCGCGCTATTCAGTGACGGTAGGTTACATTTGTCTAGGAGGGAATCAATTCCCTTTTCAAGTCTCGGTGATGAGGGGGGGGGTAGATTCCGAGTTGTACAGCAATTTGTAAAATTCCTCGAATTCACCCAGAATGCGGTCAGGATCTGTCAGGTCCGGGTGTTTTTGTGAATCCGTTAACCTGGAACCAACCACAGGTGTAGGTGCTGGGGTATGAAGAAAACAGGGAGGACGAAGGAAGTTCCGTTTCATATATTTATTAAAGTAACAATTCAGTAAGGAGTTAAATGACTAGTTGTTAATCATCATTATACTGAAGTATTGCAGGAATGACAGAAATAATATGCAAGAGAAAACTCAGAAATAAATAAAAGAAATGTTCATGGAAACATATGCAAAAACAAGCTGAAGAATAAATGTTGAATTGTCCAAATATAAACAGGCTTTGATGCTTAACTGCAGATTGTGTTTAACTGGTTAATGCAGACATGGAGAATTAACTGTAAGAATTTGCAATGGAGTTTTAAGAGTTAACTGAGAGACTGTGAAGAATTATCCTTGTAATGACAACATAGAAAAAGTACTGAATTGGGTTACTTGCGGGTTCCGGAGATCACTGTGAAACTGTAGTAGATGGTGAGGTGATGAATGGGTTAAATGCAGAGTTGAACAAACGAACAGCTGAGGGAATTGGAATCCTCCAGACTTTGTATGATAGGCAGACAGACAAGGTAACCTCATGCAGGACACTGGGAATCCAAGTATTTCCAATAGGTGTGCAATTGACTGATAGCACAATGGAGAGCCGGTAGATCTTTGGCAGTGAAGGCTGCAAAACGGACCTCTGGGAACGGAGGCGATATCTGGACCACGGGAATCACACAGGAATGCACGGAGAGAGTTCAGAGCTAGAGCACAGCTTTGATACAACAAAGCACTGGCCCAGAGTAACATAATCCCAGCCTACTTAAAGGCAGCACAAGCACGGGATTGGCTTACACCTGCCCACAGGTGTTTTCACAAGTGCTCTGTATTAGCTATTTGGTCTCCAACATGGCCACCTCCTATACAGCAGACACACCGCAGTGCCTTAGGCCATTTGGTCCCCGCACTCACAGTTCCCAGACTCTGCATCACCTGTGCCATTGATCACGCCGTGTCCCCACACGGGCGCACAGCACCGCAAGCAACCGCACTGGCAATGGATGAACCCCAGAACCCGCAGAGGTGAGAGACCGGTTCGTGACAGGATCGTTTGGTGCGAATGGATAAGATATTTTTGGAGGAAATCCTAGCCCTCAACTTTCTGGCTAATAGTTTATCCGCCTTATCCCCTTTTTCGTAGTAAATCTGGTTAAGACGTCTAAGGCACATTTCAGTCTTATGAGACAATAGTGAATTAAGTTCTCCTCTGATTTTAAGAACCGTCTCAAAATCAGCAGGGTCTAGAGAGGACTTATGCACTTCCTCCATTTGGTGGAGCTGGTTAGATAACTCTAGAATCTTTTGGGAGCGCTACTTGGTGATCCTGGCCGCAGTCTGAATGAAGTGGCCCCGAAGGACCGCCTTGTGTGCCTCCCACAGGGTCGTATCGGATATACCGGGGGTTTGGTTCTCGTTGAAGTAGTCAGTTAATACCTGAGTGGTTTGCTGTAATACTTCAGGTTGTTGGAGGAGGGCGTCGTTAAGCGACCAGGAGGGGGGGGAAGGAGTGCGGGCTAGCCCAGTCAGAGTCAGAAAAATCGGGGCGTGATCAGACCACGTGATTGGATAAATACAGCAGTTCTGGATTCTGGATGTTAGGTCCCTTCCGACCATAATCATATCAATTCTAGTATATAGATTGTGGACTGGAGAATAGAACGTGTAGTCCTTAATTAGGGGATCAACAACCCTCCAGGAGTCAAATAGGAGGTGATTTTTAAGCAGCGACTGTAGGGCTCTAGAGTTGCGGGTGCTGATACGGGACTGGGACCGTGGGAGGGGATTGGAGCGATCCAGACTATGATGTAGTATGGTGTTAAAGTCTCCTGCTATTAAGAGGTCACCTTTCCTACATTGGGCGATTTTGGAGTCTAAGGAAGCAAAGAACGAGGCCTGGTTAATATTGGGAGCGTAGACATTAACCATGGTGATAGGGACATTATTAAGTTTACCTACTATAATGAGAAACCTACCGCGCTTATCCTTAATGATTCGGTCTGATTCCAAATATAAATGGGCGGGAATCAGAATGGCGACCCCTCTTTTCTTATGAGTGCGATCACAGGCGTGTATGGCAACAGGGTGGCGTCTAGAACATAGTTCAGGGTGGGAAATCCCTTTAAAATGCGTCTCCTGAAGGAATACCAGATCTCCCCTCACCTGTTTCAGAAAAAGAAATAACTTGGTCCTCTTTTGAGGACTGTTAAGGCCCTTCACATTGTAGGATATTACGTTAACAGACATAATGTTACAGGTATAAGTATAGCATAAGAGTTCTTATTGAACATTAAGTAGACTCCCTGAGAAACGAGGGGAACAAGGGGGAGAGAAAGAGCGGGAAGTTGGGGAAGAAAGATAAGGGGAAGAAAAAGAGAAAGAAGAAAAAAAAGAAAAATCATAAAAGTCACAAAAAGACCTTTAAGATACTGTAAAATAAACAAGTAGAATTGACCGAGCCACCGACCCATTGTACGCTGCGTACGGGTCTGTATGTTTGAGCACCCGTATGGGGAATTTAAGGGAGAAGAGAACTCCCTCATGCTCAAAACTGACTATGGAGGCTCGGTGGAGGGCGCGGCCTCTGCCACCGGGACGCCCACCAATTAAACTTATGGGGGGGGCGACCGAGGGGGTCGTTGCAACAACCTGCCACAGTGGACCACCGTTGGAATTATATAAGTAAATAAACAAATAAACAATCTCAACTCAGAAAGAGATTCTTACAACTCTAAACTAGTTTATAAAACATTGACATTTTACACCTATAGTGACCCAGCAGTACATCTGTGCAGAAACTTTCACGGCGGGTCATGGCTTGTAGAGGTGTTCTCCGGGACTGTCGACCAAAGACGTCTAGGCGCTCGCTGAGGGAGGGGTGAGTTTGGGGAATGTCGGAGATCTGGCGCATCCCGTGGGGAGGGAGGTTTGTTGGCCTCCGGGGGGGGCAGGTTCAGTCTCAACAGGAGCCTGTGAGCCTCTTCTTTGGAACGTGCTACCAGACTTTTCCCATCCAGCTGTACAATTAGAGCAAAAGGGAAGCCCCATCTGTAGCGGATTTTGTTATTTCTGAGGATTTGGGTGTACTCCCTCAAATCAAAGCGTCTCTTGAGAGTAGTAGGGGATAAGTCTTGAAACACCAATAGCTTATGTGATTCGAAGAGGCACACATCTTTATTCCGGGCATCTGACAAAATTCTCTCTTTGGTTTTGAAATAGTGACAGCGTAAAACTACGTCTCGCGGGGGAGACGAGGTTGAGGGCTTTTGACGTAGTGAGCGATGGGCTCTGTCCAAGAGGAACTGCTCGCAGGAAATGTCCGGTAGGAGATGCTGGAAGAACCTGAGGAGAAAATCCTCCAGTTGGGCTGGTTCTACTGACTCTGGGATATATTTAATGCGCAGGTTGTTACGTCTTGCGCGATTATCAGCGTCCTCTTGTTGATCTTGGAGAAGGTATATATCCTCCTGCATGACTTGTACTGAGCGCTCCAGCTCCTGTTGGAAGGTGATGACTTCATCGATTTTCTGTTCCACCTCATTAGTGCGGGCTCCAAGATCGGATATCTCGACCTTAAGGCCGGAGATGGCTTTGTGGATCTCCGAGTGGAAAGCCTGCTTCAGCGACTTCATTTCCGTTAGAATTGAGGAGAAGCATTCTTTCATGGAAGGTTCAGGGACTGATGATTCTTCCTCAGATTCCGAAACCAGGTCAGAAGGGGGGGCAACTAGGGGTTTGGCCGCACTAGACTTCATCTTGGATATAAAGGTCGAGATTTCCGCCGAAGCTGTGGCTTTCTTAGACTTGGATTTAGATTTAGGCATGGTGTAGGACAGTCCCGAGGATAGCGAAGGTCATAGGTCAGAGCTGAGGTATAACGTAAGTAATTAGTGATCCATCATGTAGGCTGCATAGAGACAGAGCATGAGAAGACCCCCCGGGTCGTGCCCATGGGAATTCAGCAGAGCATTCCCCGGCTTGAAGAGATCATGGGGGACTTGGGTATCGCATAGAGAGACTCCGGCAGAGGGCCGGGGGGGTGGCACCCCCGGGCTGTAGGTTGTAGTATAGGAAAAGTCCAGTGCCTTGAGATAGAAACAAATAGCCCCAGTTATATATGGTTATAGGTGGCCCTTAGGGGGAGAGTGAGCGAGATTGAGCCCGGTGAATGATGGTCTCACTGAAAAGGGCCAAGAGGCACCTCCTGCGTATAGGTTTAAATCAAATGCTGGGGAGAGAGATGGTGTGCCAGCATGTGTGGGGCTCACCTCAGTTTAGGGCCCCCAGGTGTGCTTTGCGATGTCAATGCTGTGGGTCCAGGAGGGAGGGTGAGCAGGGGGGAGGGTGAGCAGGGCTCAGCAATCAGGTGAGGTCCGGAAGACGGGAAACAACCTCCAGAGATGGCCCCAAACCGATCCGCACGCCACCTGGTGGTCGACCGTTAGGGGGACGACTGCGGACTCTTGCTGGATGCCGCTGGATGTGGCAGGAGCGGGGATAGGTAAATGTTGGTGGGGAGAGCAGGGATATGGCGCTCCGTCGGGTCCCGCAGCTGCAGTCCCTTCGTAGGCCCAGGAGCAAGAGATCCCGGCTGCACGCTTTTATCCAACAAGCAGGGGGGGGGGGGGATAGCCCCGGCCGGGCCCACGGCCCCTCGTAGCAGCGCGCTGCCGGTAGACGGTGTACACACCCGGGACTCGGGCGGGGGTGGCGAGCAGTCACTTCAGTGGGGAGGATGCTGCTATACGCTCACCTCTTAGGTCCGTCAGGCGTCTTCTCCGTGCCTCCGCCGCCTCAGCTCCCATGCTCCGTCCTCCAAGATGGCCGCCGCCCGCGCCCCGGAGCGCACCTCCCGGCTTCTATCAGGTCCCAGGCCTCCTTCCGCTAGCCAACAGGGATCCCCAGGGGTTCTGTTTCAATGTCCCTGCGATGAGCAGGGTGGAGGCAGGTCCGTACAGCGTCCACGGCAGGTCCGTCCCTCCGCCGAGGAACGGAGTGAAAATTTAGGCCCCGGCTTCTGGGCGACGAGTAGGCCGCAATCCGCGTGAGCCAGGAGACCGGCTCCCCGATTCCGCAGCTCAAACTCGCCACCTGCCCCAGTGCTATAGGGACGTATGCAGGGTATTTTAGGCCAATAAAAATAATGTAAAGGCTGAGATTTTATATGAAAACTCCCAGGTCCCTGGGAGCTCACCAGAAACACAGCTTGTTCACTCAGCCTCCAGGCCACGCCCCCTGGAAAGATGATTTTAATATATCACTTGTACATTTTGTATTGCTCTTCTGGTGACAATGTAGTTTGTTTTTGTCAATTACCATTTTAATAATAGGGTAAAGAAAATTAAGTGGATTTTTGAAAGAAAACAATACTGTCAATATACTATTAAAACAAATTAAAATGGTAAAAGTTATTGTACTTTAAGTAAAAATAAAAGCTAAAATATCAATCCCAGTTTTGGATTACTTTAATGAACAAAAAAAAAATGCATATAGCAAAGGATAGTTTCAATCTGCCTACCTCTGGGTTATGGGCCCAGCATGCTTCCATTGCAGTACTCTGCTGCACATGTAAGTGCAAGAGAACCTGAAGCACTCACTCATCATGCGAAAGTACCAATGTGTTTCTTCATTGGTTGCTGGAAGAAACATCTTACAAAAACTCTCCAGATTATTGACTTTTTAAAGTTTTTCTAGGAAACGTTCTAGATGAATGCTTATTAGTCTTTGTCAGTATGGACTTTTTGCAAAGTGTCTCTGTGGCGCAATCGGTTAGTGTGTTCAGCTATTAATCAAAAGGTTGGTGGTTCAATCCCACCCAGGGATGTAATTGACCTTGTGATCAGATTTTGGTGATATTTAAGTAGACAAGTCAAAATTGCAAACCCCCTCTTATGGTGTAGGGTACCTGGCCTTCTCTGATGTAATCAGAGTTAGATTTGATTAAGTGATTTTATAAAAAATCAGCTAGGAAGCACAATTTAGCAGTGGGTTGCAGAGAAAAAGAAAAATGCTGGCAGAAAAATCCAATTGAGTGATTAAACAGCTCTTCATTTTCTGGCTTTATTTTTATGATAACAAATTTGTTCTCTGAAAAGTGTCCACAAAGCCAAGTATCTGATTAACATCTTTGTAGGGATGGTTTTTCACCTATTACTAAATTAAACTTGCTTCATTGGAAAGGCAGCAAGATGCATCCTCATTTCAATATCTACGGAAATAATACAGGTTGACACCAGGAAACATTAACGCCACTGCATCTTTGCTGTTTTCTCATGTGGAAGTCTGTTTAATGTGAAAACAAGGTGATATCTAATTAGCACACAGGTAAGGAATAAAGAAAATCTTTATTTAAGGGTGAAGATGTTTCTCACAAAATCGTTGCCCCAATGCATCATTGAAATTCAAGCTGGAAAGATGATTTTAATATATCACTTGTACATTTTGTATTGCTCTTCTGGTGACAATGTAGTTTGTTTTTGTCAATTACCATTTTAATAATCGGGTAAAGAAAATTAAGTGGATTTTTGAAAGAAAACAATACTGTCAATATACTATTAAAACAAATTAAAATGGTAAAAGTTATTGTACTTTAAGTAAAAATAAAAGCTAAAATATCAATCCCAGTTTTGGATTACTTTAATGAACAAAAAAAAAATGCATATAGCAAAGGATAGTTTCAATCTGCCTACCTCTGGGTTATGGGCCCAGCATGCTTCCATTGCAGTACTCTGCTGCACATGTAAGTGCAAGAGATCCTGAAGCACTCACTCATCATGCGAAAGTACCAATGTGTTTCTTCATTGGTTGCTGGAAGAAACATCTTACAAAAACTCTCCAGATTATTGACTTTTTAAAGTTTTTCTAGGAAACGTTCTAGATGAATGCTTATTAGTCTTTGTCAGTATGGACTTTTTGCAAAGTGTCTCTGTGGCGCAATCGGTTAGTGTGTTCAGCTATTAATCAAAAGGTTGGTGGTTCAATCCCACCCAGGGATGTAATTGACCTTGTGATCAGATTTTGGTGATATTTAAGTAGACAAGTCAAAATTGCAAACCCCCTCTTATGGTGTAGGGTACCTGGCCTTCTCTGATGTAATCAGAGTTAGATTTGATTAAGTGATTTTATAAAAAATCAGCTAGGAAGCACAATTTAGCAGTGGGTTGCAGAGAAAAAGAAAAATGCTGGCAGAAAAATCCAATTGAGTGATTAAACAGCTCTTCATTTTCTGGCTTTATTTTTATGATAACAAATTTGTTCTCTGAAAAGTGTCCACAAAGCCAAGTATCTGATTAACATCTTTGTAGGGATGGTTTTTCACCTATTACTAAATTAAACTTGCTTCATTGGAAAGGCAGCAAGATGCATCCTCATTTCAATATCTACGGAAATAATACAGGTTGACACCAGGAAACATTAACGCCACTGCATCTTTGCTGTTTTCTCATGTGGAAGTCTGTTTAATGTGAAAACAAGGTGATATCTAATTAGCACACAGGTAAGGAATAAAGAAAATCTTTATTTAAGGGTGAAGATGTTTCTCACAAAATCGTTGCCCCAATGCATCATTGAAATTCAAGCTGGAAAGATGATTTTAATATATCACTTGTACATTTTGTATTGCTCTTCTGGTGACAATGTAGTTTGTTTTTGTCAATTACCATTTTAATAATCGGGTAAAGAAAATTAATTGGATTTTTGAAAGAAAACAATACTGTCAATATACTATTAAAACAAATTAAAATGGTAAAAGTTATTGTACTTTAAGTAAAAATAAAAGAGCAAAAATATCAATCCCAGTTTTGGATTACTTTAATTAACAAAAAAAATGCATATAGCAGAGGATAGTTTCAATCTGCCTACCTCTGGGTTATGGACCCAGCATGCTTCCATTACAGTACTCTGCTGCACATGTAAGTGCAAGAGATCCTGAAGCACTCACTCATCATGGGAAAGTACCAATGTGTTTCTTCATTGGTTGATGGAAGAAACATCTTACAAAAACTCTCCACATTATTGACTTTTTAAAATGTTTCTAGGAATTGTTCTAGATGAATGCTTATTAGCCTTTGTCAGTATGTACTTTTGCAAAGTGTCGCTGTGGCGCAATCAGTTAGTGTGTAAGGCTATTAACCAAAAGGTTGGTGGTTCAATCCCACCCAGGGACTTAATTGACCTTGTTATCAGATTTTGGTGATCTTTAAGTAGACAAGTCAAAATTTCAAACCCCCTGTTATGGTGTAGGGTACCTGGCCTTCTCTGATGTAATCAGAGTTAGATTTGATTCAGTGATTTTATAAAAACAGCTAGGAAGCACAATTTAGCAGTGGGTTGCAGAGAAAAAGAAATATGCTGGCAGAAAAATCAAATTTCAGTGATTAAACAGCTCTTCATTTTCTGGCTTTATTTTTATGCTAACTAATTTGTTCTCTGAAAAGTGTCCACAAAGCCAAGTATCTGATTAACATATTTGTAGTGATGGTTTTTCACCTATTACTAAATTAAACTTGCTTCATTGGAAAGGCAGCAAGATGCATCCTCATTTCAATATCTACTGAAATAATACAGGTTGACACCAGGAAACATTAACGCCACTGCATCCTTGCTGCTTTCTCATGTGGAAGTCTGTTTAATGTGAAAACAAGGTGATATCTAATTAGCACACAGGTAAGGAATTAAGAAAATCTTTATTTATGGGTGAAGATGTTTCTCACAAAATCGTTGCCCCAATGCATCATTGAAATTCAAGCTGGAAAGATGATTTTAATATATCACTTGTACATTTTGTATTGCTCTTCTGGTGACAATGTAGTTTGTTTTTGTCAATTACCATTTTAATAATCGGGTAAAGAAAATTAATTGGATTTTTGAAAGAAAACAATACTGTCAATATACTATTAAAACAAATTAAAATGGTAAAAGTTATTGTACTTTAAGTAAAAATAAAAGAGCAAAAATATCAATCCCAGTTTTGGATTACTTTAATGAACAAAAAAAAAATGCATATAGCAAAGGATAGTTTCAATCTGCCTACCTCTGGGTTATGGGCCCAGCATGCTTCCAGTGCAGTACTCTGCTGCACATGTAAGTGCAAGAGATCCTGAAGCACTCACTCATCATGCGAAAGTACCAATGTGTTTCTTCATTGGTTGCTGGAAGAAACATCTTACAAAAACTCTCCAGATTATTGACTTTTTAAAGTTTTTCTAGGAAACGTTCTAGATGAATGCTTATTAGTCTTTGTCAGTATGTACTTTTTGCAAAGTGTCTCTGTGGCGCAATCGGTTAGTGTGTTCAGCTATTAATCAAAAGGTTGGTGGTTCAATCCCACCCAGGGACGTAATTGACCTTGTGATCAGATTTTGGTGATATTTAAGTAGACAAGTCAAAATTTCGAAAACCCCTGTTATGGTGTAGGGTACCTGGCCTTCTCTGATGTAATCAGAGTTAGATTTGGTTCAGTGATTTTATAAAAACAGCTAGGAAGCACAATTTAGCAGTGGGTTGCAGAGAAAAAGAAATATGCTGGCAAAAAAATCCAATTGACTGATTAAACAGCTCTTCATTTTCTGGCTTTATTTTTATGCTAACAAATTTGTTCTCTGAAAAGTGTCCACAAAGCCAAGTATCTGATTAACATCTTTGTAGGGATGGTTTTTCACCTATTACTAAATTAAACTTGCTTCATTGGAAAGGCAGCAAGATGCATCCTCATTTCAATATCTACTGAAATAATACAGGTTGACACCAGGAAACATTAACGCCACTGCATCCTTGCTGCTTTCTCATGTGGAAGTCTGTTTAATGTGAAAACAAGGTGATATCTAATTAGCACACAGGTAAGGAATTAAGAAAATCTTTATTTAAGGGTGAAGATGTTTCTCACAAAATCGTTGCCCCAATGCATCATTGAAATTCAAGCTGGAAAGATGATTTTAATATATCACTTGTACATTTTGTATTGCTCTTCTGGTGACAATGTAGTTTGCTTTTGTCAATTACCATTTTAATAATCGGGTAAAGAAAATTAATTGGATTTTTGAAAGAAAACAATACTGTCAATATACTATTAAAACAAATTAAAATGGTAAAAGTTATTGTACTTTAAGTAAAAATAAAAGAGCAAAAATATCAATCCCAGTTTTGGATTACTTTAATTAACAAAAAAAAAATGCATATAGCAGAGGATAGTTTCAATCTGCCTACCTCTGGGTTATGGACCCAGCATGCTTCCATTACAGTACTCTGCTGCACATGTAAGTGCAAGAGATCCTGAAGCACTCACTCATCATGGGAAAGTACCAATGTGTTTCTTCATTGGTTGATGGAAGAAACATCATACAAAAACTCTCCACATTATTGACTTTTTAAAATGTTTCTAGGAATCGTTCTAGATGAATGCTTATTAGCCTTTGTCAGTATGTACTTTTGCAAAGTGTCGCTGTGGCGCAATCAGTTAGTGTGTAAGGCTATTAACCAAAAGGTTGGTGGTTCAATCCCACCCAGGGACTTAATTGACCTTGTTATCAGATTTTGGTGATCTTTAAGTAGACAAGTCAAAATTTCAAACCCCCTGTTATGGTGTAGGGTACCTGGCCTTCTCTGATGTAATCAGAGTTAGATTTGATTCAGTGATTTTATAAAAACAGCTAGGAAGCACAATTTAGCAGTGGGTTGCAGAGAAAAAGAAATATGCTGGCAGAAAAATCCAATTGAGTGATTAAACAGCTCTTCATTTTCTGGCTTTATTTTTATGCTAACTAATTTGTTCTCTGAAAAGTGTCCACAAAGCCAAGTATCTGATTAACATATTTGTAGGGATGGTTTTTCACCTATTACTAAATTAAACTTGCTTCATTGGAAAGGCAGCAAGATGCATCCTCATTTCAATATCTACTGAAATAATACAGGTTGACACCAGGAAACATTAACGCCACTGCATCCTTGCTGCTTTCTCATGTGGAAGTCTGTTTAATGTGAAAACAAGGTGATATCTAATTAGCACACAGGTAAGGAATTAAGAAAATCTTTATTTAAGGGTGAAGATGTTTCTCACAAAATCGTTGCCCCAATGCATCATTGAAATTCAAGCTGGAAAGATGATTTTAATATATCACTTGTACATTTTGTATTGCTCTTCTGGTGACAATGTAGTTTGTTTTTGTCAATTACCATTTTAATAATCGGGTAAAGAAAATTAAGTGGATTTTTGAAAGAAAACAATACTGTCAATATACTATTAAAACAAATTAAAATGGTAAAAGTTATTGTACTTTAAGTAAAAATAAAAGCTAAAATATCAATCCCAGTTTTGGATTACTTTAATGAACAAAAAAAAATGCATATAGCAAAGGATAGTTTCAATCTGCCTACCTCTGGGTTATGGACCCAGCATGCTTCCATTGCAGTACTCTGCTGCACATGTAAGTGCCAGAGATCCTGAAGCACTCACTCATCATGCGAAAGTACCAATGTGTTTCTTCATTGGTTGCTGGAAGAAACATCTTACAAACACTCTCCAGATTATTGACTTTTTAAAGTTTTTCTAGGAAACGTTCTAGATGAATGCTTATTAGTCTTTGTCAGTATATACTTTTTGCAAAGTGTCTCTGTGGCGCGATCGGTTAGTGTGTTCAGCTATTAATCAAAAGGTTGGTGGTTCAATCCCACCCAGGGACGGAATTGACCTTGTGATCAGATTTTGGTGATATTTAAGTAGACAAGTCAAAATTGCAAACCCCCTCTTATGGTGTAGGGTACCTGGCCTTCTCTGATGTAATCAGAGTTAGATTTGATTAAGTGATTTTATAAAAAAAACAGCTAGGAAGCACAATTTAGCAGTGGGTTGCAGAGAAAAAGAAAAATGCTGGCAGAAAAATCCAATTGAGTGATTAAACAGCTCTTCATTTTCTGGCTTTATTTTTATGATAACAAATTTGTTCTCTGAAAAGTGTCCACAAAGCCAAGTATCTGATTAACATCTTTGTAGGGATGGTTTTTCACCTATTACTAAATTAAACTTGCTTCATTGGAAAGGCAGCAAGATGCATCCTCATTTCAATATCTACGGAAATAATACAGGTTGACACCAGGAAACATTAACGCCACTGCATCTTTGCTGTTTTCTCATGTGGAAGTCTGTTTAATGTGAAAACAAGGTGATATCTAATTAGCACACAGGTAAGGAATTAAGAAAATCTTTATTTAAGGGTGAAGATGTTTCTCACAAAATCGTTGCCCCAATGCATCATTGAAATTCAAGCTGGAAAGATGATTTTAATATATCACTTGTACATTTTGTATTGCTCTTCTGGTGACAATGTAGTTTGTTTTTGTCAATTACCATTTTAATAATCGGGTAAAGAAAATTAATTGGATTTTTGAAAGAAAACAATACTGTCAATATACTATTAAAACAAATTAAAATGGTAAAAGTTATTGTACTTTAAGTAAAAATAAAAGAGCAAAAATATCAATCCCAGTTTTGGATTACTTTAATTAACAAAAAAAAATGCATATAGCAGAGGATAGTTTCAATCTGCCTACCTCTGGGTTATGGACCCAGCATGCTTCCATTACAGTACTCTGCTGCACATGTAAGTGCAAGAGATCCTGAAGCACTCACTCATCATGGGAAAGTACCAATGTGTTTCTTCATTGGTTGATGGAAGAAACATCTTACAAAAACTCTCCAGATTATTGACTATTTAAAGTTTTTATAGGAAACGTTCTAGATGAATGCTTATTAGCCTTTGTCAGTATGTACTTTTGCAAAGTGTCGCTGTGGCGCAATCACTTAGTGTGTACGGCTATTAAACAAAAGGTTGGTGGTTCAATCCCACCCAGGGACGTAATTGACATTGTTATCAGATTTTTTTGATCTTTAAGTAGACAAGTAAAAATTTCGAAAACCCCTGTTATGGTGTAGGGTACCTGGCCTTCTCTGATGTAATCAGAGTTAGATTTGATTCAGTGATTTTATAAAAACAGCTAGGAAGCACAATTTAGCAGTGGGTTGCAGAGAAAAAGAAATATGCTGGCAGAAAAATCCAATTGAGTGATTAAACAGCTCTTCATTTTCTGGCTTTATTTTTATGCTAACTAATTTGTTCTCTGAAAAGTGTCCACAAAGCCAAGTATCTGATTAACATCTTTGTAGGGATGGTTTTTCACCTATTACTAAATTAAACTTGCTTCATTGGAAAGGCAGCAAGATGCATCCTCATTTCAATGTCTACGGAAATAATACAGGTTGACACCAGGAAACATTAACGCCACTGCATCTTTGCTGTTTTCTCATGTGGAAGTCTGTTTAATGTGAAAACAAGGTGATATCTAATTAGCACACAGGTAAGGAATTAAGAAAATCTTTATTTAAGGGTGAAGATGTTTCTCACAAAATCGTTGCCCCAATGCATCATTGAAATTCAAGCTGGAAAGATGATTTTAATATATCACTTGTACATTTTGTATTGCTCTTCTGGTGACAATGTAGTTTGTTTTTGTCAATTACCATTTTAATAATCGGGTAAAGAAAATTAATTGGATTTTTGAAAGAAAACAATACTGTCAATATACTATTAAAACAAATTAAAATGGTAAAAGTTATTGTACTTTAAGTAAAAATAAAAGAGCAAAAATATCAATCCCAGTTTTGGATTACTTTAATTAACAAAAAAAAATGCATATAGCAGAGGATAGTTTCAATCTGCCTACCTCTGGGTTATGGACCCAGCATGCTTCCATTACAGTACTCTGCTGCACATGTAAGTGCAAGAGATCCTGAAGCACTCACTCATCATGGGAAAGTACCAATGTGTTTCTTCATTGGTTGATGGAAGAAACATCTTACAAAAACTCTCCACATTATTGACTTTTTAAAATGTTTCTAGGAATCGTTCTAGATGAATGCTTATTAGCCTTTGTCAGTATGGACTTTTGCAAAGTGTCGCTGTGGCGCAATCAGTTAGTGTGTAAGGCTATTAACCAAAAGGTTGGTGGTTCAATCCTACCCAGGGACTTAATTGACCTTGTTATCAGATTTTGGTGATCTTTAAGTAGACAAGTCAAAATTTCAAACCCCCTGTTATGGTGTAGGGTACCTGGCCTTCTCTGATGTAATCAGAGTTAGATTTGATTCAGTGATTTTATAAAAACAGCTAGGAAGCACAATTTAGCAGTGGGTTGCAGAGAAAAAGAAATATGCTGGCAGAAAAATCCAATTGAGTGATTAAACAGCTCTTCATTTTCTGGCTTTATTTTTATGCTAACTAATTTGTTCTCTGAAAAGTGTCCACAAAGCCAAGTATCTGATTAACATATTTGTAGTGATGGTTTTTCACCTATTACTAAATTAAACTTGCTTCATTGGAAAGGCAGCAAGATGCATCCTCATTTCAATATCTACTGAAATAATACAGGTTGACACCAGGAAACATTAACGCCACTGCATCCTTGCTGCTTTCTCATGTGGAAGTCTGTTTAATGTGAAAACAAGGTGATATCTAATTAGCACACAGGTAAGGAATTAAGAAAATCTTTATTTAAGGGTGAAGATGTTTCTCACAAAATCGTTGCCCCAATGCATCATTGAAATTCAAGCTGGAAAGATGATTTTAATATATCACTTGTACATTTTGTATTGCTCTTCTGGTGACAATGTAGTTTGTTTTTGTCAATTACCATTTTAATAATCGGGTAAAGAAAATTAATTGGATTTTTGAAAGAAAACAATACTGTCAATAAACTATTAAAACAAATTAAAATGGTAAAAGTTATTGTACTTTAAGTAAAAATAAAAGCTAAAATATCAATCCCAGTTTTGGATTACTTTAATGAACAAAAAAAAATGCATTTAGCAAAGGATAGTTTCAATCTGCCTACCTCTGGGTTATGGGCCCAGCATGCTTCCAGTGCAGTACTCTGCTGCACATGTAAGTGCAAGAGATCCTGAAGCACTCACTCATCATGCGAAAGTACCAATGTGTTTCTTCATTGGTTGCTGGAAGAAACATCTTACAAAAACTCTCCAGATTATTGACTTTTTAAAGTTTTTCTAGGAAACGTTCTAGATGAATGCTTATTAGTCTTTGTCAGTATGTACTTTTTGCAAAGTGTCTCTGTGGCGCAATCGGTTAGTGTGTTCAGCTATTAATCAAAAGGTTGGTGGTTCAATCCCACCCAGGGACGTAATTGACCTTGTGATCAGATTTTGGTGATATTTAAGTAGACAAGTCAAAATTTCGAAAATCCCTGTTATGGTGAAGGGTACCTGGCCTTCTCTGATGTAATCAGAGTTAGATTTGATTCAGTGATTTTATAAAAATAGCTAGGAAGCACAATTTAGCAGTGGGTTGCAGAGAAAAAGAAATATGCTGGCAAAAAAATCCAATTGACTGATTAAACAGCTCTTCATTTTCTGGCTTTATTTTTATGCTAACAAATTTGTTCTCTGAAAAGTGTCCACAAAGCCAAGTATCTGATTAACATCTTTGTAGGGATGGTTTTTCACCTATTACTAAATTAAACTTGCTTCATTGGAAAGGCAGCAAGATGCATCCTCATTTCAATATCTACTGAAATAATACAGGTTGACACCAGGAAACATTAACGCCACTGCATCCTTGCTGCTTTCTCATGTGGAAGTCTGTTTAATGTGAAAACAAGGTGATATCTAATTAGCACACAGGTAAGGAATTAAGAAAATCTTTATTTAAGGGTGAAGATGTTTCTCACAAAATCGTTGCCCCAATGCATCATTGAAATTCAAGCTGGAAAGATGATTTTAATATATCACTTGTACATTTTGTATTGCTCTTCTGGTGACAATGTAGTTTGCTTTTGTCAATTACCATTTTAATAATCGGGTAAAGAAAATTAATTGGATTTTTGAAAGAAAACAATACTGTCAATATACTATTAAAACAAATTAAAATGGTAAAAGTTATTGTACTTTAAGTAAAAATAAAAGAGCAAAAATATCAATCCCAGTTTTGGATTACTTTAATTAACAAAAAAAAAATGCATATAGCAGAGGATAGTTTCAATCTGCCTACCTCTGGGTTATGGACCCAGCATGCTTCCATTACAGTACTCTGCTGCACATGTAAGTGCAAGAGATCTTGAAGCACTCACTCATCATGGGAAAGTACCAATGTGTTTCTTCATTGGTTGATGGAAGAAACATCATACAAAAACTCTCCACATTATTGACTTTTTAAAATGTTTCTAGGAATCGTTCTAGATGAATGCTTATTAGCCTTTGTCAGTATGAACTTTTGCAAAGTGTCGCTGTGGCGCAATCAGTTAGTGTGTAAGGCTATTAACCACAAAGGTTGGTGGTTCAATCCCACCCAGGGACTTAATTGACCTTGTTATCAGATTGTGGTGATCTTTAAGTAGACAAGTCAAAATTTCAAACCCCCTGTTATGGTGTAGGGTACCTGGCCTTCTCTGATGTAATCAGAGTTAGATTTGATTCAGTGATTTTATAAAAACAGCTAGGAAGCACAATTTAGCAGTGGGTTGCAGAGAAAAAGAAATATGCTGGCAGAAAAATCCAATTGAGTGATTAAACAGCTCTTCATTTTCTGGCTTTATTTTTATGCTAACAAATTTGTTCTCTGAAAAGAGTCCACAAAGCCAAGTATCTGATTAACATATTTGTAGGGATGGTTTTTCACCTATTACTAAATTAAACTTGCTTCATTGGAAAGGCAGCAAGATGCATCCTCATTTCAATATCTACTGAAATAATACAGGTTGACACCAGGAAACATTAACGCCACTGCATCCTTGCTGCTTTCTCATGTGGAAGTCTGTTTAATGTGAAAACAAGGTGATATCTAATTAGCACACAGGTAAGGAATTAAGAAAATCTTTATTTAAGGGTGAAGATGTTTCTCACAAAATCGTTGCCCCAATGCATCATTGAAATTCAAGCTGGAAAGATGATTTTAATATATCACTTGTACATTTTGTATTGCTCTTCTGGTGACAATGTAGTTTGCTTTTGTCAATTACCATTTTAATAATCGGGTAAAGAAAATTAATTGGATTTTTGAAAGAAAACAATACTGTCAATATACTATTAAAACAAATTAAAATGGTAAAAGTTATTGTACTTTAAGTAAAAATAAAAGAGCAAAAATATCAATCCCAGTTTTGGATTACTTTAATTAACAAAAAAAAAAAATGCATATAGCAGAGGATAGTTTCAATCTGCCTACCTCTGGGTTATGGACCCAGCATGCTTCCATTACAGTACTCTGCTGCACATGTAAGTGCAAGAGATCCTGAAGCACTCACTCATCATGCGAAAGTACCAATGTGTTTCTTCATTGGTTGCTGGAAGAAACATCTTACAAACACTCTCCAGATTATTGACTTTTTAAAGTTTTTCTAGGAAACGTTCTAGATGAATGCTTATTAGTCTTTGTCAGTATATACTTTTTGCAAAGTGTCTCTGTGGCGCAATCGGTTAGTGTGTTCAGCTATTAATCAAAAGGTTGGTGGTTCAATCCCACCCAGGGACGTAATTGACCTTGTGATCAGATTTTGGTGATATTTAAGTAGACAAGTCAAAATTGCAAACCACCTCTTATGGTGTAGGGTACCTGGCCTTCTCTGATGTAATCAGAGTTAGATTTGATTAAGTGATTTTATAAAAAAACAGCTAGGAAGCACAATTTAGCAGTGGGTTGCAGAGAAAAAGAAAAATGCTGGCAGAAAAATCCAATTGAGTGATTAAACAGCTCTTCATTTTCTGGCTTTATTTTTATGATAACAAATTTGTTCTCTGAAAAGTGTCCACAAAGCCAAGTATCTGATTAACATCTTTGTAGGGATGGTTTTTCACCTATTACTAAATTAAACTTGCTTCATTGGAAAGGCAGCAAGATGCATCCTCATTTCAATATCTACGGAAATAATACAGGTTGACACCAGGAAACATTAACGCCACTGCATCTTTGCTGTTTTCTCATGTGGAAGTCTGTTTAATGTGAAAACAAGGTGATATCTAATTAGCACACAGGTAAGGAATTAAGAAAATCTTTATTTAAGGGTGAAGATGTTTCTCACAAAATCGTTGCCCCAATGCATCATTGAAATTCAAGCTGGAAAGATGATTTTAATATATCACTTGTACATTTTGTATTGCTCTTCTGGTGACAATGTAGTTTGTTTTTGTCAATTACCATTTTAATAATCGGGTAAAGAAAATTAATTGGATTTTTGAAAGAAAACAATACTGTCAATATACTATTAAAACAAATTAAAATGGTAAAAGTTATTGTACTTTAAGTAAAAATAAAAGAGCAAAAATATCAATCCCAGTTTTGGATTACTTTAATTAACAAAAAAAATGCATATAGCAGAGGATAGTTTCAATCTGCCTACCTCTGGGTTATGGACCCAGCATGCTTCCATTACAGTACTCTGCTGCACATGTAAGTGCAAGAGATCCTGAAGCACTCACTCATCATGGGAAAGTACCAATGTGTTTCTTCATTGGTTGATGGAAGAAACATCTTACAAAAACTCTCCAGATTATTGACTATTTAAAGTTTTTATAGGAAACGTTCTAGATGAATGCTTATTAGCCTTTGTCAGTATGTACTTTTGCAAAGTGTCGCTGTGGCGCAATCACTTAGTGTGTACGGCTATTAACCAAAAGGTTGGTGGTTCAATCCCACCCAGGGACGTAATTGACCTTGTTATCAGATTTTTTTGATCTTTAAGTAGACAAGTCAAAATTTCGAAAACCCATGTTATGGTGTAGGGTACCTGGCCTTCTCTGATGTAATCAGAGTTAGATTTGATTCAGTGATTTTATAAAAACAGCTAGGAAGCACAATTTAGCAGTGGGTTGCAGAGAAAAAGAAATATGCTGGCAGAAAAATCCAATTGAGTGATTAAACAGCTCTTCATTTTCTGGCTTTATTTTTATGCTAACTAATTTGTTCTCTGAAAAGTGTCCACAAAGCCAAGTATCTGATTAACATCTTTGTAGGGATGGTTTTTCACCTATTACTAAATTAAACTTGCTTCATTGGAAAGGCAGCAAGATGCATCCTCATTTCAATGTCTACGGAAATAATACAGGTTGACACCAGGAAACATTAACGCCACTGCATCTTTGCTGTTTTCTCATGTGGAAGTCTGTTTAATGTGAAAACAAGGTGATATCTAATTAGCACACAGGTAAGGAATTAAGAAAATCTTTATTTAAGGGTGAAGATGTTTCTCACAAAATCGTTGCCCCAATGCATCATTGAAATTCAAGCTGGAAAGATGATTTTAATATATCACTTGTACATTTTGTATTGCTCTTCTGGTGACAATGTAGTTTGTTTTTGTCAATTACCATTTTAATAATCGGGTAAAGAAAATTAAGTGGATTTTTGAAAGAAAACAATACTGTCAATTATAAGGGCACGGTCGTGCCCTTATATTAAGGCTGAATCGAACAAACGGAATTCTCCCATAGGGAACTTCTGAGATGGGGGCATGGTGTTTGAGGGGCTACACCTCAAAACTGATAGGACTTACTGAGCTGAAATTTGGCATGGACGCGTAGAATCGTCACCCGCTGCTGCAGGACAAATTTCAGGGCAAAATAATAAAAAATGAGGAATTGGGAGTAAGCTAAAGTTCCAACTGTCAGTTTTTTTCTGCCACTCCCTCTGTGGCTTTTTGACAACGTTTTCCTATAGAGTGAATGAAGATTTTTTTGGGAAGGCATAACTCAGGATAGAGGACGAATTAAGACTTGGGGTTTGTTTTACTAGATAGAGTATGCCCCAGTGTAGTGCCTTTTGGGGTTGTGGTTTTTCAGAAAGTTATAGGGTTTTTTTAATTAAGAGAAATATGCCCCATTATAGAGATAGGGCATTTCAATTTGTTGCGCCTGCGCAGTGACCGCCAGCAGGGGGTGTACAGAGAGTAGCTCTGGCAGTTGGGCACGAGGAGACAGAGCGGGAAGGAGTCACGTGGAGCTGCAGGAGGACAGCCAGCGGTTCCCGGCGTGTGAGTTCATTGAGGTCCATGAAGCGGGAGGAGATCGCCGGAGCTGCGTAGCACTGGGTGAGTTCTGTCAGGCAGCCCACCGCTGTGTACCCAGCTTCCACTTCTCCCCCGCGTGTCCGGCCACCCTCCCCTCCCGCCCGCCCGCCCGCTCGCCCGCCCGCCCGCCCGCCCGCCCGCCCGCCCGCTCGCCCGCTCGCCCGCCCGCTTGCCCGCTGTGTGCCCGGCCGCCCGCCGGACCTTCCCTGGTGGCTGCCTGCGTCTCCTCCCCGCGTCTGTGGTGCGGCTGGCAGTAGGAGGCGTCTCGGGCAGCTGTGTCCGGCCACTCCTCCCTCCTCCTCCTCCCGCTGTGTCCGGCCCTCCCTCCCTGCAGTATGCGGTATTTATCAAGGTCTCTATGGTCACCAGTCACCCCCCCTTCCCCCTCTCGCCCTCCCTGCTGTGTGTCCGTCTCCCCCCCTGCTGTGTGTCCGTCGCCCCCCCCCTTGCCCTCCCTGCTGTGTGTCCCCCCCTCCTCCCTGCAGTGTGTTCCCCCCCGCGCCCTCCCTGCTGTGTGTCCGGCCACCCTCCCCTCCTCCCGCTGTGTCCGGCCACCCTCCCCTCCTCCCGCTGTGTCCGGCCACCCCCCCTCCCGCTGTGTCCGGCCACCCCCCCCCCCCTCTCGCTGTGTCCGTCCACCCCCCCTCCCACTGTGTCCGGCCACCCCCCCCTCCCGCTGTGACCGGCCACCCCCCCCCCACTCCTGCTGTGTCTGGCCACCCCCCCCCTCCCGCTGTGTCCGGCCACCCTCCCCTCCTCCCGCTGTGTCCGGCCACCCTCCCCTCCTCCCGCTGTGTCCGGCCACCCCCCCCCTCCCGCTGTGTCCGGCCACCCCCCCCCTCCCACTGTGTCCGGCCACCCCCCCCCTCCCGCTGTGTCCGGCCACCCCCCCTCCTCCCGCTGTGTCCGGCCACCCCCCCTTCTCCCGCTGTGTCCGGCCACCCCCCCTCCTCCCGCTGTGTCCGTCCACCACCCCTCCTCCTCTCTGCTGTGTGTCCGTTCTCCCCCCGCCCTCCCTGCTGTGTGTCCGTCCCCCCCCGCCCTCCCTGCAGCGCCTGACACACGCACACGCAGCGCCTGACACACACGCACACACGCAGCACCTGACACACACACACAGACGCAGCACCTGACACTCACACGGACCTGACACACACGCACACACTCACACGCAGCGCCTGACACACACAGACAAGCAGCGCCTGACACACACAGACACGCAGCGCCTGACACACACACACTCACGCACCTGACACACACACTCACGCACCTGACACACACACACACACTCACGCACCTGACACACACACATTCACGCACCTGACACACGCACACTCACGCACCTGACACACGCACACGGCACGCAGCACCTGACACACACACACAGCACCTGACACACACACACACACGCAGCACCTGACACACAGACATGCAGCGCCTGACACACACACGCAGACACGCAGCACCTGACACACACACGCAGACACGCAGCACCTGACACACACACACACGCAGCACCTGACACACACACACAGACATGCAGCACCTGACACACACACGCAGACACGCAGCACCTGACACACACACGCAGACACGCAGCACCTGACACAGACACGCAGCACCTGACACACACACACATACGCAGCACCTGACACACACACACAGCACCTGACACACACACACGCAGCACCTGACACAGACATGCAGCGCCTGACACACACACGCAGACATGCAGCACCTGACACACACATGCAGCACCTGACAGACACACACACACACACACATGCAGCACCTGACACACCCACACACACAGACATGCAGCACCTGACACACCCACACACACACGCAGCACCTGACACACATACATACATGTGGCATTTAACGCACACACGCACAGCACCTGACACACAATCATATACACTCAGAGCACCTAACACACACATACACTCGCAGCACCTCACACACACTCGTATACACACGCAGCACCTGCCACTCACACATATATACACATGTAGCACCTGCCACTCCCACATACATGAACAGCACCTAACACACACATATATACATGCAGCACCTGACACACACATACACGTGCAGCACCTGACAGTCACACACATACAGATGCGACACAAACACATACACGCTCAACACCTGACACCCACGTGGCAGCTGACGCATACAAATGCAGCACCTGAGATACACACATATACACGTGCAGCACCTGAGACACACACATACACGTACAGCACCTGACACACACACACATGTATGTACACGCGCGGCTCCAGGCACACACATACGTACGTACACACGCGGAATTTAACACACACACACACATACACGTGCGGCACCTGACACACATGTACGAACACGCGTGGCTCCTGACACACACACACGCGTGGCTCCTGACACACACACACACACATGTACGAACACGCGCGGCTCCTGACACACACACGTATATACGTATACGCACGGCACCTGACACCTACACGTATGTACGTATACGCACGGCTCCTGACACCCACACGCATGTACACGCGCGGCTCCTGGCACACACACACACGTACGTACACGCGCGGCACCTGACACACGCCTGTACGTACACACATGCACAGCACCTGACATACACACATGTAGGTACGCGCCACCTGACACACACACACGTACACGCACGACACTTGACACACACGTACGTACACGCACGGCACTGACACGTATGTACGCGCACGGCACCTGACACTCACGTACATACTAGTGATGAGTGGGTTCGGTTCGTCGGAATCCGAACCCCCCGAACTTCACCCATTTTACACGGGTCCGAGGCAGGTTCGAACCTTCCCGCCTTGCTCGGCTAGCCCGAGCGCGCACGAACGTCATCATCCCGCTGTCGGATTCTCGCGAGATTCGGATGTCTGCATTCGTGGAAAGGGATCCCATGTGTAAACATGGGACCCCTTTCAGTCCGTCTGGTCCGGGTGTTCGGTTTGTTGTTTTGCCAAGTACGTGGATTTAATCTGGAACCTGGATCAGGTGAGTATAATTATCTTTTATTTTCAGGTACCCGTGGATTCTACTTGGAGAAGAGGACCGACTGCTTCATGTCAACATAGGTAAGTATGTGTGTGTCGGCAGGTGGGAAATAAAGTTATACTTTCACGGTGTCTGTGTCCTGTTTTTATTTGGGTATTTTTTCCCCAGTAGAACTACAGGTACCAGCGGGCCCGTTTTTCTCCTGCATGCTGGTACTTGTGGTTCTCCAAGTACCAGCTTGCGGGGGAGGCTTGCTGGGACTTGTAGTACTACTAGAAAAAACAATATTCTTTAAATTTTCTCAAGGCTATCAGCCTCCCATCCGCAGCCCTTGGATGGGGGGGACAGCCTCGGGCTTCACCCCTGGCCCTTAGGTGGCTGGGGGGGGACCCCTTGATTGAAGGGGTCCCCACTCCCCCAGGGTACCCCGGCCAGGGGTGACTAGTTGGATATTTAATGCCACGGCCGCAGGGCACTGTATAAAAGTGACCCCCGGCTGTGGCATTATCTGTCCAGCTAGTGGAGCCCGATGCTGGTGTAAAAAATACGGGGGACCCCTACTCTTTTTGTCCCCCGTATTTTTTGCACCAGCACCAGGCGCAGAGCCCGGTGCTGGTTTTAAAAATACGGGGGATCCCCTGTCCGTTTTTCCCCCGGATTTTTAGAACCAGGACCGGCTCGAAGAGCCCGAGGCTGGTTATGCTTTGGAGGGGGGACCCACGCAATTTTTTTTTCGGGTTTTTCACATTCCATTTAAAAAATAAATAATATTTAAAAAAATATATAAATAATACTTGTGCCTCCAAAAAAGACAAACCAAGTACCTAATCCCTTCTAATATAAATAGATATGCTATTACCAAAAAAAAAAAACTGCAAAAAAAAAACATGTTTTTAATTTTTTTTTATTAGATTCCGCCAGCAAAGTGTGGCGGATTGAAAATGACGAATTTACTGTTTAAAAGCACTGTTGTCGAATTTACAAACTTCAATTGAATATACTTTTGTCGAATTGCCGCATTTGTACCATTGCAGAAAAGTCGAATTTGTCAAATGTCGAATTTTAAAGTCGAATTTTGAAAGCCTGTAAGAATAGGCTCCGTCCCCTTCTACCCCTGTACCTTGCTCTCTCCTGTCTGTGCTCTCTCCCGTCTGTAGGACTAGGCCCCGCCCCCTTCTTACCCTCCTGTGACTGCTCTCTCCTGACAAGTGGACCAGGCCTGCCCCCTACACGCTGCTGGTGTCTTCATTGTTACTTGGTCTGGAGCTCCGTTGGGGAGAGAACTCACGTGAGCTCATTAAGAATGAGGAACTGGGATGTTTTAATTTTATTGTGAGTAGTGTAGTGTGGTGATGTAGTATGTTGTATGGGGGGTATAGTGTAATTATGAAGTGCAGCATATGGGAGGGCTGTAGCATAGTGATGTAGTGTGGCATATGGGGGGTGGTAGCGCATAGGCGTGCGTACAGGGGGTGCCTGGTGCGCACAGGCACTCCCTAATGTCCAGCACCGCTGCACGCCACGCTTGAGTAGCACAGTGATCGCTGAGTGTGTGATCGGTGGAGCCTAGCCTGCAGCTCATTTCCGTACCTCCCACCACCGCTGCACCCGACCCCCCTCTGCCTGCTGCTAATACTATGCTGAGTGCATTCGTCGGCGGCCTCACTGGGGGGACTGGCGTCACCTTGCAATGTGACGTGGTGATGTCCGCCCATGCTCTCCTCCCGCCCACCTGTGCTTTCCTCCTGCTGCGGTCTCTCAGTCCTAGTGTGCCGCGGCCGTCACACCACTGGCAGTGTTCCTCTAGGAGGGACTGGGAGCTGCTGGCAGACACATTCTGCTGAGACTTACTTGTCAGTGCGGGTTCCGGACGGCAGGCGGCGGGTGGGAGGGCAGACGGGGAGCAGGTGTCACAAGGAGTGTGTGGGTAACTAATTCACAATACTTCCGCTCAACGTGGCACTGCTGGTCCTTCATCTCTCATGTCTCTTCACCAGGTGGCGGGCGGCCCGGAAATTAAGTGATGTGTTGTGCAGCAGTCAGTGTGAAGTGACTGTGAGTAACACTGGTGGTGCTGATGATGCTGCTGCAGAATCTGGAAGCAATTAATTCATAAATATAATGTACTCTATCAGTGTTTCTCTGACGTCCTAGTGGATGCTGGGAACTCCGTAAGGACCATGGGGATTAGCGGCTCCGCAGGATACTGGGCACAAAAGTAAAGCTTTAGGACTACCTGGTGTGCACTGGCTCCTCCCCCTATGACAATCCTCCAAGCCTCAGTTAGATTTTTGTGCCCGGCCGAGAAGGGTGCACACTAGGGGCTCTCCTGAGCTTCTTAGTGAAAGTTTAGTTTTAGGTTTTTTATTTTCAGTGAGACCTGCTGGCAACAGGCTCACTGCATCGAGGGACTAAGGGGAGAAGAAGCGAACTCACCTGCGTGCAGAGTGGATTGGGCTTCTTAGGCTACTGGACACCATTAGCTCCAGAGGGACCGAACACAGGCCCAGCCTCGGAGCTCGGTCCCAGAGCCGCGCCGCCGGCCCCCTTACAGAGCCAGAAGCAAGAAGAGGTCCGGAAAATCGGCGGCAGAAGACATCCTGTCTTCACCAAGGTAGCGCACAGCACTGCAGCTGTGCGCCATTGCTCCTCAGCACACTTCACACTTCGGTCACTGAGGGTGCAGGGCGCTAGGGGGGGCGCCCTGAGCAGCAATAGAAACACCTTGGCTGGCGAAAATACATCACATATAGCCCCCAGGGCTATATGGATGAATTTTAACCCCTGGCAGATTCCACAGAAAAACGGGAGAAAAGGCCGCCGAGAAGGGGGCGGAGCCTATCTCCTCAGCACACTGGCACCATTTTCTCTCACAGCTCCGTTGGAGGGAAACTCCCTGGCTCTCCCCTGCAGTTACTACACTACAGAAAGGGGTTAAAAAAGAGAGGGGGGCACTAATTAGGCGTAGTATAACAATACAGCAGCTATAAGGGGAAAAACACTTATATAAGGTTATCCCTGTATATATATATATATATAGCGCTCTGGTGTGTGCTGGCATACTCTCCCTCTGTCTCCCCAAAGGGCTAGTGGGGTCCTGTCCTCTATCAGAGCATTCCCTGTGTGTGTGCTGTGTGTCGGTACGATTGTGTCGACATGTATGAGGAGGAAAATGGTGTGGAGGCGGAGCAATTGCCTGTAATGGAGTTGTCACCCCCTAGGGAGTCGACACCTGAGTGGCTGAGCTTATGGAAGGAATTACGTGACAGTGTCAGCTCTTTACAAAAGATTGATGACATGAGACAGCCGGCTACTCAGCCTGTGCCTGTCCAGGTGTCTCAAAAGCCATCAGGGGCTCTAAAACGCCCGTTACCGCAGATGGCAGATACAGACGCCGACACGGATACTGATTCCAGTGTCGACGATTAAGAGACGAATGTGACTTCCAGTAGGGCCACACGTTACATGATTGAGGCTATGGAAAATGTTTTTACACATTTCTGATAATACCAGTACCACTAAAAAGGGTATTATGTTGGGTGAGAAAAAACTGCCTGTAGTTTTTCCTGCATCTGAGGAATTAAATGAAGTGTGTGATGATGCGTGGGTTTCCCCCGATAAAAACTGTTAATTCCTAAAAAGTTATTAGCATCATACCCCTTCCCGCCAGAGGATAGGGCACATTGGGAAACACCCCCTAGGGTGAATAAAGCGCTCACACGCTTGTCTAAACAGGTGGCACTACCGTCCCCGGATACGGCCGCCCTTAAGGAACCTGCTGACAGAAAGCAGTAAAATATCCTAAAATGTATATACACTCACACGGGTGTGATACTGCGACCAGCAATCGCCTCAGCCTGGATGTGCAGTGCTGGGGTGGCTTGGTCGGATTCCCTGACTGACAATATTGATACCCTAGATAGGGACAGTATATTACTGACTATAGAGCATTTAAAAGATGCTTTCTATATATGCGTGATGCACAGAGGGATATTTGCCGACTGGCATCAAGAGTAAGTGCGCTGTCCATTTCTGCCAGAAGAGGGTTATGGACAAGACAGTGGTCAGGTGATGCTGATTCCAAAAGGCATATGGAAGTATCGCCTTATAAAAGGGAGGAGTTATTTGGGGTAGGTCTAACAGACCTGGTGGCCACGGCAACGGCTGGGAAATCCACATTTTTACCCCAGGTAGCCTCTCAACATAAGAAGACGCCGTATTATCAGGCGCAGTCCTTTGGGCCCCATAAGGGCAAGCGGGCAAAAGGCTCCTCATTTCTGCCCCGTGGCAGAGGGAGAGGAAAAAGGCTGCAGCAAACAGCCAGTTCCCAGGAACAGAAACGGTGGGGGCCCGTCTCATAAATTTCAGCGTGCAGTGGGCTCACTCACAGGTGGACCCCTGGATCCTTCAGGTGGTATCTCAGGGGTACAAATTGGAATTTGAGACGTCTCCCCTTCGCCGTTTTCCTAAAGTCTGCTTTACCGACGTCTCCCTCCGACAGGGAGGCGGTATGGGAAGCCATTCACAAGCTGTATTCCCAGCAGGTGATAATCAAGGTACCCCTCCTACAACAGGGAAAGGGGTATTATTCCACGCTGTTTGTGGTACCGAAGCCGGACGGCTCGGTGAGACCTAATTTAAATCTGAAATCCTTGAACACTTACATACAAAGGTTCAAATTCAAGATGGAGTCACTCAGAGCGGTGATGGCAAACCGGGAAGAAGGGGATTATATGGTGTCTCTGGACATCAAGGATGCTTATCTCCATGTCCCAAATTACCCTTCTCACCAAGGGTACCTCAGGTTTGTGGTACAGAACTGTCACTATCAGTTTCAGACGCTGCCGTTTGGTTTGTCCACGGCACCCCGGGTCTTTACCAAAGTAATGGCCGAAATGATGATACTCCTTCGAAGGAAGGGAGTTTTAATTATCCCTTACTTGGACGATCTCCGGATAAGGGCAAGATCCAGGGAACAGTTGGTAGTCGGGGTAGCACTATCTCAGGTAGTGTTGCGGCAGCACGGTTGGATTCTTAATATTCCAAAATCGCAGCTGATTCCGACGACACGTCTTCTATTCCTAAGGATGATCCTGGACACAGTCCAGAAAATAAGAATTTACTTACCGATAATTCTATTTCTCATAGTCCGTAGTGGATGCTGGGGACTCCGAAAGGACCATGGGGAATAGCGGCTCCGCAGGAGACAGGGCACAAAGTAAAAGCTTTAGGACTAGCTGGTGTGCACTGGCTCCTCCCCCTATGACCCTCCTCCAAGCCTCAGTTAGGATACTGTGCCCGGACGAGCGTACACAATAAGGAAGGATTTTGAATCCCGGGTAAGACTCATACCAGCCACACCAATCACACCGTACAACTTGTGATCTGAACCCAGTTAACAGCATGATAACAGAAGGAGCCTCTGAAAAGATGGCTCACAACAACAATAACCCGATTTTTGTAACAATAACTATGTACAAGTAATGCAGACAATCCGCACTTGGGATGGGCGCCCAGCATCCACTACGGACTATGAGAAATAGAATTATCGGTAAGTAAATTCTTATTTTCTCTAACGTCCTAGTGGATGCTGGGGACTCCGAAAGGACCATGGGGATTATACCAAAGCTCCCAACCGGGTGGGAGAGTGCGTATGACTCTGCAGCACCGAATGAGAGAACTCCAGGTCCTCCTCAGCCAGGGTATCAAATTTGTAGAATTTAGCAAACATGTTTTCCCCTGACCAAGTAGCTGCTCGGCAAAGTTGTAAAGCCGAGACCCCTCGGGCAGCCGCCCAAGATGAGCCCACTTTCCGTGTGGAATGGGCTTTTACAGATTTTGGCTGTGGCAGGCCTGCCACAGAATGTGCAAGCTGAATTGTACTACAAATCCAACGAGCAATCGTCTGCTTAGAAGCAGGAGCACCCAGCTTGCTGGGTGCATACAGGATAAACAGCGAATCAGATTTTCTGACTCCAGCCGTCCTGGAAACATATATTTTCAGGGCCCTGACTACGTCCAGCAACTTGGAATCCTCCAAGTCCCTAGTAGCCGCAGGCACCACATATGAAAAATTAGGTAAGGGCTTTTATAGGATAAAGCCGCCAATTCTGAGACACGATGTACAGAGAGCCAACGTAAAAAATAACAATGTTTATTAATAAAACATATAAAAAGATTAATTGTCAAATAACCGGTGAAAAATATATATAAATATATATAAGAACATTCTACCTTTGAGAAAGTCACGTGAACGTGACGAAACGCGTCAGGACCCGCCCCTATCCACACTCAGCTCAGGTGAAATCTTCCAGGTGTTCCTTGGTCCCCGCTGCACCCTCCTTCTACAGCATCCGACATCAGCGGCTTCAGCGCACACGCCGCCACGACCGGGTTGTGAGAGAGACGGTCCATTCCTTTCCGCTGCACAGCGTATATGGGCATTGCAGGACATTGAAGCCGAGGACGCTCGGCTCTTACCAGCCCATTTTGGAAAGGTATTGAATATCAATTTCAACTGAGGGACTTTTTTATTCATTAGGATCCTACCAACACACCTGGTATTTATCAACTATCTAACAAGTGAATCACGGAACTTTTCACCCCAATAAGCTGAGTCATTACAATATACCACTAGTTCACGTCTAGTGACTGTTCTTATATATATTTGTATATATTTTTCACCGGTTATTTGACAATTAATCTTTTTATATGTTTTATTAATAAACATTGTTATTTTTTACGTTGGCTCTCTGTACATCATGTTTCGTTCCTGATATTCAGCGCAGCCGTTTGTTCTTTTTCTATGCTATCACCACAATACTACACATAGTATTCCGGCAAGCGCAGACTATCAGGAACATAAAATTGTGATTATTTAATTCTATGAAACACGTATTGGTTTTCACTTTTTATTTTGATGATTAGGCGCTCGTTTGTTGCAGTTTTTTGTTTTGGTCAATTCTGAGACACGCCTGGCTGAAGCCAGGGCTAACAGCATTACCACTTTCCATGTGAGATATTTTAAGTCCACAGTGGTGAGTGGTTCAAACCAATGTGATTTTAGGAATCCCAAAACTACATTGAGATCCCAAGGTGCCACTGGAGGCACAAAAGGAGGCTGTATATGCAGTACTCCCTTGACAAACGTCTGAACTTCAGGAACAGAAGCCAGTTCTTTTTGGAAGAATATTGACAGGGCCGAAATTTGAACCTTAATGGACCCTAATTTGAGGCCCATAGACAGTCCTGTTTGCAGGAAATGCAGGAAACGACCCAGTTGAAATTCCTCTGTAGGGGCCTTCCTGGCCTCGCACCACGCAACATATTTACGCCAAATACGGTGATAATGTTGTATGGTTACATCCTTCCTGGCTTTGATCAGGGTAGGGATGACTTCATCCGGAATGCCTTTTTCCTTCAGGATCCGGCGTTCAACCGCCATGCCGTCAAACGCAGCCGCGGTAAGTCTTGGAACAGACATGGTCCCTGCTGGAGCAGGTCCTTTCTTAGAGGTAGAGGCCACGGGTCTTCCGTGAGCATCTCTTGAATTTCCGGGTACCAAGTCCTTCTTGGCCAATCCGGAGCCACGAGTATAGTCTTTACTCCTCTCCTTCTTATGATTCTCAGTACTTTTGGTATGAGAGGAAGAGGAGGGAACACATACACTGACTGGTACACCCACGGTGTTACCAGAGAGTCCACAGCTATTGCCTGAGGGTCCCTTGACCTGGCGCAATATCTGTCCAGTTTTTTGTTGAGGCGGGACGCCATCATGTCCACCCTTTGGTTTTTCCCAACGGTTCACAATCATGTGGAAGACTTCTGGGTGAAGTCCCCACTCCCCCGGGTGAAGATCGTGTCTGCTGAGGAAGTCTGCTTCCCAGTTGTCCACTCCCGGAATGAACACTGCTGACAGTGCTATCACATGATTCTCCGCCCAGCGAAGAATCCTTGCCACTTCCATCATTGCCTTCCTGCTTCTTGTGCCGCCCTGTCTGTTTACGTGGGCGACTGCCGTGATGTTGTCCGACTGGATCAACACCGGCTGACCCTGAAGCAGAGGTCTTGCCTGACTTAGGGCATTGTAAATGGCCCTTAGTTCCAGGATATTTATGTGAAGTGACGTTTCCATGCTTGACCACAAGCCCTGGAAATTTCTTCCCTGTGTGACTGCTCCCCAGCCTCTCAGGCTGGCATCCGTGGTCACCAGGACCCAATCCTGAATGCCGAATCTGCGGCCCTCTAGAAGATGAGCACTCTGTAACCACCACAGGAGAGACACCCTTGTCCTTGGAGACAGGGCTATCCGCTGATGCATTTGAAGATGCGATCCGGACCATTTGTCCAGCAGATCCCACTGAAAAGTTCTTGCGTGGAATCTGCCGAATGGAATCGCTTCGTTAGAAGCCACCATCTTTCCCAGGACAATTGTGCATTGATGTACTGACACTTGGCTTGGTCTTAGGAGGTTCCTGACTATGTCGGATAACTCCTTGGCTTTCTCCTCCGGGAGAAACACCTTTTTCTGTACTGTGTCCAGAATCATCCCTAGGAACAGCAGACGTGTCGTCGGAATCAGCTGCGATTTTGGAATATTTAGAATCCATCCGTGCTGTCGTAGTACTACTTGAGATAGTGCTACTCCGACCTCTAACTGTTCTCTGGACCTTGCCTGCTTACTTTGTGCCTTCCAATGCACAATGCAAACTACAGGTAGTGCTGCAGGGCCCACACCCTTTTACTTGCCGTACAGAGCAGCTCTGGAGCTGTTACAGTGCCCAGCTGCTGCAAGAAATCAGCTTGAATGCTTCAGGGGCTGGGGCATAGCCAACATGAGCCCCACACCGAAGGAGGGTGGAGGTGTTTAATGCGAACTAGGGGTCATCCAAGCGCCGCAAAAGGCCGCCATGCCCTGCACGCCCCTTTTCTCTTTTCATATGCAGACGAGGGTTGAAGCCAACTTTGACCCACTGCTTGGATGACATCACCATATGCAAATCCATCTGCTGCAGGCCTTCTCCCAGGAATGCTTGCACTAGTTGTTGCATTTGGTTTGTTGTTTGGGGGTGCTTCATTATTAGGCAGCCTTCTGCCCTCCCATGTTCATCTGAAAATTTGTGTTCTCCCTGCAGTTGTTGTCCCCAGATGAGAGTTCCCTTGTGCTGCCTCAGTTGAATCTCCTTTACTTGACAGAGATGTGCCTGAGCAGCGGCCCTCCCCAGCCCTATCCCAAATCATACTTATTTTGCATAGGAGATACCATGGTCATGAAGATTGTTCTCCCAGGGTGAGGTTCATTCATTGCATTCTGGGTATGCTGACCCCTGTGATTTCCCCAAATGTGGGAAACTCGACTGCATTATTTGTGGTAGTGGGGGACTGTGTTTGTGCTTTCCTCTGGTCAGCTCTGGTAAAAGTCAGATTTATTTGTCTCAGATCTTCCTCTAGCCTTGTTCTTCTTTCGAGAATTCCCTTGTGCTGCCTCAGTTGGATCTCCTTCACTTGACAGGGGGGTACCCGAGCAGCGACCCTCCCCAGCTCTAGCCCAACTTCTACTTACCTGGCAGGTGAGATACTATGATCATGTAGGTGCTTCTCCCAGGGCAAGGCTCACCCATTGCACTCTGGGTGTGCTGCTCCTGCGATTTCCCCAAATGTGGGAAACTTGACTGCATAATTTGTGTTTCCCCTGGTCGGCTCTCATATAATTCAGATCTCTTTGTCTCAGGTCTCTCTCCAGCCTAGTTTGCTGTCTGTTTCAACTTCTCTTTTCTTGAGCCGCTCCCTTCTATGCCCTTGCGCACTATCCTGACTTCTCCCGTCTGCTTACTTTGTGCCTTCCAATGCACAATGCAAACTACAGGTAGTGCTGCAGGGCCCACACCCTTTTACTTGCCGTTCAGAGCAGCTCTGGAGCTGTTACAGTGCCCAGCTGCTGCAAGAAATCAGCTTGAATGCTTCAGGGGCTGGGGCATAGCCAACATGAGCCCCACATCGAAGGAGGGTGGAGGTGTTTAATGCGAACTAGGGGTCATCCAAGCGCCGCAAAAGGCCGCCATGCCCTGCACGCCCCTTTTCTCTTTTCATATGCAGACGAGGGTTGAAGCCAACTTTGACCCACTGCTTGGATGACATCACCATATGCAAATCCATCTGCTGCAGGCCTTCCCCCCGGAATGCTTGTACTAGTTGTTGCATTTGGTTTGTTGTTTGGGGGTGCTTCAGTATTAGGCAGCCTTCTGCCCTCCCATGTTTATCTGGAAATATGTGTTCTCCCTGCAGTTGTTGTCCCCAGATGAGAGTTCCCTTGTGCTGCCTCAGTTGAATCTCCTTTACTTGACAGAGATGTGCCTGAGCAGCGGCCCTCCCCAGCCCTATCCCAAATCATACTTATTTTGCATAGGCGATACCATGGTCATGAAGATTGTTCTCCCAGGGTGAGGTTCATTCATTGCATTCTGGGTATGCTGACCCCTGTGATTTCCCCAAATGTGGGAAACTCGACTGCATTATTTGTGGTAGTGGGGGACTGTGTTTGTGCTTTCCTCTGGACAGCTCTGGTAAAAGTCAGATTTATTTGTCTCAGATCTTCCTCTAGCCTTGTTCTTCTTTCGAGAGTTCCCTTGTGCTGCCTCAGTTGGATCTCTTTCACTTGACAGGGGGGTGCCAGAGCAGCGACCCTCCCCAGCTCTAGCCCAACTCCTACTTACCTGCCAGGTGAGATACTTTGATCATGAAGGTGCTTCTCCCAGGGCAAGGCTCACCCATTGCACTCTGGGTGTGGTGCCCCTGCGATTTCCCCAAATGTGGGAAGCTTGACTGCATAATTTGTGTTTCCCCTGGTCAGCTCTCGTATAATTCAGATCTCTTTGTCTCAGGTCTCTCTCCAGCCTAGTTTGCTGTCTGTTTCCACTTCTTTTTTCATGAGACCCTCCCTTTTATACCCTTGTGCACTATCCTGACTTCTCCTCCTGTCTGCTTACTTTGTGCCTTCCAATGCACAATGCAAACTACAGGTAGTGCTGCAGGGCCCACACCCTTTTACTTGCCGTACAGAGCAGCTCTGGAGCTGTTACAGTGCCCAGCTGCTGCAAGAAATCAGCTTGAATGCTTCGGGGGCTGGGGCATAGCCAACATGAGCCCCACACCGAAGGAGGGTGGAGGTGTTTAATGTGAACTAGGGGTCATCCAAGCGCCGCAAAAGGCCGCCATGCCCTGCACGCCCCTTTTCTCTTTTCATATGCAGACGAGGGTTGAAGCCAACTTTGACCCACTGCTTGGATGACATCACCGTATGCAAATCCATCTGCTGCAGGCCTTCCCCCAGGAATGCTTGCACTAGTTGTTGCATTTGGTTTGTTGTTTGGGGGTGCTTCAGTATTAGGCAGCCTTCTGCCCTCCCATGTTCATCTGAAAATATGTGTTCTCCCTGCAGTTGTTGTCCCCAGATGAGAGTTCCCTTGTGCTGCCTCAGTTGAATCTCCTTTACTTGACAGAGATGTGCCTGAGCAGCGGCCCTCCCCAGCCCTATCCCAAATCATACTTATTTTGCATAGGAGATACCATGGTCATGAAGATTGTTCTCCCAGGGTGAGGTTCATTCATTGTATTCTGGGTATGCTGACCCCTGTGATTTCCCCAAATGTGGGAAACTCGACTGCATTATTTGTGGTAGTGGGGGACTGTGTTTGTGCTTTCCTCTGGTCAGCTCTGGTAAAAGTCAGATTTATTTGTCTCAGATCTTCCTCTAGCCTTGTTCTTCTTTCGATAGTTCCCTTGTGCTGCCTCAGTTGGATCTCTTTCACTTGACAGGGGGGTGCCCGAGCAGCGACCCTCCCCAGCTCTAGCCCAACTCCTACTTACCTGCCAGGTGAGATACTATGATCATGAAGGTGCTTCTCCCAGGGCAAGGCTCACCCATTGCACTCTGATTTCCCCAAATGTGGGAAGCTTGACTGCATAATTTGTGTTTCCCCTGGTCGGCTCTCGTATAATTCAGATCTCTTTGTCTCAGGTCTCTCTCCAGCCTAGTTTGCTGTCTGTTTCCACTTCTTTTTTCATGAGCCCCTCCCTTTTATACCCTTGTGCACTATCCTGACTTCTCCTCCTGTCTGCTTACTTTGTGCCTTCCAATGCACAATGCAAACTACAGGTAGTGCTGCAGGGCCCACACCCTTTTACTTGCCGTACAGAGCAGCTCTGGAGCTGTTACAGTGCCCAGCTGCTGCAAGAAATCAGCTTGAATGCTTCAGGGGCTGGGGCATAGCCAACATGAGCCCCACACCGAAGGAGGGTGGAGGTGTTTAATGCGAACTAGGGGTCATCCAAGCGCCGCAAAAGGCCGCCATGCCCTGCACGCCCCTTTTCTCTTTTCATATGCAGACGAGGGTTGAAGCCAACTTTGACCCACTGCTTGGATGACATCACCGTATGCAAATCCATCTGCTGCAGGCCTTCCCCCAGGAATGCTTGCACTAGTTGTTGCATTTGGTTTGTTGTTTGGGGGTGCTTCAGTATTAGGCAGCCTTCTGCCCTCCCATGTTCATCTGAAAATATGTGTTCTCCCTGCAGTTGTTGTCCCCAGATGAGAGTTCCCTTGTGCTGCCTCAGTTGAATCTCCTTTACTTGACAGAGATGTGCCTGAGCAGCGGCCCTCCCCAGCCCTATCCCAAATCATACTTATTTTGCATAGGAGATACCATGGTCATGAAGATTGTTCTCCCAGGGTGAGGTTCATTCATTGCATTCTGGGTATGCTGACCCCTGTGATTTCCCCAAATGTGGGAAACTCGACTGCTTTATTTGTGGTAGTGGGGGACTGTGTTTGTGCTTTCCTCTGGTCAGCTCTGGTAAAAGTCAGATTTCTTTGTCTCAGATCTTCCTTTAGCCTTGTTCTTCTTTTGAGAGTTCCCTTGTGCTGCCTCAGTTGGATCTCCTTCACTTGACAGGGGGGTACCCGAGCAGCGACCCTCCCCAGCTCTAACCCAACTTCTACTTACCTGGCAGGTGAGATACTATGATCATGTAGGTGCTTCTCCCAGGGCAAGGCTCACCCATTGCACTCTGGGTGTGCTGCTCCTGCGATTTCCCCAAATGTGGGAAACTTGACTGCATAATTTGTGTTTCCCCTGGTCGGCTCTCATATAATTCAGATCTCTTTGTCTCAGGTCTCTCTCCAGCCTAGTTTGCTGTCTGTTTCAACTTCTCTTTTCTTGAGCCGCTCCCTTCTATGCCCTTGCGCACTATCCTGACTTCTCCCGTCTGCTTACTTTGTGCCTTCCAATGCACAATGCAAACTACAGGTAGTGCTGCAGGGCCCACACCCTTTTACTTGCCGTTCAGAGCAGCTCTGGAGCTGTTACAGTGCCCAGCTGCTGCAAGAAATCAGCTTGAATGCTTCAGGGGCTGGGGCATAGCCAACATGAGCCCCACACCGAAGGAGGGTGGAGGTGTTTAATGCGAACTAGGGGTCATCCAAGCGCCGCAAAAGGCCGCCATGCCCTGCACGCCCCTTTTCTCTTTTCATATGCAGACGAGGGTTGAAGCCAACTTTGACCCACTGCTTGGATGACATCACCATATGCAAATCCATCTGCTGCAGGCCTTCCCCCCGGAATGCTTGTACTAGTTGTTGCATTTGGTTTGTTGTTTGGGGGTGCTTCAGTATTAGGCAGCCTTCTGCCCTCCCATGTTTATCTGGAAATATGTGTTCTCCCTGCAGTTGTTGTCCCCAGATGAGAGTTCCCTTGTGCTGCCTCAGTTGAATCTCCTTTACTTGACAGAGATGTGCCTGAGCAGCGGCCCTCCCCAGCCCTATCCCAAATCATACTTATTTTGCATAGGCGATACCATGGTCATGAAGATTGTTCTCCCAGGGTGAGGTTCATTCATTGCATTCTGGGTATGCTGACCCCTGTGATTTCCCCAAATGTGGGAAACTCGACTGCATTATTTGTGGTAGTGGGGGACTGTGTTTGTGCTTTCCTCTGGACAGCTCTGGTAAAAGTCAGATTTATTTGTCTCAGATCTTCCTCTAGCCTTGTTCTTCTTTCGAGAGTTCCCTTGTGCTGCCTCAGTTGGATCTCTTTCACTTGACAGGGGGGTGCCAGAGCAGCGACCCTCCCCAGCTCTAGCCCAACTCCTACTTACCTGCCAGGTGAGATACTTTGATCATGAAGGTGCTTCTCCCAGGGCAAGGCTCACCCATTGCACTCTGGGTGTGGTGCCCCTGCGATTTCCCCAAATGTGGGAAGCTTGATTGCATAATTTGTGTTTCCCCTGGTCAGCTCTCGTATAATTCAGATCTCTTTGTCTCAGGTCTCTCTCCAGCCTAGTTTGCTGTCTGTTTCCACTTCTTTTTTCATGAGACCCTCCCTTTTATACCCTTGTGCACTATCCTGACTTCTCCTCCTGTCTGCTTACTTTGTGCCTTCCAATGCACAATGCAAACTACAGGTAGTGCTGCAGGGCCCACACCCTTTTACTTGCCGTACAGAGCAGCTCTGGAGCTGTTACAGTGCCCAGCTGCTGCAAGAAATCAGCTTGAATGCTTCGGGGGCTGGGGCATAGCCAACATGAGCCCCACACCGAAGGAGGGTGGAGGTGTTTAATGTGAACTAGGGGTCATCCAAGCGCCGCAAAAGGCCGCCATGCCCTGCACGCCCCTTTTCTCTTTTCATATGCAGACGAGGGTTGAAGCCAACTTTGACCCACTGCTTGGATGACATCACCGTATGCAAATCCATCTGCTGCAGGCCTTCCCCCAGGAATGCTTGCACTAGTTGTTGCATTTGGTTTGTTGTTTGGGGGTGCTTCAGTATTAGGCAGCCTTCTGCCCTCCCATGTTCATCTGAAAATATGTGTTCTCCCTGCAGTTGTTGTCCCCAGATGAGAGTTCCCTTGTGCTGCCTCAGTTGAATCTCCTTTACTTGACAGAGATGTGCCTGAGCAGCGGCCCTCCCCAGCCCTATCCCAAATCATACTTATTTTGCATAGGAGATACCATGGTCATGAAGATTGTTCTCCCAGGGTGAGGTTCATTCATTGTATTCTGGGTATGCTGACCCCTGTGATTTCCCCAAATGTGGGAAACTCGACTGCATTATTTGTGGTAGTGGGGGACTGTGTTTGTGCTTTCCTCTGGTCAGCTCTGGTAAAAGTCAGATTTATTTGTCTCAGATCTTCCTCTAGCCTTGTTCTTCTTTCGATAGTTCCCTTGTGCTGCCTCAGTTGGATCTCTTTCACTTGACAGGGGGGTGCCCGAGCAGCGACCCTCCCCAGCTCTAGCCCAACTCCTACTTACCTGCCAGGTGAGATACTATGATCATGAAGGTGCTTCTCCCAGGGCAAGGCTCACCCATTGCACTCTGATTTCCCCAAATGTGGGAAGCTTGACTGCATAATTTGTGTTTCCCCTGGTCGGCTCTCGTATAATTCAGATCTCTTTGTCTCAGGTCTCTCTCCAGCCTAGTTTGCTGTCTGTTTCCACTTCTTTTTTCATGAGCCCCTCCCTTTTATACCCTTGTGCACTATCCTGACTTCTCCTCCTGTCTGCTTACTTTGTGCCTTCCAATGCACAATGCAAACTACAGGTAGTGCTGCAGGGCCCACACCCTTTTACTTGCCGTACAGAGCAGCTCTGGAGCTGTTACAGTGCCCAGCTGCTGCAAGAAATCAGCTTGAATGCTTCAGGGGCTGGGGCATAGCCAACATGAGCCCCACACCGAAGGAGGGTGGAGGTGTTTAATGCGAACTAGGGGTCATCCAAGCGCCGCAAAAGGCCGCCATGCCCTGCACGCCCCTTTTCTCTTTTCATATGCAGACGAGGGTTGAAGCCAACTTTGACCCACTGCTTGGATGACATCACCGTATGCAAATCCATCTGCTGCAGGCCTTCCCCCAGGAATGCTTGCACTAGTTGTTGCATTTGGTTTGTTGTTTGGGGGTGCTTCAGTATTAGGCAGCCTTCTGCCCTCCCATGTTCATCTGAAAATATGTGTTCTCCCTGCAGTTGTTGTCCCCAGATGAGAGTTCCCTTGTGCTGCCTCAGTTGAATCTCCTTTACTTGACAGAGATGTGCCTGAGCAGCGGCCCTCCCCAGCCCTATCCCAAATCATACTTATTTTGCATAGGAGATACCATGGTCATGAAGATTGTTCTCCCAGGGTGAGGTTCATTCATTGCATTCTGGGTATGCTGACCCCTGTGATTTCCCCAAATGTGGGAAACTCGACTGCTTTATTTGTGGTAGTGGGGGACTGTGTTTGTGCTTTCCTCTGGTCAGCTCTGGTAAAAGTCAGATTTCTTTGTCTCAGATCTTCCTCTAGCCTTGTTCTTCTTTCGAGAGTTCCCTTGTGCTGCCTCAGTTGGATCTCCTTCACTTGACAGGGGGGTACCCGAGCAGCGACCCTCCCCAGCTCTAACCCAACTTCTACTTACCTGGCAGGTGAGATACTATGATCATGTAGGTGCTTCTCCCAGGGCAAGGCTCACCCATTGCACTCTGGGTGTGCTGCTCCTGCGATTTCCCCAAATGTGGGAAACTTGACTGCATAATTTGTGTTTCCCCTGGTCGGCTCTCGTATAATTCAGATCTCTTTGTCTCAGGTCTCTCTCCAGCCTAGTTTGCTGTCTGTTTCAACTTCTCTTTTCTTGAGCCGCTCCCTTCTATGCCCTTGCGCACTATCCTGACTTCTCCTGTCTGCTTACTTTGTGCCTTCCAATGCACAATGCAAACTACAGGTAGTGCTGCAGGGCCCACACCCTTTTACTTGCCGTTCAGAGCAGCTCTGGAGCTGTTACATTGCCCAGCTGCTGCAATAAATCAGCTTGAATGCTTCAGGGGATGGGGTATGGCCAACATGAGCCCCACACCAAAGGAGGGTGGGGGTGTTTTATGCGAACTAGGGGTCATCCAAGCACCGCAAAAGGCCGCCATGCCCTGCACGCCCCTTTTCTCTTTTCATATGCAGATGAGGGTTGAAGCCAACTTTGACCCACTGCTTGGATGACATCACCGCATGCAAATCCGTCTTCTGCAGAACTTCCCCCAGGAATGCTTGCACTAGTTGTTGCATTTGGTTTGTTGTTTGGGGGTGCTTCAGTATTAGGCAGCCTTCTGCCCTCCCATGTTCATCTGAAAATATGTGTTCTCCCTGCAGTTGTTGTCCCCAGATGAGAGTTCCCTTGTGCTGCCTCAGTTGAATCTCCTTTACTTGACAGAGATGTGCATGAGCAGCGGCCCTCCCCAGCCCTATCCCAAATCATACTTATTTTGCATAGGAGATACCATGGTCATGAAGATTACTCTCCCAGGGTGAGGTTCATTCATTGCATTCTGGGTATGCTGACCCCTGTGATTTCCCCAAATGTGGGAAACGCGACTGCTTTATTTGTTGGTAGTGGGGGACTGTGTTTGTGCTTTCTTCTGGTCAGCTCTGGTAAAAGTCAGATTTCTTTGTCTCAGATCTTCCTCTAGCCTTGTTCTTCTTTTGAGAGTTCCTTTGTGCTGCCTCAGTTGGATCTCCTTCACTTGACAGGGGGGTGCCCGAGCAGCGACCCTCCCCAGCTCTTGCCCAACTCCTACTTACCTGCCAGGTGAGATACTATGATCATGAAGGTGCTTCTCCCAGGGCAAGGCTCACCCATTGCACTCTGGGTGTGCTGCCCCTGCGATTTCCCCAAATGTGGGAAACTTGACTGCATAATTTGTGTTTCCCCTGGTCGGCTCTCGTATAATTCAGATCTCTTTGTCTCAGGTCTCTCTCCAGCCTAGTTTGCTGTCTGTTTCCACTTCTCTTTTCTTGAGCCGCTCCCTTCTATGCCCTTGTGCACTATCCTGACTTCTCCTCCCGTCTGCTTACTTTGTGCCTTCCAATGCACAATGCAAACTACAGGTAGTGCTGCAGGGCCCACACCCTTTTACTTGCCTTACAGAGCAGCTCTGGAGCTGTTACAGTGCCCAGCTGCTGCAAGAAATCAGCTTGAATGCTTCATGGGATGGGGCATGGCCAACATGAGCCCCACATCAAAGGAGGGTGGGGGTGTTTAATGCGATCTAGGGGTCATCCAAGCAGCGCAAAAGGCCGCCATGCCCTGCACGCCCCTTTTCTCTTTTCATATGCAGATGAGGGTTGAAGCCAACTTTGACCCACTGCTTGGATAACATCACCATATGCAAATCCATCTGCTGCAGGCCTTCCCCCAGGAATGCTTGCACTAGTTGTTGCATTTGGTTTGTTGTTTGGGGGTGCTTCAGTATTAGGCAGCCTTCTGCCCTCCCATGTTCATCTGAAAATATGTGTTCTCCCTGCAGTTGTTGTCCCCAGATGAGAGTTCCCTTGTGCTGCCTCAGTTGAATTTCCTTTACTTGACAGAGATGTGCCTGAGCAGCGGCCCTCCCCAGCCCTATCCCAAATCATACTTATTTTGCATAGGAGACACCATGGTCATGAAGATTGTTCACCCAGGGTGAGGTTCATTCATTGCATTCTGGGTATGCTGACCCCTGTGATTTCCCCAAATGTGTGAAACTCGCCTGCATTATTTGTGGTAGTGGGGGACTGTGTTTGTGTTTTCCGCTGGTCAGCTCTGGTAAAAGTCAGATTTCTTTGTCTCAGATCTTCCTCTAGCCTTGTTCTTCTTTCGAGAGTTCCATTGTGCTGCCTCAGTTGGATCTCCTTCACTTGACAGGGGGGTGCCCGAGCAGCGACCCTCCCCAGCTCTAGACCAACTCCTACTTACCTGCCAGGTGAGATACTATGATCTTGAAGGTGCTTCTCCCAGGGCAAGGCTCACCCATTGCACTCTGGGTGTGCTGCCCCTGCGATTTCCCCAAATGTGGGAAACTTGACTGCATAATTTGTGTTTCCCCTGGTCGGCTCTCGTATAATTCAGATCTCTTTGTCTCAGGTCTCTCTCCAGCCTAGTTTGCTGTCTGTTTCCACTTCTCTTTTCTTGAGCCGCTCCCTTCTATGCCCTTGTGCACTATCCTGACTTCTCCCGTCTGCTTACTTTGTGCCTTCCAACGCACAATGCGAACTACAGGTAGTGCTGCAGGGCCCACACCCTTTTACTTGCCTTACAGAGCAGCTCTGGAGCTGTTACAGTGCCCAGCTGCTGCAAGAAATCAGCTTGAATGCTTCAGGGGCTGGGGCATAGCCAACATGAGCCCCACACCGAAGGAGGGTGGAGGTGTTTAATGCGAACTAGGGGTCATCCAAGCGCCGCAAAAGGCCGCCATGCCCTGCATAACCCTTTTCTCTTTTCATATGCAGATGAGGGTTCCAGCCAACTTTGGCCCACTGCTTGGATGACATCACCGTATGCAAATCCGTCTTCTGCAGACCTTCACCCAGGAATGCTTTTACTAGTTGTTGCATTTGGTTTGTTGTTTGGGGGTGCTTCAGTATTAGGCAGCCTTCTGTCCTCCCATGTTCATCTGAAAATATGTGTTCTCCCTGCAGTTGTTGTCCCCAGATGAGAGTTCCCTTGTGCTGCCTCAGTTGAATCTCCTTTACTTGACAGAGATGTGCCTGAGCAGCGGCCCTCCCCAGCCCTATCCCAAATCATACTTATTTTGCATAGGAGATACCATGGTCATGAAGATTGTTCTCCCAGGGTGAGGTTCATTCATTGCATTCTGGGTATGCTGACCCCTGTGATTTCCCCAAATTTGGGAAACTCGACTGCATTATTTGTGGTAGTGGGGGACTGTGTTTGTGCTTTCCTCTGATCAGCTCTGGTAAAAGTCAGATTTCTTTGTCTCAGATCTTCCTCTAGCCTTGTTCTTCTTTCGAGAGTTTCCTTGTGCTGCCTCAGTTGGATCTCCTTCACTTGACAGGGGGGTGCCCGAGCAGCGACCCTCCCAAGCTCTAGCCCAACTCCTACTTACCTGCCAGGTGAGATACTATAATCAGGAAGGTGCTTCTCCCAGGGCAAGGCTCACCCATTGCACTCTGGGTGTGCTGCTCCTACGATTTCCCCAAATGTGGGACACTTGACTGCATAATTTGTGTTTCCTCTGGTCGGCTCTCGTATAATTCAGATCTCTTTGTCTCAGGTCTCTCTCCAGCCTAGTTTGCTGTCTGTTTCCACTTCTTTTTTCTTGAGCCCCTCCCTTCTATACCCTTGTGCACTATCCTGACTTCTCCTCCCGTCTGCTTACTTTGTGCCTTCCAATGCACAATGCAAACTACAGGTAGTGCTGCAGGGCCCACACCCTTTTACTTGCCTTACAGAGCAGCTCTGGAGCTGTTACAGTGCCCAGCTGCTGCAAGAAATCAGCTTGAATGCTTCATGGGATGGGGCATGGCCAACATGAGCCCCACACCAAAGGAGGGTGGGGGTGTTTAATGCGATCTAGGGGTCATCCAAGCGCCGCAAAAGGCCGCCATGCCCTGCACGCCCCTTTTCTCTTTTCATATGCAGATGAGGGTTGAAGCCAACTTTGACCCACTGCTTGGATAACATCACCATATGCAAATCCATCTGCTGCAGGCCTTCCCCCAGGAATGCTTGCACTAGTTGTTGCATTTGGTTTGTTGTTTGGGGGTGCTTCAGTATTAGGCAGCCTTCTGCCCTCCCATGTTCATCTGAAAATATGTGTTCTCCCTGCAGTTGTTGTCCCCAGATGAGAGTTCCCTTGTGCTGCCTCAGTTGAATTTCCTTTACTTGACAGAGATGTGCCTGAGCAGCGGCCCTCCCCAGCCCTATCCCAAATCATACTTATTTTGCATAGGAGACACCATGGTCATGAAGATTGTTCACCCAGGGTGAGGTTCATTCATTGCATTCTGGGTATGCTGACCCCTGTGATTTCCCCAAATTTGGGAAACTCGCCTGCATTATTTGTGGTAGTGGGGGACTGTGTTTGTGTTTTCCGCTGGTCAGCTCTGGTAAAAGTCAGATTTATTTGTCTCAGATCTTCCTCTAGCCTTGTTCTTCTTTCGAGAGTTCCATTGTGCTGCCTCAGTTGGATCTCCTCCACTTGACAGGGGGGTGCCCGAGCAGCGACCCTCCCCAGCTCTAGCCCAACTCCTACTTACCTGCCAGGTGAGATACTATGATCTTGAAGGTGCTTCTCCCAGGGCAAGGCTCACCCATTGCACTCTGGGTGTGCTGCTCCTGCGATTTCCCCAAATGTGGGAAACTTGACTGCATAATTTGTGTTTCCCCTGGTCGGCTCTCGTATAATTCAGATCTCTTTGTCTCAGGTCTCTCTCCAGCCTAGTTTGCTGTCTGTTTCAACTTCTCTTTTCTTGAGCCGCTCCCTTCTATGTCCTTGCGCACTATCCTGACTTCTCCCGTCTGCTTACTTTGTGCCTTCCAATGCACAATGCAAACTACAGGTAGTGCTGCAGGGCCCACACCCTTTTACTTGCCGTTCAGAGCAGCTCTGGAGCTGTTACAGTGCCCAGCTGCTGCAATAAATCAGCTTGAATGCTTCAGGGGATGGGGCATGGCCAACATGAGCCCCACACCAAAGGAGGGTGGGGGTGTTTAATGCGAACTAGGGGTCATCCAAGCACCGCAAAAGGCCACCATGCCCTGCACGCCCCTTTTCTCTTTTCATATGCAGATGAGGGTTGAAGCCAACTTTGACCCACTGCTTGGATGACATTACCGTATGCAAATCCGTCTTCTGCAGAACTTCCCCCAGGAATGCTTGCACTAGTTGTTGCATTTGGTTTGTTGTTTGGGGGTGCTTCAGTATTAGGCAGCCTTCTGCCCTCCCATGTTCATCTGAAAATATGTGTTCTCCCTGCAGTTGTTGTCCCCAGATGAGAGTTCCCTTGTGCTGCCTCAGTTGAATCTCCTTTACTTGACAGAGATGTGCATGAGCAGCGGCCCTCCCCAGCCCTATCCCAAATCATACTTATTTTGCATAGGAGATACCATGGTCATGAAGATTACTCTCCCAGGGTGAGGTTCATTCATTGCATTCTGGGTATGCTGACCCCTGTGATTTCCCCAAATGTGGGAAACGCGACTGCTTTATTTGTTGGTAGTGGGGGACTGTGTTTGTGTTTTCCTCTGGTCAGCTCTGGTAAAAGTCAGATTTCTTTGTTTCAGATCTTCCTCTAGCCTTGTTCTTCTTTCGAGAGTTTCCTTGTGCTGCCTCAGTTGGATCTCCTTCACTTGACAGGGGTGTGCCCGAGCAGCGACCCTCCCCAGCTCTAGCCCAACTCCTACTTACCTGCCAGGTGAGATACTATGATCATGAAGGTGCTTCTCCCAGGGCAAGGCTCACCCATTGCACTCTGGGTGTGCTGCCCCTGCGATTTCCCCAAATGTGGGAAACTTGACTGCATAATTTGTGTTTCCCCTGGTCAGGTCTCGTATAATTCAGATCTCTTTGTCTCAGGTCTCTCTCCAGCCTAGTTTGCTGTCTGTTTCAACTTCTCTTTTCTTGAGCCGCTCCCTTTTATACCCTTGTGCACTATCCTGACTTCTCCTCCTGTCTGCTTACTTTGTGCCTTCCAATGCACAATGCAAACTACAGGTAGTGCTGCAGGGCCCACACCCTTTTACTTGCCTTACAGAACAGCTCTGGAGCTGTTACAGTGCCAAGCTGCTGCAAGAAATCAGCTTGAATGCTTCAGGGGATGGGGCATGGCCAACATGAGCCCCACACCGAAGGAGGGTGGGGGTGTTTAATGCGAACTAAGGGTCATCCAAGCGCCGCAAAAGGCCGCCATGCCCTGCATACCCCTTTTCTCTTTTCATATGCAGATGAGGGTTCCAGCCAACTTTGGCCCACTTCTGCAGAACTTCCCCCAGGAATGCTTGTACTAGTTGTTGCATTTGGTTTGTTGTTTGGGGGTGCTTCAGTATTAGGCAGCCTTCTGCCCTCCCATGTTCATCTGAAAATATGTGTTCTCCCTGCAGTTGTTGTCCCCAGATGAGAGTTTCCTTGTGCTGCCTCAGTTGAATCTCCTTTACTTGACAGAGATGTGCATGAGCAGCGGCCCTCCCCAGCCCTATCCCTTTATTGCCTCTGCAGCAAACATCCACACCTCCTGCAGTCAGCGTAGACACCGCCACAAAAAACAAAAAAATGAAATTCCAAACTATAAAGGGTCAAAAAGCCAAACTGCAGTATGATAATAATAGTAAGTTATGAATTTAGTAATTGATTTCAAAGTGGGAATGCTTGTTCGTTCGCACTCAATTAACATTCAGGAAGTAGGCCTAAGTAGGCCTCACATGTACCTGGGCCCCCAGAGTTTACATTTGCCTTGGAATAGAAGGAGGGAATTCAATGGAGACAATAAGTAGACACAAAACAAGACTCCACACAGTAGTTTTCAGGTGCTTTTATTCATCCATTGTAGCATTTTGCAAGGAAGAGCAACGCTTGAATACAATTTTGCAACAGTGTAAGCCTGCTTGCAAAATCCCCCCAAATCCATGAATTTAGCAATGCTATACTGCAAGACCTTTGCAAATGCAAACCCTGGGAAAAAGCAATGGCTCCGTGCTTATCATACTTACACAATGCTATGCACTTCATCAATTAAGCAGTGGAACATTCATTCTTCAATGGATGGTTCACTTGTTGCTTTGAAGCTTTTTCTAAAATTCAGATTGTTTTAACAAGCCCGTCCATCCTAGCAGGTTTCAATTTTTCACTACAGTCGGAAGGCTCTGTGATGTCATCGTGAAGCGTCCACTGTGATGTCATCGTGATGCGTCCACTGTGATGTCATTATTATGCGACACACGTGATGTCACATTCTGCTTGGCTGTATGGGCTGCTTTTGCTTGGCTTGCTTGCTGACATCCACTTGAGGGATACACACACCAGGAGATTGATGCAGCATAAGCATACTGCAGAGGTTGTTCCTTTACTGCCTCTACAGCAAACATCCACACCTCCTGCAGCCAGCGTAAACACCGTCACAAAAAAAAAAAGAATTTTCAAACAAGAAAGGGTCGAAAAGCCAAACTGCAGGATGATAATAATAGTAAGTTATGAATTTATTAATTTATTTCAAAGTGGGAATGTTTGTTCGTTCGAACTTAAATAACATTCAGGAATTAGGCCTAAGTAGGCCTCACATGTACCTGGGCCCCCAGAGTTTACATTTGGCTTGAATAGAAGGAGGGAATTCAGTGGAGACAATAAGTAGACACAAAACAAGACTCCACACAGTAGTTTTCAGGTGCTTTTATTCATTTTATTCATCCATTGTAGCATTTTGCAAGGAACAGCAACGCTTGAATACAATTTTGCAACAGTGTAAGCCTGCTTGCAAAATCCCCCCAAATCCAGGAGTTTAGCAATGCTATACTGCAAGACCTTTGCAAATGCAAAACCTGGGAAAAAGCAATGGCTCAGTGCTTATCACACTTACACAATGCTATGCACTTTCTCAATAAAGCAGTGGGACAGTCATTCTTCAACGGAAGGTTCACATGTTGCTTTGAAGCTTTTTCTAAAATTCAGATTGTTTTAACAAGCCCGTCCATCCTAGAAGGTTTCAATTTTTCACTACAGTCGGAAGGGTCTGTGATGTCATCGTGAAGCGTCCACTGTGATGTCATCGTGATGCGTCCACTGTGATTTCACTATTATGCGACACATGTGATGTCATCATTATGCGACACACGTGATGTCACAATCTGCTTGACTGTATAGACTGCATTTGCTTGGCTTGATTGCTGACATCCACTTGAGGGATACACACACCAGGAGATTGATGCAGCATATGCATACTGCAGAGGTTGTTCCTTTACTGCCTCTACAGCAAACATCCACACCTCCTGCAGCCAGCGTAAACACCGTCACAAAAAACAAAAAAATGAATTTCCAAACAAGAAAGGGTCGAAAAGCCAAACTGCAGGATGATAATAATAGTAAGTTATAAATTTAGTAATTGATTTCAAAGTGGGAATGCTTGTTCGTTCGATCTCGGTTAACATTCAGGAATTAGGCCTAAGTAGGCCTCACATGTACCTGGGCCCCCAGAGTTTACATTTGGCTTGAATAGAAGGAGGGAATTCAATGGAGACAATAAGTAGACACAAAACAAGACTCCACACAGTAGTTTTCAGGTGCTTTTATTCATATTATTCGTCCATTGTAGCATTTTGCAAGGAACAGCAACGCTTGAATACAATTTTGCAACAGTGTAAGGCTGCTTGCAAAATCCCCCCAAATCCAGGAGTTTAGCAATGCTATACTGCAAGACCTTTGCAAATGCAAACCCTGGGAAAAACCAATGGCTCCGTGCTTATCATACTTACACAATGCTATGCACTTCATCAATTAAGCAGTGGGACATTCATTATTCAATGGAAGGTTCACTTGTTGCTTTGAAGCTTTTTCTAAAATTAGGATTGTTTTAACAAACCCGTCTATACTAGCAGGTTTCAATTTTTCTCTACAGTGGGAAGGCTCTGTGATGTCATCGTGATGCATCCACTGTGATGTCATCATTATGCGACACACGTGATGTCACAATGTGCTTGGCTGTTTGGACTGCATTTGCTTGGCTTACTTGCTGACATCCACTTGAGGGATACACACACCAGGAGATAGATGCAGCATATGCATACTGCAGAGGTTGTTCCTTTGCTGCCTCTACAGCAAACATCCACACCTCCTGCAGCCAGCGTAGAAACCGCCACAAAAAACAAAAAATGAATTTCCAAACAAGAGTCGAAAAGCCAAACTGCAGGATGATAATAATAGTAAGTTATGAATTTAGGAATTGATTTCAAAGTGGGAATGCTTGTTCGTTCGCACTCAGTTAACATTCAGGAATTAGGCCTAAGTAGGCCTCACATGTACCTGGGCCCCCAGAGTTTACATTTGCCTTGGATAGAAGGAGGGAATTCAATGGAGACAATAAGTAGACACAAAACAAGACTCCACACAGTAGTTTTCAGGTGCTTTTATTCATCCATTGTAGCATTTTGCAAGGAACAGCAATGCTTGAATACATTTTTGCAACAGTGTAAGCCTGCTTGCAAAATCCCCCCAAATCTAGGAGTTTAGCAATGCTATACTGCAAGACCTTTGCAATTGCAAACCCTGGGAAAAAGCAATGGCTCCGTGCTTATCACACTTACACAATGCTATGTACTTCCTCAATAAAGCAGTAGGACATTCATTTTTCAACGGAAGGTTCACTTGTTGCTTTGAAGCTTTTTCTAATATTCAGATTGTTTTAACAAGCTCGTCCATCCTAGCAGGTTTCAATTTTTCACTACAGTGGGAAGGCTCTGTGCTGTCATAGTAATGTGTCCAATGTGATGTCATTGTGATGCGTCCACTGTGATGTCATCATTATGCGACACATGTGATGTCATCATTATGCGACACATGGTATGTTACAATGTGCTTGGCTGTATGGACTGCATTTGCTTGGCTTGCTTGTTGACATCCACTTGAGGGAGACACACACCAGGAGATAGATGCAGTATATGCATACTGCAGAGGTTGTACCTTTATTGCCTCTGCACCAAACATCCACACCTCCTGCAGTCAGCGTAGACACCGCCACAAAAAAACAAAAAAATGAATTTCCAAACTAGAAAGGGTCAAAAAGCCAAACTGCAGTATGATAATAATAGTAAGTTATGAATTTAGTAATTGATTTCAAAGTGGGAATGCTTGTTCGTTCGCACTCAATTAACATTCAGGAATTAGGCCTTAGTAGGCCTCACATGTACCTGGGCCCCCAGAGTTTACATTTGCCTTGGATATAAGGAGGGAATTCAATGGAGACAATAAGTAGACACAAAACAAGACTCCACACAGTAGTTTTCAGGTGCTTTTATTCATCCATTGTAGCATTTTGCAAGGAAGAGTAACGCTTGAATACAATTTTGCAACAGTGTAAGCCTGCTTGCAAAATCCCCCCAAATCCATGAATTTAGCAATGCTATACTGCAAGACCTTTGCAAATGCAAACCCTGGGAAAAAGCAATGGCTCCGTGCTTATCACACTTACACAATGCTATGCACTTCATCAATAAAGCAGTGGGACATTCATTCTTCAATGGAAGGTTCACATGTTGCTTTGAAGCTTTTTCTAAAATTCAGATTGTTTCAATAAGCCCGTCCATCCTAGCAGGTTTAAATTTTTCACTACAGTTGGAAGGCTCTGTGATGTCATCGTGATGCGTCCACTGTGATGTCATCATTATGCGACACATGTGATGTCATCATTATGCGAGACGCATGATGTCACAATCTGCTTGGCTGTATGGACTGCTTTTGCTTGGCTTGCTTGCTGACATCCACTTGAGGGATACACACACCAGGAGATTGATGCAGCATATGCATACTGCAGAGGTTGTTCCTTTACTGCCTCTACAGCAAACGTCCACACCTCCTGCAGCCAGCGTAAACACCGTCACAAAAAACAAAAAAATTAATTTCCAAACAAGAAAGGGTCGAAAAGCCAAACTGCAGGATGATGATAATAATAGTAAGTTATGAATTTAGTAATTGATTTCTAAGTGGGAATGCTTGTTCGTTCGCACTCAGTTAGCATTCAGGAATTAGGCCTAAGTAGGCCTCACATGTACCTGGGCCCCCAGAGTTTACATTTGGCTTGAATAGAAGGAGGGAATTCAATGGAGACAATAAGTAGACACAAAACAAGACTCCACACCGTAGTTTTCAGGTGCTTTTATTTATTGTATTCATCCATTGTAGCATTTTGCAAGGAACAGCAACGCTTGAATACAATTTTGCAACAGTGTATGCCTGCTTGCAAAATCCCCGCAATCCAGGAGTTTAGCAATGCTATGCTGCAAGAACTTTGCAAATGCAAACCCTGGGAAAAAGCAATGGCTCCGTGCTTATCATACTTACACAATGCTATGCACTTCATCAATTAAGCAGTGGAACATTCATTCTTCAATGGAAGGTTCACTTGTTGCTTTGAAGCTTTTTCTAAAATTCGGATTGTTTTTCACTACAGTGGGAAGGCTCTGTGATGTCATCGTGATGCGTCCACTGTGATGTCATTGTGATGTGTCCACTGTGATGTCATCATTATGTGACACATGTGATGTCATCATTATGCGACACACGTGATGTTACAATCTGCTTGGCTGTATGGACTGCTTTTGCTTGGCTCGCTTGCTGACATCCACTTGAGGGATACACACACCAGGAGATTGATGCAGCATAAGCATACTGCAGGGGTTGTTCCTTTACTGCCTCTACAGCAAACATCCACACCTCCTGCAGCCAGCTTAGACACCGCCACAAAAAAACTACAAAATTAATTTCCAAAAAAGAAAGGGTCGAAAAGCCAAACTGAAAGATGATGATAATAATAGTAAGTTAAGAATTTAGGAATTGATTTCATAGTGGGAATGCTTGTTCGTTCGCACTCAATTAACATTCAGGAATTAGGCCTAAGTAGGCCTCACATGTACCTGGGCCCCCAGAGTTTAAATTTGCCTTGGATAGAAGGAGGGATTTCAATGTAGAAACTAAGTAGACACAAAACAAGACTCCACACAGTAGTTTTCAGGTGCTTTTATTCATTTTATTCATCCATTGTAGCATTTTGCAAGGAACAGCAACGCTTGAATACAATTTTGCAACAGTGTAAGCCTGCTTGCAAAGTCCCCCCAAATCCAGGAGTTTAGCAATGCTATACTGCAAGACCTTTGCAAATGCAAACCCTGGGAAAAAGCAATGGCTCCGTGCTTATCACACTTACACAATGCTATGCACTTTCTCAATAAAGCAGGGGGACATTCATTCTTCAATGGAAGGTTCACTTGTTGCTTTGAAGCTTTTTCTAAAATTCAGATTGTTTTAACAAACCCGTCCATCCTAACAGGTTTCAATTTTTCACTTCAGTGGGAAGGCTCTCTGATGTCATTATGATGGGTCCACTGTGATGTCATCGTGATGCGTCCACTGTGATGTCATCATTATGCGACACATGTATGTCGTCATTATGCGACACACGTGATGTCACAATCTGCTTGGCTGTATGGACTGCTTTTGCTTGGCTTGCTTGCTGACATCCACTTGAGGGATACACACACCAGGAGATTGATGCAGCATATGCATACTGCAGAGGTTGTTCCTTTACTGCCTCTACAGCAAACATCCACACCTCCTGCAGCCAGCGTAGACACCGCCACAAAAAACAAAAAAATTAATTGCCAAACAAGTAAGGGTCGAAAAGCGAAACTGCAGTATGATAATAATAGTAAGTTATGAATTTAGTAATTGATTTCAAAGTGGGAATGCTTGTTCGTTCGAACTCGGTTAACATTCAGGAATTAGGCCTAAGTAGGCCTCACATGTACCTGGGCCCCCAGTGTTTACATTTGCCTTGGATAGAAGGAGGGAATTCAATGGAGACAATAAGTAGACACAAAACAAGACTCCACACAGTAGTTTTCAGGTGCTTTTATTCATCCATTGTAGCATTTTGCAAGGAAGAGCAACGCTTGAATACAATTTTGCAACAGTGTAAGCCTGCTTGCAAAATCCCCCCAAATCCATGAATTTAGCAATGCTATACTGCAAGACCTTTGCAAATGCAAACCCTGGGAAAAAGCAATGGCTCCGTGCTTATCACACTTACACAATGCTATGCACTTCATCAATAAAGCAGTGGGACATTCATTCTTCAATGGAAGGTTCACATGTTGCTTTGAAGCTTTTTCTAAAATTCAGATAGTTTCAATAAGCCCGTCCATCCTAGCAGGTTTAAATTTTTCACTACAGTTGGAAGGCTCTGTTATGTCATCGTGATGCGTCCACTGTGATGTCATCATTATGCGACACATGTGATGTCATCATTATGCGACACGCATGATGTCACAATCTGCTTGGCTGTATGGACTGCTTTTGCTTGGCTTGATTGCTGACATCCAGTTACGGGAGACACACACCAGGAGGTTGATGCAGCATATGCATACTGCAGAAGTTGTTCCTTTACTGCCTCTACAGCAAACATCCACACCTCCTGCAGCCAGCGTAAACACTGTCACATAAAACAAAAAAAATAATTTCCAAACAAGAAAGGGTCGAAAAGCCAAACTGCAGGATGATAATAATAGTAAGTTATGAATTTAGTAATTGATTTGAAAGTGTGAATGCTTGTTCGTTCGCACTCAATTAACATTCAGGAATTAGGCCTAAGTAGGCCTCACATGTACCTGGGACCCCAGAGTTTAAATTTGCCTTGGATAGAAGGAGGGAATTCAATGTAGACAATAAGTAGACACAAAACAAAACTCCACACAGTAGTTTTCAGGTGCTTTTATTCATTTTATTCATCCATTGTAGCATTTTGCAAGGAACAGCAACGCTTGAATACAATTTTGCAACAGTGTAAGCCTGCTTGCAAAATCCCCCCAAATCCAGGAGTTTAGCAATGCTATACTGCAAGACCTTTGCAAATGCAAACCCTGGGAAAAAGCAATGGCTCCGAGCTAATCTCACTTACACAATGCTATGCACTTCCTCAATAAAGAAGGGGGACATTCATTCTTCAATGGAAGGTTCACTTGTTGCTTTGAAGCTTTTTCTAAAATTCAGATTCTTTTGACAAGCCCGTCCATCCTAGCAGGTTTCAATTTTTCACTACAGTGCGAAGGCTCTGTGATGTCATCATGATACGTCCACTGTGATGTCATCGTGATGCGTCCACTGTGATGTCATCATTATGCGACACACGTGATGTCACAATCTGCTTGGCTGTATGGACTGCATTTGCTTGGCTTGCTTGCTGACATCCACTTGAGGGATACACACACCAGGAGATTGATGCAGCATATGCATACTGCAGAGGTTGTTCCTTTACTGCCTCTACAGCAAACATCCACACCTCCTGCAGCCAGCGTAAACACCGTCACAAAAAACAAAAAAATGAATTTCCAAACAAAAAAGGGTCGAAAAGCTAAACTGCAGGATGATAATAATAGTAAGTTATGAATTTAGTAATTGATTTCAAAGTGGGAATGCTTGTTCGTTCGCACTCAATTAACATTCAGGAATTAGGCCTAAGTAGGCCTCACATGTACCTGGGCCCCCAGAGTTTAAATTTGCCTTGGATAGAAGGAGGGAATTCAATGTAGACAATAAGTAGACACAAAACAAAACTCCATACAGTAGTTTTCAGGTGCTTTTATTCATTTTATTCATCCATTGTAGCATTTTGCAAGGAACAGCAACGCTTGAATACAATTTTGCAACAGTGTAAGCCTGCTTGCAAAATCCCCCCAAATCCAGGAGTTTAGCAATGCTATACTGCAAGACCTTTGCAAATGCAAACCCTGGGAAAAAGCAATGGCTCCGTGCTTATCACACTTACACAACGCTACGCACTTCCTCAATAAAGCAGTGGGACATTCATTCTTCAACGGAAAGTTCACATGTTGCTTTGAAGCTTTTTCTTAAATTCAGATTGTTTTAACAAGCCCGTCCATCCTAACAGGTTTCAATTTTTCACTACAGTGGGAAGGCTCTGTGATGTCACCGTGATGCGTCCACTGTGATGTCATCGTGATGCATCCACTGTGATGTCATTATTATGCGACACATGTGATGTCATTAATATGCGACACACGTGATGTCACAATGTGCTTGGCTGTATGGACTGCTTTTGCTTGGCTTACTTGCTGACATCCACTTGAGGGATACACACACCAGGAGATTGATGCAGCATATGCATACTGTAGAGGTTGTTCCTTTACTGCCTCTACAGCAAACATCCACACCTCCTGCAGCCAGCGTAGAAACCGCCACAAAAAACAAAAAAATTAATTGCCAAACAAGTAAGGGTCGAAAAGCCAAACTGCAGGATGATAATAATAGTAAGTTATGAATTTAGGAATTGATTTCAAAGTTGGAATGCTTGTTCGTTCTAACTCGGTTACCATTCAGGATTAGGGCTAAGAAGGCCTCACATGTATCTGGGCCCCCAGAGTTTACATTTGCCTTGGATAGAAGGAGGGAATTCAATGTAGACAATAAGTAAACACATAACAAAACTCCACACAGTAGTTTTCAGGTGCTTTTATTCATTTTATTCATCCATTGTAGCATTTTGCAAGGAACAGCAACGCTTGAATACAATTTTGCAACAGTGTAAGCCTACTTGCAAAATCCCCGCAAATCCAGGAGTTTAGCAATGCTATACTGCAAGACCTTTGCAAATGCAAACCCTGGGAAAAAGCAATGGCTCCATGCTTATCACACTTACACAACGCTACGCACTTCCTCAATAAAGCAGTGGGACATTCATTCTTCAACGGAAAGTTCACATGTTGCTTTAAAGCTTTTTCTTAAATTCAGATTGTTTTAACAAGCCCGTCCATCCTAACAGGTTTCAATTTTTCACTACAGTGGGAAGGCTCTGTGATGTCACTGTGATGCGTCCACTGTGATGTCATCGTGATGCGTCCACTGTGATGTCATTATTATGCGACACATGTGATGTCATTAATATGCGACACACGTGATGTCACAATGTGCTTGGCTGTATGGACTGCTTTTGCTTGGCTTGCTTGCTGACATCCACTTGAGGGATACACACACCAGGAGATTGATGCAGCATATGCATACTGTAGAGGTTGTTCCTTTACTGCCTCTACAGCAAACATCCACACCTCCTGCAGCCAGCGTAGAAACCGCCACAAAAAACAAAAAAATTAATTGCCAAACAAGTAAGGGTCGAAAAGCCAAACTGCAGAATGATAATAATAGTAAGTTATGAATTTAGGAATTGATTTCAAAGTTGGAATGCTTGTTCGTTCTAACTCGGTTACCATTCAGGATTAGGCCTAAGAAGGCCTCACATGTACCTGGGCCCCCAGAGTTTACATTTGCCTTGGATAGAAGGAGGGAATTCAATGGAGACAATAAGTAAACACAAAACCAAAATCCACACTGTAGTTTTCAGGTGCTTTTATTCATTTTATTCATCCATTGTAGCATTTTGCAAGGAACGGCAACGCTTGAATACAATTTTGCAACAGTGTAAGCCTGCTTGCAAAATCCCCGCAAATCCAGGAGTTTAGCAATGCTATGCTGCAAGACCTTTGCAAATGCAAACCCTGGGAAAAAGCAATGGCTCCGTGCTTATCATACTTACACAATGCTATGCACTTCATCAATTAAGCAGTGGAACATTCATTCTTCAATGGAAGGTTCACTTGTTGCTTTGAAGCTTTTTCTAAAATTTGGATTGTTTTAACAAACTCGTCTATCCTACCAGATTTCAATTTTTCACTACAGTGGGAAGGCTCTGTGATGTCATCGTGATGTGTCCACAGTGATGTCATCATTATGCGACACATGTGATGTCATCATTATGCGACACATGTGATGTCACAATGTGCTTGGCTGTATGGACTGCATTTGCTTGACTTGCTTGCTGACATCCACTTGAGGGATACACACACCAGGAGATTGATGCAGCATATGCATACTGCAGAGGTTGTTCCTTTACTGCCTCTACAGCAAACGTCCACACCTCCTGCAGCCAGTGTAAACACCGTCACAAAAAACAAAAAAAATAATTTCCAAACAAGAAAGGGTCGAAAAGCCAAACTGCAGGATGATGATAATAATAGTAAGTTATGAATTTAGTAATTGATTTCTAAGTGGGAATGATGGTTCGTTCGCACTCAGTTAGCATTCAGGAATTAGGCCTAAGTAGGCCTCACATGTACTTGGGCCCCCAGAGTTTATATTTGGCTTGAATAGAAGGAGGGAATTCAATGGAGACAATAAGTAGACACAAAACAAGACTCCACACCGTAGTTTTCAGGTGCTTTTATTCATTGTATTCATCCATTGTAGCATTTTGCAAGGAACAGCAACGCTTGAATACAATTTTGCAACAGTGTATGCCTGCTTGCAAAATCCCCGCAATCCAGGAGTTTAGCAATGCTATGCTGCAAGAACTTTGCAAATGCAAACCCTGGGAAAAAGCAATGGCTCCGTGCTTATCATACTTACACAATGCTATGCACTTCATCAATTAAGCAGTGGAACATTCATTCTTCAATGGAAGGTTCACTTGTTGCTTTGAAGCTTTTTCTAAAATTCGGATTGTTTTAACAAACTCGTCTATCCTAGCAGGTTTCAATTTTTCACTACAGTGGGAAGGCTCTGTGATGTCATCGTGATGCGTCCACTGTGATGTCATTGTGATGCGTCCACTGTGATGTCATCATTATGTGACACATGTGATGTCATCATTATGCGACACACGTGATGTTACAATCTGCTTGGCTGTATGGACTGCTTTTGCTTGGCTCGCTTGCTGACATCCACTTGAGGGATACACACACCAGGAGATTGATGCAGCATAAGCATACTGCAGGGGTTGTTCCTTTACTGCCTCTACAGCAAACATCCACACCTCCTGCAGCCAGCTTAGACACCGCCACAAAAAAACTACAAAATTAATTTCCAAAAAAGAAAGGGTCGAAAAGCCAAACTGCAAGATGATGATAATAATAGTAAGTTAAGAATTTAGGAATTGATTTCATAGTGGGAATGCTTGTTCGTTCGCACTCAATTAACATTCAGGAATTAGGCCTAAGTAGGCCTCACATGTACCTGGGCCCCCAGAGTTTAAATTTGCCTTGGATAGAAGGAGGGATTTCAATGTAGAAAATAAGTAGACACAAAACAAAACTCCACACAGTAGTTTTCAGGTGCTTTTATTCATTTTATTCATCCATTGTAGCATTTTGCAAGGAACAGCAACGCTTGAATACAATTTTGCAACAGTGTAAGCCTGCTTGCAAAGTCCCCCCAAATCCAGGAGTTTAGCAATGCTATACTGCAAGACCTTTGCAAATGCAAACCCTGGGAAAAAGCAATGGCTCCGTGCTTATCACACTTACACAATGCTATGCACTTCCTCAATAAAGCAGGGGGACATTCATTCTTCAATGGAAGGTTCACTTGTTGCTTTGAAGCTTTTTCTAAAATTCAGATTGTTTTAACAAACCCGTCCATCCTAACAGGTTTCAATTTTTCACTACAGTGGGAAGGCTCTCTGATGTCATTGTGATGGGTCCACTGTGATGTCATCGTGATGCGTCCACTGTGATGTCATCATTATGCGACACATGTATGTCGTCATTATGCGACACACGTGATGTCACAATCTGCTTGGCTGTATGGACTGCTTTTGCTTGGCTTGCTTGCTGACATCCACTTGAGGGATACACACACCAGGAGATTGATGCAGCATATGCATACTGCAGAGGTTGTTCCTTTACTGCCTCTACAGCAAACATCCACACCTCCTGCAGCCAGCGTAGAAACCGCCACAAAAAACAAAAAAATTAATTGCCAAACAAGTAAGGGTCGAAAAGCGAAACTGCAGGATGATAATAATAGTAAGTTATGAATTTAGTAATTGATTTCAAAGTGGGAATGCTTGTTCGTTCGAACTCGGTTAACATTCAGGAATTAGGCCTAAGTAGGCCTCACATGTACCTGGGCCCCCAGAGTTTACATTTGCCTTGGATAGAAGGAGGGAATTCAATGGAGACAATAAGTAGACACAAAACAAGACTCCACACAGTAGTTTTCAGGTGCTTTTATTCATCCATTGTAGCATTTTGCAAGGAAGAGCAACGCTTGAATACAATTTTGCAACAGTGTAAGCCTGCTTGCAAAATCCCCCCAAATCCATGAATTTAGCAATGCTATACTGCAAGACCTTTGCAAATGCAAACCCTGGGAAAAAGCAATGGCTCCGTGCTTATCCCACTTACACAATGCTATGCACTTCATCAATAAAGCAGTGGGACATTCATTCTTCAATGGAAGGTTCACATGTTGCTTTGAAGCTTTTTCTAAAATTTAGATTGTTTCAATAAGCCCGTCCATCCTAGCAGGTTTAAATTTTTCACTACAGTTGGAAGGCTCTGTGATGTCATCGTGATGCGTCCACTGTGATGTCATCATTATGCGACACATGTGATGTCATCATTATGCGACACGCATGATGTCACAATCTGCTTGGCTGTATGGACTGCTTTTGCTTGGCTTGATTGCTGACATCCAGTTAAGGGAGACACACACCAGGAGATTGATGCAGCATATGCATACTGCAGAGGTTGTTCCTTTACTGCCTCTACAGCAAACATCCACACCTCCTGCAGCCAGCGTAAACACTGTCACAAAAAACAAAACAAAAATAATTTCCAAACAAGAAAGGGTCGAAAAGCCAAACTGCAGGATGATAATAATAGTAAGTTATGAATTTAGTAATTGATTTGAAAGTGTGAATGCTTGTTCGTTCGCACTCAATTAACATTCAGGAATTAGGCCTAAGTAGGCCTCACATGTACCTGGGCTCCCAGAGTTTAAATTTGCCTTGGATAGAAGGAGGGAATTCAATGTAGACAATAAGTAGACACAAAACAAAACTCCACACAGTAGTTTTCAGGTGCTTTTATTCATTTTATTCATCCATTGTAGCATTTTGCAAGGAACAGCAACGCTTGAATACAATTTTGCAACAGTGTAAGCCTGCTTGCAAAATCCCCCCAAATCCAGGAGTTTAGCAATGCTATACTGCAAGACCTTTGCAAATGCAAACCCTGGGAAAAAGCAATGGCTCCGAGCTAATCTCACTTACACAATGCTATGCACTTCCTCAATAAAGAAAGGGGACATTCATTCTTCAATGGAAGGTTCACTTGTTGCTTTGAAGCTTTTTCTAAAATTCAGATTCTTTTTACAAGCCCGTCCATCCTAGCAGGTTTCAATTTTTCACTACAGTGCTAAGGCTCTGTGATGTCATCATGATGCGTCCACTGTGATGTCATCGTGATGCGTCCACTGTGATGTCATCATTATGCGACACACGTGATGTCACAATCTGCTTGGCTGTATGGACTGCATTTGCTTGGCTTGCTTGCTGACATCCACTTGAGGGATACACACACCAGGAGATTGATGCAGCATATGCATACTGCAGAGGTTGTTCCTTTACTGCCTCTACAGCAAACATCCACACCTCCTGCAGCCAGCGTAAACACCGTCACAAAAAACAAAAAAATGAATTTCCAAACAAAAAATGGTCGAAAAGCTAAACTGCAGGATGATAATAATAGTAAGTTATGAATTTAGTAATTGATTTCAAAGTGGGAATGCTTGTTCGTTCGCACTCAATTAACATTCAGGAATTAGGCCTAAGTAGGCCTCACATGTACCTGGGCCCCCAGAGTTTAAATTTGCCTTGGATAGAAGGAGGGAATTCAATGTAGACAATAAGTAGACACAAAACAAAACTCCATACAGTAGTTTTCAGGTGCTTTTATTCATTTTATTCATCCATTGTAGCATTTTGCAAGGAACAGCAACGCTTGAATACAATTTTGCAACAGTGTAAGCCTGCTTGCAAAATCCCCCCAAATCCAGGAGTTTAGCAATGCTATACTGCAAGACCTTTGCAAATGCAAACCCTGGGAAAAAGCAATGGCTCCGTGCTTATCACACTTACACAACGCTACGCACTTCCTCAATAAAGCAGTGGGACATTCATTCTTCAACGGAAAGTTCACATGTTGCTTTGAAGCTTTTTCTTAAATTCAGATTGTTTTAACAAGCCCGTCCATCCTAACAGGTTTCAATTTTTCACTACAGTGGGAAGGCTCTGTGATGTCACCGTGATGCGTCCACTGTGATGTCATCGTGATGCGTCCACTGTGATGTCATTAATATGCGACACACGTGATGTCACAATGTGCTTGGCTGTATGGACTGCTTTTGCTTGGCTTGCTTGCTGACATCCACTTGAGGGAGACACACAGCAGGAGATAGATGCAGCATATGCATACTGCAGAGGTTGTTCCTTTACTGCCTCTACAGCAAAAATCCACACCTCCTGCAGCCAGCGTAGAAACTGCCACAAAGAAACAAAAAATTAATTTGCAAACAAGAAAGGGTTGAAAAGCCAAACTGCAGGATGATAATAATAGTAAGTTATGAATTTAGGAATTGATTTAAAAGTGGAAATGCTTGTTCGTTCACTCTCAGTTAGCATTCAGGAATTAGGCCTAAGTAAGCCTCAAATGTAACTGGGCCCCCAGAGTTTTCATTTGGCTTGGATAGAAGGAGGGAATTCAATGGAGACAATAAGTAGACACAAAACAAGACTCCACACAGTAGTTTTTAGGTGCTTTTATTCATTTTATTCATCCATTGTAGCATTTTGCAAGGAACAGCAACGCTTGAATACAATTTTGCAACAGTGTAAGCTTGCTTGCAAAATCCCCCCAAATCCAGGAGTTTAGCAATGCTATACTGCAAGACCTTTGCAAATGCAAACCCTGGGAAAAAGCAATGGCTCAGTGCTTATCACACTTACACAATGCTATGCACTTCCTCAATAAAGCAGTGGGACATTCATTCTTCAACGGAAGGTTCACATATTGCTTTGAAGCTTTTTCTAAAATTCAGATTGTTTTAACAAGCCCGTCCATCCTAGCAGGTTTCAATTTTTCACTACACTGGGAAGGCTCTGTGAAGTCATTGTGAAGCGTCCACTGTGATGTCATCGTGATGCGTCCACTGTGATGTCATTATTATGCGACACATGTGATGTCATCATTATGCGACACACGTGATGTCACAATCTGATTGGCTGTATGGACTGCTTTTGCTTGGCTTGCTTGCTGACATCCACTTGAGGGATACACACACCAGGAGATTGATGCAGCATAAGCATACTGCAGAAGTTGTTCCTTTACTGCCTCTACAGCAAACATCCACACCTCCTGCAGCCAGCGTAAACACCGTCACACAAAAAAAAAAAAAAGAATTTCCAAACAAGAAAGGGTCGAAAAGCCAAACTGCAGGATGATAATAATAGTAAGTTATGAATTTAGTAATTGATTTCAAAGTGGGAATGTTTGTTCGTTCGAACTCAAATAACATTCAGGAATTAGGCCTAAGTAGGCCTCACATGTACCTGGGCCCCCAGAGTTTAAATTTGCCTTGGATAGAAGGAGGGAATTCAGTGGAGACAATAAGTAGACACAAAACAAGACTCCACACAGTAGTTTTCAGGTGCTTTTATTTATTTTATTCATCCATTGTAGCATTTTGCAAGGAACAGCAACGCTTGAATACAATTTTGCAACAGTGTATGCCTGCTTGCAAAATCCCCGCAATCCAGGAGTTTAGCAATGCTATGCTGCAAGAACTTTGCAAATGCAAACCCTGGGAAAAAGCAATGGCTCCGTGCTTATCATACTTAGACAATGCTATGCACTTCATCATTTAAGCAGTGGAACATTCATTCTTCAATGGAAGGTTCACTTGTTGCTTTGAAGCTTTTTCTAAAATTCGGATTGTTTTAACAAACTCGTCTATCCTAGCAGGTTTCAATTTTTCACTACAGTGGGAAGGCTCTGTGATGTCATCGTGATGCGTCCACTGTGATGTCATTGTGATGCGTCCACTGTGATGTCATCATTATGCGACACATGTGATGTCATCATTATGCGACACACGTGATGTCACAATCTGCTTGGCTGTATGGACTGCTTTTGCTTGGCTTGCTTGCTGACATCCACTTGAGGGAGACACACACCAGGAGATTGATGCAGCATAAGCATACTGCAGAGGTTGTTCCTTTACTGCCTCTACAGCAAACATCCACATCTCCTGCAGCCAGCTTAGACAGCCCCACAAAAAACAAAAAAAATATTTTCCAAACAAGAAAGGGTCGAAAAGCCAAACTGCAGGATGATGATAATAATAGTAAGTTAAGAATTTAGGAATTTATTTCATAGTGGGAATGCTTGTTCGTTCGCAATCAATTAACATTCAGGAATTAGGCCTAAGTAGGCCTCACATGTACCTGGCCCCCCAGAGTTTAAATTTGCCTTGGATAGAAGGAGGGATTTCAATGTAGACAATAAATAGACACAAAACAAACCCCCACACAGTAGTTTTCAGTAGAGATGTGCACTTGAAATTTTTCGGGTTTTGTGTTTTGGTTTTGGGTTCGGTTCCGCGGCCGTGTTTTGGGTTCGACCGCGTTTTGGCAAAACCTCACCGAATTTTTTTTGTCGGATTCGGGTGTGTTTTGGATTCGGGTGTTTTTTTCAAAAAACACTAAAAAACAGCTTAAATCATAGAATTTGGGGGTCATTTTGATCCCAAAGTATTATTAACCTCAAAAACCATAATTTCCACTAATTTTCAGTCTATTCTGAACACCTCACACCTCACAATATTATTTTTAGTCCTAAAATTTGCACCGAGGTCACTGGATGACTAAGCTAAGCGACCCTAGTGGCCGACACAAACACCTGGCCCATCTAGGAGTGGCACTGCAGTGTCACGCAGGATGGCCCTTCCAAAAAACACTCCCCAAAGAGCACATGACGCAAAGAAAAAAAGAGGCGCAATGAGGTAGCTGTGTGAGTAAGATAAGCGACCCTAGTGGCCGACACAAACACTTGGCCCATCTAGGAGTGGCACTGCAGTGTCACGCAGGATGTCCCTTCCAAAAAACACTCCCTAAACAGCACATGACGCAAAGAAAAAAAGAGGCGCAATGAGGTAGCTGTGTGAGTAAGCTAAGCGACCCTAGTGGCCGACACAAACACCTGGCCCATCTAGGAGTGGCACTGCAGTGTCACACAAGATGGCCCTTCTAAAAAACACTCCCCAAACAGCACATGACGCAAAGAAAAAAAGAGGCGCAATGAGGTAGCTGTGTGAGTAAGATAAGCGACCCTAGTGGCCGACACAAACACCTGGCCCATCTAGGAGTGGCACTGCAGTGTCACGCAGGATGGCCCTTCCAAAAAACACTCCCCACACAGCACATGACGCAAAGAAAAAAAGAGGCGCAATGAGGTAGCTGTGTGAGTAAGCTAAGCGACCCTAGTGGCAGACACAAACACCTGGCCCATCTAGGAGTGGCACTGCAGTGTCACGCAGGATGGCCCTTCCAAAAAACACTCCCCAAACAGCACATGACGCAAAGAAAAAAAGAGGCGCAATAAGGTAGCTGTGTGAGTAAGCTAAGCGACCCTAGTGGCCGACACAAACACCTGGCCCATCTAGGAGTGGCACTGCAGTGTCACGCAGGATGGCCCTTCCAAAAAACACTCCCCAAACAGCACATGACGCAAAGAAAAAAAGAGGCGCAATGAGGTAGCTGTGTGAGTAAGCTAAGCGACCCTAGTGGCCGACACAAACACCTGGCCCATCTAGGAGTGGCACTGCAGTGTCACGCAGGATGGCCCTTCAAAAAAATACTCCCCAAACAGCACATGACGCAAAGAAAAATTAAAGAAAAAAGAGGTGCAAGATGGAATTGTCCTTGGGCCCTCCCACCCACCCTTATGTTGTATAAACAGGACATGCACACTTTAACCAACCCATCATTTCAGTGACAGGGTCTGCCACACGACTGTGACTGAAATGACGGGTTGGTTTGGACCCCCACCAAAAAAGAAGCAATTAATCTCTCCTTGCACAAACTGGCTCTACAGAGGCAAGATGTCCACCTCATCATCATCCTCCGATATATCACCGTGTACATCCCCCTCCTCACAGATTATCAATTCGTCCCCACTGGAATCCACCATCTCAGCTCCCTGTGTACTTTGTGGAGGCAATTGCTGCTGGTCAATGTCTCCACGGAGGAATTGATTATAATTCATTTTAATGAACATCATCTTCTCCACATTTTCTGGAAGTAACCTCGTACGCCGATTGCTGACAAGGTGAGCGGCGGCACTAAACACTCTTTCGGAGTACACACTTGTGGGAGGGCAACTTAGGTAGAATAAAGCCAGTTTGTGCAAGCGCCTCCAAATTGCCTCTTTTTCCTGCCAGTATAAGTACGGACTGTCTGACGTGCCTACTTGGATGCGGTCACTCATATAATCCTCCACCATTCTTTCAATGGGGAGAGAATCATATGCAGTGACAGTAGACGACATGTCCGTAATCGTTGTCAGGTCCTTCAGTCCGGACCAGATGTCAGCATCAGCAGTCGCTCCAGACTGCCCTGCATCACCGCCAGCGGGTGGGCTCGGAATTCTGAGCCTTTTCCTTGCACCCCCAGTTGTGGGAGAATGTGAAGGAGGAGATGTTGACAGGTCGCGTTCCGCTTGACTTGACAATTTTCTCACCAGCAGGTCTTTGAACCCCAGCAGACTTGTGTCTGCCGGAAAGAGAGATCCAATGTAGGTTTTAAATCTAGGATCGAGCACGGTGGCCAAAATGTAGTGATCTGATTTCAACAGATTGACCACCCGTGAATCCTTGTTAAGCGAATTAAGGGCTCCATCCACAAGTCCCACATGCCTAGCGGAATCGCTCCGTGTTAGCTCCTCCTTCAATGTCTCCAGCTTCTTCTGCAAAAGCCTGATGAGGGGAATGACCTGACTCAGGCTGGCAGTGTCTGAACTGACTTCACGTGTGGCAAGTTCAAAGGGCAGCAGAACCTTGCACAACGTTGAAATCATTCTCCACTGCGCTTGAGACAGGTGCATTCCACCTCCTATATCGTGCTCAATTGTATAGGCTTGAATGGCCTTTTGCTGCTCCTCCAACCTCTGAAGCATATATAGGGTTGAATTCCACCTCGTTACCACTTCTTGCTTCAGATGATGGCAGGGCAGGTTCAGGCGTTTTTGGTGTTGCTCCAGTCTTCTGTACGTGGTGCCTGTACGCCGAAAGTGTCCCGCAATTCTTCTTGCCACCGACAGCATCTCTTGCACGCCCCTGTCGTTTTTTAAAAAATTCTGCACCACCAAATTCAAGGTATGTGCAAAACATGGGACGTGATGGAATTTGCCCATATTTAATGCACACACAATATTGCTGGCGTTGTCCGATGCCACAAATCCACAGGAGAGTCCAATTGGGGTAAGCCATTCCGCGATGATCTTCCTCAGTTGCCGTAAGAGGTTTTCAGCTGTGTGCGTATTCTGGAAACCGGTGATACAAAGCGTAGCCTGCCTAGGAAAGAGTTGGCGTTTGCGAGATGCTGCTACTGGTGCCGCCGCTGCTGTTCTTGCGGCGGGAGTCCATACATCTACCCAGTGGGCTGTCACAGTCATATAGTCCTGACCCTGCCCTGCTCCACTTGTCCACATGTCCGTGGTTAAGTGGACATTGGGTACAACTGCATTTTTTAGGACACTGGTGAGTCTTTTTCTGACGTCCGTGTACATTCTCGGTATCGCCTGCCTAGAGAAGTGGAACCTAGATGGTATTTGGTAGCGGGGGCACACTACCTCAAGAAAATGTCTAGTTCCCTGTTTACTAACGGCGGATACCGGACGCACGTCTAATACCAACATAGTTGTCAAGGCCTCAGTTATCCGCTTTGCAACAGGATGACTGCTGTGATATTTAATCTTCCTCGCAAAGGACTGTTGGACAGTCAATTGCTTGGTGGAAGTAGTAAAAGTGGGCTTACGACTTCCCCTCTGGGATGACCATCGACTCCCAGCAGCAACAACAGCAGCGCCAGCAGCAGTAGGCGTTACACGCAAGGATGCATCGGAGGAATCCCAGGCAGGAGAGGACTCGTTAGAATTGCCAGTGACATGGCCTGCAGGACTATTGGCATTCCTGGGGAAGGAGGAAATTGACACTGAGGGAGTTGGTGGGGTGGTTTGCGTGAGCTTGGTTACAAGAGGAAGGGATTTACTGGTCAGTGGACTGCTTCCGCTGTCGCCCAAAGTTTTTGAACTTGTCACTGACTTATTATGAATGCGCTGCAGGTGACGTATAAGGGAGGATGTTCCGAGGTGGTTAACGTCCTTACCCCTACTTATTACAGCTTGACAAAGGCAACACACGGCTTGACAAATGTTGTCCGCATTTCTGTTGAAATACTTCCACACCGAAGAGCTGATTTTTTGGGTATTTTCACCAGGCATGTCAATGGCCATATTCCTCCCACGGACAACAGGTGTCTCCCCGGGTGCCTGACTTAAACAAACCACCTCACCATCAGAATCCTCCTTGTCAATTTCCTCCCCAGCGCCAGCAACACCCATATCCTCCTCATCCTGGTGTACTTCAACACTGACATCTTCAATCTGACTATCAGGAACTGGACTGCGGGTGCTCCTTCCAGCACTTGCAGGGGGCGTGCAAATGGTGGAAGGCGCATGCTCTTCACGTCCAGTGTTGGGAAGGTCAGGCATCGCAACCGACACAATTGGACTCTCCTTGTGGATTTGGGATTTCAAAGAACGCACAGTTCTTTGCGGTGCTTTTGCCAGCTTGAGTCTTTTCATTTTTCTAGCGAGAGGCTGAGTGCTTCCATCCTCATGTGAAGCTGAACCACTAGCCATGAACATAGGCCAGGGCCTCAGCCATTCCTTGCCACTCCGTGTGGTAAATGGCATATTGGCAAGTTTACGCTTCTCCTCCGACAATTTTATTTTAGATTTTTGAGTCCTTTTTTTACTGATATTTGGTGTTTTGGATTTTACATGCTCTGTACTATGACATTGGGCATCGGCCTTGGCAGACGACGTTGCTGGCATTTCATCGTCTCGGCCATGACTAGTGGCAGCAGCTTCAGCACGAGGTGGAAGTCGATCTTGATCTTTCCCTATTTTTGGAACCTCATCATTTTTGTTCTCCATATTTTAATAGGCACAACTAAAAGGCACCTCAGGTAAACAATGGAGATGGATGGATACTATCAAACCTATCGCAATACATTGACACCTTCCTGCAGCCATATGTACAGACACAAAAGTCGTATATCAGAGACACCACAGACATCATCAAAACACTGGACAATATGACATGGTCAGATGACTTCTGGATATGTACTAGTGACGTAACATCACTATATACCATAATCAACCAATCACAGGGACTAGAAGCACTACAGTACTTTCTTGAAAAAGACTCGACCATAGAAAGAACACAGACCACTTTCATAATAGACTGCGTGAGATTCATTTTACAACATAACTACTTCTGGTTTGAAGAGACATTCTACAGACAGACCACGGGCACCGCTATGGGGACTAGGTTCGCCCCAAGTTATGCTAACCTCTTCATGAGTAGGTGGGAGGATGAATACATCTGGGGTGGGCATGACTTTGGGGCGAACCTGGTCCTATGGCGAAGGTACATAGACGACGTAATCTTCATATGGCAGGGCACTGAGGAACGACTGCTAGACTTTCTTGAATATATTAACGCCAACACCAGCAACCTGGTATTCACGACTGACTACAGCAAGACGTCAGTTAACTTTTTAGACATCACCGTTTTTATAGAAGGGACCACCATTAACACTAAAACTTTTCAAAAAAGCGTGGATGTTAACAGCTATATCCTCACCACCAGTGGACACCATCCTAATTGGCTACGGAGTATTCCTTCGGGCCAATTTAAAAGAATTAGGAGGAACTGCACAAAAATATAAGACTACCAGACCCAGGCCAACGAAATGAAAACCCAGTTCCTTAGGAAAGGTTATAAGGAAGACACACTAGACAAAGACCTAAAGGAAGTCGAGGAACTAGAAAGAGGGACGCTCCTGACATATAAAAACAAAAATAGTAAAAAAGAACAAATGAAAGACTGGAAGGTAACTTTTCAAACTCAGTACAATAATAAGAATAGAAAACTGGAAAACATTATTCAAAATCATTGGCACATCCTCTTACAAGACGAAACTCTAGGGGACATATTACCAGCCAAACCGAAGGTGATATACAGGAAGGCACCCAACCTCAAATCTAAAATAACACACAGTCACCTGCACAAGAGAGAGACATTACAGACCACCTTATTAGGTAACATTCTCAGCAAAGGTTTCTTTCATTGCAACTCTTGCCAATATTGTAAAATGAATCATGTTTCCACCAAAGGTACTGCAAGCTTCCAATCGAATGTCACACAAGAAACATTCGACATCCAGGAACATATATCATGTCAATCTAAGAGTGTCATCTATTTGATCGAGTGCCCTTGTCATCTGCAATATATAGGGAGGACAACAAGACCCCTAAAAACAAGAACTTCAGAACACATAAGGAACATAACGAAAGGCCTAGAAACACACAGTCTCTCTAACCATTTCAGAGAAAAACATAAACAGAACCCAGAAGGGATGAAAGTGTTAGGCATAAAAATGGTGAAACAAAATTGGAGAGGGGGGGATTTTCTCAGGACAATAAACAAAGAAGAGCTAAAATGGATGTTTACTTTAAAGACTCTAAAACCTCATGGGTTAAATTTAGACAATGAGGTAAGGACAATAATCACAGGCAAATGACAATATTGTGGACGCAGAAGGGACATTAGACTGCATACAGTACACACATTGATTCACACTCCTACATGTAGGAGGAGTTTTTTAAACCAATAACCCCAATAGTAATGATCATAGGAATTAACCCCAATACGAAAGTAATCGTTTGTATGTGCATACTAAGCAACATAGCCCTGATATGCGAAAAAGACAGATCACAATACACACGGATCCATTACTTATCCATATATATATATTTTTTTTTCCATTTTATTTAATTTAATTTTCTACAATTTATCATTCACTATTCATTTATTTACTTAATCTTTAATTTATATATATATGTATATTTTTATTATTATTATTTTTTATTTATTATTATTATTTAATATTATTATTATTATTATTACTTTTCATTCTTTTAGTCTATTCTAATTACTGCACTTCATTCTTTTAGTTCATTCTTCCAGATTATTCTAATTACTGCAATTGCACCATGATGTGTATTCGATAACATTGCGTATTAATCCAATAAATAACATTATTAATATATCTTTTCACACACAATCATGGACATAAAGGATTAACAGACCAGAACCGATTTAACTTTTTGCTTCATTTTAATTTATACATTTCTTTTTCCCTTTATACACAATTTCTCCTCCATCCACCACTATTACTCTGAAAAATTCCTATCTGATTAACCGGCTCCTCCCCCTCCCCCTGTTCTCAATATGGAACAATTATCCCAAGCCACTCCCGCTGGATGTGGGCATAAAAAGCCCACACCAAAGATGGCGGAAACGGACTCCCTGACAAAGGCCAACACTGGCCGATACGCGTTGGAGCAAACGCACATTACTACCTTCATACATCGTTTACCTACTGACCATCTAACTAACAGAGCGCCAGAACAAGAGACCAGAAGGACGGAGGACGGAGAGAACGAGAGATAGACGGGACCCGGAGGCACCCGAGACTGGTTACGTGGTTAGACCAACCCGGAAGTGCAGGAGAACCCCGGGCCGCGACCGACACGGAGAAGACCGCTGGCGGAGGGACAAGGAGACGGAGCAGAAGCTACAAGGTAAGGGACTCTGTAGGAGAGGAGAAGGCGCGGCGGACAGCACTAACTGTGCTAGAAGCAGCCCCTACCTCTCTCTCCAATACTCATGACTGTTCCCCTTCTGTCCAGGGCACCGTGTTGCGCTCATTAGAGCGACATCAGGGTGACCCAGGGCGTAGAGGGGCACAGCCTGTCCGGAGTCCTAACTACCCTAGCACTCACCATACCCTGACCCCTCATCGCCAGCGGCAACCCAGGGGTACCCCACATATTTTTCTTGGTCCTTTTTTCTTTTTCTTCCTTTTTTCCGGATCCAAAGACAATAGATTACTTCACCTGAAGCTCTGGACATTTGCCTTGCACATATTAACGATTCACTCAGAGGTGGGACGCCACCATTCTGGAGTGACCAACATTTTAGAAAAATTCCACCTTTATAACAAAGAACTCCATCGCTGTTTCTGACAGCAGAGGAATATCCTCATACCCACTTCCCCTAACCCCCCCCCCCCCTTTTTCTTTCTTCTTTTTTTCTTTTTATCACACTCCCAGCATTTATTATTCATTTATAATAAAAACAGAATCTTTCATTGTAATACTGTTTATTGCATTTTTTCCTTATCAGCATCACGTTACGCATAGGGTTAAGGGTGTCAAACTGCATATTGTTTTAGGAATCAAATCATTATACACCTCTTTACACACACCATAGATAGTAGGTGCACCTGTGAAAACCCGTTATCATGGATGGATACTAGTATACTTATGGATGACGAGCGACTGCCGACACAGAGGTAGCTACAGCCGTGGACTACCGTACTGTGTCTGCTGCTAATATAGACTGGATGATAATGAGATAAAATTAAAATATATATATATATCACACTAGTACTGCAGCCGGACAGGTATATATTATGTAATGACGGACCTGCTGGACACTGTCTGTCAGACTCAGCACTGCAGACTCCTAAAGTAAGCTACTAGTATCAAGAAGATAGAAAAAAAAACCCACGGGTAGGTGGTATACAATTATGGATGGACGAGCGACTGCCGACACAGAGGTAGCTACAGCCGTGGACTACCGTACTGTGTCTGCTGCTAATATAGACTGGATGATAATGAGATAAAATTAAAATATATATATATATATCACACTAGTACTGCAGCCGGACAGGTATATATTATGTAATGACGGACCTGCTGGACACTGTCTGTCAGACTCAGCACTGCAGACTCCTAAAGTAAGCTACTAGTATCAAGAAGATAGAAAAAAAAAACCCACGGGTAGGTAGTATACAATTATGGATGGACGAGCGACTGCCGACACAGACGTAGCTACAGCCGTGGACTACCGTACTGTGTCTGCTGCTAATATAGACTGGATGATAATGAGATAAAATTAAAATATATATATATATATATATATATATATCACACTAGTACTGCAGCCGGACAGGTATATATTATGTAATGACGGACCTGCTGGACACTGTCTGTCAGCACTGCAGACTTTTAAAGTAAGCTACTAGTATCAAGAAGATAGAAAAAAAAAAACCACGGGTAGGTGGTATACAATTATGGATGGACGAGCGACTGCCGACACAGAGGTAGCTACAGCTGTGGACTACCGTACTGTGTCTGCTGCTAATATAGACTGGATGATAATGAGATAAAATTAAAATATATATATCACACTAGTACTGCAGCCGGACAGGTATATATTATGTAATGACGGACCTGCTGGACACTGTCTGTCAGACTCAGCACTGCAGACTCCTAAAGTAAGCTACTAGTATCAAGAAGATAGAAAAAAAAAAACACGGGTAGGTGGTATACAATTATGGATGGACGAGCGACTGCCGACACAGAGGTAGCTACAGCCGTGGACTACCGTACTGTGTCTGCTGCTAATATAGACTGGATGATAATGAGATAAAATTAAAATATATATATATATATATATCACACTAGTACTGCAGCCGGACAGGTATATATTATGTAATGACGGACCTGCTGGACACTGTCTGTCAGACTCAGCACTGCAGACTCCTAAAGTAAGCTACTAGTATCAAGAAGATAGAAAAAAAAAGCCACGGGTAGGTGGTATACAATTATGGATGGACGAGCGACTGCCGACACAGAGGTAGCTACAGCCGTGGACTACCGTACTGTGTCTGCTGCTAATATAGACTGGATGATAATGAGATAAAATTAAAATATATATATATCACACTAGTACTGCAGCCGGACAGGTATATATTATGTAATGACGGACCTGCTGGACACTGTCTGTCAGCACTGCAGACTCCTAAAGTAAGCTACTAGTATCAAGAAGATAGAAAAAAAAAACCACGGGTAGGTGGTATACAATTATGGCTGGACGAGCGACTGCCGACACAGAGGTAGCTACAGCCGTGGACTACCGTACTGTGTCTGCTGCTAATATAGACTGGATGATAATGAGATAAAATTAAAATATATATATATATATATATATCACACTAGTACTGCAGCCGGACAGGTATATATTATGTAATGACGGAGCTGCTGGACACTGTCTGTCAGACTCAGCACTGCAGACTCCTAAAGTAAGCTACTAGTATCAAGAAGATAGAAAAAAAAAAAACCACTGGTAGGTGGTATACAATTATGGATGGACGAGCGACTGCCGACACAGAGGTAGCCACAGCCGTGGACTACCGTACTGTGTCTGCTGCTAATATAGACTGGATGATAATGAGATAAAATTAAAATATATATATATATATATCACACTAGTACTGCAGCCGGACAGGTATATATATTATGTAATGACGGACCTGCTGGACACTGTCTGTCAGCACTGCAGACTCCTAAAGTAAGCTACTAGTATCAAGAAGATAGAAAAAAAAAACCACGGGTAGGTGGTATACAATTATGGATGGACGAGCGACTGCCGACACAGAGGTAGCTACAGCCGTGGACTACCATACTGTGTCTGCTGCTAATATAGACTGGATGATAATGAGATAAAATTAAAATATATATATATATATATCACACTAGTACTGCAGCCGGACAGGTATATATTATGTAATGACGGACCTGCTGGACACTGTCTGTCAGCACTGCAGACTCCTAAAGTAAGCTACTAGTATCAAGAAGATAGAAAAAAAAAAACACGGGTAGGTGGTATACAATTATGGATGGACGAGCGACTGCCGACACAGAAGTAGCTACAGCCGTGGACTACCGTACTGTGTCTGCTGCTAATATAGACTGGATGATAATGAGATAAAATTAAAATATATATATATATCACACTAGTACTGCAGCCGGACAGGTATATATTATGTAATGACGGACCTGCTGGACACTGTCTGTCAGACTCAGCACTGCAGACTCCTAAAGTAAGCTACTAGTATCAAGAAGATAGAAAAAAAAAAACCACGGGTAGGTGGTATACAATTATGGATGGACGAGCGACTGCCGACACAGACGTAGCTACAGCCGTGGACTACCGTACTGTGTCTGCTGCTAATATAGACTGGATGATAATGAGATAAAATTAAAATATATATATATATATATATATATATCACACTAGTACTGCAGCCGGACAGGTATATATTATGTAATGACGGACCTGCTGGACACTGTCTGTCAGCACTGCAGACTTTTAAAGTAAGCTACTAGTATCAAGAAGATAGAAAAAAAAAACCACGGGTAGGTGGTATACAATTATGGATGGACGAGCGACTGCCGACACAGAGGTAGCTACAGCCGTGGACTACCGTACTGTGTCTGCTGCTAATATAGACTGGATGATAATGAGATAAAATTAAAATATATATATCACACTAGTACTGCAGCCGGACAGGTATATATTATGTAATGACGGACCTGCTGGACACTGTCTGTCAGACTCAGCACTGCAGACTCCTAAAGTAAGCTACTAGTATCAAGAAGATAGAAAAAAAAAAAAACCACGGGTAGGTGGTATACAATTATGGATGGACGAGCGACTGCCGACACAGAGGTAGCTACAGCCGTGGACTACCGTACTGTGTCTGCTGCTAATATAGACTGGATGATAATGAGATAAAATTAAAATATATATATATATATATCACACTAGTACTGCAGCCGGACAGGTATATATTATGTAATGACGGACCTGCTGGACACTGTCTGTCAGACTCAGCACTGCAGACTCCTAAAGTAAGCTACTAGTATCAAGAAGATAGAAAAAAAAAAAACCACGGGTAGGTGGTATACAATTATGGATGGACGAGCGACTGCCGACACAGAGGTAGCTACAGCCGTGGACTACCGTACTGTGTCTGCTGCTAATATAGACTGGATGATAATGAGATAAAATTAAAATATATATATATATCACACTAGTACTGCAGCCGGACAGGTATATATTATGTAATGACGGACCTGCTGGACACTGTCTGTCAGCACTGCAGACTCCTAAAGTAAGCTACTAGTATCAAGAAGATAGAAAAAAAAAACCACGGGTAGGTGGTATACAATTATGGCTGGACGAGCGACTGCCGACACAGAGGTAGCTACAGCCGTGGACTACCGTACTGTGTCTGCTGCTAATATAGACTGGATGATAATGAGATAAAATTAAAATATATATATATATCACACTAGTACTGCAGCCGGACAGGTATATATTATGTAATGACGGAGCTGCTGGACACTGTCTGTCAGACTCAGCACTGCAGACTCCTAAAGTAAGCTACTAGTATCAAGAAGATAGAAAAAAAAAAACCACTGGTAGGTGGTATACAATTATGGATGGACGAGCGACTGCCGACACAGAGGTAGCCACAGCCGTGGACTACCGTACTGTGTCTGCTGCTAATATAGACTGGATGATAATGAGATAAAATTAAAATATATATATATATATCACACTAGTACTGCAGCCGGACAGGTATATATATTATGTAATGACGGACCTGCTGGACACTGTCTGTCAGCACTGCAGACTCCTAAAGTAAGCTACTAGTATCAAGAAGATAGAAAAAAAAACCACGGGTAGGTGGTATACAATTATGGATGGACGAGCGACTGCTGACACAGAGGTAGCTACAGCCGTGGACTACCATACTGTGTCTGCTGCTAATATAGACTGGATGATAATGAGATAAAATTAAAATATATATATATATATATCACACTAGTACTGCAGCCGGACAGGTATATATTATGTAATGACGGACCTGCTGGACACTGTCTGTCAGCACTGCAGACTCCTAAAATAAGCTACTAGTATCAAGAAGATAGAAAAAAAAAACACGGGTAGGTGGTATACAATTATGGATGGACGAGCGACTGCCGACACAGAGGTAGCTACAGCCGTGGACTACCGTACTGTGTCTGCTGCTAATATAGACTGGATGATAATGAGATAAAATTAAAATATATATATATATCACACTAGTACTGCAGCCGGACAGGTATATATTATGTAATGACGGACCTGCTGGACACTGTCTGTCAGACTCAGCACTGCAGACTCCTAAAGTAAGCTACTAGTATCAAGAAGATAGAAAAAAAAACCACGGGTAGGTGGTATACAATTATGGATGGACGAGCGACTGCCGACACAGAGGTAGCTACAGCCGTGGACTACCGTACTGTGTCTGCTGCTAATATAGACTGGATGATAATGAGATAAAATTAAAATATATATATATATCACACTAGTACTGCAGCCGGACAGGTATATATTATGTAATGACGGACCTGCTGGACACTGCCTGTCAGACTCAGCACTGCAGACTCCTAAAGTAAGCTACTAGTATCAAGAAGATAGAAAAAAAAAAACCACGGGTAGGTGGTATACAATTATGGATGGACGAGCGACTGCCGACACAGACGTAGCTACAGCCGTGGACTACCGTACTGTGTCTGCTGCTAATATAGACTGGATGATAATGAGATAAAATTAAAATATATATATATATATATATATATCACACTAGTACTGCAGCCGGACAGGTATATATTATGTAATGACGGACCTGCTGGACACTGTCTGTCAGCACTGCAGACTTTTAAAGTAAGCTACTAGTATCAAGAAGATAGAAAAAAAAAAACCACGGGTAGGTGGTATACAATTATGGATGGACGAGCGACTGCCGACACAGAGGTAGCTACAGCCGTGGACTACCGTACTGTGTCTGCTGCTAATATAGACTGGATGATAATGAGATAAAATAAAAATATATATATCACACTAGTACTGCAGCCGGACAGGTATATATTATGTAATGACGGACCTGCTGGACACTGTCTGTCAGACTCAGCACTGCAGACTCCTAAAGTAAGCTACTAGTATCAAGAAGATAGAAGAAAAAAAAAACCACGGGTAGGTGGTATACAATTATGGATGGACGAGCGACTGCCGACACAGAGGTAGCTACAGCCGTGGACTACCGTACTGTGTCTGCTGCTAATATAGACTGGATGATAATGAGATAAAATTAAAATATATATATATATCACACTAGTACTGCAGCCGGACAGGTATATTTTATGTAATGACGGACCTGCTGGACACTGTCTGCAGAATGCGTTTATAAAAACACCACACGACGAGTGTTTAACTTTTTCTGGCAGACAATCACAATATACTGGTGGTCAGCAGACAATCACAATACTGGTGGTCAGTGGTCACTGGTCAGTCACACTGGCAGTGGCACTCTGGCAGCAAAGGTGTGCACTGTACTTAAGTGCAGTCAGATAATGATATACAGTATATGATGCAGCACACTGGGCTGAGCACAGATATGGTATGTGTGACTGTGTCACACTGTGTATCATTTTTTTTCAGGCAGAGAACGGATTAATTAAACTGGTGGCACTGGTCACTGGTCACACTTTCAGCAGCAAGTAGTACTCCTCCTATATGCTCCCCAAAATTTGTGTCTCTCTCTAGTACTCTAGTCACTCTAAACGGAGAGGAAGCCAGCCACGTCCTCTCCCTATCAATCTCAATGCACGTGTGAAAATGGCGGCGACGCGCGGCTCCTTATATAGAATCCGAGTCTCGCAATAGAATCCGAGCCTCGCGAGAATCCGACAGCGGGATGATGACGTTTGGGCGCGCTCGGGTTAACCGAGCAAGGCGGGAAGATCCGAGTCGCTCAGCCCCGTGTAAAAAAAACTGAAGTTCGGGCGGGTTCGGATTCCGAGGAACCGAACCCGCTCATCTCTAGTTTTCAGGTGCTTTTATTCATTTTATTCATCCATTGTAGCATTTTGCAAGGAACAGCAACGCTTGAATACAATTTTGCAACAGTGTAAGCCTGCTTGCAAAATCCCCCCAAATCCAGGAGTTTAGCAATGCTATACTGCAAGACCTTTGCAAATGCAAACCCTGGGGAAAAGCAATGGCTCCGTGCTTATCACACTTACACAATGCTATGCACTTCCTCAATAAAGCAGTGGGACATTCATTCTTCAACGGAAGGTTCACATGTTGCTTTGAAGCTTTTTCTAAAATTCAGATTGTTTTAACAAGCCCGTCCATCCTAGCAGGTTTCAATTTTTCACTACACTGGGAAGGCTCTGTGATGTCATCGTGAAGCGTCCACTGTGATGTCATCATGATGCGTCCACTGTGATGTCATTATTATGCGACACACGTGATGTCACAAATCTGCTTGACTGTATGGACTGCATTTGCTTGGCTTGCTTGCTGACATCCACTTGAGGGATACACACAACAGGAGATTGATGCAGCATATGCATACTGCAGAGGTTGTTCCTTTACTGCCTCTACAGCAAACATCCACACCTCCTGCAGCCAGCGTAAACACCGTCACAAAAAACAAAAAAATTAATTTCCAAACAAGAAAGGGTCGAAAAGCCAAACTGCAGGATGATAATAATAGTAAGTTATAAATTTAGTAATTGATTTCAAAGTGGGAATGCTTGTTCATTCGAACTCAATTAACATTCAGGAATTAGGCCTAAGTAGGCCTCACATGTACCTGGGCCCCCAGAGTTTACATTTGGCTTGAATAGAAGGAGGGAATTCAATGGAGACAATAAGTAAACACAAAACAAGACTCCACACAGCAGTTTTCAGGTGCTTTTATTCATATTATTCGTCCATTGTAGCATTTTGCAAGGAACAGCAACGCTTGAATACAATTTTGCAACAGTGTAAGCCTGCTTGCAAAATCCCCCCAAATCCAGGAGTTTAGCAATGCTATACTGCAAGACCTTTGCAAATGCAAACCATGGGAAAAACGATGGCTCCGTGCTTATCACACTTACACAATGCTATGCACTTCCTCAATAAAGCAGTGGGCCATTCATTTTTCAACGGAAGGTTCACATGTTGCTTTGAAGCATTTCTAAAATTCGAATTGTTTTATCAATCACGTCCATCTTAGCAGGTTTCAATTTTTAACTACAGTGGGAAGGCTCTGTGCTGTCATAGTAATGTGTCCACTGTGATGTCCTTGTGATGCGTCCACTGTGATGTCATCATTATGCGACACATGTGATGTAATCATTATGCGACAAACGAGATGTCACAATCTGCTTGGCTGTATGGACTGCTTTTGCTTGACTTGCTTGCTGACATCCACTTGAGGGATACACACACCAGGAGATTGATGCAGCATATGCATACTGCAGAGGTTGTTCCTTTGCTGCCTCTACAGCAAACGTCCACACCTCCTGCAGCCAGCGTAAACACCATCACAAAAAACAAAAAAAATAATTTCCAAAGAAGAAAGGGTCGAAAAGCCAAACTGCAGGATGATGATAATAATAGTAAGTTATGAATTTAGTAATTGATTTCTAAGTGGGAATGCTTGTTCGTTCGCACTCAGTTAGCAATCAGGAATTAGGCCTAAGTAGGCCTCACATGTACCTGGGCCCCCAGAGTTTACATTTGGCTTGAATAGAAGGAGGGAATTCAATGGAGACAATAAGTAGACACAAAACAAGACTCCACACAGTAGTTTTCAGGTGCTTTTATTCATTTTATTCATCCATTGTAGCATTTTGCAAGGAACAGCAATGCTTGAATACATTTTTGCAATAGTGTAAGCCTGCTTGCAAAATCCCCCCAAATCCACGAGTTTAGCAATGCTATACTGCAAGACCTTTGCAAATGCAAACCCTGGGAAAAAGCAATGGCTCCATGCTTATAACACTTACACAATGCTATGCACTTCCTCAATAAAGCAGTGGGACATTCAATCTTCAATGGAAGTTTCACTTGTTGCTTTGAAGCTTTTTCTAAAATTCGGATTGTTTTAACAAACCCGTCCATCCTAGCAGGTTTTAATTTTTCTCTACAGTGGGATGGCTCTGTGATGTAATCGTGATGCATCCACTGTGATGTCATCATTATGCAACACATGTGATGTCATCATTATGTGACACACATGATGTCACAATGTGCTTGGCTGTATGGACTGCATTTGCTTGGCTTGCTTGCTGACATCCACTTGAGGGATACACACACCAGGAGATTGATGCAGCATATGCATACTGCAGAGGTTGTACCTTTACTGCCTCTGCAGCAAACATCCACACCTCCTACAGCCAGTGTAGACACCGCCACAAAAAAATAAAAAATTGAATTTCCAAACAAGAAAGGGTCAAAAAGCCAAACTGCAGTATGATAATAATAGTAAGTTATGAATTTAGTAATTGATTTCAAAGTGGGAATGCTTGTTCGTTCGCACTGAATTAACATTCAGGAAATAGGCCTCTGGGCCCCCAGAGTTTACATTTGCCATGGATAGAAGGAGGGAATTCAATGGAGACAATAAGTAGACACAAAACAAGACTCCACACAGTAGTTTTCAGGTGCTTTTATTCATTTTATTCATCCATTGTAGCATTTTGCAAGGAACAGCAACGCTTGAATACAATTTTGCAACAGTGTAAGCCTGCTTGCAAAATCCCCCCAAATCCAGGAGTTTAGCAATGCTATACTGCAAGACCTTTGCAAATGCAAACCCTGGGAAAAAGCAATGGCTCCGTGCTTATCATACTTACACAATGCTATGCACTTCATCAATTATGCAGTGGAACATTCATTCTTCAATGGAAGGTTCACTTGTTGCTTTGTAGCTTTTTCTAAAATTAGGATTGTTTTAACAAACCTGTCCATCCAAGCTCATTTCAATTTTTCTCTACAGTGGGAAGACTCTGTGATGTCATTGTGATGCATCCACTGTGATGTCATCATTATGCAACAAATGTGATGTCATCATTATGCGACACACGTGATGTCACAATGTGCTTGGCTGTATGGACTGCATTTGCTTGGCTTACTTGCTGACATCCACTTGAGGGATACACACACCAGGAGATAGATGCAGCATATGCATACTGCAGAGGTTGTTCCTTTACTGCCTCTACAGCAAACATCCACACCTCCTGCAGCCAGTGCAGAAACCGCCACAAAAAACAAAAAATGAATTTCCCAACAAGAAGGGGTCGAAAAGCCAAACTGCAGTATGATAATAATAGTAAGTCATGAATTTAGTAATTGATTTCAAAGTGGGATTGCTTGTTCGTTCGCACTCAGTTAACATTCAGGAATTAGGACTAAGTAGGCCTCACATGTACCAGGGCCAAAAGAGTTTACATTTGCCTTGGATAGAAGGAGGGAATTCAATGGAGACAATAAGTAGACACAAAACAAAACTCCACACAGTAGTTTTCAGGTGCTTTTATTCATTTTTTTCTTCCATTGTAGCATTTTGCAAGGAACAGCAACGCTTGAATACAATTTGGCAACAGTGTAAGCCTGCATGCAAAATCCCCCCAAATCTAGGAGTTTAGCAATGCTATACTGCAAGACCTTTGCAATTGCAAACCCTGGGAAAAAGCAATGGCTCCGTGCTTATCACACTTACACAATGCTATGCACTTCCTCAATAAAGCAGGGGGACATTCATTCTTCAATGGAAGGTTCACTTGTTGCTTTGAAGCTTTTTCTAAAATTCAGATTGTTTTTACAAGCCCGTCCATACTAGCAGGTTTCAATTTTTCACTACAGTGGGAAGGCTCTGTGATGTCATCGTGATGCGTCCACTGTGATGTCATCGTGATGCGTCCACTGTGATGTCATCATTATGCGACACACGTGATGTCACAATCTGCTTGGCTGTATGGACTGCTTTTGCTTGGCTTGCTTGCTGACATCCAGTTGAGGGAGACACACACCAGGAGATTGATGCAGCATAAGCATACTGCAGAGGTTGTTCCTTTACTGCCTCTGCAGCAAACATCCACACCTCCTGCAGCCAGCGTAGACACCGCCACAAAAAACAAAAAATTGAATTTCCAAAAAAGAAAGGGTCAAAAAGCCATACTGCAGTATGATAATGATAGTAAGTTATGAATTTAGTAATTGTTTTCAAAGTGGGAATGCTTGTCCGTTCGCACTCAATTAACATTCAGGAATTAGGCCTAAGTAGGCATCACATGTACCTGGGCCCCCAAAGTTTACATTTGCCATGGATAGAAGGAGGGAATTCAATTGAGACAATAAGTAGACACAAAACAAGACTCCACACAGTAGTTTTCAGGTGCTTTTATTCATTTTATTCATCCATTGTAGCATTTTGCAAGGAACAGCAATGCTTGAATACAATTTTGCAACAGTGTAAGCCTGCTTGCAAAATCCACCCAAATCCAGGAGTTTAGCAATGCTATACTGCAAGACCTTTGCAAATGCAAACCCTGGGAAAAAGCAATGGCTCCGGGCTTATCACACTTACACAATGCTATGCACTTCCTCAATAAAGCAGGGGGACATTCATTCTTCAACGGAAGGTTCACTTGTTGCTTTGAAGCTTTTTCTAAATTCGGATTGTTTTAACAAACCCGTCTATCCTAGCAGCTTTCAATTTTTAACTACAGTGGGAAGGCTCTGTGATGTCATCGTGATGCATCCACTGTGATGTCATCATTATGCAACACATGTGATGTCATCATTATGCGACACACGTGATGTCACAATGTGCTTGGCTGTATGGACTGCATTTGCTTGGCTTACTTGCTGACATCCACTTGAGGGATACACACACCAGGAGATAGATGCAGCATATGCATACTGCAGAGGTTGTAACTTTACTGCCTCTGCAGCAAACATCCACACCTCCTACAGCCAGCGTAGACACCGCCACAAAAAAATAAAAAATTGAATTTCCAAACAAGAAAGGGTCAAAAAGCCAAACTGCAGTATGATAATAATAGTAAGTTATGAATTTAGTAATTGATTTCAAAGTAGGAATGCCTGTTAGTTCGCACTGAATTAACATTCAGGAAATAGGCCTAAGGGCCCCCAGAGTTTACATTTGCCATGGATAGAAGGAGGGAATTCAATGGAGACAATAAGTAGACACAAAACAAGACTCCACACAGTAGTTTTCAGGTGCTTTTATTCATTTTATTCATCCATTGTAGCATTTTGCAAGGAACAGCAACGCTTTAATACAATTTTGCAACAGTGTAAGCCTGCTTGCAAAATCCCCCCAAATCCAGGAGTTTAGCAATGCTATACTGCAAGACCTTTGCAAATGCAAACCCTGGGAAAAAGCAATGGCTCCATGCTTATCACACTTACACAATGCTATGCACTTCCTCAATAAAGCAGTGGGACATTCATTCTTCAACGGAAGGTTCACATGTTGCTTTGAAGCTTTTTCTAAAATTCAGATTGTTTTAACAAGCCCGTCCATCCTAGCAGGTTTCAATTTTTCACTACAGTGGGAAGGCTCTATGATGTCATCGTGAAGCATCCACTGTGATGTCATCGTGATGTGTCCACTGTGATGTCATTATTATGCGACACATGTGATGTCATCATTATGCGACACACGTGATGTCACAATCTGCTTGGCTGTATGGACTGCTTTTGCTTGGCTTGCTTGCTGACATCCACTTGAGGGATACACACACCAGGAGATTGATGCAGCATATGCATACTGCAGAGGTTGTTCCTTTACTGCCTCTACAGCAAACATCCACACCTCCTGCAGCCAGCGTAAACACCATCACAAAAAACAAAAAAATTAATTTCCAAACAAGAAAGGGTCGAAAAACCAAACTGCAGGATGATGATAATAATAGTAAGTTATGAATTTAGTAATTGATTTCTAAGTGGGAATGCTTGTTCGTTCGCACTCAGTTAGCATTCAGGAATTAGGCCTAAGTAGGCCTCACATGTACCTGGGCCCCCAGAGTTTACATTTGGCTTGAATAGAAGAAGGGAATTCAATGGAGACAATAAGTAGACACAAAACAAGACTCCACACAGTAGTTTTCATGTGCTTTTATTCATTTTATTCATCCATTGTAGCATTTTGCAAGGAACAGCAATGCTTGAATACATTTTTGCAAAAGTGTAAGCCTGCTTGCAAAATCCCCCCAAATCCACGAGTTTAGCAATGCTATACTGCAAGACCTTTGCAAATGCAAACCCTGGGAAAAAGCAATGGCTTCATGCTTATCACACTTACACAATGCTATGCACTTCCTCAATAAAGCAGTGGGACATTCATTCTTCAACGGAAGGTTCACATGTTGCTTTGAAGCTTTTTCTAAAATTCAGATTGTTTTAACAAGCCCGTCCATCCTAGCAGGTTTCAATTTTTCACTACACTGGGAAGGCTCTGTGATGTCATCGTGAAGCGTCCACTGTGATGTCATCATGATGCGTCCACTGTGATGTCATTATTATGCGACACACGTGATGTCACAAATCTGCTTGACTGTATGGACTGCATTTGCTTGGCTTGCTTGCTGACATCCACTTGAGGGATACACACAACAGGAGATTGATGCAGCATATGCATACTGCAGAGGTTGTTCCTTTACTGCCTCTACAGCAAACATCCACACCTCCTGCAGCCAGCGTAAACACCGTCACAAAAAACAAAAAAATTAATTTCCAAACAAGAAAGGGTCGAAAAGCCAAACTGCAGGATGATAATAATAGTAAGTTATAAATTTAGTAATTGATTTCAAAGTGGGAATGCTTGTTCATTCGAACTCAATTAACATTCAGGAATTAGGCCTAAGTAGGCCTCACATGTACCTGGGCCCCCAGAGTTTACATTTGGCTTGAATAGAAGGAGGGAATTCAATGGAGACAATAAGTAAACACAAAACAAGACTCCACACAGCAGTTTTCAGGTGCTTTTATTCATATTATTCGTCCATTGTAGCATTTTGCAAGGAACAGCAACGCTTGAATACAATTTTGCAACAGTGTAAGCCTGCTTGCAAAATCCCCCCAAATCCAGGAGTTTAGCAATGCTATACTGCAAGACCTTTGCAAATGCAAACCATGGGAAAAACGATGGCTCCGTGCTTATCACACTTACACAATGCTATGCACTTCCTCAATAAAGCAGTGGGCCATTCATTTTTCAACGGAAGGTTCACATGTTGCTTTGAAGCATTTCTAAAATTCGAATTGTTTTATCAATCACGTCCATCTTAGCAGGTTTCAATTTTTCACTACAGTGGGAAGGCTCTGTGCTGTCATAGTAATGTGTCCACTGTGATGTCCTTGTGATGCGTCCACTGTGATGTCATCATTATGCGACACATGTGATGTAATCATTATGCGACAAACGAGATGTCACAATCTGCTTGGCTGTATGGACTGCTTTTGCTTGACTTGCTTGCTGACATCCACTTGAGGGATACACACACCAGGAGATTGATGCAGCATATGCATACTGCAGAGGTTGTTCCTTTGCTGCCTCTACAGCAAACGTCCACACCTCCTGCAGCCAGCGTAAACACCATCACAAAAAACAAAAAAAATAATTTCCAAAGAAGAAAGGGTCGAAAAGCCAAACTGCAGGATGATGATAATAATAGTAAGTTATGAATTTAGTAATTGATTTCTAAGTGGGAATGCTTGTTCGTTCGCACTCAGTTAGCAATCAGGAATTAGGCCTAAGTAGGCCTCACATGTACCTGGGCCCCCAGAGTTTACATTTGGCTTGAATAGAAGGAGGGAATTCAATGGAGACAATAAGTAGACACAAAACAAGACTCCACACAGTAGTTTTCAGGTGCTTTTATTCATTTTATTCATCCATTGTAGCATTTTGCAAGGAACAGCAATGCTTGAATACATTTTTGCAATAGTGTAAGCCTGCTTGCAAAATCCCCCCAAATCCACGAGTTTAGCAATGCTATACTGCAAGACCTTTGCAAATGCAAACCCTGGGAAAAAGCAATGGCTCCATGCTTATAACACTTACACAATGCTATGCACTTCCTCAATAAAGCAGTGGGACATTCAATCTTCAATGGAAGTTTCACTTGTTGCTTTGAAGCTTTTTCTAAAATTCGGATTGTTTTAACAAACCCGTCCATCCTAGCAGGTTTTAATTTTTCTCTACAGTGGGATGGCTCTGTGATGTAATCGTGATGCATCCACTGTGATGTCATCATTATGCAACACATGTGATGTCATCATTATGTGACACACATGATGTCACAATGTGCTTGGCTGTATGGACTGCATTTGCTTGGCTTGCTTGCTGACATCCACTTGAGGGATACACACACCAGGAGATTGATGCAGCATATGCATACTGCAGAGGTTGTACCTTTACTGCCTCTGCAGCAAACATCCACACCTCCTACAGCCAGTGTAGACACCGCCACAAAAAAATAAAAAATTGAATTTCCAAACAAGAAAGGGTCAAAAAGCCAAACTGCAGTATGATAATAATAGTAAGTTATGAATTTAGTAATTGATTTCAAAGTGGGAATGCTTGTTCGTTCGCACTGAATTAACATTCAGGAAATAGGCCTCTGGGCCCCCAGAGTTTACATTTGCCATGGATAGAAGGAGGGAATTCAATGGAGACAATAAGTAGACACAAAACAAGACTCCACACAGTAGTTTTCAGGTGCTTTTATTCATTTTATTCATCCATTGTAGCATTTTGCAAGGAACAGCAACGCTTGAATACAATTTTGCAACAGTGTAAGCCTGCTTGCAAAATCCCCCCAAATCCAGGAGTTTAGCAATGCTATACTGCAAGACCTTTGCAAATGCAAACCCTGGGAAAAAGCAATGGCTCCGTGCTTATCATACTTACACAATGCTATGCACTTCATCAATTATGCAGTGGAACATTCATTCTTCAATGGAAGGTTCACTTGTTGCTTTGTAGCTTTTTCTAAAATTAGGATTGTTTTAACAAACCTGTCCATCCAAGCTCATTTCAATTTTTCTCTACAGTGGGAAGACTCTGTGATGTCATTGTGATGCATCCACTGTGATGTCATCATTATGCAACAAATGTGATGTCATCATTATGCGACACACGTGATGTCACAATGTGCTTGGCTGTATGGACTGCATTTGCTTGGCTTACTTGCTGACATCCACTTGAGGGATACACACACCAGGAGATAGATGCAGCATATGCATACTGCAGAGGTTGTTCCTTTACTGCCTCTACAGCAAACATCCACACCTCCTGCAGCCAGTGCAGAAACCGCCACAAAAAACAAAAAATGAATTTCCCAACAAGAAGGGGTCGAAAAGCCAAACTGCAGTATGATAATAATAGTAAGTCATGAATTTAGTAATTGATTTCAAAGTGGGATTGCTTGTTCGTTCGCACTCAGTTAACATTCAGGAATTAGGACTAAGTAGGCCTCACATGTACCAGGGCCAAAAGAGTTTACATTTGCCTTGGATAGAAGGAGGGAATTCAATGGAGACAATAAGTAGACACAAAACAAAACTCCACACAGTAGTTTTCAGGTGCTTTTATTCATTTTTTTCTTCCATTGTAGCATTTTGCAAGGAACAGCAACGCTTGAATACAATTTGGCAACAGTGTAAGCCTGCATGCAAAATCCCCCCAAATCTAGGAGTTTAGCAATGCTATACTGCTAGACCTTTGCAATTGCAAACCCTGGGAAAAAGCAATGGCTCCGTGCTTATCACACTTACACAATGCTATGCACTTCCTCAATAAAGCAGGGGGACATTCATTCTTCAATGGAAGGTTCACTTGTTGCTTTGAAGCTTTTTCTAAAATTCAGATTGTTTTTACAAGCCCGTCCATACTAGCAGGTTTCAATTTTTCACTACAGTGGGAAGGCTCTGTGATGTCATCGTGATGCGTCCACTGTGATGTCATCGTGATGCGTCCACTGTGATGTCATCATTATGCGACACACGTGATGTCACAATCTGCTTGGCTGTATGGACTGCTTTTGCTTGGCTTGCTTGCTGACATCCAGTTGAGGGAGACACACACCAGGAGATTGATGCAGCATAAGCATACTGCAGAGGTTGTTCCTTTACTGCCTCTGCAGCAAACATCCACACCTCCTGCAGCCAGCGTAGACACCGCCACAAAAAACAAAAAATTGAATTTCCAAAAAAGAAAGGGTCAAAAAGCCATACTGCAGTATGATAATGATAGTAAGTTATGAATTTAGTAATTGTTTTCAAAGTGGGAATGCTTGTCCGTTCGCACTCAATTAACATTCAGGAATTAGGCCTAAGTAGGCATCACATGTACCTGGGCCCCCAAAGTTTACATTTGCCATGGATAGAAGGAGGGAATTCAATTGAGACAATAAGTAGACACAAAACAAGACTCCACACAGTAGTTTTCAGGTGCTTTTATTCATTTTATTCATCCATTGTAGCATTTTGCAAGGAACAGCAATGCTTGAATACAATTTTGCAACAGTGTAAGCCTGCTTGCAAAATCCACCCAAATCCAGGAGTTTAGCAATGCTATACTGCAAGACCTTTGCAAATGCAAACCCTGGGAAAAAGCAATGGCTCCGGGCTTATCACACTTACACAATGCTATGCACTTCCTCAATAAAGCAGGGGGACATTCATTCTTCAACGGAAGGTTCACTTGTTGCTTTGAAGCTTTTTCTAAATTCGGATTGTTTTAACAAACCCGTCTATCCTAGCAGCTTTCAATTTTTAACTACAGTGGGAAGGCTCTGTGATGTCATCGTGATGCATCCACTGTGATGTCATCATTATGCAACACATGTGATGTCATCATTATGCGACACACGTGATGTCACAATGTGCTTGGCTGTATGGACTGCATTTGCTTGGCTTACTTGCTGACATCCACTTGAGGGATACACACACCAGGAGATAGATGCAGCATATGCATACTGCAGAGGTTGTAACTTTACTGCCTCTGCAGCAAACATCCACACCTCCTACAGCCAGCGTAGACACCGCCACAAAAAAATAAAAAATTGAATTTCCAAACAAGAAAGGGTCAAAAAGCCAAACTGCAGTATGATAATGATAGTAAGTTATGAATTTAGTAATTGATTTCAAAGTAGGAATGCCTGTTAGTTCGCACTGAATTAACATTCAGGAAATAGGCCTAAGGGCCCCCAGAGTTTACATTTGCCATGGATAGAAGGAGGGAATTCAATGGAGACAATAAGTAGACACAAAACAAGACTCCACACAGTAGTTTTCAGGTGCTTTTATTCATTTTATTCATCCATTGTAGCATTTTGCAAGGAACAGCAACGCTTTAATACAATTTTGCAACAGTGTAAGCCTGCTTGCAAAATCCCCCCAAATCCAGGAGTTTAGCAATGCTATACTGCAAGACCTTTGCAAATGCAAACCCTGGGAAAAAGCAATGGCTCCATGCTTATCACACTTACACAATGCTATGCACTTCCTCAATAAAGCAGTGGGACATTCATTCTTCAACGGAAGGTTCACATGTTGCTTTGAAGCTTTTTCTAAAATTCAGATTGTTTTAACAAGCCCGTCCATCCTAGCAGGTTTCAATTTTTCACTACAGTGGGAAGGCTCTATGATGTCATCGTGAAGCATCCACTGTGATGTCATCGTGATGTGTCCACTGTGATGTCATTATTATGCGACACATGTGATGTCATCATTATGCGACACACGTGATGTCACAATCTGCTTGGCTGTATGGACTGCTTTTGCTTGGCTTGCTTGCTGACATCCACTTGAGGGATACACACACCAGGAGATTGATGCAGCATATGCATACTGCAGAGGTTGTTCCTTTACTGCCTCTACAGCAAACATCCACACCTCCTGCAGCCAGCGTAAACACCATCACAAAAAACAAAAAAATTAATTTCCAAACAAGAAAGGGTCGAAAAACCAAACTGCAGGATGATGATAATAATAGTAAGTTATGAATTTAGTAATTGATTTCTAAGTGGGAATGCTTGTTCGTTCGCACTCAGTTAGCATTCAGGAATTAGGCCTAAGTAGGCCTCACATGTACCTGGGCCCCCAGAGTTTACATTTGGCTTGAATAGAAGAAGGGAATTCAATGGAGACAATAAGTAGACACAAAACAAGACTCCACACAGTAGTTTTCATGTGCTTTTATTCATTTTATTCATCCATTGTAGCATTTTGCAAGGAACAGCAATGCTTGAATACATTTTTTCAAAAGTGTAAGCCTGCTTGCAAAATCCCCCCAAATCCACGAGTTTAGCAATGCTATACTGCAAGACCTTTGCAAATGCAAACCCTGGGAAAAAGCAATGGCTTCATGCTTATCACACTTACACAATGCTATGCACTTCCTCAATAAAGCAGTGGGACATTCATTCTTCAATGGAAGTTTTACTAGTTGCTTTGAAGCTTGTTCTAAAATTCGGATTGTTTTAACAAACCCGTCTATCCTAGCAGGTTTTAATTTTTCTCTACAGTGGGAAGGCTCTGTGATGTTATCGTGATGCATCCACTGTGATGTCATCATTATGCAACACATGTGATGTCATCATTATGTGACACACATGATGTCACAATGTGCTTGGCTGTATGGACTGCATTTGCTTGGCTTGCTTGCTGACATCCACTTGAGGGATACACACACCAGGAGATTGATGCAGCATATGCATACTGCAGAGGTTGTAACTTTACTGCCTCTGCAGCAAACATCCACACCTCCTACAGCCAGCGTAGACACCGCCACAAAAAAATAAAAAATTTAATTTCCAAACAAGAAAGAGTCAAAAAGCCAAACTGCAGTATAATAACAATAGTAAGTTATGAATTTAGTAATTGATTTCAAAGTGGGAATGCTTGTTCATTCGCACTGAATTATCATTCAGAAAATAGGCCTAAGGGCCCCCAGAGTTTACATTTGCCATGGATAGAAGGAGGGAATTCAATGGAGACAATAAGTAGACACAAAACAAGACTCCACACAGTAGTTTTCAGGTGCTTTTATTCATTTTATTCATCCATTGTAGCATTTTGCAAGGAACAGCAACGCTTGAATACAATTTTGCAACAGTGTAAGCCTGCTTGCAAAATCCCCCCAAATCCAGGAGTTTAGCAATGCTATACTGCAAGACCTTTGCAAATGCAAACCCTGGGAAAAAGCAATGGCTCCGTGCTTATCGCACTTACACAATGCTATGTACTTCCTCAATAAAGCAGTGGGACATTCATTCTTCAACGGAAGGTTCACATGTTGCTTTGAAGCTTTTTCTAAAATTCAGATTGTTTTAACAAGCCCGTCCATCCTAGCAGGTTTCAATTTTTCAATACAGTGGGAAGGCTCTATGATGTCATCGTGAAGCGTCCACTGTGATGTCATCGTGATGGGTCCACTGTGATGTCATTATTATGCGACACATGTGATGTCATCATTATGCGACACACGTGATGTCACAATCTGCTTGGCTGTATGGACTGCTTTTGCTTGGCTTGCTTGCTGACATCCACTTGAGGGATACACACACCAGGAGATTGATGCAGCATATGCATACTGCAGAGGTTGTACCTTTACTGCCTCTGCAGCAAACATCCACACCTCCTGCAGCCAGCGTAGACACTGCCACAAAAAACAAAAAATTGAATTTCCAAATAAGAAAGGGTCAAAAAGCCATACTGCAGTATGATAATAATAGTAAGTTATGAATTCAGTAATTGATTTCAAAGTGGGAATGCTTGTTCGTTCGCACTCAATTAACATTCAGGAATTAGGCCTAAGTAGGCCTCACGTGTACCTGGGCCCCCAAAGTTTACATTTGCCATGGATAGAAGGAGGGAATTCAATTGAGACAATAAGTAGACACAAAACAAGACTCCACACAGTAGTTTTCAGGTGCTTTTATTCATTTTATTCATCCATTGTAGCATTTTGCAAGGAACAGCAATGCTTGAATACAATTTTGCAACAGTGTAAGCCTGCTTGCAAAATCCCCCCAAATCCTGGAGTTTAGCAATGCTACACTGCAAGACCTTTGCAAATGCAAACCCTGGGAAAAAGCAATGGCTCCATGCTTATCACACTTACACAATGCTATGCACTACCTCAATAAAGCAGGGGGACATTCATTCTTCAACGGAAGGTTCACTTGTTGCTTTGAAGCTTTTTCTAAAATTCGGATTGTTTTAACAAACCCGTCTATCCTAGCAGGTTTCAATTTTTAACTACAGTGGGAAGGCTCTGTGATGTCATCGTGATGCATCCACTGTGATGTCATCATTATGCGACACATGTGATGTCATCATTATGCGACACATGTGATGTCACAATGTGCTTGGCTGTATGGACTGCATTTGCTTGGATTCCTTGTTGACATCCACTTGAGGGAGACACACACCAGGAGATAGATGCAGCATATGCATACTGCAGAGGTTGTTCCTTTACTGACTCTACAGCAAACATCCACACCTCCTACAGCCAGCGTAGACACCGCCACAAAAAAATAAAAAATTGAATTTCCAAACAAGAAAGGGTCAAAAAGCCAAACTGCAATATAATAACAATAGTAAGTTATGAATTTAGTAATTGATTTCAAAGTGGGAATGCTTGTTCGTTCGCACTGAATTAACATTCAGAAAATAGGCCTAAGGGCCCCCAGAGTTTACATTTGCCATGGATAGAAGGAGGGAATTCAATGGAGACAATAAGTAGACACAAAACAAGACTCCACACAGTAGTTTTCAGGTGCTTTTATTCATTTTATTCATCCATTGTAGCATTTTGCAAGGAACAGCAACGCTTGAATACAATTTTGCAACAGTGTAAGCCTGCTTGCAAAATCCCCCCAAATCCAGGAGTTTAGCAATGCTATACTGCAAGACCTTTGCAAATGCAAACCCTGGGAAAAAGCAATGGCTCCGTGCTTATCAAACTTACACAATGCTATGTACTTCCTCAATAAAGCAGTGGGACATTCATTCTTCAACGGAAGGTTCACATGTTGCTTTGAAGCTTTTTCTAAAATTCAGATTGTTTTAACAAGCCCGTCCATCCTAGCAGGTTTCAATTTTTCACTACAGTGGGAAGGCTCTATGATGTCATCGTGAAGCGTCCACTGTGATGTCATCGTGATGTGTCCACTGTGATGTCATTATTATGCGACACATGTGATGTCATCATTATGCGACACACGTGATGTCACAATCTGCTTGGCTGTATGGACTGCTTTTGCTTGGCTTGCTTGCTGACATCCACTTGAGGGATACACACACCAGGAGATTGATGCAGCATATGCATACTGCAGAGGTTGTTCCTTTACTGCCTCTACAGCAAACATCCACACCTCCTGCAGCCAGCGTAAACACCGTCACAAAAAACAAAAAATAATAATTTCCAAACAAGAAAGGGTCGAAAAGCCAAACTGCAGGATGATAATTATAGTAAGTTATAAATTTAGTAATTGATTTCAAAGTGGGAATGCTTGTTCATTCGAACTCAATTAACATTCAGGAATTAGGCCTAAGTAGGCCTCACATGTACCTGTGCCCCCAGAGTTTACATTTGGCTTGAACAGAAGGAGGGAATTCAATGGAGACAATAAGTAGACACAAAACAAGACTCCACACAGTAGTTTTCAGGTGCTTTTATTCATTTTATTCATCCATTGTAGCATTTTGCAAGGAACAGCAACGCTTGAATACATTTTTGCAACAGTGTAAGCCTGCTTGCAAAATCCCCCCAAATCCAGGAGTTTAGCAATGTATACTGCAAGACCTTTGCAAATGCAAACCCTGGGAAAAAGCAATGGCTCCATGCTTATCACACTTACACAATGCTATGCACTTCCTCAATAAAGCAGTGGGACATTCATTATTCAATGGAAGGTTCACTTGTTGCTTTGAAGCTTTTTCTAAAATTCGGATTGTTTTAACAAACCTGTCCATCCTAGCAGGTTTTAATTTTTCTCTACAGTGGGAAGGCTCTGTGATTTCATCGTGATGCATCCACTGTGATGTCATCATTATGCAACACATGTGATGTCATCATTATGTGACACACATGATGTCACAATGTGCTTGGCTGTATGGACTGCATTTGCTTGGCTTGCTTGCTGACATCCACTTGAGGGATACACACACCAGGAGATTGATGCAGCATATGCATACTGCAGAGGTTGTACCTTTACTGCCTCTGCAGCAAACATCCACACCTCCTGCAGCCAGCGTAGACACCGCCACAAAAAACAAAAAATTGAATTTCCAAATAAGAAAGGGTCAAAAAGCCAAACTGCAGTATGATAATAATAGTAAGTTATGAATTCAGTAATTGATTTCAAAGTGGGAATGCTTGTTCGTTCGCACTCAATTAACATTCAGGAATTAGGCCTAAGTAGGCCTCACATGTACCTGGGCCCCCAAAGTTTACATTTGCCATGGATAGAAGGAGGGAATTCAATGGAGACAATAAGTAGACACAAAACAAAACTCCACACAGTAGTTTTCAGGTGCTTTTATTCATTTTATTCATCCATTGTAGCATTTTGCAAGGAACAGCAATGCTTGAATACAATTTTGCAACAGTGTAAGCCTGCTTGCAAAATCCCCCCAAATCCTGGAGTTTAGCAATGCTACACTGCAAGACCTTTGCAAATGCAAACCCTGGGAAAAAGCAATGGCTCCATGCTTATCACACTTACACAATGCTATGCACTACCTCAATAAAGCAGGACATTCATTCTTCAACGGAAGGTTCACTTGTTGCTTTGAAGCTTTTTCTAAAATTCGGATTGTTTTAACAAACCCGTCTATCCTAGCAGGTTTCAATTTTTAACTACAGTGGGAAGGCTCTGTGATGTCATCGTGATGTATCCACTGTGATGTCATCATTATGCGACACATGTGATGTCATCATTATGCGACACATGTGATGTCACAATGTGCTTGGCTGTATGGACTGCATTTGCTTGGCTTCCTTGTTGACATCCACTTGAGGGAGACACACACCAGGAGATAGATGCAGCATATGCATACTGCAGAGGTTGTTCCTTTACTGACTCTACAGCAAACATCCACACCTCCTGCAGCCAGCGTAGAAACCGCCACAAAAAAACAAAAAATGAATTTCCAAACAAGAAAGGGTCGAAAAGCCAAACTGCAGGATGATAATAATAGTAAGTTATGAATTTAGGAATTGATTTCAAAGTGGGAATGCTTGTTCGTTCGCACTCAGTTAGCATTCAGGAATTAGGCCTAAGTAGGCCTCACATGTACCTGGGCCCACAGAGTTTACATTTGGCTTGGATAGAAGGAGGGAATTCAATGGAGACAATAAGTAGACACAAAACAAGACTGCACACAGTAGTTTTCAGTAGTGATGAGCACCGGAAATTTTTCGGGTTTTGTGTTTTGGTTTTGGGTTCGGTTCCGCGGCCTTGTTTTGGGTTCGAACGCGTTTTGGCAAAACCTCACCGAATTTTTTTTGTCGGATTCGGGTGTTTTTTTCAAAAAACCCTAAAAAACAGCTTAAATCATAGAATTTGGGGGTCATTTTGATCCCAAAGTATTATTAACCTCAATAACCATAATTTCCACTCATTTTCAGTCTATTCTGAACACCTCACACCTCACAATATTATTTTTAGTCCTAAAATTTACACAGAGGTCGCTGGATGGCTAAGCTAAGCGACCCAAGTGGCCGACACAAACACCTGGCCCATCTAGGAGTGGCACTGCAGTGTCACGCAGGATGGCACTTCCAAAAAACACTCCCCAAACAGCACATGACGCAAAGAAAAAAAGAGGCGCAATGAGGTAGCTGTGTGAGTAAGCTAAGCGACCCTAGTGGCCGACACAAACACCTGGCCCATCTAGGAGTGGCACTGCAGTGTCACGCAGGATGGCCCTTCCAAAAAACACTCCCCAAACAGCACATGACGCAAAGAAAAAAAGAGGCGCAATGAGGTAGCTGTGTGAGTAAGCTAAGCGACCCTAGTGGCCGACACAAACACCTGGCCCATCTAGGAGTGGCACTGCAGTGTCACGCAGGATGGCCCTTCCAAAAAACACTCCCCAAACAGCACATGACGCAAAGAAAAAAAGAGGCGCAATGAGGTAGCTGTGTGAGTAAGCTAAGCGACCCTAGTGGCTGACACAAACACCTGGCCCATCTATGAGTGGCACTGCAGTGTCACGCAGGATGGCCCTTCCAAAAAACACTCCCCAAACAGCACATGACGCAAAGAAAAAAAGAGGCGCAATGAGGTAGCTGTGTGAGTAAGCTAAGCGACCCTAGTGGCCGACACAAACACCTGGCCCATCTAGGAGTGGCACTGCAGTGTCACGCAGGATGGCCCTTCCAAAAAACACTCCCCAAACCGCACATGACGCAAAGAAAAAAAGAGGCGCAATGAGGTAGCTGTGTGAGTAAGCTAAGCGACCCTAGTGGCCGACACAAACACCTGGCCCATCTAGGAGTGGCACTGCAGTGTCACGCAGGATGGCCCTTCCAAAAAACACTCCCCAAACAGCACATGACGCAAAGAAAAAAAGAGGCGCAATGAGGTAGCTGTGTGAGTAAGCTAAGCGACCCTAGTGGCCGACACAAACACCTGGCCCATCTAGGAGTGGCACTGCAGTGTCACGCAGGATGGCCCTTCCAAAAAACACCCCCCAAACAGCACATGACGCAAAGAAAAATGAAAGAAAAAAGAGGTGCAAGATGGAATTGTCCTTGGGCCCTCCCACCCACCCTTATGTTGTATAAACAGGACATGCACACTTTAACCAACCCATCATTTCAGTGACAGGGTCTGCCACACGACTGTGACTGAAATGACGGGTTGGTTTGGACCCCCACCAAAAAAGAAGCAATTAATCTCTCCTTGCACAAACTGGCTCTACAGAGGCAAGATGTCCACCTCATCATCATCCTCCGATATATCACCGTGTACATCCCCCTCCTCACAGATTATCAATTCGTCCCCACTGGAATCCACCATCTCAGCTCCCTGTGTACTTTGTGGAGGCATTTGCTGCTGGTCAATGTCTCCACGGAGGAATTGATTATAATTCATTTTAATGAACATCATCTTCTCCACATTTTCTGGATGTAACCTCGTACGCCGATTGCTGACAAGGTGAGCGGCGGCACTAAACACTCTTTCGGAGTACACACTTGTGGGAGGGCAACTTAAGTAGAATAAAGCCAGTTTGTGCAAGGGCCTCCAAATTGCCTCTTTTTCCTGCCAGTATAAGTACGGACTGTCTGACGTGCCTACTTGGATGCGGTCACTCATATAATCCTCCACCATTCTTTCAATGGGGAAAGAATCATATGCAGTGACAGTAGACGACATGTCCGTAATCGTTGTCAGGTCCTTCAGTCCGGACCAGATGTCAGCATCAGCAGTCGCTCCAGGCTGCCCTGCATCACCGCCAGTGGGTGGGCTCGGAATTCTAAGCCTTTTCCTCGCACCCCCAGTTGCGGGAGAATGTGAAGGAGGAGATGTTGACAGGTCGCGTTCCGCTTGACTTGACAATTTTGTCACCAGCAGTTCTTTGAACCCCAGCAGACTTGTGTCTGACGGAAAGAGAGATCCAAGGTAGGTTTTAAATCTAGGATCGAGCACGGTGGCCAAAATGTAGTGCTCTGATTTCAACAGATTGACCACCCGTGAATCCTTGTTAAGCGAATTAAGGGCTCCATCCACAAGTCCCACATGCCTAGCGGAATCGCTCTGTGATAGCTCCTCCTTCAATGTCTCCAGCTTCTTCTGCAAAAGCCTGATGAGGGGAATGACCTGACTCAGGCTGGCAGTGTCTGAACTGACTTCACGTGTGGCAAGTTCAAAGGGCAGCAGAACCTTGCACAACGTTGAAATCATTCTCCACTGCGCTTGAGACAGGTGCATTCCACCTCCTATATCGTGCTCAGTTGTATAGGCTTGAATGGCCTTTTGCTGCTCCTCCAACCTCTGAAGCATATATAGGGTTGAATTCCACCTCGTTACCACTTCTTGCTTCAGATGATGGCAGGGCAGGTTCAGGCGTTTTTGGTGGTGCTCCAGTCTTCTGTACGTGGTGCCTGTACGCCGAAAGTGTCCCGCAATTCTTCTGGCCACCGACAGCATCTCTTGCACGCCCCTCTCGTTTTTTAAATAATTCTGCACCACCAAATTCAAGGTATGTGCAAAACATGGGACGTGCTGGAATTTGCCCAGATTTAATGCACACACAATATTGCTGGCGTTGTCCGATGCCACAAATCCACAGGAGAGTCCAATTGGGGTAAGCCATTCTGCGATGATCTTCCTCAGTTGCTGTAAGAGGTTTTTAGCTGTGTGCGTATTCTGGAAAACGGTGATACAAAGCGTAGCCTGCCTAGGAAAGAGTTGGCGTTTGCGAGATGCTGCTACTAGTGCCGCCGCTGCTGTTCTTGCGGCGGGAATCCATACATCTACCCAGTGGGCTGTCACAGTCATATAGTCCTGACCCTGCCCTGCTCCACTTGTCCACATGTCCGTGGTTAAGTGGACATTGGGTACAACTGCATTTTTTAGGACACTGGTGAGTCTTTTTCTGAGGTCTGTGTACATTTTCGGTATCGCCTGCCTAGAGAAATGGAACCTAGATGGTATTTGGTACCGGGGACACAGTACCTCCAACAAGTCTCTAGTTGGCTCTGCAGTAATGATGGATACCGGAACCACGTTTCTCACCGCCCAGGATGCCAAGGCCTCAGTTATCCGCTTTGCAGCAGGATGACTGCTGTGATATTTCATCTTCCTCGCAAAGGACTGTTGGACAGTCAATTGCTTGGTGGAAGTAGTAAAAGTGGTCTTACGAGTACGACTTCCCCTCTGGGATGACCATCGACTCCCAGCAGCAACAACAGCAGCGCCAGCAGCAGTAGGCGTTACACGCAAGGATGCATCGGAGGAATCCCAGGCAGGAGAGGACTCGTCAGAATTGCCAGTGACATGGCCTGCAGGACTATTGGCATTCCTGGGGAAGGAGGAAATTGACACTGAGGGAGTTGGTGTGGTGGTTTGCGTGAGCTTGGTTACAAGAGGAAGGGATTTACTGGTCAGTGGACTGCTTCCGCTGTCGCCCAAAGTTTTTGAACTTGTCACTGACTTATGATGAATGCGCTGCAGGTGACGTATAAGGGAGGATGTTCCGAGGTGGTTAACGTCCTTACCCCTACTTATTACAGCTGACAAAGGCAACACACGGCTTGACAAATGTTGTCCGCATTTCTGTTGAAATACTTCCACACCGAAGAGCTGATTTTTTTGGTATTTTCACCAGGCATGTGATAGTGTAGGAGCTTCCGCAGTATAGCAAATATATATTGATTCACGCTTTTTTGCATTTATTAAAATATTTACTGTTAATCACAATATGGGTTCATGTGTCCTTAAGAAAAATGTGCAGACCTGGTCAGAATACTATATTTGCTGAATAATCTTGTTTTAAGGCATGACTTGTACAAGACAAATGTAACATTAAATGTATCCAAGGCGAATAAAGCAACACCAGATATATCCAAGGCTAATTGAGAAGAATAAAGAAAGAAATCTTTTGAGTTTATGTCCGAAAGACTGATAAACGAAACAATAACCATTTTCAAGGCTGTTCTAGTTGCCACTTGGAACATTGTATGACAATCGATGTATTTCAAGACATACATGGTGTATTCTGATTGGCTAAATGTATTGGCAAACATGAACCCTTTTGTCTTCAAGCTATAAATAATAAAGCTATGATGGCCCCTAGCAGGTCATTTATGATTTGATTAAGGTTACACATGAACTTGTGTCCTTTTTTCATTCACTGATCTCCAACCGGTTGTAAAAGGAACAGAATTCTGACTGATGACTGCAGAGAGTTTATAGATCAGACCTTAATAGGTTAACATACCCTATCATTTGGGGACATCGTCCGGGGATATTCCAGCATCTCCTCCACTGGCAACAAATCCTCTGATCTTTCAGGAACCGCTGATAACAAAAACCGGTAAGTGAGATTCAATGTGTAGATTTCTACCTGCTCATTTGAATCAGCGTTTCTTGAATGCATCTGAGAAAGTCCAGTCGAGAAGATCAGAGAATATCTTAAAGAGCCCAGTGTCAGTCAGAAGAAGAAAAAAAAAATTTAAGGTAAAAAATATATATTGTGATGTTATATTGTTGAATTGTGGGTAAATATCTTCAGCTAATTTGTCACAAGTGTACAGGGGGAATTAATCAAATATCCAGAAAAATGTTACATTTTTAAAAGGTGGCGTATGGCCAAGGTGTATTCTAATGCTGATAAACAGTTTGATTTGATAAATAACCAAAGAGGTGTATGCAAATATTGTACCTGTGTTGTTGTGTTAAGAAAATACAAAGGGTCTGTAGCACCGAGATTGGTGGCAATTACAAGCACTGAAGTCTCATTTGGTTATGTGGAAAATGATGATGAATTTTATTGTACATAGTGTGTCATTTTGAAAAAGGGAATTGTTGGAACATTACATTGAGAATGATTGGCCTAATATCATAACCTATTGGCCTAGGAACCACATAATCCCAGGTCTAAGACCCATGTGCCCGTGCAGCCTCAAACAGCTGCCGTGCACACAGATAACAGATATAGCATTTACTGTCATCCTTGTTTTTGTATCCTTGCACTGTTGTATGTACTCTGCCAATATGCTTTTGAAAAGGTGGGGGGGAGTCGGGTTGTCTGCTGAATAATGAAACCAGTGTCAGTAACTAGATTCTCCTGCACACATTGTACTGTATATATTGTATGTCCCTATGCAAGACAGTTAAGGGGTAGGATTGGGTCAGTAATAAAGAACAGCTACTGTCTGAAAGAAAACAAGGGATAAACTTACATGGTAACCCCAATAGAAAGGAGTCTCAGGTATGATTGCCTGCGGTGCACAGGACACATAATTTTCCAGACACAAGGTGAACGAATTCCAAGAATAGCGGGGAGTTTACCAAGAACACAAGGAACAACAGGGGTGTTGGTACAAGCAGGAATCTTTATAGGCAGGGGGATAGACCCTTGGAGTAACGTAACAATAATATTTGGGACGCATCTCAGTGATCCAGAAGAAATAATCTATTATGCAGGTCTCACTTGGGGAGCAGTACTAACAGATTTTCCACCAATACAGGGAGGAAGGGGCAACACTACAACCCCAGTCATTTGTCCACAGACGGATTTAAGGAGCTCTTTAGGTACAAGGATAGAAGAGATTCTTCAGAGTCAGCGTCTCACAAGGAGATTTTAAGTCCCTCATAAGGAGTTACTAAAATACCACATCAGGAGGGGTCCCGCGCACGTTCACCCAGGCATGGGAGCGCGGTCTGTAAAGATGTCAGGGCCCGACAAACCCGTGGATATTGTTAGTAACAGGGAGGGGAGGAAAGCTTTGAAAGGAATAAGTAAAATTTTCAAAAGAGCAGGTTTTCCGTCAGAAGGGACACTAGACTTAGAGAAATGGAAAAAATGTGCCTCCTGTAACAAGAGTTGGATAATTAAGCATAATTGTAGAGATCAAGCATCCATCTGGATCACTGTAGCAAAAGAATTAGAAGCAGAGAATAGAATGATTTCCCCATTGTACCAGAGTACCCAATAGCACCACAACCAGCGTTAAACTCACTGCCTGTAATTTCAGCAACAGCACCTCCACACTATACCCCACCCCTATACCCAGACATGCATGCACACCCAGATACCCCTAGTATGAACAGAATTGAATCATCTGCAAGCTCACTAACAGTGAAATTGAAAAGAGATGAAACAGGAAAATAGAACAACGTTTGAAAGTGGAAAGATGTACATGACAAGACTTAAGAGATGGTGTCATGCACAGACACTCAGGGCACCAGCAGCCCCAGACTTGAAATAGGAGAAGATTGAGTCCATCAGAACTTACTATGATAAAGTCACTATACGACACACAAGATGATAGAATATGAGGGTGTGCAACTCCGGTGTCGGCAACAGTGTACTCAGTCACCACTGGCAGTTCGATAAAAGTGACTTTACCCACAGGAGACACAAGGGTTTCAAGAGCTGTTTTTATGCACAACCAGATTCCTCTACATTTACTTACAGATCAGGCCATTGCAACGACTGGATTGGGAGGTTAAGCCCTACCCCCGCAAGAAAGCAAAGATGTAACCTGAAATACAAGCTGCTATACAAGACTATCTCTCACAGTAAAAGTAAGACAAAGAGGAACAACAACTCCCAGCATGAACATCATTATGTTGAACATCAGCCTGGGTGGACTTGGACTAAGAAGATGACATGCCAGCAGCAGTGAGAAAGAATATGCAAGTGAAGAAAGGACAAAGTATGAAGAATAATGAATGAATCATAAAGAGAGGTGACTGGAAAAAGAAAAGTTGAGAAACAATATGAAGGTCGCATGAAAGTTTGGAGACTAAAGGAAGTCTGCTTTAAAAAGGACAAAGAAAGACATCTGACAAGTGGTCAGTACTACATTGCAAGATTACAGAGATAATGCCATGATTTAAATCAACAAAAGCTCCGGGGTTTAAAGCAAATAATAAGGAACAAGACAGAAAAAGTTCCAAAAGACAAATAAATGATGCTTCTTCTGCCAATATGAAGTACAAGCTTCTTCAGGTACTCCCCAGTGAACATAATGTCTCCAGAGGAAACAGCAGAAGGTATAATTACAGTCCCCTTGCCCACTGGAGAAATACGTTTGTGCCTAATGAATACTGGAGCCAGCACACGCAGAAGACAGCGGAGGGAGATACCACAAGAACTGATGATATCAGAAATTCTTAAAAGGACAGGAGATGCAAGAACTACAGTCACCAATACCAGCCCAGTTCTTAACCTCGGAGTACATGTCCAGTGACTTTGCTGAAGCACAATGTACTAAAGCTTATCCAAGGAGAATACAGTACACACCAGCAGAAGTTTAACTTTCTAGCAACTTATCAAAGGAAAGAACAAAAAAGCAATTTAGAAGCAAGTTAGAACAGAAGTTCAGTATTGACTCATTCCCGCAGTACCAGTTGTAGAAGAAAGTAAGCAATACTACTGGACCAGGATAGCCCTGTGGAGGGGCTATATCATCAAGTGATATATCCACAAAACACACAGCTAAATACAGGATGTGAATGAACTGTTGATTGCCACCACTACTAAAAGAAGCACCAAGAAGGGGCAGTGTCCTTAGTGAAGTTTCTGGAAGAACAAAACTGCAGAGCCTCAGAAGGAGAAATTGCAGCTAGTCAAGCAAGAGTTAATCTTCCTAGGACACTCAAGGTACCAAACATCTAACAAAAGTGAGAAGGAAAAGATTTATACTGCAAGCTAAGATGCCAACTAGTGTCAAGCAAGTCAGATGATCATTCCTGGGCCTAGTAGGACACTACAGAACATGGATACCTCTAGCACCAGTCTACATGCAAGCATTGTATGACAACACTGAAAGGGAGGAGGGTCCGCATCCTACATACAGCAACAGATGAATTAGCTATTGAACACTTGGAAACAGCAGTTGCCTCATCTCAAGCCCTAGAACTACCTGACTATTAAAGAAAGAGGCCATACATAGAAGTCCTTACGCAAAATCATGGACTGAGGTGAAGACCAGTGGCCTACAACTCAAGCAAGCTTGACAGCAGTAATCAAAGAGCACCTACCAGCATCAGAGCAGTGATAGCAGCAACAGTCCTAGCAGAGTACAAGAGCACAAACACAGTGCTGAATCAGTAGTCCTAGAAGAGGACAAAAGCACAGGCATAGTGCTGAATCATGAACTAATCATCCAGGGTCCACATGCAGGTACAGAGAAGCTTCAACAAGCAAGAACCAGACACCTGTCAGTGGCAAGGTTGACCATGTATGAAGTAGCACTGCCAGAGTGCGACAAGTAACCATCAGAAGATGTATTACCCTCAACTCAGCAACCCTTTTCCAACATTAATCAATAAAGGTGTTGAATCTCAAGATTCAAAAGGAGGGAAAAACAGATTATCTACTGATGAATGGGAAAGCCAGAAGTTTCTAACATTCACTCATGAAGGTAAACAATATTGTTGGACACGATTACCCCAAGGGGGAGCAACCAGTCCATCAGATTTCTCAGAGGCAAAGGCAATGGCATTAATCCTGCAGAAATAGAGACCGCACTTTACAGACTCCCAGTTAGTTCAACATGTCGATGATCTGCTTATTGCTGCACAGACAGAAGAGAAGTGCAAAAAAGGAAACAGCATTACTACTCATCTTTTTGGCAGAAGAAGATTGCAGAGTGTCAAAAGCCAAACTACAGCTAGTACAGAAAAGAGTTATCTTTTTAGGACACTGCATATCCCAAGGAACAAGGCATCTTACTGATGAAAGAACAAAAGCAAGAACTCAAGCAAAAACCCCAAGAACATTAAAAGAAATCAGAGCTTTCCTGGGCCTTATTGGTTATTGCAGAGAATGGATACCCTCAGCCTCATTACTAATGCATCCCCTATATGAATTAACAAAAAAGGAGGCGTCAGCAGAAAGCAGGGACACCATTGAAGAAGCAGTAAGAAAACTAAAGCAAGTCATAATAACAGCCCCAGCATTAGGATTGCCTGATTACAACGAGCCTTTTAACCTATTCTGCCATGAAAACAGAGGGCATTCTTTAGGGGTGCTCACCCAGAAATACGGACCAAAACAAAGACCAGTGGCATATTGTTCAGCCCAGCTAGATCCGATTATCAGAGGAGCACCATCCTGTGTCCGAGCAGTGGCAGCAGCAGCAATACTGAGGGAAAAGGTGACAGACCTTGTGCTTGAGCATCCACTGTGTATACAAAGTACCGCACGCTGTAACAGAAATACTAAGTCAAGAAAAAAGCAAGCATCTTTCTGCAGCCAGACTTACCAAATATGAAGTAGCGCTATTAAGCGCCTCCCATGTCACCATCACAAGATGAACTGTACTAAACCCAGCTACACTCCTTCCCATCAATGATTCAAAAGAGGGGAGGAGAGGGGGAAATGGTAATGATGGTGAATCGTCAGAGGAGGAGGAAAATGCTGCTACAAACGCAGAAAATACAACACAAACATTTCCACATGATTGCCTAGCCCTCATGGCATTAGAGACTTTACCTCTTCCTAATGTCCAAGATACACCACTGGACAATCTAGACATGAACCTGTTCGTCGATGGATCAAGATATTATGATAATGGATCCCCAAGGACAGGATATGCAGTAACAACTGAAACTGAAGTCATAGATTCTGGACCAAGAATGTCAGCACAAGAAGCAGAACTCATAGCAATGACCAAAGCCTGCATACATGCTGAAAACATGACAGCTAACATCTACACGGATTCACGCTATGCTTGGGGGGGTGTCCCAGGATTACGCTGTTATTTGGAAAAGTAGGGACTTCAAAGGTGCAAATGGAAAACCCATCAAACATACCAGTTTGATTATGGAACTACCTAAAAGGATTGGGATAATCAAGGTACAAGCACATACTAAGAGCCAAACCATGGAAGCTAAAGGAAATGCATTTGCAGATGCAGAAGCCAAGAGAATTGCCTTACAATCAAAAGAACCTGAGCAAGTCTTAGTAGCTCAAGATGTGAAGCAAATGCCTAATGAAGAGGAGCTGATCAAAATTCAACAACAAGCATCACAAGGAGAAAAGGAGAAATGGAGATGATTGGGGGCAGAAGAAGATGAACATGGACTTTGGAAGTCAAGAGAATTAAAGTACTGTCTACCAGCAGCTCTATTTCCACCTATGTTACAAGTAGCTCATGGACAAGTACATCATTGAAAGGAAGCCATGGTAAATAGAGTACAAGAGCATTGGATAGCTGCAGGCTTCAATAAAGCTGCAACAAACTTTGTAGCAGGATGCTGGATCTGTGGAATCAGCAATCCAGGACAAAGAACCAAGACACCTCTAGGAACTATACCCAAAGCCTCTTACCCATTTCAAAAGACTACAAATCAACTATATACAGTTGCCATGAAGCGGTCCATATGAATATGTACTAGTAACAACGGACATGTTTAGTCACTGGGCCGAAGCCTGGCCAGTAAGCAAAGCCACAGCAAAAACCACTGCAAAGAAACTGATAGCAGAAGTAGTATGTAGATTTGGGATACCTGAGGTTATAGAATCAGATAGAGGTACACATTTCACAGGAGAAGTCATGCAGCATATAATGAAAGATTTGGGGGTACAGCAGGCCTTCCACGTGCCTTACCGTCCCCAGGCGAGTGGGGAGGGGGAACATCTGAACTTTGACCTTAAGCTAAAACTACAGAAAATGATGACAGAAACCAAAAGAACTTGGCCAGAATGCCTACCTATAGTCTTGTTCAATATTAGGACCACACCTATGAGACCTAGTAAACTGACTCCATATGAAATATTGTTTGGGTCAGCTCCAAGAACAGGTTGTTATTATCCACAACAATTACAACATAATCATGGTGATTTAACAGGTTATGAACAGGAGGTCTGTAAAACATTGACTAACCTCCATTGCTGAGTGTTTTCTTCCATTCCAGACCCAGAAGGATCAGCTACGCATAAACTAAATCCAGGAGATTGGGTCTATTTAAAGAGACATGTGAGAAAGACCTTTGAACCAAGATATGATGGTCCATATCAAGTGCTGCTAACCATGCCTACCTCAAATTAAGGTGAAAGGTTGTGATACCTGCAGGCAACTGGTTTACTAAAAGGGAATAGTTCAGGCCTAGTGTAGGTAGAATAGGGAGAAAAAGTGGAATCAAAAAGAGGGGAAATGATAGTGTAGGAGCTTCCGCAGTATAGCAAATATATATTGATTCACGCTTTTTTGCATTTATTAAAATATTTACTGTTAATCACAATATGGGTTCATGTGTCCTTAAGAAAAATGTGCAGACCTGGTCAGAATACTATATTTGCTGAATAATCTTGTTTTAAGGCATGACTTGTACAAGACAAATGTAACATTAAATGTATCATACAGGGTTTTTGTGCCGGGGAAAGAGGCCGCGGCAACAAAGAAGAAAACCTCTTTTTTGGGGGCACTCGTTTGATAATACAAAAAATATAATTTTTTTATATTGTTTAAAATATATTATTTTAATTTAATCAGTTTAAAAATATATGTATGTGGGATATTAACCCAATCTGCTACACCCCTTAATAGAGTTTGCAGAGACAGAGACAAAGTGGTGCAAATTACTAAAAAATTTTTTAAACAAAGTTAATTGACCACTGGTTACTTGGTAAGTATCTAATAATTCACAAGGTACAAGTATTATTTTTTGAAATGTTTCTTTTACCTTTAAATCCAGGACAGCAGTAGATATCTTGTGTCCATGGCTCAATAATTTGTAGCAAAGAAGATAATTGGTGAAAATATTTGCTCTGTACCTAACAGGTGAATGTGCCTAGTAGGTGAATATGAACATCTGTAGCATGATGGGATTCCAAGTGGAAATAGTTTCTCCCACCCTGTCGGGCATAATAATTTACCCAGGGAAACAGATATATATATAGGGCATTTAGTCCGTTTGAAAAAACACACTTATTTCTAAGAGAAGTAGAATCAGTGTCGGTTTTTCCACTGACTTCTGCTGCCTTCCCATGTGCGGATGATTCCACAGTGGATGGGAGGTGAGAGAGTCGAGCGGCCGGCGCTGATGTGAAGAAAGAAGGCGGCGTTTACTACTGTTGTGGGCTGCGGGTCGGGTAATCCCTGGTAACCTTACGTCATTGCAGGGGAACGAGACCCGCTGCTCCTCAATGAGAGCACACCAGAATACCTGTTCGTAGAAAGTGTGTTGGCTTGTGGAGCGTGCAGCAGCGCTGCGGCTGGTCAGCGTGTGTTTCTCCTGGTGCCCGGGAACGGAGCCGTGTTCTCTTGCAAGAGGACCAGGAGCACCAGGAGAAACACACGCTGACCAGCCGCAGCGCTGCTGCACGCTCCACAAGCCAACACACTTTCTACGAACAGGTATTCTGGTGTGCTCTCATTGAGGAGCAGCGGGTCTCGTTCCCCTGCAATGACGTAAGGTTACCAGGGATTACCCGACCCGCAGCCCACAACAGTAGTAAACGCCGCCTTCTTTCTTCACATCAGCGCCGGCCGCTCGACTCTCTCACCTCCCATCCACTGTGGAATCATCCGCACATGGGAAGGCAGCAGAAGTCAGTGGAAAAACCGACACTGATTCTACTTCTCTTAGAAATAAGTGTGTTTTTTCAAACGGACTAAATGCCCTATATATATATCTGTTTCCCTGGGTAAATTATTATGCCCGACAGGGTGGGAGAAACTATTTCCACTTGGAATCCCATCATGCTACAGATGTTCATATTCACCTACTAGGCACATTCACCTGTTAGGTACAGAGCAAATATTTTCACCAATTATCTTCTTTGCTACAAATTATTGAGCCATGGACACAAGATATCTACTGCTGTCCTGGATTTAAAGGTAAAAGAAACATTTCAAAAAATAATACTTGTACCTTGTGAATTATTAGATACTTACCAAGTAACCAGTGGTCAATTAACTTTGTTTAAAAAATTTTTTAGTAATTTGCACCACTTTGTCTCTGTCTCTGCAAACTCTATTAAGGGGTGTAGCAGATTGGGTTAATATCCCACATACATATATTTTTAAACTGATTAAATTAAAATAATATATTTTAAACAATATAAAAAAATTATATTTTTTGTATTATCAAACGAGTGCCCCCAAAAAAGAGGTTTTCTTCTTTGTTGCCGCGGCCTCTTTCCCCGGCACAAAAACCCTGTATGATATTTATCATTTCCTCTGGGGAGCACCGCCAACACCATTTAATTATTGATGAATTATTCAACCTAATTGTTTATATGTTGGTCACTTACAATTAATCAATACTCAAATACTACAGCAGTGCAGGTACACCAGATCTTTTGAACATTAAATGTATCCAAGGCGAACAAAGCAACACCAGATATATCCAAGGCTAATTGAGAAGAATAAAGAAAGAAATCTTTTGAGTTTATGTCCGAAAGACTGATAAACGAAACAATAACCATTTTCAAGGCTGTTCTAGTTGCCACTTGGAACATTGTATGACAATCGATGTATTTCAAGACACACATGGTGTATTCTGATTGGCTAAATGTATTGGCAACCATGAACCCTTTTGTCTTCAAGCTATAAATAATAAAGCTATGATGGCCCCTAGCAGGTCATTTATGATTTGATTAAGGTTACACATGAACTTGTGTCCTTTTTTCATTCACTGATCTCCAACCGGTTGTAAAAGGAAGAGAATTCTGACTGATGACTGCAGAGAGTTTATAGATCAGACCTGAATAGGTTAACATACCCTATCACATGTCAATGGCCCTATTCCTCCCACGGACAACAGGTGTCTCCCCGGGTGCCTGACTTAAACAAACCACCTCACCATCAGAATCCTCCTGGTCAATTTCCTCCCCAGCGCCAGCAACACCCATATCCTCCTCATCCTGGTGTACTTCAACACTGACATCTTCAATCTGACTATCAGGAACTGGACTGCGGGTGCTCCTTCCAGCACTTGCAGGGGGCGTGCAAATGGTGGAAGGCGCATGCTCTTCACGTCCAGTGTTGGGAAGGTCAGGCATCGCAAACGACACAATTGGACTCTCCTTGTGGATTTGTGATTTCGAAGAACGCACAGTTCTTTGCTGTGCTTTTGCCAGCTTGAGTCTTTTCATTTTTCTAGCGAGAGGCTGAGTGCTTCCATCCTCATGTGAAGCTGAACCACTAGCCATGAACATAGGCCAGGGCCTCAGCCGTTCCTTGCCACTCCGTGTGGTAAATGGCATATTGGCAAGTTTACGCTTCTCCTCTGACAATTTTATTTTAGATTTTTGAGTCCTTTTTTTACTGATATTTGGTGTTTTGGATTTTACATGCTCTGTACTATGACATTGGGCATCGGCCTTGGCAGACGACGTTGCTGGCATTTCATCGTCTCGGCCATGACTAGTGGCAGCAGCTTCAGCACGAGGTGGAAGTCGATCTTGATCTTTCCCTATTTTTGGAACCTCAACATTTTTGTTCTCCATATTTTAATAGGCACAACTAAAAGGCACCTCAGGTAAACAATGGAGATGGATGGATACTAGTATACTTATGGATGGACGAGCGACTGCCGACACAGAGGTAGCTACAGCCGTGGACTACCGTACTGCGTCTGCTGCTAATATAGACTGGATGATAATGATATAAAAAATATATATATATCACTACTGCAGCCGGACAGGTATATATTATATAATGACGGACCTGCTGGACACTGTCAGCTCAGCACTGCAGACTCCTAAAGTAAGCTACTAGTATCAAGAAGATAGAAAAAAAAAAAAACACCACGGGTAGGTGGTATACAATTATGGATGGACGAGCGACTGCCGACACAGAGGTAGCTACTGCCGTGGACTACCGTACTGCGTCTGCTGCTAATATAGACTGGATGATAATGAGATATAAAATATATATATATCACTACTGCAGCCGGACAGGTATATATTATATAATGACGGACCTGCTGGACACTGTTTTAACAAGCCCGTCCATCCCAGCAGGTTTAAATTTTTCACTACAATGGGAAGGCTCTGTGATGTCATCGTGATGCATTCACTGTGATGTCATCGTGATGCATTCACTGTGATGTCATTGTGATGCGTCCACTCTGATGTCATCATTATGTGACACATGTGATGTCATCATTATGCGACACACGTGATGTCACAATCTGCTTGGCTGTATGGACTGCTTTTGCTTGGCTTGCTTGCTGACATCCACTTGAGGGATACACACACCAGGAGATTGATGCAGCATAAGCATACTGCAGAGGTTGTTCCTTTACTGCCTCTACAGCAAACATCCACACCTCCTGCAGCCAGCGTAAACACCGTCACAAAAAAAATAATAATTTCCAAACAAGAAAGGGTCGAAAAGCCAAACTGCAGGATGATGATAATAATAGTAAGTTATGAATTCAGTAATTGATTTCAAAGTGGGAATGCTTGTTCGTTCGCACTCAATTAACATTCAGGAATTAGGCCTAAGTAGGCCTCACATGTACCTGGGCCCCCAGAGTTTAAATTTGCCTTGGATAGAAGGAGGGATTTCAATGTAGACAATAAGTAGACACAAAACAAACCTCCACACAGTAGTTTTCAGGTGCTTTTATTCATTTTATTCATCCATTGTAGCATTTTGCAAGGAACAGCAACGCTTGAATACAATTTTGCAACAGTGTAAGCCTGCTTGCAAAATCCCCCCAAATCCAGGAGTTTAGCAATGCTATACTGCAAGACCTTTGCAAATGCAAACCCTGGGAAAAAGCAATGGCTCCGTGGTTATCACACTTACATAATGCTATGCACTTCCTCAATAAAGCAGTGGGCCATTCATTTTTCAACGGAATGTTCACATGTTGCTTTGAAGCATTTCTAATATTCGAATTGTTTTATCAATCCCGTCCATCTTAGCAGGTTTCAATTTTTCACTACAGTGGGAAGGCTCTGTGCTGCCATAGTAATGTGTCCACTGTGATGTCATTGTGATGCGTTCACTGTGATGTCATCATTATGCGACACATGTGATGGAATCATTATGCGACCCACGTGATGTCACAATCTGCTTGGCTTTATGGACTGCTTTTGCTTGGCTTGCTTGCTGACATCCACTTGAGGGATACACACACCAGGAGATTGATGCAGCATATGCATACTGCAGAGGTTGTTCCTTTACTGCCTCTACAGCAAACGTCCACACCTCCTGCAGCCAGCGTAAACACCGTCACAAAAAACAAAAAAAATGAATTTCCAAACAAGAAATGGTCGAAAAGCCAAACTGCAGGATGATAATAATAGTAAGTTATAAATTTAGTAATTGATTTCAAAGTGGGAATGCTTGTTCGTTCGAACTCAATTAACATTCAGGAATTAGGCCTAAGTAGGCCTCACATGTACCTGTGCCCCCAGAGTTTACATTTGGCTTGAATAGAAGGAGGGAATTCAATGGAGACAATAAGTAGACACAAAACAAGACTCCACACAGTAGTTTTCAGGTGCTTTTATTCATTTTGTTCATCCATTGTAGCATTTTGCAAGGAACAGCAATGCTTGAATACATTTTTGCAACAGTGTAAGCCTGCTTGCAAAATCCCCCCAAATCCAGGAGTTTAGCAATGTATACTGCAAGACCTTTGCAAATGCAAACCCTGGGAAAAAGCAATAACTCCATGCTTATCACACTTACACAATGCTATGCACTTCCTCAATAAAGCAGTGGGACATTCATTCTTCAATGGAAGGTTCACTTGTTGCTTTGAAGCTTTTTCTAAAATTCGGATTGTTTTAACAAACCCGTCCATCCTGGCAGGTTTTAATTTTTCTCTACAGTGGGAAGGCTCTGTGATGTCATCGTCATGCATCCACTGTGATGTCATCATTATGCGACACATGTGATGTCATCATTATGCGACACATGTGATGTCACAATGTGCTTGGCTGTATGGACTGCATTTGCTTAGCTTGCTTGTTGACATCCACTTGAGGGAGACACACACCAAGAGATTGATGCAGCATATGCATACTGCAGAGGTTGTTCCTTTACTGCCTCTACAGCAAACATCCACACCCCCTGCAGCCAGCGCAGAAACCGCCAAAAAAAAACAAAAAATGAATTTCCCAACAAGAAAGGGTCGAAAAGCCAAACTGCAGTATGATAATAATAGTAAGTTATGAATTTAGTAATTGATTTCAAAGTGGGATTGCTTGTTCGTTCGCACTAAATTAACATACAGGAATTAGGACTAAGTAGGCCTCACATGTACCTGGGCCCAAAGAGTTTACATTTGCCTTGGATAGAAGGAGGGAATTCAATGGAGACAATAAGTAGACACAAAACAAAACTCCACAGAGTAGTTTTCAGGTGCTTTTATTCATTTTATTCATTCATTGTAGCATTTTGAAAGGAACAGCAACGCTTGAATACAATTTTGCAACAGTGTAAGCCTGCTTGCAAAATCCCCCCAAATCTAGGAGTTTAGCAATGCTATACTGCAAGACCTTTGCAATTGCAAACCCTGGGAAAAAGCAATGGCTCCGTGCTTATCACACTTACACAATGCTATGCACTTCCTCAATAAAGCAGGGGGACATTCATTCTTCAATGGAAGGTTCACTTGTTGCTTTGAAGCTTTTTCTAAAATTCAGATTGTTTTTACAAGCCCATCCATACTAGCAGGTTTCAATTTTTCACTACAGTGGGAAGGCTCTGTGATGTCATCGTGATGCGTCCACTGTGATGTCATTGTGATGCGTCTACTGTGATTTCATCATTATGCGACACATGTGATGTCATCATCATGCGACACACGTGATGTCACAATCTGCTTGGCTGTATGGACTGCTTTTGTTTGGCTTGCTTGCTGACATCCAGTTGAGGGAGACACACACCAGGATATTGATGCAGCATAAGCATACTGCAGAAGTTGTTCCTTTGCTGCCTCTACAGCAAACATCCACACCTCCTGCAGCCAGCGTAGACACCGCCACAAAAAACAAAAAAACAAATTTCCAAACAAGAAAGGGTCGAAAAGCCAAGCTGCAGGATGATGATAATATTAGTAAGTTAAGAATTTAGGAATTGATTTCATAGTGGGAATGCTTGTTCGTTCGCACTCAATTAACATTCAGGAATTAGGCCTAAATAGGCCTCACATGTACCTGGGCCCCCAGAGTTTAAATTTTCCTTGGATAGAAGGAGGGATTTCAATGTAGACAAAAAGTTAAAAGTAGACACAAAACAAAACTCCACACAGGAGTTTTCAGGTGCTTTTATTCATTTTATTCATCCATTGTAGCATTTTGAAAGGAACAGCAACGCTTGAATACAATTTTGCAACAGTGTAAGCCTGCTTGCAAAATCCCCCCAAATCTAGGAGTTTAGCAATGCTATACTGCAAGACCTTTGCAATTGCAAACCCTGGGAAAAAGCAATGGCTCCGTGCTTATCACACTTACACAATGCTATGCACTTCCTCAATAAAGCAGGGGGACATTCATTCTTCAATGGAAGGTTCACTTGTTGCTTTGAAGCTTTTTATAAAATTCAGATTGTTTTTACAAGCCCATCCATACTAGCAGGTTTCAATTTTTCACTACAGTGGGAAGGCTCTGTGATGTCATCGTGAAGCGTCCACTGTGATGTCATCGTGATGCGTCCACTGTGATGTCATCATTATGCGACACACGTGATGTCACAATCTGCTTGGCTGTATGGACTGCATTTGCTTCGCTTGCTTGCTGACATCCACTTGAGGGATACACACACCAGGAGATTGATGCAGCATATGCATACTGCAGAGGTTGTTCCTTTACTGCCTCTACAGCAAACATCCACACCTCCTGCAGCCAGCGTAAACACCGTCACAAAAAACAAAAAAATGAATTTCCAAACAAAAAAGGGTCGAAAAGCCAAATTGCAGGATGATAATAATAGTAAGTTATGAATTTAGTAATTGATTTCAAAGTGGGAATGCTTCTTCGTTCGCACTCAATTAACATTCAGGAATTAGGCCTAAGTAGGCCTCACATGTACCTGGGCCCCCAGAGTTTAAATTTGCCTTGGATAGAAGGAGGGAATTCAATGTAGACAATAAGTAGACACAAAACAAAACTCCACACAGTAGTTTCCAGGTGCTTTTATTCATTTTATTCATCCATTGTAGCATTTTGCAAGGAACAGCAACGCTTGAATACAATTTTGCAACAGTGTAAGCCTGCTTGCAAAATCCCCCCAAATCCAGGAGTTTAGCAATGCTATACTGCAAGACCTTTGCAAATGCAAACCCTGGGGAAAAGCAATGGCTCCGTGCTTATCACACTTACACAATGCTATGCACTTCCTCAATAAAGCAGTGGGACATTCATTCTTCAACGGAAAGTTCACATGTTGCTTTGAAGCTTTTTCTTAAATTCAGATTGTTTTAACAAGCCCGTCCATCCTAGCAGGTATCAATTTTTCACTACAGTGGGAAGGCTCTGTGATGTCACCGTGATGCGTCCACTGTGATGTCATCGTGATGCGTCCACTGTGATGTCATTATTATGCGACACATGTGTTGTCATTAATATGCGACACACGTGATGTCACAATGTGCTTGGCTGTATGGACTGCTTTTGCTTGGCTTGCTTGCTGAAATCCACTTGAGGGATACACACACCAGGAGATTGATGCAGCATATGCATACTGCAGAGGTTGTTCCTTTACTGCCTCTACAGCAAACATCCACACCTCCTGCAGCCAGCGTAGAAACCGCCACAAAAAACAAAAAAATTAATTGCTAAACAAGTAAGGGTCGAAAAGCCAAACTGCAGGATGATAATAATAGTAAGTTATGAATTTAGGAATTGATTTCAAAGATGGAATGCTTGTTCGTTCTAACTCGGTTACCATTCAGGATTAGGCCTAAGAAGGCCTCACATGTACCTGGGCCCCCAGAGTTTACATTTGCCTTGGATAGAAGGAGGGAATACAATGGAGACAATAAGTAAACACAAAACAAAAATCCATACAGTAGTTTTCAGGTGCTTTTATTCATTTTATTCATCCATTGTAGCATTTTGCAAGGAACAGCAACACTTGAATACAATTTTGCAACAGTATAAGCCTGCTTGCAAAATCCCCGCAAATCCAGGAGTTTAGCAATGCTATGCTGCAAGACCTTTGCAAATGCAAACCCGGGGAAAAAGCAATGGCTCCGTGCTTATCATACCTACACAATGCTATGCACTTCATCAATTAAGCAGTGGAACATTCATTCTTCAAAGGAAGGTTCACTTGTTGCTTTGAAGCTTTTTCTAAAATTTGGATTGTTTTTACAAACTCGTCTATCCTAGCAGATCGTGATGTGTACACAGTGATGTCATCATTATGCGACACATGTGATGTCATCATTATGTGACACATGTGATGTCACAATGTGCTTGGCTGTATGGACTGCATTTGCTTGACTTGCTTGTTGACATCCACTTGAGGGAGACACACACCAGGAGATAGATGCAGCATATGCATACTGCAGAGGTTGTTCCTTTACTGCCTCTACAGCAAAAATCCACACCTCCTGCAGCCAGCGTAGAAACTGCCACAAAAAAAACAAAAAATGAATTTCCAAACAAGAAAGGGTTGAAAAGCCAAACTACAGGTTGATAATAATAGTAAGTTAAGAATTTAGGAATTGATTTCATAGTGGGAATGTTTGTTCGTTCGCACTCAATTAACATTCAGGAATTAGGCCTAAGTAGGCCTCACATGTACCTGGGCCCACAGAGTTTAAATTTGCCTTGGATAGAAGGAGGGATTTCAATGTAGACAATAAATAGACACAAAACAAAACTCCACACAGTAGTTTTCAGGTGCTTTTATTCATTTTATTCATCCATTGTAGCATTTTGCAAGGAACAGCAACGCTTGAATACAATTTTGCAACAGTGTAAGCCTGCTTGCAAAATCCCCCCAAATCCAGGAGTTTAGCAATGCTATACTGCAAGACCTTTACAAATGAAAACCCTGGGAAAAAGCAATGGCTCAGTGCTTATCACACTTACACAATGCTATGCACTTCCTCAATAAAGCAGTAGGACATTCATTCTTCAACGGAAGGTTCACATGTTGCTTTGAAGCTTTTTCTAAAATTCAGATTGTTTTAACAAGCCCGTTATTCCTAGCAGGTTTCAATTTTTCACTACAGTGGGAAGGCTCTGTGATGTCATCGTGAAGCGTCCACTGTGATGTCATTGTGATGCGTCCACTGTGATGTCATTATTATGCGACACATGTGATGTCATCATTATGCGACACACGTGATGTCACAATCTGCTTGGCTGTATGGGCTGCTTTTGCTTGGCTTGCTTGCTGACATCCACTTGAGGGATACACACACCAGGAGATTGATGCAGCATAAGCATACTGCAGAGGTTGTTCCTTTACTGCCTCTACAGCAAACATCCACACCTCCTGCAGCCAGCGTAAACACCGTCACACAAAAAAAAAAAGAATTTCCAAACAAGAAAGGGTCGAAAAGCCAAACTGCAGGATGATAATAATAGTAAGTTATGAATTTAGTAATTGATTTCAAAGTGGGAATGTTTGTTCGTTCGAACTCAAATAACATTCAGGAATTAGGCCTAAGTAGGCCTCACATGTACCTGGGCCCCCAGAGTTTAAATTTGCCTTGGATAGAAGGAGGGATTTCAATGTAGACAATAAGTAGACACAAAACAAAACTTCACAAAGTAGTTTTCAGGTGCTTTTATTCATTTTATTCATCCATTGTAGCATTTTGCAAGGAACAGCAACGCTTGAATACAATTTTGCAACAGTGTAAGCCTGCTTGCAAAATCCCCCCAAATCCACGAGTTTAGCAATGCTATACTGCAAGACCTTTGCAAATGCAAACCCTGGGAAAAAGCAATGGCTCAGTGCTTATCACACTTACACAATGCTATGCACTTCCTCAATAAAGCAGTGGGACATTCATTCTTCAACGGAAGGTTCACATGTTGCTTTGAAGCTTTTTTTAAAAAATTCAGATTGTTTTAACAAGCCCGTCCATCCTAGCAGGTTTCAATTTTTCACTACACTGGGAAGGCTCTGTGATGTCATCGTGAAGCGTCCACTGTGATGTCATCGTGATGCGTCCACTGTGATGTCATTATTATGCGACACATGTGATGTCATCATTATGCGACACACGTGATGTCACAATCTGCTTGGCTGTATGGACTGCTTTTGCTTGGCTTGCTTGCTGACATCCACTTGAGGGATACACACACCAGGAGATTGATGCAGCATAAGCATACTGCAGAGGTTGTTCCTTTACTGCCTCTACAGCAAACATCCACACCTCCTGCAGCCAGCGTAAACACCGTCACAAAAAAAAAAAAAGAATTTCCAAACAAGAAAGGGTCGAAAAGCCAAACTGCAGGATGATGATAATAATAGTAAGTTATGAATTCAGTAATTGATTTCAAAGTGGGAATGCTTGTTCGTTCGCACTCAATTAACATTTAGGAATTAGGCCTAAGTAGGCCTCACATGTACCTGGGCCCCCAGAGTTTAAATTTGCCTTGGATAGAAGGAGGGATTTCAATGTAGACAATAAGTAGACACAAAACAAACCTCCACACAGTAGTTTTCAGGTGCTTTTATTCATTTTATTCATCCATTGTAGCATTTTGCAAGGAACAGCAACGCTTGAATACAATTTTGCAACAGTGTAAGCCTGCTTGCAAAATCCCCCCAAATCCAGGAGTTTAGCAATGCTATACTGCAAGACCTTTGCAAATGCAAACCCTGGGAAAAAGCAATGGCTCCGTGGTTATCACACTTACATAATGCTATGCACTTCCTCAATAAAGCAGTGGGCCATTCATTTTTCAACGGAAGGTTCACATGTTGCTTTGAAGCATTTCTAAAATTCGAATTGTTTTATCAATCCCGTCCATCTTAGCAAGTTTCAATTTTTCACTACAGTGGGAAGGCTCTGTGCTGCCATAGTAATGTGTCCACTGTGATGTCATTGTGATGCGTTCACTGTGATGTCATCATTATGCGACACATGTGATGGAATCATTATGCGACCCACGTGATGTCACAATCTGCTTGGCTTTATGGACTGCTTTTGCTTGGCTTGCTTGCTGACATCCACTTGAGGGATACACACACCAGGAGATTGATGCAGCATATGCATACTGCAGAGGTTGTTCCTTTACTGCCTCTACAGCAAACGTCCACACCTCCTGCAGCCAGCGTAAACACCGTCACAAAAAACAAAAAAAATGAATTTCCAAACAAGAAAGGGTCGAAAAGCCAAACTGCAGGATGATAATAATAGTAAGTAATAAATTTAGTAATTGATTTCAAAGTGGGAATGCTTGTTCGTTCGAACTCAATTAACATTCAGGAATTAGGCCTAAGTAGGCCTCACATGTACCTGTGCCCCCAGAGTTTACATTTGGCTTGAATAGAAGGAGGGAATTCAATGGAGACAATAAGTAGACACAAAACAAGACTCCACACAGTAGTTTTCAGGTGCTTTTATTCATTTTGTTCATCCATTGTAGCATTTTGCAAGGAACAGCAATGCTTGAATACATTTTTGCAACAGTGTAGGCCTGCTTGCAAAATCCCCCCAAATCCAGGAGTTTAGCAATGTATACTGCAAGACCTTTGCAAATGCAAACCCTGGGAAAAAGCAATGGCTCCATGCTTATCACACTTACACAATGCTATGCACTTCCTCAATAAAGCAGTGGGACATTCATTCTTCAATGGAAGGTTCACTTGTTGCTTTGAAGCTTTTTCTAAAATTCGGATTGTTTTAACAAACCCGTCCATCCTGGCAGGTTTTAATTTTTCTCTACAGTGGGAAGGCTCTGTGATGTCATCGTCATGCATCCACTGTGATGTCATCATTATGCGACACATGTGATGTCATCATTATGCGACACATGTGATGTCACAATGTGCTTGGCTGTATGGACTGCATTTGCTTAGCTTGCTTGTTGACATCCACTTGAGGGAGACACACACCAAGAGATTGATGCAGCATATGCATACTGCAGAGGTTGTTCCTTTACTGCCTCTACAGCAAACATCCACACCCCCTGCAGCCAGCGCAGACACCGCCACAAAAAACAAAAAAACAAATTTCCAAACAAGAAAGGGTCGAAAAGCCAAGCTGCAGGATGATGATAATAATAGTAAGTTAAGAATTTAGGAATTGATTTCATAGTGGGAATGCTTGTTCGTTCGCACTCAATTAACATTCAGGAATTAGGCCTAAATAGGCCTCACATGTACCTGGGCCCCCAGAGTTTAAATTTTCCTTGGATAGAAGGAGGGATTTCAATGTAGACAAAAAGTAGATACAAAACAAAACTCCACACAGGAGTTTTCAGGTGCTTTTATTCATTTTATTCATCCATTGTAGCATTTTGAAAGGAACAGCAACGCTTGAATACAATTTTGCAACAGTGTAAGCCTGCTTGCAAAATCCCCCCAAATCTAGGAGTTTAGCAATGCTATACTGCAAGACCTTTGCAATTGCAAACCCTGGGAAAAAGCAATGGCTCCGTGCTTATCACACTTACACAATGCTATGCACTTCCTCAATAAAGCAGGGGGACATTCATTCTTCAATGGAAGGTTCACTTGTTGCTTTGAAGCTTTTTCTAAAATTCAGATTGTTTTTACAAGCCCATCCATACTAGCAGGTTTCAATTTTTCACTACAGTGGGAAGGCTCTGTGATGTCATCGTGATGCGTCCACTGTGATGTCATTGTGATACATCCACTGTGATGTCACCATTATGCGACACATGTGATGTCATCATTATGCGACACACGTGATGTCACAATCTGCTTGGCTGTATGGACTGCTTTTGCTTGGCTTGCTTGTTGACATCCACTTGAGGGAGACACACACCAGGAGATAGATGCAGCATATGCATACTGCAGAGGTTGTTCCTTTACTGCCTCTACAGCAAACATCCATACCTCCTGCAGCCAGCGTAGAAACCGCCACAAAAAAACAAAAAATGAATTTCCAAACAAGAAAGGGTCGAAAAGCCAAAATGCAGGATGATAATAATAGTAAGTTATGAATTTAGGAATTGATTTCAAAGTGGGAATGCTTGTTCGTTCGCACTCAGTTAGCATTCAGGAATTAGGCCTAAGTAAGGCTCACATGTACCTGGGCCCCCAGAGTTTACATTTGCTTGGATAGAAGGAGGGAATTCAATGGAGACAATAAGTAGACACAAAACAAGACTCCACACAGTAGTTTTCAGGTGCTTTTATTCATTTTATTCATCCATTGTAGCATTTTGCAAGGAACAGCAATGCTTGAATACAATTTTGCAACAGTGTAAGCCTGCTTGCAAAATCCCCCCAAATCCAGGAGTTTAGCAATGCTATACTGCAAGACCTTTGCAAATGCAAACCCTGGGAAAAAGCAATGGCTCCGTGCTTATCACACTTACACAATGCTATGCACTTCCTCAATAAAGCAGGGGGACATTCATTCTTCAACGGAAGGTTCACTTGTTGCTTTGAAGCTTTTTCTAAAATTCGGATTGTTTTAACAAACCCGTCTATCCTAGCAGGTTTCAATTTTTAACTACAGTGGGAAGACTCTGTGATGTCATCGTGATGCGTCCACAGTGATGTCATCATTATGCGACACATGTGATGTCATCATTATGCGACACATGTGATGTCACAATGTGCTTGGCTGTATGGACTGCATTTGCTTGGCTTGCTTGTTGACATCCACTTGAGTGAGACACACACCAGGAGATAGATGCAGCATATGCATACTGCAGAGTTTGTTCCTTTACTGCCTCTACAGCAAACATCCACACCTCCTGCAGCCAGCGTAGAAACCGCCACAAAAAAAGAAAAAATGAATTTCCAAGCAAGAATGGGTCGAAAAGCCAAACTGCAGGATGATAATAATAGTAAGTTATGAATTTAGGAATTGATTTCAAAGTGGGAATGCTTGTTCGTTCGCACTCAGTTAGCATTCAGGAATTAGGCCTAAGTAGGCCTCACATGTACCTGGGCCCCCAGAGTTTACATTTGGCTTGGATAGAAGGAGGGAATTCAATGGAGACAATAAGTAGACACAAAACAAGACTCCACACAGTAGTTTTCAGGTGCTTTTATTCATTTTATTCATCCATTGTTGCATTTTGCAAGGAACAGCAATGCTTGAATACAATTTTGCAACAGTGTAAGCCTGCTTGCAAAATCCCCCCAAATCCAGGAGTTTAGCAATGCTACGCTGCAAGACCTTTTCAAATGCAAACCCAGGGAAAAAGCAATGGCTCCGTGCTTATCACACTTACACAATGCTATGCACTTCCTCAATAAAGCAGGGGGACATTCATTCTTCAACGGAAGGTTCACTTGTTGCTTTGAAGCTTTTTCTAAAATTCGGATTGTTTTAACAAACCCGTCTATCCTAGCAGGTTTAAATTTTTAACTACAGTGGGAAGGCTCTGTGATGTCATCGTGATGCATCCACTGTGATGTCATCGTTATGCGACACATGTGATGTCATCATTATGCGACACATGTGATGTCACAATGTGCTCGGCTGTATGGACTGCATTTGCTTGGCTTGCTTGTTGACATCCACTTGAGGGAGACACACACCAGGAGAAAGATGCAGCATATGCATTCTGCAGAGGTTGTTCCTTTACTGCCTCTACAGCAAACATCCACACCTCCTGCAGCCAGCGTAGAAACCGCCACAAAAAAAACAAAAAATGAATTTCCAAACAAGAAAGGGTTGAAAAGCCAAACTGCAGGATGATAATAATAGTAAGTTATGAATTTAGGAATTGATTTCAAAGTGTGAATGCTTGTTCGTTCGCACTCAGTTAGCATTCAGGAATTAGGCCTAAGTAAGCCTCACATGTACCTGTGCCCCCAGAGTTTACATTTGGCTTGGATAGAAGGAGGGAATTCAATGGAGACAATAAGTAGACACAAAACAAGACTCCACACAGTAGTTTTCAGGTGCTTTTATTCATTTTATTCATCCATTGTATCATTTTGCAAGGAACAGCAATGCTTGTAATAAACAATTTAGCAACTGTGTAAGCCTGCTTGCAAAACCCCCCCAAATCTAGGAGTTTAGCAATGCTACACTGCAAGACCTTTGGAAATGCAAGTCCTGGGAATAAATAATGGCTCCGTGCTTATCACACTTACACAATGCTATGCACTTCCTCAATAAAGCAGGGGGACATTCATTCTTCAACGGAAGGTTCACTTGTTGCTTTAAAGATTTTTCTAAAATTCGGATTGTTTTAACAAAACCGTCTATCCTAGCAGGTTTCAATTTTTCACTACAGTGGGAAGGCTCTGTGATGTCATCGTGATGCGTCCACTGTGATGTCATTGTGATGCGTCCACTGTGATGTCATCATTATGCGACACATGTGATGTCATCATTATGCTACACACGTGATGTCACAATCTGCTTGGCTGTATGGACTGCTTTTGCTTGGCTTGCTTGTTGACATCCACTTGAGGGAGACACACACCAGGAGATAGATGCAGCATATGCATACTGCAGAGGTTGTTCCTTTACTGCCTCTACAGCAAACATCCACACCTCCTGCAGCCAGCGTAGAAACCGCCACAAAAAAACAAAAAATGAATTTCCAAACAAGAAAGGGTCGAAAAGCCAAAATGCAGGATGATAATAATAGTAAGTTATGAATTTAGGAATTGATTTCAAAGTGGGAATGCTTGTTCGTTCGCACTCAGTTAGCATTCAGGAATTAGGCCTAAGTAAGCCTCACATGTACCTGGGCCCCCAGAGTTTACATTTGCTTGGATAGAAGGAGGGAATTCAATGGAGACAATAAGTAGACACAAAACAAGACTCCACACAGTAGTTTTCAGGTGCTTTTATTCATTTTATTCATCCATTGTAGCATTTTGCAAGGAACAGCAATGCTTGAATACAATTTTGCAACAGTGTAAGCCTGCTTGCAAAATCCCCCCAAATCCAGGAGTTTAGCAATGCTATACTGCAAGACCTTTGCAAATGCAAACCCTGGGAAAAAGCAATGGCTCCGTGCTTATCACACTTAAACAATGCTATGCACTTCCTCAATAAAGCAGGGGGACATTCATTCTTCAACGGAAGGTTCACTTGTTGCTTTGAAGCTTTTTCTAAAATTCGGATTGTTTTAACAAACCCGTCTATCCTAGCAGGTTTCAATTTTTAACTACAGTGGGAAGGCTCTGTGATGTCATCGTGATGCATCCACTGTGATGTCATCATTATGCGACACATGTGATGTCATCATTATGCGACACATGTGATGTCACAATGTGCTTGGCTGTATGGACTGCATTTGCTTGGCTTGCTTGTTGACATCCACTTGAGGGAGACACACACCAGGAGATAGATGCAGCATATGCATACTGCAGAGGTTGTTCCTTTACTGCCTCTACAGCAAACATCCACACCTCCTGCAGCCAGCGTAGAAACCGCCACAAAAAAACAAAAAATTAATTTCCAAACAAGAAAGGGTCGAAAAGCCAAAATGCAGGATGATAATAATAGTAAGTTATGAATTTAGGAATTGATTTCAAAGTGGGAATGCTTGTTCGTTCGCACTCAGTTAGCATTTAGGAATTAAGCCTAAGTAAGCCTCACATGTACCTGGGCCCCCAGAGTTTACATTTGCTTGGATAGAAGGAGGGAATTCAATGGAGACAATAAGTAGACACAAAACAAGACTCCACACAGTAGTTTTCAGGTGCTTTTATTAATTTTATTCATCCATTGTAGCATTTTGCAAGGAACAGCAATGCTTGAATACAATTTTGCAACAGTGTAAGCCTGCTTGCAAAATCCCCCCAATTCCAGGAGTTTAGAAATGCTATACTGCAAGACCTTTGCAAATGCAAACCCTGGGAAAAAGCAATGGCTCCGTGCTTATCACAATTACACAATGCTATGCACTTCCTCAATAAAGCAGGGGGACATTCATTCTTCAACGGAAGGTTCACTTGTTGCTTTGAAGCTTTTTCTAAAATTCGGATTGTTTTAACAAACCCGTCTATCCTAGCAGGTTTCAATTTTTAACTACAGTGGGAAGGCTCTGTGATGTCATCGTGATGCGTCCACAGTGATGTCATCATTATGCGACATATGTGATGTCACAATGTGCTTGGCTGTATGGACTGCATTTGCTTGGCTTTCTTGTTGACATCTACTTGAGGGAGACACACACCAGGAGATAGATAAAGCATATGCATACTGCAGAGGTTGTTCCTTTACTGCCTCTACAGCAAACATCCACACCTCCTGCAGCCAGCGTAAACACAGCCACAAAAAAACTAAAAATGAATTTCCAAACAAGAAAGGATCGAAAAGCCAAACTGCAGGATGATAATAATAGTAAGTTATGAATTTAGGAATTGATTTCAAAGTGGGAATGCTTGTTCGTTCGCACTCAGTTAGCATTCAGGAATTCAGTAAGCCTCACATGTACCTGGGCCCCCCTAGAGTTTACATTTGCCTTAGATAGAAAGAGGGAATTCAATGGAGACAATAAGTAAACACAAAACAAGACTCCACACAGTAGTTTTCAGGTGCTTTTATTCATTTTATTCATCCATTGTAGCATTTTGCAAGGAACAGCAACACTTGAATACAATTTTGCAACAGTGCAAGCCTGCTTGCAAAATCCCCGCAAATCCAGGAGTTTAGCAATGCTATGCTGCAAGACCTTTGCAAATGCAAACCCTGGGAAAAAGCAATGGCTCCGTGCTTATCATACTTACACAATTCTATGCACTTCATCAATTAAGCAGTGGGACATTCATTCTTCAATAGTGGGTTCACTTGTTGCTTTGAAGCTTTTTCTAAAATTTGGATTGTTTTAACAAGCCCGTCCATCCTAGCAGGTTTCAATTTTTCTCTACAGTGAGAAGGCTCTGTGATGTCATCGTGTTGTATACACTGTGATGTCATCATTATGCAACACATGTGATGTCATCATAATGTGACATACGTGATGTCCCAATGTGTTTGGCTGTATGGACTGCATTTGTTTGGCTTAATTACTGACATCCACTTGAGGGAGACACACACCAGGAGATTGATGCAGCAAATGCATACTGCAGAGGTTGTTCCTTTACTGCCTCTACAGCAAACATCCACACCTCCTGCAGCCAGCGTAGACACCGCCACAAAAAAAATTAATTTCCAAACAACAAAGGGTCAAAAAGCCAAACTGCAGGATGATAATAATAGTAAGTTATGAATTTAGTAATTGATTTCAAAGTGGGAATGCTTGTTCGTTCGCACTCAATTAACATTCAGGAATTAGGCCTAAGTAGGCCTCACATGTACCTGGGCCCCCAGAGTTTACATTTGCCTTGGATAGAAGGAGGGAATTCAATGGAGACAATAAGTAGACACAAAACATGACTCCACACAGTAGATTTCAGGTGCTTTTATTCATTTTATTCATCCATTGTAGCATTTTGCAAGGAACAGCAACGCTTGAATACATTTTTGCAACAGTGAAAGCCTGCTTGCAAAATCCCCCCAAATCCTGGAGTTTGGCAAAGCTATACTGCAAGACCTTTGCAAATGCAAACCCTGGGAAAAAGAAATGGCTCCCTGCTTATCACACTTACACAATGCTATGCAATTCCTCAATAAATCAGGGGGACATTCATTCTTCAATGGAAGGTTCACTTGTTGCTTTGAAGCTTTTTCTAATAGTCAGATTGTTTTAACAAGCCCGTCCATCCTAGCAGGTTTAAATTTTTCACTACAATGGGAAGGCTCTGTAATGTCATCGTGATGCATCCACTGTGTTGTCATTGTGATGCGTCCATTGTGATGTCATCATTATGCAACACATGTGAAGTCATCATTATGCGACACACGTGATGTCACAATCTGCTTGGCTGTATGGACTGCATTTGCTTGGCTTGCTTGCTGACATCCAGTTGAGGGAGACACATACCAGGAGATTGATGCAGCATATGCATAATGCAGAGGTTGTTCCTTTACTGCCTCTTCAGCAAACATCCACACCTCCTGCAGCCAGCGTAGACACCGCCACAAAAAACAAAAAAAATGAATTTCCAAACAAGAAAGGGTCGAAAAGCCAAACTGAAGAATGATGATAATAATGGTAAGTTATGAATTTAGGAATTGATTTCAAAGTGGGAATGCTTGTTCGTTCGAACCCAGTTAACATTCAGGAAATAGGCCAAAGTAGGCCTCACATGTACCTGGGCCCCCAGAGTTTACATTTGCCTTGGATGGAAAGAGGGAATTCAATGGAGACAATAGGTAAACTCAAAACAAGACTCCACACAGTAGTTTTCAGGTGCTTTTATTCATTTTATTCATCCATTGTAGCATTTTGCAAGGAACAGCAATGCTTGAATACAATTTTGCAACAGTGTAAGCCTGCTTGCAAAATCCCCGCAAATCCAGGAGTTTAGCAATGCTATGCTGCAAGATCTTTGCAAATGCAAACCCTGGGAAAAAGCAATGGCTCCGTGCTTATCATACTTACACAATGCTATGCACTTCATCAATTAAGCAGTGGGACATTCATTCTTCAATGGAAGGTTCACTTGTTGCTTTGAAGCTTTTTCTAAAATTAGGATTGTTTTAACAAACCCGTCTATCCTAGCAGGTTTCAATTTTTCACTACAGTGGGAAGGCTCTGTGATGTCATCGTGATGCGTCCACAGTGATGTCATCATTATGAGACACATGTGATGTCATCATTATGCGACACATGTGATGTCACAATGTGCTTGGCTGTATGGACTGCATTTGCTTGGCTTGCTTGTTGACATCCACTTGAGGGAGACACACACCAGGAGATAGATGCAGCATATGCATACTGCAGAGGTTGTTCCTTTACTGCCTCTACAGCAAACATCCACATCTCCTGCAGCCAGCGTAGACATCGCCACAAAAAACAAAAAAATAATAATTTCCAAACAAGAAAGGGTCGAAAAGCCAAACTGCAGTATGATAATAATAGTAAGTTATGAATTTAGTAATTGATTTCAAAGTGGGAATGATTGTTCGTTCGCACTCAGTTAACATTCAGGAATTAGGCCTAAGTAGGCCTCACATGTACCTGGGCCCCCAGAGTTTACATTTGCCTTGGATAGAAAGAGGGAATTCAATGGAGACAATAAGTAGACACAAAACAAGACTCCACACTGTAGTTTTCAGGTGCTTTTATTCATTTTATTCATCCATTGTATCATTTTGCAAGGAACAGCAACGCTTGAATACAATTTTGCAACAGTGTAAGCCTGCTTGCAAAATCCCCCCAAATCCATGAATTTTGCATTGCTATACTGCAAGACCTTTGCAAATGCAAACCCTTGGAAAAAGCAATGGCTCCGTGCTTATCACACTTACACAATGCTTTGCACTTCCTCAATAAAGCAGTGGGACATTCATTCTTCAATGGAAGTCCACTTGTTTCTTTGAAACTTTTTCTAAAATTCAGATTGTTTTAACAAGCCCGTCCATCCTAGCAGGTTTCAATTTTTCACTACAGTGGGAAGGCTCTGTGATGTTATCGTGATGCGTCCACAGTGATGTCATCATTATGAGACACATGTGATGTCATCATTATGCGACACATGTGATGTCACAATGTGCTTGGCTGTATGGACTGCATTTGCTTGGCTTGCTTGTTGACATCCACTTGAGGGAGACACACACTAGGAGATAGGTGCAGCATATGCATACTGCAGAGGTTGTTCCTTTACTGCCTCTACAGCAAACATCCACACCTCCTGCAGCCAGCGTAGAAACCGCCACAAAAAACAAAAAATGAATTTCCAAACAAGAAAGGGTCGAAAAGCCAAACTGCAGAATGATAATAATAGTAAGTTATGAATATAGGAATTGATTTCAAAGTGGGAATGCATGTTCGTTCGCACTCAGTTAGCATTCAGGAATTAGGCCTAAGTAGGCCTCACATGTACCTGGGCCCCCAGAGTTTACATTTGGCTTGGATTGAAGGAGGGAATACAATGGAGACAATAAGTAGACACAAAACAAGACTCCACACAGTAGTTTTCAGGTGCTTTTATTCATTTTATTCATCCATTGTATCATTTTGCAAGGAACAGCAATGCTTGTAAATAATTTAGCAACTGTGTAAGCCTGCTTGCAAAATCGCCCCAAATCCAGGAGTTTAGCAATGCTACACTGCAAGACCTTTGGAAATGCAAATCCTGGGAATAAACAATGGCTCCATGCTTATCACACTTACACAATGCTATGCACTTCATCAATAAAGCAGTGGGACATTCATTCTTCAATGGAAGGTTCACTTGTTGCTTTGAAGCTTTTTTTTAAATTCGGATTGTTTTAACAAGCCCGTCCATCCTAGCAGGTTTCAATTTTTTCTCTACAGTGGGAAGGCTCTGTGATGTCATCGTGATGCATCCACTGTGATGTCATCATTATGCAACACATGTGATGTCATCATTATGCGACACACGTGATGTCACAATGTGCTTGGCTGTTTGGACTGCATTTGCTTGGCTACTTGCTGACATCCACTTGAGGGATACACACACCAGGAGATAGATGCAGCATATGCATACTGCAGAGGTTGTTCCTTTACTGCCTCTACAGCAAACATCCACACCTCCTGCAGCCAGCGTAGAAACCGCCACAAAAAACAAAAAATTAATTTCCAAACAAGAAAGGGTCGAAAAGCCAAACTGCAGTATGATAATAATAGTAAGTTATGAATTTAGTAATTGATTTCAAAGTGGGAATGCTTGTTCGTTCGCACTCAATTAACATTCAGGAATTAGGCCTAAGTAGGCCTCACATGCACCTGGGCCCCCAGAGTTTACATTTGCCTTGGATAGAAGGAGGGAATTCAATGGAGACAATAAGTAGACACAAAACAAGACTCCACACAGTAGTTTTCAGGTGCTTTTATTCATTTTATTCATCCATTGTAGCATTTTGCAAGGAACAGAAACGCTTGAATACAATTTTGCAACAGTGTAAGCCTGCTTGCAAAATCCCCCCAAATCCAGGAGTTTAGAAATGCTATACTGCAAGACCTTTGCAAATGCAAACCCTGGGAAAAAGCAATGGCTCCGTGCTTATCATACTTACACAATGCTATGCACTTCATCAATTGCCGTGTCGAACCGGGTCAGTGTGCGATGTGAAAGGTCCTTTCACGATTTAACGGGTCGTCTGACCCGGTAATTGAACCCGGTAAAAAATGAAGGGTTTTACCCTGCTTGATTACCGGGTCAGGTGCGGTGTGAATGGGAGCCGTGTCGATGCGACACGGTTCCCATATACAGCATAGGGAGAGGTGGCGCAGGAGATGAGCTAATCTCCCGATGCCGCCTCCACCCCCGCCCCTGCTGCTGCTGCCCCCTCCGCTGCTATGGCAACCGACCCGTTTTATTGCCGGGTCGGAAAGCAAGCAGCGGAGCGCAAATGCCGGATCCCACCCGGCAAGTACACGTTTGTCTTACCGGGTAGGATACGGCATTTGCGGTCTGAATGTAGTATCATTCTTCAATGGAAGGTTCACTTGTTGCTTTGAAGCTTTTTCTAAAATTCAGATTGTTTTTACAAGCCCGTCCATCCTAGCAGGTTTCAATTTTTCACTACAGTGGGAAGGCTCTGTGATGTCATCGTGATGCGTCCACTGTGATGTCATCGTGATGCGTCCACTGTGATGTCATCATTATGCGACACATGTGATGTCATCATTATGCGACACACGTGATGTCACAATCTGCTTGGCTGTATGGACTGCTTTTGCTTGGCTTGCTTGCTGACATCCACTTGAGGGATACACACACCAGGAGATTGATGCAGCATATGCATACTGCAGAGGTTGTTCCTTTACTGCCTCTACAGCAAACATCCACACCTCCTGCAGCCAGCGTAGACACCGCCACAAAAAACAAACAAAAAATTAATTGCCAAACAAGTAAGGGTCGAAAAGCCAAACTGCAGGATGATAATAATAGTAAATTATGAATTTAGGAATTGATTTCAAAGTGGGAATGCTTGTTCGTTCGAACTCGGTTAACATTCAGGAATTAGGCCTAAGTAGGCCTCACATGTACCTGGGCCCCCAGAGTTTACATTTGCCTTGGATAGAAGGAGGGAATTCATTGGAGACAATAAGTAAACACAAAACAAAAATCCACACAGTAGTTTTCAGGTGCTTTTATTCATTTTATTCATCCATTGTAGAATTTTGCAAGGAACAGCAATGCTTGAATACAATTTTGCAACAGTGTATGAGTGCTTGCAAAATCCCCGCAAATCCAGGAGTTTAGCAATGCTATGCTGCAAGACCTTTGCAAATGCAGACCCTGGGAAAAAGCAATGGCTCCGTGCTTATCACACTTACACAATGCTATGCACTTCATCAATTAAGCAGTGGAACATTCATTCTTCAATGGAAGGTTCACTTGTTGCTTTGAAGCTTTTTCTAAATTCGGATTGTTTTAACAAACCCGTCTATCCTAGCAGGTTTCAATTTTTCACTACAGTGGGAAGGCTCTGTGATGTCATCGTGATGCGTCCACAGTGATGTCATCATTATGCGACACATGTTATGTCATCATTATGCGACACATGTGATGTCACAATGTGCTTGGCTGTATGGACTGCATTTGCTTGGCTTGCTTGTTTACATCCACTTGAGGGAGACACACACCAGGAGATAGATGCAGCATATGCATACTGCAGAGGTTGTTCCTTTACTGCCTCTACAGCAAACATCCACACCTCCTGCAGCCAGCGTAGACACCGCCACAAAAAACAAAAAAAAATTAATTGCCAAACAAGTAAGGGTCGAAAAGCCAAACTGCAGGATTATAACAATAGTAAGTTATGAATTTAGTAATTGATTTTAAAGTGGGAATGCTTGTTCGTTCGCACTCAATTAACATTCAGGAATTAGGCCTAAGTAGGCCTCACATGTACCTGGGCCCCCAGAGTTTACATTTGCCTTGGATAGAAGGAGGGAATTCAATGGAGACAATAAGTAGACACAAAACATTACTCCACACAGTAGATTTCAGGTGCCTTTATTCATTTTATTCATACATTGTAGCATTTTGCAAGGAACAGCAACGCTTGAATACATTTTTGCAACAGTGAAAGCCTGCTTGCAAAATCCCCCCAAATCCTGGAGTTTAGCAATGCTATACTGCAAGACCTTTGCAAATGCAAACCCTGGGAAAAAGCAATGGCTCCATGCTTATCACACTTACACAATGCTATGCACTTCCTCAATAAATCAGGGGGACATTCATTCTTCAATGGAAGGTTCACTTGTTGCTTTGAAGCTTTTTCTAAAATTCAGATTGTTTTAACAAGCCCGTCCATCCTAGCAGGTTTAAATTTTTCATCACAGTGGGAAGGCTCTGTGATGTCATCGTGATGCATCCACTGTAATGTCATTGTGATGCATCCACTGTGATGTCATCATTATGCGACACACGTGATGTCACAATCTGCTTGGCTGTATGGACTGCTTTTGCTTGGCTTGCTTGCTGACATCCAGTTGAGGGAGACACACAACAGGAGATTGATGCACCATAAACATACTGCAGAGGTTGTTCCTTTACTGCCTATACCGCAAACATCCACACCTCCTGCAGCCAGCGTAGACACTGCCACAAAAAAACAAAAAAATTAATTTCCAAACAAGAAAGGGTCGAAAAGCCAAACTGCAGGATGATGATAATAATAGTAAGTTAAGAATTTAGGAATTGATTTCAAAGTGGGAATGCTTGTTCGTTCGCACTCAATTAACATTCAGGAATTAGGCCTAAGTAGGCCTCACATGTACAAGGGCCCCCAGAGTTTAAATTTGCCTTGGATAGAAGGAGGGATTTCAATGTAGACAATAAGTAGACACAAATCGAAACTCCACACAGTAGTTTTCAGGTGCTTTTATTCATTTTATTCATCCATTGTAGCATTTTGCAAGGAACAGCAACGCTTGAATACAATTTTGCAACAGTGTAAGCCAGCTTGCAAAATCCCCCCAAATCCAGTAGTTTAGCAATGCTATACTGCAAGACCTTTGCAAATGCAAACCCTGGGAAAAAGCAATGGCTCCGTGCTTATCACACTTACACAATGCTATGCACTTCCTCAATAAAGCAGTGGGACATTCATTCTTCAATGGAAGGTTCACATGTTGCTTTGAAGCTTTTTCTTAAATTCAGATTGTTTTAACAAGCCCGTCCATCCTAGCAGGTTTCAATTTTTCACTACAGTGGGAAGGCTCTGTGATGTCATCGAGATGCGTCTACAGTGATGTCATCATTATGCGACACATGTGATGTCATCATTATGTGAAACATGTGATGTCACAATGTGCTTGGCTGTATGGACTGCATTTGCTTGGCTTTCTTGTTGACATCCACTTGAGGGAGACACACACTAGGAGATAGGTGCAGCATATGCATACTGCAGAGGTTGTTCCTTTACTGCCTCTACAGCAATCATCCACACCTCCTGCAGCCAGCGTAGAAACCGCCACAAAAAAACAAAAAATGAATTTCCAAACAAGAAAGGGTCGAAAAGCCAAACTGCAGGATGATAATAATAGTAAGTTATGAATTTAGGAATTGATTTCAAAGTTGGAATGCTTGTTCGTTCGCACTTAGTTAGCATTCAGGAATTAGGCCTAAGTAAGCCTCACATGTACCTGGGCCACCAGAGTTTACATTTGGCTTGGATAGAAGGAGGGAATTCAATGGAGACAATAAGTAGACACAAAACAAAACTCCACACAGTAGTTTTCAGGTGCTTTTATTCATTTTATTCATCCATGTATCATTTTGCAAGGAACAGCAATGCTTGTAAACAATTTTGAAACTGTGTAAGCCTGCTTGCAAAATCCCCCCAAATACAGGAGTTTAGCAATGCTACACTGCAAGACCTTTGCAAATGCAAATCCTGGGAAAAAGCAATGGCTCCGTGCTTTTCACACTTACACAATGCTATGCACTTCCTCAATAAAGCAGGGGGACATTCATTCTTCAATGGAAGGTTCACTTGTTGCTTTGAAGCTTTTTCTAAAATTCGGATTGTTTTAACAAGCCCGTCCATCCTAGCAGGTTTTAATTTTTCTCTACAGTGGGATGGCTCTGTGATGTCATCGTGATGCGTCCACTGTGATGTCATCATTATGCGACACATGTGATGTCATCATTATGCGACACATGTGATGTCATAATGTGCTTGGCTGTATGGACAGCATTTGCTTGTCTTATTTGCTGACATCCACTTGAGGGATACACACACCTGGAGATAGATGCAGCATATGCATACTGCAGAGGTTGTTCCTTTACTGCCTCTACAGCAAACATCCACACCTCCTGCAGCCAGCGTAGACACCGCCACAAAAAAACAAAAAAAATATTTTCCAAACAAGAAAGGGTCGAAAAGCAAAAAAGGATGATAATAATATTAAGTTATGAATTTAGTAATTGATTTCAAAGTGGGAATGCTTGTTCGTTCGCACTCAGTTAACATTCAGGAATTAGGCCTAAGTAGGCCTCACATGTAAATGGGCCAACAGAGTTTACATTTGCCTTGGATAGAAGGAGGGAATTCAATGGAGAAAATAAGTAACCACAAAACAAGACTCCACACAGTAGTTTTCAGGTGCTTTTATTAATTTTATTCATCCATTGTAGCATTTTGCAAGGAACAGCAACGCTTGAATACAATTTTGCAACAGTGTAAGCCTGCTTGCAAAATCTTCCCAAATCCAGGAGTTTAGCAATGCTATACTACAAGACCTTTGCAAATGCAAACCCTGGGAAATAGCAATGGCTCCGTGCTTATCACACTTACACAATGCTATGCACTTCCTCAATAAAGCAGGGGGACATTCATTCTTCAATGGAAGGTTCACTTGTTGCTTTGAAGCTTTTTCTAAAATTCAGTTTGTTGTAACAAGTCCGTCCATCCTAGCAGGTTTCAATTTTTCACTACAGTGGGAAGGCTCTGTGATGTCATCGTGATGCGTCCACTGTAATGTCATTGTGAAGCGTCCACTGTGATGTCATCACTATGCACACATGTGATGTCATCATTATGCGACACACGTGATGTCACACTGTGCTTGGCTGTATGGACTGCTTTTGCATGGCTTGCTTGCTGACATCCAGTTGAGGGAGACACACACCAGGAGATTGATGCAGCATATGCATACTGCAGAGGTTTTTACTTTACTGCCTCTACAGCAAACATCCACAACTCCTGCAGCCAGCGTAGACACCGCCACAAAAAACAAAAACAAAAATTCCAAACAAGAAAGGGTCGAAAAGCCAAACTGCAGGATGATGATAATTATAGTAAGTTATGAATTTAAGAATTGATTTCAAAGTGGGAATGCTTGTTCGTTCGCACTCAGTTAACATTCAGGAATTAGGCCTAAGTAGGCCTCACATGTGCCTGGGCCCCGAGAGTTTACATTTGCCTTGGATAGAAAGAGGGAATTCAATGGACACAATAAGTAAACACAATACAATACTCCACACAGTAGTTTTCAGGTGCTTTTATTCATTTTATACATCCATTGTAGCATTTTGCAAGGAACAGCAACGCTTGAATACAATTTTGCAACAGTGTAAGCCTGCTTGCAAAATCCCCGCAAATCCAGGAGTTTAGCAATGCTATGCTGCAAGACCTTTGCAAATGCAAACCCTGGGAAAAAGCAATGGCTCCGTGCTTATCATACTTACACAATGCTATGCACTTCATCAATTAAGCAGTGGAACATTCATTCTTCAATGGAAGGTTCACTTGTTGCTTTGAAGCTTTTTCTAAAATTCGGATTGTTTTAACAAACCCGTCTATCCTAGCAGGTTTCAATTTTTCACTACAGTGGGAAGGCTCTGTGATGTCATCGTGATGCGTCCACTGTGATGTCATCATTATGCGATACATGTGATGTCATCATTATGCGACATATGTGAAGTCACAATGTGCTTGGCTGTATGGACTGCATTTGCTTGGCTTTCTTGTTGACATCCACTTGAGGGAGACACACACCAGGATATAGATGCAGCATATGCATACTGCAGAGGTTGTTCCTTTACTGACTCTACAGCAAACATCCACACCTCCTGCAGCCAGCGTAGACACCGCCCCAAAAAACAAAAAAAATAAATTCCAAACAAGAAAGGGTCGAAAAGCCAAACTGCAGGATGATGATAATTATAGTAAGTTATGAATTTGGGAATTGATTTCAAAGTGGGAATGTTTGTTCATTCGAACTCAGTTAACATTCAGGAATTAGGCCTAAGTAGGCCTCACATGTACCTGGGCCCCGAGAGTTTACATTTGCCTTGGATAGAAAGAGGGAATTCAATGGAGACAATAAGTAAACACAAAACAAGACTCCACACAGTAGATTTCAGGTGCTTTTATTCATTTAATTCATCCATTGTAGCATTTTGCAAGGAACAGCAACGCTTGAATACAATTTTGCAACAGTGTAAGCCTGCTTGCAAAATCCCTGCAAATCCAGGAGTTTAGCAATGCTATGCTGCAAGACCTTTGGAAATGCAAACCCTGGGAAAAAGCAATGGCTCCGTGCTTATCATACTTACACAATGCTATGCACTTCATCAATTAAGCAGTGGAACATTCATTCTTCAATGGAAGGTTCACTTGTTGCTTTGAAGTTTTTTCTAAAATTCGGATTGTTTTAACAAACCCGTCTATCCTAGCAGGTTTCAATTTTTCTCTACAGTGGGAAGGCTTTGTGATGTCATCATTATGCGACACATGTGATGTCATCATTATGCGACACATGTGATGTCACAATGTGCTTGGCTGTATGGACTGCATTTGCTTGGCTTTCTTGTTGACATCCACTTGAGGGAGACACACACCAGGATATAGATGCAGCATATGCATACTGCAGAGGTTGTTCCTTTACTGCCTCTACAGCAAACATCCACACCTCCTGCAGCCAGCGTAGAAACCACAACAAAAAACAAAAAAATGAATTTCCAAACAAGAAATGGTCGAAAAGCCAAACTGCAGGATGATAATAATAGTAAGTTATGAATTTAGTAATTGATTTCAAAGTGGGAATGATTGTTCGTTCACACTCAGTTAACATTCAGGAATTAGGCCTAAGTAGGCCTCACATGTACCTGGGCCCCCAGAGTTTACATTTGCCTTTGATAGAAAGAGGGAATTCAACGGAGACAATAAGTAGACACAAAACAAGACTCCACACAGTAGTTTTCAGGTGCTTTTATTCATTTTATTCATTCATTGTAGCATTTTGCAAGGAACAGCAACGCTTGAATACAATTTTGCAACAGTGTAAGCCTGCTTGCAAAATCCCCCCAAATCCATGAATTTTGCATTGCTATACTGCAAGACCTTTGCAAATGCAAACCCTTGGAAAAAGCAATGGCTCCGTGCTTATCACACTTACACAATGCTTTGCACTTCCTCAATAAAGCAGAGGTACATTCATTCTTCAATGAAAGGTTCACTTGTTGCTTTGAAGCTTTTTCTAAAATTCAGATTGTTTTAACAAGCCCATCCATTCAAGCAGGTTTCAATTTTTCGCTACAGTGGGAAGGCTCTGTGATGTTATCGTGATGCGTCCAGTGTGATGTCATCGTGATGCGTACACTGTGATGTCATTATTATGCGACACATGTGATGTCATCATTATGCGACACACGTGATGTCACAATCTGCTTGGCTGTATGGACTGCTTTTGCTTGGCTTGCTTGCTGACATCCAGTTGAGGGATACACACACCAGGAGATTGATGCAACATATGCATACTGCAGAGGTTGTTACTTTACTGCCTCTACAGCAAACATCCACACCTCCTGCAGCCAGCATATACACCGCCACAAAAAACAAAAAAAATAATTTCCAAACAAAAAGGGTCGAAAAGCCAAACTGCAGGATGCTAATAATAGTAAGTAATGAATTTAGGAATTGATTTCAAAGTGGGAATGCTTGTTCGTTCGAACTCGGTTAACATTCAGGAATTAGGCCTAAGTAGGCCTCACATGTACCTGGGCCCCCAGAGTTTACATTTGCCTTGGATTGAAGGAGGGAATTCAATGTAGACAATAAGTAAACACAAAACAAAAATCCACACAGTAGTTTTCAGGTGCTTTTATTCATTTTATTCATCTATTGTAGCATTTTACAAGGAACAGCAACGCTTGAATACAATTTTGCAACAGTGTAAGCCTGCTTGCGAAATCCCTGCAAATCCTGGAGTTTAGCAATGCTACACTGCAAGACCTTTGCAAATGCAAATCCTGGGAAAAAGCAATGGCTCCGTGCTTATCACACTTACACAATGCTATACATTTCATCAATAAAGCAGTGGGACATTCATTCTTCAATGTAAGGATCACTTGTTGCTTTGAAGCTTTTTCTAAAATTTGGATTGTATTAACAAACCCGTCTATCCTAGCAGGTTTAAATTTTTCACTACAGTTGGAAGGCTCTGTGATGTCATCGAGATGCGTCCACTGTGATGTCATCATTATGCGACACATGTGATGTCATCATTATGCGACACATGTGATGTCACAATGTGCTTGGCTGTATGGACTGCATTTGCTTGGCTTGCTTGTTGACATCCACTTGAGGGAGACACACACCAGGAGATAGATGCAGCGTATGCATACTGCAGAGGTTGTTCCTTTACTGCCTCTACAGCAAACATCCACACCTCCTGCAGCCAGCGTAGAAACCACCACACAAAAAAAAATGAATTTCCAAACAAGAAAGGGTCGAAAAGCCAAACTGCAGGATGATAATAATAGTAAGTTATGAATTTAGGAATTGATTTCAAAGTGGGAATGCTTGTTCGTTCGCAATCAGTTAGCATTCAGGAATTAGGCCTAAGTAAGCCCCACATGTACCTGGGCCCCCAGAGTTTACATTTGACTTGGATAGGAGGGAATTCAATGGAGACAATAAGTAGACACAAAACAAGACTCCACACAGTAGTTTTCAGGTGCTTTTATTCATTTTATTCATCCATTGTATCATTTTGCAAGGAACAGCAATGCTTGTAAACAATTTTGAAACTGTGTAAGCCTGCTTGCAAAATCCCCCCAAATCCAGGAGTTTAGCAATGCTATACTGCAAGACCTTTGCAAATGCAAACCCTTGGAAAAAGCAATGGCTCCGTGCTTATCACACTTACACAATGCTTTGCACTTTCTCAATAAAGCAGAGGTACATTCATTCTTCAATGGAAGGTTCACTTGTTGCTTTGAAGCTTTTTCTAAAATTCGGATTGTTTTAACAAGCCCGTCCATCCTAGCAGGTTTCAATTTTTCTCTACAGTGGGAAGGCTTTGTGATGTCATCGTGTTGTATACACTGTGATGTCATCATTATGCAACACATGTGATGTCATCATTATGCAACACACGTGATGTCACAATCTGCTTGGCTGTATGGACTGCTTTTGCTTGGCTTGCTTGCTGACATCCAGTTGAGGGATACACACACCAGGAGATTGATGCAACATATGCATTCTGCAGAGGTTGTTCCTTTACTGCCTCTTCAGCAAACATCCACACCTCCTGCAACCAGCGTAGACACCGCCACAAAAAAACAAAAAAAAATTTTTCCAAACAAGAAAGGGTCGAAAGCCAAACTGAAGGATGATGATAATAATGGTAAGTTATGAATTTAGGAATTGATTTCAAAGTGGGAATGCTTGTTCGTTCGAACTCAGTTAACATTCAGGAAATAGGCCTAAGTAGGCCTCACATGTACCTGGGCCCCCAGAGTTTACATTTGCCTTGGATGGAAAGAGGGAATTCAATGGAGACAATACGTAAACTCAAAACAAGACTCCACACAGTAGTTTTCAGGTGCTTTTATTCATTTTATTCATCCATTGTAGCATTTTGCAAGGAACAGCAATGCTTGAATACAATTTTGCAACAGTGTAAGCCTGCTTGCAAAATCCCCCCAAATCCAGGAGTTTAGCAATGCTATACTGCAAGACCTTTGCAAATGCAAACCCTGGGAAAAAGCAATGGCTCCGTGCTTATCACACTTACACAATGCTATGCACTTTCTCAATAAAGCAGGGGGACATTCATTCTTCAATGGAAGGTTCACTTGTTGCTTTGAAGCTTTTTCTAATATTTAGATTGTTTTAACAAGCTCGTCCATCCTAGCAGGTTTAAATTTTTCACTACAGTGGGAATGCTCTGTGATATCATCGTGTTGCATACACTGTGATGTCATCATTATGCAACACATGTGATGTAATCATTATGTGACACATGTGATGTCACAATGTGTATTGCTGTATGGACTGCATTTGCTTGGCTTAATTACTGACATCCACTTGAGGGATACACACACCAGGAGATAGATGCAGCATATGCATAAAGCAGAGGTTGTTCCTTTACTGCCTCTACAGCAAACATCCACACCTCCTGCAGCCAGCGTAGACACCGCCACAAAAAAAACGTATTTCCAAACAAGAAAGGGTCGAAAAGCCAAACTGCAGGATGATAATAATAGAAAGATATGAATATAGTAATTGATTTCAAAGTGGGAATGCTTGTTCGTTCGATCTCGGTTAACATTCAGGAATTAGGCCTAAGTAGGCCTCACATGTACCTGGGCCCCCAGAGTTTACATTTGCCTTGGATAGAAGGAGGGAATTCAATGGAGACAATAAGTAAACACAAAACAAAAATCCACACAGTAGTTTTCAGGTGCTTTTATTCATTTTATTCATCCATTCTAGCATTTTACACGGAACAGCAACGCTTGAATACAATTTTGCAATAGTGTGAGCCTGCTTGCAAAATCCCTGCAAATCCAGGAGTTTAGCAATGCTACACTGCAAGACCTTTGCAAATGCAAATCCTGGGAAAGAGCAATGGCTCCGTGCTTATCACACTTACACAATGCTATACATTTCATCAATAAAGCAGTGGGACATTAATTCTTCAATGTAAGGTTCACTTGTTGCTTTGAAGCTTTTTCTAAAATTTGGATTGTTTTAACAAACCCGTCTATCCTAGCAGGTTTACATTTTTCACTAAAGTGGGAAGGCTCTGTGATGTCATCGAGATGCGTCCACTGTGATGTCAACATTATGCGACACATGTGATGTCATCATTATGCGACACATGTGATGTCACAATGTGCTTGGCTGTATGGACTGCATTTGCTTGGCTGGCTTGTTGACATCCACTTGAGGGAGACACACACCAGGAGATAGATGCAGCGTATGCATACTGCAGAGGTTGTTCCTTTACTGCCTCTACAGCAAACATGCACACCTCCTGCAGCCAGCGTAGAAACCGCCACACACAAAAAATGAATTTCCAAACAAGAAAGGGTCGAAAAGCCAAACTGCAGGGTGATAATAATAGTAAGTTATGAATTTAGGAATTGATTTCAAAGTTGGAATGCTTGTTCGTTCGCACTCAGTTAGCATTCAGGAATTAGGCCTAAGTAAGCCTCACATGTACCTGGGCCCCCAGAGTTTACATTTGGCTTGGATAGAAGGAGGGAATTCAATGGAGACAATAAGTAGACACAAAACAAGACTCCACACAGTAGTTTTCAGGTGCTTTTATTCATTTTATTCATCCATTGTTTCATTTTGCAAGGAACAGCAATGCTTGTAAACAATTTTGAAACTGTGTAAGCCTGCTTGCAAAATCCCCCCAAATCCAGGAGTTTAGCAATGCTATACTGCAAGACCTTTGCAAATGCAAACCCTGGGAAAAAGCAATGGCTCCGTGCTTATCATACTTACACAATGCTATGCATTTCATCAATTTAGCAGTGGAGCATTCATTCTTCAATAGTAGGTTCACTTGTTGCTTTGAAGCTTTTTCTAAAATTCGGATTGTTTTAACAAGCCCGTCCATCCTAGCAGGTTTAAATTTTTCTCTACAGTGGGAAGGCTTTGTGATGTCATCGTGTTGCATACACTGTGATGTCATCATTATGCAACACATGTGATGTTATCATTATGCGACACACGTGATGTCACAATCTGCTTGGCTGTATGGACTGCATTTGCTTGGCTTGCTCTGTGATGTCATCGTGATGCGTCCACTGTGATGTCATCATTATGCGACACATGTGATGTCATCATTATGCGACACACGTGATGTCACAATCTGCTTGGCTGTATGGACTGCTTTTGCTTGGCTTGCTTGCTGACATCCAGTTGAGGGATACACACACCAGGAGATTGATGCAACATATGCATACTGCAGAGGTTGTTCCTTTACTGCCTCTTCAGCAAACATCCACACCTCCTGCAGCCAGCGTAGACACCGCCACAAAAAACAAAAAAAATGTTTCCAAACAAGAAAGGGTCGAAAAGCCAAACTGAAGGATGATGATAATTATGGTAAGTTATGAATTTAGGAATTGATTTCAAAGTGGGAATGCTTGTTGGTTCGAACTCAGTTAACATTCAGGAAATAGGCCTAAGTAGGCCTTACATGTACCTGGGCCCCCAGAGTTTACATTTGCCTTGGATTGAGAGAGGGAATTCAATGGAGACAATACGTAAACTCAAAACAAGACTCCACACAGTAGTTTTCAGGTGCTTTTATTCATTTTATTCATCCATTGTAGCATTTTGCAAGGAACAGCAATGCTTGAATACAATTTTGCAACAGTGTAAGCCTGCTTGCAAAATCCCCCCAAATCCAGGAGTTTAGCAATGCTATACTGCAAGACCTTTGCAAATGCAAACCCTGGAAAAAAGCAATGGCTCCGTGCTTATCACACTTACACAATGCTATGCACTTTCTCAATAAAGCAGGGGGACATTCATTCTTCAATGGAAGGTTCACTTGTTGCTTTGAAGCTTTTTCTAATATTTAGATTGTTTTAACAAGCCCGTCCATCCTAGCAGGTTTCAATTTTTCACTACAGTTGGAAAGCTCTGTGTTATCATCGTGTTGCATACGCTGTGATGTCATCATTATGCAACACATGTGATGTCACAATGTGTTTTGCTGTATGTACTGCATTTGCTTGGCTTAATTACTGACATCCACTTGAGGAATACACACACCAGGAGATAGATGCAGCATATGCATAAAGCAGAGGTTGTTCCTTTACTGCCTCTACAGCAAACATCCACACCTCCTGCAGCCAGCGTAGACACAGCCACAAAAAAAAACGTATTTCCAAACAAGAAAGGGTCGAAAAGCCAAACTGCAGGATGATAATAATAGAAAGATATGAATTTAGTAATTGATTTCAAAGTGGGAATGCTTGTTCGTTCGATCTCGGTTAACATTCAGGTATTAGGCCAAAGTAGGCCTCACATGTACCTGGGCCCCCAGTGTTTACATTTGCCTTGGATAGAAGGAGGGAATTCAATGGAGACAATAAGTAAACACAAAACAAAAATCCACACAGTAGTTTTCAGGTGCTTTTATTCATTTTATTCATCCATTCTAGCATTTTACACGGAACAGCAACGCTTGAATACAATTTTGCAATAGTGTGAGCCTGCTTGCAAAATCCCTGCAAATCCAGGAGTTTAGCAATGCTACACTGCAAGACCTTTGCAAATGCAAATCCTGGGAAAGAGCAATGGCTCCGTGCTTATCACACTTACCCAATGCTATACATTTCATCAATAAAGCAGTGGGACATTCATTCTTCAATGTAAGGTTCACTTGTTGCTTTGAAGCTTTTTCTAAAATTCGGATTGTTTTAACAAACCCGTCTATCCTAGCAGGTTTACATTTTTCACTACAGTGGGAAGGCTCCGTGATGTCATCGAGATGCGTCCACTGTGATGTCATCATTATGCGACACATGTGATGTCATCATTATGCGACACATGTGATGTCACAATGTGCTTGGCTGTATGGACTGCATTTGCTTGGCTTGCTTGTTGACATCCACTTGAGGGAGACACACACCAGGAGATAGATGCAGCGTATGCATACTGCAGAGGTTGTTCCTTTACTGCCTCTACAGCAAACATGCACACCTCCTGCAGCCAGCGTAGAAACCGCCACACAAAAAAAATGAATTTCCAAACAAGAAAGGGTCAAAAAGCCAAACTGCAGGATGATAATAATAGTAAGTTATGAATTTAGGAATTGATTTCAAAGTTGGAATGCTTGTTCGTTCGCACTCAGTTAGCATTCAGGAATTAGGCCTAAGTAAGCCTCACATGTACCTGGGCCCCCAGAGTTTACATTTGGCTTGGAAAGAAGGAGGGAATTCAATGGAGACAATAAGTAGACACAAAACAAGACTCCACACAATAGTTTTCAGGTGCTTTTATTCATTTTATTCATCCATTGTTTCATTTTGCAAGGAACAGCAATGCTTGTAAACAATTTTGAAACTGTGTAAGCCTGCTTGCAAAATCCCCCCAAATACAGGAGTTTAGCAATGCTATGCTGCAAGACCTTTGCAAATGCAAACCCTGGGAAAAAGCAATGGCTCCGTGCTTATCATACTTACACAATGCTATGCATTTCATCAATTTAGCAGTGGAGCATTCATTCTTCAATAGTAGGTTCACTTGTTGCTTTGAAGCTTTTTCTAAAATTCGGATTGTTTTAACAAGCCTGTCCATCCTAGCAGGTTTAAATTTTTCTCTACAGTGGGAAGGCTTTGTGATGTCATCGTGTTGCATACACTGTGATGTCATCATTATGCAACACATGTGATGTCATCATTATGGGACACACGTGATGTCACAATCTGCTTGGCTGTATGGACTGCATTTGCTTGGCTTGCTTGCTGACATCTAGTTTAGGGATACACACACCAGGAGATTGATGCAACATATGCATACTGCAGAGGTTGTTACTTTACTGCCTCTACAGCAAACATCCACACCTCCTGCAGCCAGCATATACACCGCCACAAAAAACAAAAAAAATAATTTCCAAACAAAAAGGGTCGAAAAGCCAAACTGCAGGATGCTAATAATAGTAAGTTATGAATTTAGGAATTGATTTCAAAGTGGGAATGCTTGTTCGTTCGAACTCGGTTAACATTCAGGAATTAGGCCAAAGTAGGCCTCACATGTACCTGGGCCCCCAGAGTTTACATTTGCCTTGGATAGAAGGAGGGAATTCAATGGAGACAATAAGTAAACACAAAACAAAAATCCACACAGTAGTTTTCAGGTGCTTTTATTCATTTTATTCATCCATTGTAGCATTTTACAGGGAACAGCAACGCTTGAATACAATTTTGCAACAGTGTAAGCCTGCTTGCAAAATCCCTGCAAATCCAGGAGTTTAGCAATGCTACACTGCAAGACCTTTGCAAATGCAAATCCTGGGAAAGAGCAATGGCTCCGTGCTTATCACACTTACACAATGCTATGCACTTCCTCAATAAAGCAGTGGGACATTCATTCTTCAATGGAAGGTTCACTTGTTGCTTTGAAACTTTTTCTAAAATTCGGATTGTTTTAACAAACCCGTCTATCCTAGCAAGTTTACATTTTTCACTACAGTGGGAAGGCTCTGTGATGTCATCGAGATGCGTCCACTGTGATGTCATCATTATGCGACACATGTGATGTCATCATTATGCGACACATGTGATGTCACAATGTGCTTGGCTGTATGGACTGCATTTGCTTGGCTTGCTTGTTGACATCCACTTGAGTAAGACATACACCAGGAGATAGATGCAGAGTATGCATACTGCAGAGGTTGTTCCTTTACTGCCTCTACAGCATACATCCACACCTCCTGCAGCCAGCGTAGAAACCGCCACACAAAAAAATGAATTTCCAAACAAGAAAGGGTCGAAAAGCCAAACTGCAGGATGATAATAATAGTAAGTTATGAATTTAGGAATTGATTTCAAAGTGGGAATGCTTGTTCGTTCGCACTCAGTTAGCATTCAGGAATTAGGCCTAAGTAAGCCTCACATGTACCTGGGCCCCCAGAGTTTACATTTGGCTTGGATAGAAGGAGGGAATTCAATGGAGACAATAAGTAGACACAAAACAAGACTCCACACAGTAGTTTTCAGGTGCTTTTATTTATTTTATTCATCCATTGTATCATTTTGCAAGGAACAGCAATGCTTGTAAACAATTTTGAAACTGTGTAAGCCTGCTTGCAAAATCCCCCCAAATCCAGGAGTTTAGCAATGCTATACTGCAAGACCTTTGCAAATGCAAACCCTGGGAAAAAGCAATGGCTCCGTGCTTATCATACTTACACAATGCTATGCATTTCATCAATTTAGCAGTGGAGCATTCATTCTTCAATAGTAGGTTCACTTGTTGCTTTGAAGCTTTTTCTAAAATTCGGATTGTTTTAACAAGCCCGTCCATCCTAGCAGGTTTAAATTTTTCTCTACAGTGGGAAGGCTTTGTGATGTCATCGTGTTGCATACACTGTGATGTCATCATTATGCAACACATGTGATGTCATCATTATGCGACACACGTGATGTCACAATCTGCTTGGCTGTATGGACTGCATTTGCTTGGCTTGCTCTGTGATGTCATCGTGATGCGTCCACTGTGATGTCATCATTATGCGACACATGTGATGTCATCATTATGCGACACACGTGATGTCACAATCTGCTTGGCTGTATGGACTGCTTTTGCTTGGCTTGCTTGCTGACATCCAGTTGAGGGATACACACACCAGGAGATTGATGCAACATATGCATACTGCAGAGGTTGTTCCTTTACTGCCTCTTCAGCAAACATCCACACCTCCTGCAGCCAGCGTAGACACCGCCACAAAAAACAAAAAAAATGTTTCCAAACAAGAAAGGGTCGAAAAGCCAAACTGAAGGATGATGATAATAATGGTAAGTTATGAATTTAGGAATTGATTTCAAAGTGGGAATGCTTGTTGGTTCGAACTCAGTTAACATTCAGGAAATAGGCCTAAGTAGGCCTCACATGTACCTGGCCCCCCAGAGTTTACATTTGCCTTGGATGGAGAGAGGGAATTCAATGGAGACAATACGTAAACTCAAAACAAGACTCCACACAGTAGTTTTCAGGTGCTTTTATTCATTTTATTCATCCATTGTAGCATTTTGCAAGGAACAGCAATGCTTGAATACAATTTTGCAACAGTGTAAGCCTGCTTGCAAAATCCCCCCAAATCCAGGAGTTTAGCAATGCTATACTGCAAGACCTTTGCAAATGCAAACCCTGGGAAAAAGCAATGGCTCCGTGCTTATCACACTTACACAATGCTATGCACTTCCTCAATAAAGCAGGGGGACATTCATTCTTCAATGGAAGGTTCACTTGTTGCTTTGAAGCTTTTTCTAATATTTAGATTGTTTTAACAAGCCCGTCCATCCTAGCAGGTTTCAATTTTTCACTACAGTGGGAAGGCTCTGTGTTATCATCGTGTTGCATACACTGTGATGTCATCATTATGCAACACATGTGATGTCACAATGTGTTTTGCTGTATGTACTGCATTTGCTTGGCTTAATTACTGACATACACTTGAGGAATACACACACCAGGAGATAGATGCAGCATATGCATAAAGCAGATGTTGTTACTTTACTGCCTCTACAGCAAACATCCACACCTCCTGCAGCCAGCGTAGACACAGCCACAAAAAAAAAACGTATTTTCAAACAAGAAAGGGTCGAAAAGCTAAACTGCAGGATGATAATAATAGTAAGATATGAATTTAGTAATTGATTTCAAAGTGGGAATGCTTGTTCGTGCGATCTCGGTTAACATTCAGGAATTAGGCCTAAGTAGGCCTCACATGGACCTGGGCCCCCAGAGTTTACATTTGCCTTGGATAGAAGGAGGGAATTCAATGGAGACAATAAGTAAACACAAAACAAAAATCCACACAGTAGTTTTCAGGTGCTTTTATTCATTTTATTCATCCATTGTAGCATTTTACAAGGAACAGCAACGCTTGAATACAATTTTGCAATAGTGTGAGCCTGCTTGCAAAATCCCTGCAAATCCAGGAGTTTAGCAATGCTACACTGCAAGACCTTTGCAAATGCAAATCCTGGGAAAGAGCAATGGCTCCGTGCTTATCACACTTACCCAATGCTATACATTTCATCAATAAAGCAGTGGGACATTCATTCTTCAATGTAAGGTTCACTTGTTGCTTTGAAGCTTTTTCTAAAATTCGGATTGTTTTAACAAACCAGTCTATCCTAGCAGGTTTACATTTTTCACTATAGTGGGAAGGCTCCGTGATGTCATCGAGATGCGTCCACTGTGATGTCATCATTATGCGACACATGTGATGTCATCATTATGCGACACATGTGATGTCACAATGTGCTTGGCTGTATGGACTGCATTTGCTTGGCTTGCTTGTTGACATCCACTTGAGGGAGACACACACCAGGAGATAGATGCAGCGTATGCATACTGCAGAGGTTGTTCCTTTACTGCCTCTACAGCAAACATGCACACCTCCTGCAGCCAGCGTAGAAACCGCCACACAAAAAAAATGAATTTTCAAACAAGAAAGGGTCGAAAAGCCAAACTGCAGGATGATAATAATAGTAAGTTATGAATTTAGGAATTGATTTCAAAGTTGGAATGCTTGTTCGTTCGCACTCAGTTAGCATTCAGGAATTAGGCCTAAGTAAGCCTCACATGTACCTGGGCCCCCAGAGTTTACATTTGGCTTGGATAGAAGGAGGGAATTCAATGGAGACAATAAGTAGACACAAAACAAGACTCCACACAGTAGTTTTCAGGTGCTTTTATTTATTTTATTCATCCATTGTATCATTTTGCAAGGAACAGCAATGCTTGTAAACAATTTTGAAACTGTGTAAGCCTGCTTGCAAAATTCCCCCAAATCCAGGAGTTTAGCAATGCTATACTGCAAGACCTTTGCAAATGCAAACCCTGGGAAAAAGCAATGGCTCCGTGCTTATCATACTTACACAATGCTATGCATTTCATCAATTTAGCAGTGGAGCATTCATTCTTCAATAGTAGGTTCACTTGTTGCTTTGAAGCTTTTTCTAAAATTCGGATTGTTTTAACAAGCCCGTCCATCCTAGCAGGTTTAAATTTTTCTCTACAGTGGGAAGGCTTTGTGATGTCATCGTGTTGCATACACTGTGATGTCATCATTATGCAACACATGTGATGTCATCATTATGCGACACACGTGATGTCACAATCTGCTTGGCTGTATGGACTGCATTTGCTTGGCTTGCTCTGTGATGTCATCGTGATGCGTCCACTGTGATGTCATCATTATGCGACACATGTGATGTCATCATTATGCGACACACGTGATGTCACAATCTGCTTGGCTGTATGGACTGCTTTTGCTTGGCTTGCTTGCTGACATCCAGTTGAGGGATACACACACCAGGAGATTGATGCAACATATGCATACTGCAGAGGTTGTTCCTCTACTGCCTCTTCAGCAAACATCCACACCTCCTGCAGCCAGCGTAGACACCGCCACAAAAAACAAAAAAAATGTTTCCAAACAAGAAAGGGTCGAAAAGCCAAACTGAAGGATGATGATAATAATGGTAAGTTATGAATTTAGGAATTGATTTCAAAGTGGGAATGCTTGTTGGTTCGAACTCAGTTAACATTCAGGAAATAGGCCTAAGTAGGCCTCACATGTACCTGGCCCCCCAGAGTTTACATTTGCCTTGGATGGAGAGAGGGAATTCAATGGAGACAATACGTAAACTCAAAACAAGACTCCACACAGTAGTTTTCAGGTGCTTTTATTCATTTTATTCATCCATTGTAGCATTTTGCAAGGAACAGCAATGCTTGAATACAATTTTGCAACAGTGTAAGCCTGCTTGCAAAATCCCCCCAAATCCAGGAGTTTAGCAATGCTATACTGCAAGACCTTTGCAAATGCAAACCCTGGGAAAAAGCAATGGCTCCGTGCTTATCACACTTACACAATGCTATGCACTTCCTCAATAAAGCAGGGGGACATTCATTCTTCAATGGAAGGTTCACTTGTTGCTTTGAAGCTTTTTCTAATATTTAGATTGTTTTAACAAGCCCGTCCATCCTAGCAGGTTTCAATTTTTCACTACAGTGGGAAGGCTCTGTGTTATCATCGTGTTGCATACACTGTGATGTCATTATTATGCAACACATGTGATGTCACAATGTGTTTTGCTGTATGTACTGCATTTGCTTGGCTTAATTACTGACATACACTTGAGGAATACACACACCAGGAGATAGATGCAGCATATGCATAAAGCAGATGTTGTTCCTTTACTGCCTCTACAGCAAACATCCACACCTCCTGCAGCCAGCGTAGACACAGCCACAAAAAAAAAACGTATTTCCAAACAAGAAAGGGTCGAAAAGCCAAACTGCAGGATGATAATAATAGTAAGATATGAATTTAGTAATTGATTTCAAAGTGGGAATGCTTGTTCGTTCGATCTCGGTTAACATTCAGGAATTAGGCCTAAGTAGGCATCACATGTACCTGGGCCCCCAGAGTTTACATTTTCCTTGGATAGAAGGAGGGAATTCAATGGAGACAATAAGTAAACACAAAACAAAAATCCACACAGTAGTTTTCAGGTGCTTTTATTCATTTTATTCATCCATTGTAGCATTTTACAAGGAACAGCAACGCTTGAATACAATTTTGCAATAGTGTGAGCCTGCTTGCAAAATCCCTGCAAATCCAGGAGTTTAGCAATGCTACACTGCAAGACCTTTGCAAATGCAAATCCTGGGAAAGAGCAATGGCTCCGTGCTTATCACACTTACACAATGCTATGCACTTCATCAATAAAGCAGTGGGACATTCATTCTTCAATGTAAGGTTCACTTGTTGCTTTGAAGCTTTTTCTAAAATTCGGATTGTTTTAACAAACCCGTCTATCCTAGCAGGTTTAAATTTTTCACTACAGTGGGAAGGCTCTGTGATGTCATCGAGATGCGTCCACTGTGATGTCATCATTATGCGACACATGTAATGTCATCATTATGCGACACATGTGATGTCACAATGTGCTTGGCTGTATGGACTGCATTTGCTTGGCTTGCTTGTTGACATCCACTTGAGGGAGACACACAGCAGGAGATAGATGCAGCATATGCATACTGCAGAGGTTGTTCCTTTACTGCCTCTACAGCAAACATGCACACCTCCTGCAGCCAGCGTAGAAACTGCCACACAAAAAAAATGAATTTCCAAACAAGAAAGGGTCGAAAAGCCAAACTGCAGGATTATAATAATAGTAAGTTATGAATTTAGGAATTGATTTCAAAGTGGGAATGCTTGTTGGTTCGAACTCAGTTAACTTTCAGGAAATAGGCCTAAGTAGGCCTCACATGTACCTGGGCCCCCAGAGTTTACATTTGCCTTGGATGGAAAGAGGGAATTCAATGGAGACAATACGTAAACTCAAAACAAGACTCCACACAGTAGTTTTCAGGTGCTTTTATTCATTTTATTCATCCATTGTAGCATTTTGCAAGGAACAGCAATGCTTGAATACAAGTTTGCAACAGTGTAAGCCTGCTTGCAAAATCCCCCCAAATCCAGGAGTTTAGCAATGCTATACTGCAAGACCTTTGCAAATGCAAACCCTGGGAAACAGCAATGGCTCCGTGCTTATCACACTTACACACTGCTATGCACTTTCTCAATAAAGCAGTGGAACATTCATTCTTCAATGGAAGGTTCACTTGTTGCTTTGAAGCTTTTTCTAAAATTCAGATTGTTTTAACAAGCCCGTCCATCCTAGCAGGTTTCAATTTTTCACTACAGTGGGAAGGCTCTGTGATATCATCATGTTGCATAGACTGTGATGTCATCATTATGCAACACATGTGATGTAATCATTATGCAACACATGTGATGTCACAATGTGTTTTGCTGTATGTACTGCATTTGCTTGGCTTAATTACTGACATCCACTTGAGGGATACACACACCAGGAGATAGATGCAGCATATGCATAAAGCAGAGGTTGTTCCTTTACTGCCTCTACAGCAAACATCCACACCTCCTGCAGCCAGCGTAGACACCGCCACAAAAAAAAACGTATTTCCAAACAAGAAAGGGTCGAAAAGCCAAACTGCAGTATGATAATAATAGTAAGATATGAATTTAGTAATTAATTTCAAAGTGGGACTGCTTGTTCGTACGATCTCGGTTAACATTCAGGAATTAGGCCTAAGTAGGCCTCACATGTACCTGGGCCCCAAGAGTTTACATTTGCCTTGGATAGAAGGAGGGAATTCAATGGAGACAATGGAGGTCATTCCGAGTCGTTCGCTCGGTAAATTTCATCGCATCGCAGCGATTTTCTGCTTAGTGCGCATGCGCAATGTCCGCACTGCGACTGCGCCAAGTAATTTTGCTATGAAGTTAGGATTTTTACTCACGGCTTTTTCATCGCTCAGGCGATCGTAGTGTGATTGACAGGAAATGGGTGTTACTGGGCGGAAACAGGCCGATTTATGGGCGTGTGGGAAAAAACGCTACCGTTTCCGGAAAAAACGCAGGAGTGGCCGGAGAAACGGGGGAATGTCTGGGCGAACGCTGGGTGTGTTTGTGACGTCAAACCAGGAACGACAAGCACTGAAATGATCGCAGATGCCGAGTAAGTCTGAAGCTACTCTGAAACTGCTAAGAAGTTTGTAATTGCAATATTGCGAATACATCGTTCGCAATTTTAAAATGCTAAGATTCACTCCCAGTAGGCGGCGGCTTAGCGTGTGCAACTCTGCTAAAATCGCCTTGCGAGCGAACAACTCGGAATGACCTCCTATAAGTAAACACAAAACAAAAATCCACACAGTAGTTTTCAGGTGCTTTTATTCATTTTATTCATCCATTGTAGCATTTTACAAGGAACAGCAACGCTTGAATACAATTTTGCAACAGTGTAAGCCTGCTTGCAAAATCCCTGCAAATCCAGGAGTTTAGCAATGCTACACTGCAAGACCTTTGCAAATGCAAATCCTGGGAAAGAGCAATGGCTCCGTGCTTATCACACTTACACAATGCTATGCACTTCCTCAATAAAGCAGTGGGACATTCATTCTTCAATGGAAGGTTCACTTGTTGCTTTGAAGCTTTTTCTAAAATTCGGATTGTTTTAACAAACCCGTCTATCCTAGCAGGTTTACATTTTTCACTACAGTGGGAAGGCTCTGTGATGTCATCGAGATGCGTCCACTGTGATGTCATCATTATGCGACACATGTGATGTCATCATTATGCGACACATGTGATGTCACAATGTGCTTGGCTGTATGGACTGCATTTGCTTGGCTTGCTTGTTGACATCCACTTGAGGGAGACATACACCAGGAGATAGATGCAGCGTATGCATACTGCAGAGGTTGTTCCTTTACTGCCTCTACAGCATACATCCACACCTCCTGCAGCCAGCGTAGAAACCGCCACACAAAAAAAATGAATTTCCAAACAAGAAAGGGTCGAAAAGCCAAACTGCAGGATGATAATAATAGTAAGTTATGAATTTAGGAATTGATTTCAAAGTGGGAATGCTTGTTCGTTCGCACTCAGTTAGCATTCAGGAATTAGGCCTAAGTAGGCCTCACATGTACCTGGGCCCCCAGAGTTTACATTTGGCTTGGATAGAAGGAGGGAATTCAATGGAGACAATAAGTAGACACAAAACAAGACTCCACACAGTAGTTTTCAGGTGCTTTTATTCATTTTATTCATCCATTGTATCATTTTGCAAGGAACAGCAATGCTTGTAAACAATTTTGAAACTGTGTAAGCCTGCTTGCAAAATCCCCCCAAATACAGGAGTTTAGCAATGCTACACTGCAAGACCTTTGCAAATGAAAATCCTGGGAAAAAGCAATGGCTCCGTACTTATCACACTTACACAATGCTATGCACTTCCTCAGTAAAGCAGGGGGACATTCATTCTTCAATGGAAGGTTCACTTGTTGTTTTGAAGCTTTTTCTAAAATTCAGATTGTTTTAACAAGCCCGTCCATCCTAGCAGGTTTAAATTTTTCACTACAGTGGGAAGGCTCTGTGATGTCATCGAGATGCGTCCACTGTGATGTCATCATTATGCGACACATGTGATGTCATCATTATGCGACACATGTGATGTCACAATGTGCTTGGCTGTATGGACAGCATTTGCTTGGCTTACTTGCTGACATCCACTTGAGGGATACACACACTAGGAGATAGATGTAGCATATGCATACTGCAGAGGTTGTTCCTTTACTGCCTCTACAGCAAACATCCACACCTCCTGCACCCAGCGTAGACACCGCCACAAAAAACAAAAAAAATTATTTCCTAACAAGAAAGGGTCGAAAAGCCAAACTGCAGTATGATAATAATAGTAAGTTATGAATTTAGTAATTGATTTCAAAGTGGGAATGCTTGTTCGTTCGCACTGAGTTAACATTCATGAATTAGGCCTAAGTAGGCCTCACATGTACCTGGGCCCTCAGAGTTTACATTTGCCTTGGATAGAAGGAGGGAATTCAATGGAGACAATAAGTAGACACAAAACAAGACTCCACACAGTAGTTTTCAGGTGCTTTTATTTATTTTATTCATCCATTGTAGCATTTTGCAAGGAACAGCAACGCTTGAATACAATTTTGCAACAGTGTAAGCCTGCTTGCAAAATCCCCCCAAATCCAGGAGTTTAGCAATGCTATACTGCAAGACCTTTGCAAATGCAAACCCTGGGAAAAAGCAATGGGTCTGTGCTTATCACACTTACACAATGCTATGCACTTTCTCAATAAAGCAGGGGGACATTCATTCTTCAATGGAAGGTTCACTTGTTGCTTTGAAGCTTTTTCTAATATTTAGATTGTTTTAACAAGCCCGTCCATCCTAGCAGGTTTCAATTTTTCACTACAGTGGGAAGGCTCTGTGATGTCATCGTGATGCGTCCACTCTGATGTCATTGTGATGCATCCACTGTGATGTCATCATTATGCGACACATGTGATGTCATCATTATGCGACACACGTGATGTCACAATCTGCTTGGCTGTATGGACTGCTTTTCCTTGGCTTGCTTGCTGACATCCAGTTGAGGGAGACACACACCAGGAGATTGATGCAGCATATGCATACTGCAGAGGTTGTTCCTTTACTGCCTCTACAGCAAACATCCACACCTCCTGCAGTCAGCGTAGACACCGCCACAAAAAAACTAAAAAATTAATTTCCAAACAAGAAAGGGTCGAAAAGCCAAACTGCAGGATGATGATAATAATAGCAAGTTATGAATTTAGGAATTGATTTCAAAGTGGGAATGCTTGTTCGTTCGAACTCAGTAAACATTCAGGAAATAGGCCTAAGTAGGCCTCACATGTACCTGGACCCCCAGAGTTTACATTTGGCTTGGATAGAAGGAGGGAATTCAATGGATACAAAAAGTAGACACAAAACAAGACACCACACAGTAGTTTTCAGGTGCTTTTATTCATTTTATTCATCCATTGTAGCATTTTGCAAGGAACAGCAACGCTTGAATACAATTTTGCAACAGTGTAAGCCTGCTTGCAAAATCCCCCCAAATCCAGGAGTTTAGCAATGCTATACTGCAAGATCTTTGCAAATGCAAAACCTGGGAAAAAGCTATGGCTCCGTGCTTATCATACTTACACAATGCTATGCACTTCATCAATTAGACAGGGGGACATTCATTCTTCAATGGAAGGTTCACTTGTTGCTTTGAAGCTTTTTCTAATATTCAGATTCTTTTAACAAGCCCGTCCATCCTAGCAGATTTCAATTTTTCACTACAATGGGAAGGCTCTGTGATGTCATCGTGATGCATCCACTGTGATGTCATTGTGATGCGTCCACTGTGATGTCATCATTATGCGACACACGTGATGTCACAATCTGCTTGGCTGTATGGACTGCATTTGCTTAGCTTGCTTGCTGACATCCACTTGAGGAAGGCACACACCAGGAGATAGATGCAGCATTTGCATACTGCAGAGGTTGTTCTTTTACTGCCTCTACAGCAAACATCCATACCTCCTGCAGCCAGCGTAGACACCGCCACAAAAAAAATGAATTTCCAAACAAGAAAGGGTCAAAAAGCCAAACTGCAGTATGATAAAAATAGTAAGTTATGAATTTAGTTATTGATTTCAAAGTGGAAATGCTTGTTCGTTCGCACTCAGTTAGCATTCAGGAATTAAGTAAGCCTCACATGTACCTGGGCCCGAGAGTTTACATTTGCCTTGGATAGAAAGAGGGAATTCAATGGAGACAATAAGTAAACACAAAACAAGACTACACACAGTAGTTTTCAGGTGCTTTTATTCATTTTATTCATCCATTGTAGCATTTTGCAAGGAACAGCAACGCTTGAATACAATTTTGCAACAGTGTAAGCCTGCTTGCAAAATCCCCACAAATCCAGGAGTTTAGCAATGCTATACTGCAAGTCCTTTGCAAATGCAAACCCTGGGAAAAAGCAATGGCTCCATGCTTATCACACTTACACGATGCTATGCACTTCCTCAATAAAGCAGTGGGACATTCATTCTTCAATGGAAGGTTCACTTGTTGCTTTGAAGCTTTTTCTAAAATTCAGATTGCTTTAACAAGCCCGTCCATCCTAGCAGGTTTCAATTTTTGCTACAATGGGAAGGCTCTGTGATGTTATCGTGATGCGTCTACTGTGATGTCATCGTGATGCGTACACTGTGATGTCATTATTATGCGACACATGTGATGTCATCATTATGCGACACACGTGATGTCACAATCTGCTTGGCTGTATGGACTGCTTTTCCTTGGCTTGCTTGCTGACATCCAGTTGAGGGATACACACACCAGGAGATTGATGCAGCATATGCATACTGCAGAGGTTGTTCCTTTACTGCCTCTACAGCAAACATCCACACCTCCTGCAGTCAGCGTAGACACCGCCACAAAAAAACTAAAAAATTAATTTCCAAACAAGAAAGGGTTGAAAAGCCAAACTGCAGGATGATGATAATAATAGCAAGTTATGAATTTAGGAATTGATTTCAAAGTGGGAATGCTTGTTCGTTCGAACTCAGTAAACATTCAGGAAATAGGCCTAAGTAGGCCTCACATGTACCTGGACCCCCAGAGTTTACATTTGGCTTGGATAGAAGGAGGGAATTCAATGGATACAAAAAGTAGACACAAAACAAGACACCACACAGTAGTTTTCAGGTGCTTTTATTCATTTTATTCATCCATTGTAGCATTTTGCAAGGAACAGCAACGCTTGAATACAATTTTGCAACAGTGTAAGCCTGCTTGCAAAATCCCCCCAAATCCAGGAGTTTAGCAATGCTATACTGCAAGATCTTTGCAAATGCAAAACCTGGAAAAAAGCAATGGCTCCGTGCTTATCATACTTACTCAATGCTATGCACTTCATCAATTAAGCAGGGGGACATTCATTCTTCAATGGAAGGTTCACTTGTTGCTTTGAAGCTTTTTCTAATATTCAGATTCTTTTAACAAGCCCGTCCATCCTAGCAGATTTCAATTTTTCACTACAATGGGAAGGCTCTGTGATGTCATCGTGATGCATCCACTGTGATGTCATTGTGATGCGTCCACTGTGATGTCATCATTATGCGACACACGTGATGTCACAATCTGCTTGGCTGTATGGACTGCATTTGCTTAGCTTGCTTGCTGACATCCACTTGAGGAAGGCACACACCAGGAGATAGATGCAGCATTTGCATACTGCAGAGGTTGTTCTTTTACTGCCTCTACAGCAAACATCCATACCTCCTGCAGCCAGCGTAGACACCGCCACAAAAAAAATGAATTTCCAAACAAGAAAGGGTCAAAAAGCCAAACTGCAGTATGATAAAAATAGTAAGTTATGAATTTAGTTATTGATTTCAAAGTGGAAATGCTTGTTCGTTCGCACTCAGTTAGCATTCAGGAATTAAGTAAGCCTCACATGTACCTGGGCCCGAGAGTTTACATTTGCCTTGGATAGAAAGAGGGAATTCAATGGAGACAATAAGTAAACACAAAACAAGACTCCACACAGTAGTTTTCAGGTGCTTTTATTCATTTTATTCATCCATTGTAGCATTTTGCAAGGAACAGCAACGCTTGAATACAATTTTGCAACAGTGTAAGCCTGCTTGCAAAATCCCCACAAATCCAGGAGTTTAGCAATGCTATACTGCAAGTCCTTTGCAAATGCAAACCCTGGGAAAAAGCAATGGCTCCATGCTTATCACACTTACACGATGCTATGCACTTCCTCAATAAAGCAGTGGGACATTCATTCTTCAATGGAAGGTTCACTTGTTGCTTTGAAGCTTTTTCTAAAATTCAGATTGTTTTAACAAGCCCGTCCATCCTAGCAGGTTTCAATTTTTGCTACAATGGGAAGGCTCTGTGATGTTATCGTGATGCGTCTACTGTGATGTCATCGTGATGCGTACACTGTGATGTCATTATTATGCGACACATGTGATGTCATCATTATGCGACACACGTGATGTCACAATCTGCTTCTCTGTATGGACTGCTTTTGCTTGGCTTGCTTGCTGACATCCAGTTGAGGGATACACACACCAGGAGATTGATGCAACATATGCATACTGCAGAGGTTGTTACTTTACTGCCTCTACAGCAAACATCCACACCTCCTGCAGCCAGCATATACACCGCCACAAAAAACAAAAAAAATAATTTCCAAACAAAAAGGGTCGAAAAGCCAAACTGCAGGATGATAATAATAGTAAGTTATGAATTTAGGAATTGATTTCAAAGTGGGAATGCTTGTTCGTTCGAACTCGGTTAACATTCAGGAATTAGGCCTAAGTAGGCCTCACATGTACCTGGGCCCCCAGAGTTTACATTTGCCTTGGATAGAAGGAGGGAATTCAATGGAGACAATAAGTAAACACAAAACAAAAATCCACACAGTAGTTTTCAGGTGCTTTTATTCATTTTATTCATCCATTGTAGCATTTTACAAGGAACAGCAACGCTTGAATACAATTTTGCAACAGTGTAAGCCTGCTTGCAAAATCCCTGCAAAACCAGGAGTTTAGCAATGCTACACTGCAAGACCTTTGCAAATGCAAATCCTGGGAAAGAGCAATGGCTCCGTGCTTATCACACTTACACAATGCTATACATTTCATCAATAAAGCAGGGGGACATTCATTCTTCAATGTAAGGTTCACTTGTTGCTTTGAAGCTTTTTCTAAAATTCGGATTGTTTTAACAAACCCGTCTATCCTAGCAGGTTTAAATTTTTCACTACAGTGGGAAGGCTCTGTGATGTCATCGAGATGCGTCCACTGTGATGTCATCATTATGCGACACATGTGATGTCATCATTATGCGACATATGTGATGTCACAATGTGCTTGGCTGTATGGACTGCATTTGCTTGGCTTGCTTGTTGACATCCACTTGAGGGAGACACACACCAGGAGATAGATGCAGCGTATGCATACTGCAGAGTTTGTTCCTTTACTGCCTCTACAGCAAACATCCACACCTCCTGCAGCCAGCGTAGACACCGCCACACAAAAAAAATGAATTTCCAAACAAGAAAGTGTTGAAAAGCCAAACTGCAGGATGATAATAATAGTAAGTTATGAATTTAGGAATTGATTTCAAAGTGGGAATGCTTGTTCGTTCGCACTCAGTTAGCATTCAGGAATTAGGCCTAAGTAAGCCTCACATGTACCTGGGCCCCCAGAGTTTACATTTGGCTTGGATAGAAGGTGGGAATTCAATGGAGACAATAAGTAGACACAAAACAAGACTCCACACAGTAGTTTTCAGGTGCTTTTATTCATTCTATTCATTCATTGTATCATTTTGCAAGGAACAGCAATGCTTGTAAACAATTTTGAAACTGTGTAAGCCTGCTTGCAAAATCCCCCCAAATACAGGAGTTTAGCAATGCTACACTGCAAGACCTTTGCAAATGAAAATCCTGGGAAAAAGCAATGGCTCCGTGCTTATCACACTTACACAATGCTATGCACTTCCTCAATAAAGCAGGGGGACATTCATTCTTCAATGGAAGGTTCACTTGTTGTTTTGAAGCTTTTTCTAAAATTCGGATTGTTTTAACAAGCCCGTCCATCCTAGCAGGTTTAAATTTTTCACTACAGTGGGAAGGCTCTGTGATGTCATCGAGATGCGTCCACTCTGATGTCATCATTATGCGACACATGTGATGTCATCATTATGCGACACATGTGATGTCACAATGTGCTTGGCTGTATGGACTGCATTTGCTTGGCTTGCTTGTTGACATCCACTTGAGGGAGACACACACCAGGAGATAGATGCAGTGTATGCATACTGCAGAGGTTGTTCCTTTACTGCCTCTACAGCAAACATCCACACCTCCTGCAGCCAGCGTAGACACCGCCACACAAAAAAAATGAATTTCCAAACAAGAAAGTGTCGAAAAGCCAAACTGCAGGATGATAATAATAGTAAGTTATGAATTTAGGAATTGATTTCAAAGTGGGAATGCTTGTTCGTTCGCACTCAGTTAGCATTCAGGAATTAGGCCTAAGTAAGCCTCACATGTACCTGGGCCCCCAGAGTTTACATTTGGCTTGGATAGAAGGTGGGAATTCAATGGAGACAATAAGTAGACACAAAACAAAACTCCACACAGTAGTTTTCAGGTGCTTTTATTCATTCTATTCATTCATTGTATCATTTTGCAAGGAACAGCAATGCTTGTAAACAATTTTGAAACTGTGTAAGCCTGCTTGCAAAATCCCCCCAAATACAGGAGTTTAGCAATGCTACACTGCAAGACCTTTGCAAATGAAAATCCTGGGAAAAAGCAATGGCTCCGTGCTTATCACACTTACACAATGCTATGCACTTCCTCAATAAAGCAGGGGGACATTCATTCTTCAATGGAAGGTTCACTTGTTGTTTTGAAGCTTTTTCTAAAATTCGGATTGTTTTAACAAGCCCGTCCATCCTAGCAGGTTTAAATTTTTCACTACAATGGGAAGGCTCTGTGATGTCATCGAGATGCGTCCACTCTGATGTCATCATTATGCGACACATGTGATGTCATCATTATGCGACACATGTGATGTCACAATGTGCTTGGCTGTATGGACTGCATTTGCTTGGCTTGCTTGTTGACATCCACTTGAGGGAGACACACACCAGGAGATAGATGCAGCGTATGCATACTGCAGAGGTTGTTCTTTTACTGCCTCTACAGCAAACATCCATACCTCCTGCAGCCAGCGTAGACACCGCCACAAAAAAATGAATTTCCAAACAAGAAAGGGTCAAAAAACCAAACTGCAGGATGATAATAATAGTAAGTTATGAATTTAGTAATTGATTTCAAAGTGGGAATGCTTGTTCGTTCGCACTAAATTAACATTCAGGAATTAGGCCTAAGTAGGCCTTACATGTACCTGTGCCCCCAGAGTTTACATTTGCCTTGGATAGAAGGAGGGAAATCAATGGAGACAATAAGTAGACACAAAACAAGACTCCACACAGTAGTTTTCAGTAGTGATGAGCGGGTTCGGTTTCTCGGAAACCGAACCCCCCCCGACATTCAGCCTTTTTACACGGGTCCGAGCCGTACTCGGATTCTCCCGTGTGGCTCGGGTAAACCGAGCGCGCCCGAACATCATCATCCCGCTGTCGGATTCTCGCGAGATTTGCATTCTATATAAGCAGCCACTCGTCGCCGCCATTTTCACACGTGCATTGAGATTGATAGGGAGAGGACGTGGCTGGCGTCCTCTCCGTTTATATAGTTATAGTTAGTTGATCTGATTGCTACTGCTTAGCTTTTTGTGGGGAGGATTGGGGAGCAGCTGTTAGGAGGAGTACAGTGCAGAGTTTTGCTAGTTTTTTTTTATCCGTTCTCTGCCTGAAAAAAACGCTTCATACCATATCTGTGCTCAGCCTCAGTGTGCTGCATGATATATCTGACTGTACTGAGTGCTCACACTGCTTAATTGTGGGGGAGACTGGGGAGCAGCTATAGCAGGAGTACAGTGCACAGTTTTGCTGACAGTGACCACCAGTATACGTTTGTCTGCCTGAAAAACACTCCTGTGGTGCCTTTTTTTCTTTATACTATAAGTATAAACGCAGTCTGCTGACAGTGTCCACCAGGTCCATTATACTGTATATAGCAGTACGGTAGGCCACTGCTGTACCTACCTCTGTGTCGTCACTCGTCGTCATACATAAAGTATACTATCCATCCATCTACATTGTATACCTGTGGTGTCTTTTTTTCTTTATACTATAAACGCAGTCTGCTGACAGTGTCCACCAGGTCCATTATACTGTATATAGCAGTACGGTAGGCCACTGCTGTACCTACCTCTGTGTCGTCACTCGTCGTCATACATAAAGTATACTATCCATCCATCTACATTGTATACCTGTGGTGTCTTTTTTTCTTTATACTATAAACGCAGTCTGCTGACAGTGTCCACCAGGTCCATTATACTGTATATAGCAGTACGGTAGGCCACTGCTGTACCTACCTCTGTGTCTTCAGTCAATCGTCGTCATACATAAAGTATACTATCCATCCATCTACATTGTTTACCTGTGGTGTCTTTTTTTCTTTATACTATAAACGCAGTCTGCTGACAGTGTCCACCAGGTCCATTATACTGTATATAGCAGTACGGTAGGCCACTGCTGTACCTACATCTGTGTCTTCAGTCACTCGTCGTCATACATAAAGTATACTATCCATCCATCTACATTGTTTACCTGTTGTGTCTTTTTTTCTTTATACTATAAACGCAGTCTGCTGACAGTGTCCACCAGGTCCATTATACTGTATATAGCAGTACGGTAGGCCACTGCTGTACCTACCTCTGTGTCTTCAGTCAATCGTCGTCATACATAAAGTTTACTATCCATCCATCTACATTGTTTACCTGTGGTGTCTTTTTTTCTTTATACTATAAACGCAGTCTGCTGACAGTGTCCACCAGGTCCATTATACTGTATATAGCAGTACGGTAGGCCACTGCTGTACCTACCTCTGTGTCTTCAGTCACTCATCGTCATACATAAAGTATACTATCCATCCATCTACATTGTTTACCTGTGGTGTCTTTTTTTCTTTATACTATAAACGCAGTCTGCTGACAGTGTCCACCAGGTCCATTATACTGTATATAGCAGTACGGTAGGCCACTGCTGTACCTACCTCTGTGTCGTCACTCGTCGTCATACATAAAGTATACTATCCATCCATCTACATTGTATACCTGTGGTGTCTTTTTTTCTTTATACTATAAACGCAGTCTGCTGACAGTGTCCACCAGGTCCATTATACTGTATATAGCAGTACGGTAGGCCACTGCTGTACCTACCTCTGTGTCTTCAGTCAATCGTCGTCATACATAAAGTATACTATCCATCCATCTACATTGTTTACCTGTGGTGTCTTTTTTTCTTTATACTATAAATGCAGTCTGCTGACAGTGTCCACCAGGTCCATTATACTGTATATAGCAGTACGGTAGGCCACTGCTGTACCTACCTCTGTGTGTTCAGTCAATCGTCGTCATACATAAAGTATACTATCCATCCATCTACATTGTATACCTGTGGTGTCTTTTTTTCTTTATACTATAAACGCAGTCTGCTGACAGTGTCCACCAGGTCCATTATACTGTATATAGCAGTATGGTAGGCCACTGCTGTACCTACCTCTGTGTCGTCACTCATCGTCATACATAAAGTATACTATCCATCCATCTACAATGTATACCTGTGGTGTCTTTTTTTCTTTATACTATAAACGCAGTCTGCTGACAGTGTCCACCAGGTCCATTATACTGTATATAGCAGTACGGTAGGCCACTGCTGTACCTACCTCTGTGTCTTCAGTCAATCGTCGTCATACATAAAGTATACTATCCATCCATCTACATTGTTTACCTGTGGTGTCTTTTTTTCTTTATACTATAAACGCAGTCTGCTGACAGTGTCCACCAGGTCCATTATACTGTATATGGCAGTACGGTAGGCCACTGCTGTACCTACCTCTGTGTCTTCAGTCACTCGTCCATAAGTATACTATCCATCCATCTACATTGTATACCTGTGGTGCCTTTTAGTTGTGCGCATTAAAATATGGAGAACAAAAATGTGGAGGTTAAAAAAATAGGGAAAGATCAAGATCCACTTCCACCTCGTGCTGAAGCTGCTGCCACTAGTCATGGCCAAGACGATGAAATGCCATCAACGTCGTCTGCTAAGGCCGATGCCCAATGTCATAGTACAGAGCATGTAAAATCCAAAACACAAAAGATCAGTAAAAAAATGACCCAAAAATCTAAATTAAAAGCGTCTGAGGAGAAGCGTAAACTTGCCAATATGACATTTACGACACGGAGTGGCAAGGAACGGCTGAGGCCCTGGCCTATGTTCATGGCTAGTGGTTCAGCTTCACATGAGGATGGAAGCACTCAGCCTCTCGCTAGAAAAATGAAAAGACTTAAGCTGGCAAAAGCACAGCAAAGAACTGTGCGTTCTTCGAAATCACAAATCCCCAAGGAGAGTCCAATTGTGTCGGTTGCGATGCCTGACCTTCCCAACACTGGACGGGAAGAGCTTGCGCCTTCCACCATTTGCACGCCCCCTGCAAGTGCTGGAAGGAGCACCCGCAGTCCAGTTCCTGATAGTCAAATTGAAGATGTCAGTGTTGAAGTACATCAGGATGAGGATATGGGTGTTGCTGGCGCTGGGGAGGAAATTGACAAGGAGGATTCTGATGGTGAAGTGGTTTGTTTAAGTCATGCACCCGGGGAGACACCTGTTGTCCGTGGGAGGAATATGGCCATTTACATGCCTGGTCAAAATACAAAAAAAATCAGCTCTTCGGTGTGGAATTATTTCAACACAAATGCGGACAACAGGTGTCTCGCCGTGTGTTGCCTTTGTCAAGCTGTAATAAGTAGGGGTAAGGATGTTAACCACCTCGGAATATCCTCCCTTATACGTCACCTGCAGCGCATTCATCATAAGTCAGTGACAAGTTCAAAAACTTTGGGCGACAGCGGAAGCGTTCCACTGACCAGTAAATCCCTTCCTCTTGTAACCAAGCTCCTGCAAACCACACCACCAACTCCCTCAGTGTCAATTTCCTCCATACCCAGGAAAGCCAATAGTCCTGCAGGCCATGTCACTGGCAAGTCTGACGAGTCCTCTCCTGCCTGGGATTCCTCCGATGCATCCTTGAGTGTAACGCCTACTGCTGCTGGCGCTGCTGTTGTTGCTGCTGGGAGTCGATCGGCATCCCAGAGGGGAAGTCGGAAGACCACTTGTACTACTTCCAGTAAGCAATTGACTGTCCAACAGTCCTTTGCGAGGAAGATGAAATATCACAGCAGTCATCCTGCTGCAAAGCGGATAACTGAGGCCTTGGCAGCCTGGACGGTGAGAAACGTGGTTCCGGTATCCATCATTACTTCAGAGCCAGCTATAGACTTGATTGAGGTACTGTGTCCCCGGTACCAAATACCATCTAGGTTCCATTTCTCTAGGCAGGCGATACCGAAAATGTACACAGACCTCAGAAAAAGAGTCACCAGTGTCCTAAAAAATGCAGTTGTACCCAATGTCCACTTAACCACGGACATGTGGACAAGTGGAGCAGGGCAGACTCAGGACTACATGACTGTGACAGCCCACTGGGTAGATGTATTGCCTCCCGCTGCAAGAACAGCAGCGGCGGCACCAGTAGCAGCATTTTGCCAACGCCAACTCGTTCCTAGGCAGGCTATGCTTTGTATCACTGCTTTCCAGAATACGCACACAGCTGAAAACCTCTTACGGCAACTGAGGAAGATCATCGCAGAATGGCTTACCCCAATTGGACTCTCCTGGGGATTTGTGGCATCGGACAATGCCAGCAATATTGTGCGTGCATTACATCTGGGAAAATTCCAGCACGTCCCATGTTTTGCACATACCTTGAATTTGGTGGTGCAGAATTATTTAAAAAACGACAGGTGCGTGCAAGAGATGCTGTCGGTGGCCAGAAGAATTGCGGGCCACTTTCGGCGTACAGGCACCGCGTACAGAAGACTGGAGCACCACCAAAACCGCCTGAACCTGCCCTGCCATCATCTAAAGCGTGGAATTTAACCCTCTATATGCTTCAGAGGATGGAGGAGCAGCAAAAGGCCATTCAAGCCTATACATCTGCCCACGATATAGGCAAAGGAGGTGGAATGCACCTGTCTCAAGCGCAGTGGAGAATGATTTCAACGTTGTGCAAGGTTCTGCAACCTTTTGAACTTGCCACACGTGAAGTCAGTTCAGACACTGCCAGCCTGAGTCAGGTCATTCCCCTCATCAGGCTTTTGCAGAAGAAGCTGGAGACATTGAAGGAGGAGCTAAAACAGAGCGATTCCGCTAGGCATGTGGGACTTGTGGATGGAGCCCTTCATTCGCTTAACCAAGATTCATGGGTGGTCAATCTGTTGAAATCAGAGCACTACATTTTGGCCACCGTGCTTGATCCTAGATTTAAAACCTACGTTGTATCTCTCTTTCCGGCAGACACAAGTCTGCAGGGGTTCAAAGACCTGCTGGTGAGAAAATTGTCAAGTCAAGCGGAACGTGACCCGTCAACAGCTCCTCCTTCAAATTCTCCCGCAACTGGGGGTGCGAGGAAAAGGCTAAGAATTCCGAGCCCACCCGCTGGCGGTGATGCAGGGCAGTCTGGAGCGAGTGCTGACATCTGATCCGGACTGAAGGACCTGCCAACGATTACTGACATGTCGTCTACTGTCACTGCATATGATTCTCTCCCCATTGAAAGAATGGTGGAGGATTATATGAGTGACTGCATCCAAGTAGGCACGTCAGACAGTCCGTACGTATACTGGCAGGAAAAAGAGGCAATTTGGAGGCCCTTGCAGAAACTGGCTTTATTCTACCTAAGTTGCCCTCCCTCCAGTGTGTACTCTGAAAGAGTGTTTAGTGCCACCGCTCACCTTGTCAGCAATCGGCGTACGAGGTTACTTCCAGAAAATGTGGAGAAGATGATGTTCATTAAAATGAATTATAATCAATTCCTCCGTGGAGACATTCACCAGCAGCAATTGCCTCCAGATAGTACACGGGGACCTGAGATGGTGGATTCCAGTGGGGACGAATTAATAATCTGTGAGGAGGGGGATGTACACAGTGAAAGGGGTAATGAATCGGAGGATAATGATGAGGTGGACATCTTGCCTCTGTAGAGCCAGTTTGTGCAAGGAGAGATTGATTGCTTCTTTTTTGGTGGGGGCCCAAACCAACCAGTCATTTCAGTCACAGTCGTATGGCAGACCCTGTCGCTGAAATGATGGGTTTGTTAAAGTGTGCATGTCCTGTTTATACAACATAAGGGTGGGTGGGAGGGCCCAAGGACAATTCCATCTTGCACCTCTTTTTTCTTTCATTTTTCTTTGCATCATGTGCTGTTTGGGGAGTATTTTTTTGAAGGGCCATCCTGCGTGACACTGCAGTGCCACTCCTAGATGGGCCAGGTGTTTGTGTCGTCCACTTGGGTCGCTTAGCTTAGTCACACAGCTACCTCGGTGCAAATTTTAGGACTAAAAATAATATTGTGAGGTGTGATGTGTTCAGAATAGACTGAAAATTAGTGGAAATTATGGTTATTGAGGTTAATAATACTATGGGATCAAAATGACCCCCAAATTCCATGATTTAAGCTGTTTTTTAGGGTTTTTTGAAAAAAACACCCGAATCCAAACACACCCGAATCCGACAAAAATAATTTCGGTGAGGTTTTGCCAAAACGCGTTCGAACCCAAAACACGGCCGCGGAACCGAACCCAAAACCAAAACACAAAACTCGAAAAATTTCCAGTGCACATCACTAGTTTTCAGGTGCTTTTATTCATTTTACTCATCCATTGTAGCATTTTGCAAGGAACAGCACTGCTTGAATACATTTTTGCAACAGTGTAAGCCTGCTTTCAAAATCCCCCCAAATCCAGGAGTTTAGCAATGCTATACTGCAAGACCTTTGCAAATGCAAACCCTGGGAAAAAGCAATGGCTCCGTGCTTATCGCACTTACACAATGCTATGCACTTCCTCAATAAAGCAGTGGGACATTAATTCTTCAATGGAAGGTTCACTTGTTGCTTTGAAGCTTTTTCTAAAATTCGGATTGTTTTAACAAGCCCGTCCATTGTAGCAGGTTTCAATTTTTCACTACAGTGGGAAGGCTCTGTGATGTCATCGTGATGCGTCCACTGTGATGTCATTGTGATGCGTCCACTGTGATGTCATTATTATGCGACACATGTGATGTCATCATTATACGACACACGTGATGTCACAATCTGCTTGGCTGTATGGACTGCTTTTGCTTGGCTTGCTTGCTGACATCCAGTTGAGGGAGACACACACCAGGAGATTGATGCAGCATATTCATACTGCATAGGTTGTTCCTTTACTGCCTCTACAGCAAACATCCACACCTCCTGCAGCCAGCGTAGACACCGCCACAAAAAACAAAAAAATAATAATTTCCAAACAAGAAAGGGTCGAAAAGCCAAACTGCAGGATGATGATAATAGTAAGTTATGAATTTAGGAATTGATTTCAAAGTGGGAATGCTTGTTCGTTCGATCTCCGTTAACATTCAGGAAATAGGCCTAAGTAGGCCTCACATGTACCTGGGCCTCCAGAGATTACATATGCCTTGGATAGAAAGAGGGAATTCAATGGAGACAATACGTAAACACAAAACAAGACTCCACACAGTAGTTTTCAGGTGCTTTTATTCATTTTATTCATCCATTGTAGCATTTTGAAAGGAACAGCAATGCTTGAATACAATTTTGCAACAGTGCATCCTGCTTGCAAAATCCCCGCAAATCCAGGAGTTTAGCAATGCTATGCTGCAAGACCTTTGCAAATGTAAACCCTGGGAAAAAGCAATGGCTCCGTGCTTATCACACTTACATAATGCTATACACTTCACAAATAAAGCAGTGGGACATTCATTCTTCAATGGAAGGTTCACTTGTTGCTTTTAAGCTTTTTCTAAAATTCGGATTGTTTTAACAAACCCGTCCATCCTAGCAGGTTTCAATTTCTCATTACAGTGGGAAGGCTCTGTGATGTCATCTTGATGCGTCCACTGTGATGTCATCATTATGCGATACAAGTGATGTCATCATTAAGCGACACACGTGATGTCACAATCTGCTTGGCTGTATGGACTGCTTTTGCTTGGCTTGCTTGCTGACATCCAGTTGAGGGATACACACACCAGGAGATAGATGCAGCATATGTATACTGCAGAGGTTGTTCCTTTATTGCCTCTACAGCAAACATCCACACCTCCTGCAACCAGCGTAGACACCGCCACAAAAAAAAACTGAATTTCCAAACAAGAAAGGGTCGAAAAGTCAAACTGCAGGAAGATAATAATAGTAAGATATGAATTTAGTAATTGATTTCAAAGTGGGAATGCTTGTTCGTTTGCACTCAATTAACATTCAGGAATTAGTCCTAAGAATGCCTTACATGTACCTGTGCCCCCAGAGTTTACATTTGCCTTGGATAGAAGGAGGGAATTCAATGGAGACAATAAGTAGACACAAAACAAGACTCCACACAGTAGTTTTCAGGTGCTTTTATTAATTTTATTCATCCATTGTAGCATTTTGCAAGGAACAGCAATGCTTGAATACATTTTTGCAACAGTGTAAGCCTGCTTGCAAAATCCCCCCAAATCCAGGAGTTAGCAATGCTATACTGCAAGACCTTTGCAAATGCAAACCCTGGGAAAAAGCAATGGCTCCGTGCTTATCACACTTACACAATGCTATGCACTTCCTCAATAAAGCAGGGGGACATTCATTCTTCAATGGAAGGTTCACTTGTTGCTTTGAATCTTTTTCTAATATTCAGATGGTTTTAACAAGCCCGTCCATCCTAGCTGGTTTCAATTTTTCACTACAATGGGAAGGCTCTGTGATGTCATCGTGATGCATCCACTGTGATGTCATTGTGATGCGTCCACTGTGATTTCATCATTATGCGACACATGTGATGTCATCATTATGCGACACACGTGATGTCACAATCTGCTGGGCTGTTTGGACTGCTTTTGCTTGGCTTGCTTGCTGACATCCATTTGAGGGAGACACACACCAGGAGATTGATGCAGCATATGACTACTGCAGAGGTTGTTCCTTTTCTGCCTCTACAGCAAACATCCACACCTCCAGCAGCCAGCGTAGACACCGCCACAAAAAAATAAAGAATTTCCAAACAAGAAAGGGTCGAAAAGTCAAACTGCAGGATGATAATAATAGTAAGATATGAATTTAGTAATTGATTTCAAAGTGGGAATGCTTGTTCGTCCGCACTCAGTTAACATTCATGAATTAGGCCTAAGTAGGCCTCACATGTACCTGGGCCCCCAGAGTTTACATTTGCCTTGGATAGAAGGAGGGAATTCAATGGAGACAATAAGTAGACACAAAACAAGACTCCACACAGTGGTTTTCAGGTGCTTTTATTCATTTTATTCATCCATTGTATCATTTTGCAAGGAACAGCAACGCTTGAATACAATTTTGCAACAGTGTAAGCCTGCTTGCAAAATCCCCCCAAATCCAGGAGTTTAGCAATGCTATACTGCAAGACCTTTGCAAATGCAAACCCAGGGAAAAAGCAATGGCTCCGTGCTTATCACACTTACACAATGCTATGCACTTCATCAATAAAGCAGTGGGACATTCATTCTTCAATGGAAGGTTCACTTGTTGCTTTGAAGCTTTTTCTAAAATTCGGATTGTTTTAACAAGCCTGTCCATCCAAGCAGGTTTCAATTTTTCATTACAGTGGGAAGGCTCTGTGATGTCATCGTGACGCATCCACTGTGATGTCATTGTGATGCGTCCACTGTGATGTCATCATTATGCGACAAACGTGATGTCACAATCTGCTTGGCTGTATGGACTGCATTTGCTTGGCTTGCTTGCTGACATCCAGTTGAGGGATACACACACCAGGAGATAGATGCAGCATATGCATCCTGCAGAGGTTGTTCGTTTATTGCCTCTACAGCAAACATCCACACCTCCTGCAGCCAGCGTAGACACCGCCACAAAAAAAACGAATTTCCAAACAAGAAAGGGTCGAAAAGTCAAACTGCAGGATGATAATAATAGTAAGATATGAATTTAGTAATTGATTTCAAAGTGGGAATGCTTGTTCGTCCGCACTGAGTTAACATTCATGAATTAGGCCTAAGTAGGCCTCACATGTACCTGGGCCCCCAGAGTTTACATTTGCCTTGGATAGAAGGAGGGAATTCAATGGAGACAATAAGTAGACACTAAACAAGACTCCACACAGTAGTTTTCAGGTTCTTTTATTCACTTTATTCATCCATTGTATCATTTTGCAAGGAACAGCAACGCTTGAATACAATTTTGCAACAGTGTAAGCCTGCTTGCAAAATCCCCCCAAATCCAGGAGTTTAGCAATGCTATACTGCAAGACCTTTGCAAATGCAAACCCTGGGAAAAAGCAATGGCTCCGTGCTTATCACACCTACACAATGCTATGCACTTCCTCAATAGAGCAGGGGGACATTCATTCTTCAATGGAAGGTTCACTTGTTGCTTTGAAACTTTTTCTAATATTCAGATTGTTTTAACAAGCCCGTCCATCCTAGCAGATTTCAATTTTTCACTACAATGGGAAGGCTCTGTGATGTCATCGTGATGCATCCACTGTGATGTCATTGTGATGCGTCCACTGTGATGTCATCATTATGCGACACACGTGATGTCACAATCTGCTTGGCTGTATGGACTGCATTTGCTTAGCTTGCTTGCTGACATCCACTTGAGGAATGCACACACCAGGAGATAGATGCAGCATTTGCATACTGCAGAGGTTGTTCTTTTACTGCCTCTACAGCAAACATCCATACCTCCTGCAGCCAGCGTAGACACCGCCACAAAAAAAATGAATTTCCAAACAAGAAAGGGTCAAAAAACCAAACTGCAGGATGATAATAATAGTAAGTTATGAATTTAGTAATTGATTTCAAAGTGGGAATGCTTGTTCGTTCGCACTAAATTAACATTCAGGAATTAGGCCTAAGTAGGCCTTACATGTACCTGTGCCCCCAGAGTTTACATTTGCCTTGGATAGAAGGAGGGAAATCAATGGAGACAATAAGTAGACACAAAACAAGACTCCACACAGTAGTTTTCAGTAGTGATGAGCGGGTTCGGTTTCTCGGAAACCGAACCCCCCCCGACATTCAGCCTTTTTACACGGGTCCGAGCCGTACTCGGATTCTCCCGTGTGGCTCGGGTAAACCGAGCGCGCCAGAACGTCATCATCCCGCTGTCGGATTCTCGCGAGATTCGCATTCTATATAAGCAGCCACTCGTCGCCGCCATTTTCACACATGCATTGAGATTGATAGGGAGAGGACGTGGCTGGCGTCCTCTCCGTTTATATAGTTATAGTTAGTTGATCTGATTGCTACTGCTTAGCTTATTGTGGGGAGGATTGGGGAGCAGCTGTTAGGAGGAGTACAGTGCAGAGTTTTGCTAGTTTTTTTTTATCCGTTCTCTGCCTGAAAAAAACGCTTCATACCATATCTGTGCTCAGCCTCAGTGTGCTGCATGATATATCTGACTGTACTGAGTGCTCACACTGCTTAATTGTGGGGGAGACTGGGGAGCAGCTATAGCAGGAGTACAGTGCACAGTTTTGCTGACAGTGACCACCAGTATACGTTTGTCTGCCTGAAAAACACTCCTGTGGTGTCTTTTTTTCTTTATACTATAAGTATAAATGCAGTCTGCTGACAGTGTCCACCAGGTCCATTATACTGTATATAGCAGTACGGTAGGCCACTGCTGTACCTACCTCTGTGTCGTCACTCGTCGTCATACATAAAGTATACTATCCATCCATCTACATTGTATACCTGTGGTGTCTTTTTTTCTTTATACTATAAACGCAGTCTGCTGACAGTGTCCACCAGGTCCATTATACTGTATATAGCAGTACGGTAGGCCACTGCTGTACCTACCTCTGTGTCGTCACTCGTCGTCATACATAAAGTATACTATCCATCCATCTACATTGTACACCTGTGGTGTCTTTTTTTCTTTATACTATAAACGCAGTCTGCTGACAGTGTCCACCAGGTCCATTATACTGTATATAGCAGTACGGTAGGCCACTGCTGTACCTACCTCTGTGTCTTCAGTCAATCGTCGTCATACATAAAGTATACTATCCATCCATCTACATTGTTTACCTGTGGTGTCTTTTTTTCTTTATACTATAAACGCAGTCTGCTGACAGTGTCCACCAGGTCCATTATACTGTATATAGCAGTACGGTAGGCCACTGCTGTACCTACCTCTGTGTCGTCACTCATCGTCATACATAAAGTATACTATCCATCCATCTACATTGTATACCTGTGGTGTCTTTTTTTCTTTATACTATAAACGCAGTCTGCTGACAGTGTCCACCAGGTCCATTATACTGTATATAGCAGTACGGTAGGCCACTGCTGTACCTACCTCTGTGTCTTCAGTCAATCGTCGTCATACATAAAGTATACTATCCATCCATCTACATTGTTTACCTGTGGTGTCTTTTTTTCTTTATACTATAAACGCAGTCTGCTGACAGTGTCCACCAGGTCCATTATACTGTATATGGCAATACGGTAGGCCACTGCTGTACCTACCTCTGTGTCTTCAGTCACTCGTCCATAAGTATACTATCCATCCATCTACATTGTATACCTGTGGTGCCTTTTAGTTGTGCGCATTAAAATATGGAGAACAAAAATGTGGAGGTTAAAAAAATAGGGAAAGATCAAGATCCACTTCCACCTCGTGCTGAAGCTGCTGCCACTAGTCATGGCCGAGACGATGAAATGCCATCAACGTCGTCTGCCAAGGCCGATGCCCAATGTCATAGTACAGAGCATGTAAAATCCAAAACACAAAAGATCAGTAAAAAAATGACCCAAAAATCTAAATTAAAAGCGTCTGAGGAGAAGCGTAAACTTGCCAATATGCCATTTACGACACGGAGTGGCAAGGAACGGCTGAGGCCCTGGCCTATATTCAAGGCTAGCGGTTCAGCTTCACATGAGGATGGAAGCACTCAGCCTCTCGCTAGAAAAATGAAAAGACTTAAGCTGGCAAAAGCACAGCAAAGAACTGTGCGTTCTTCTAAATCACAAATCCCCAAGGAGAGTCCAATTATGTCGGTTGCGATGCCTGACCTTCCCAACACTGGACGGGAAGAGCTTGCGCCTTCCACCATTTGCACGCCCCCTGCAAGTGCTGGAAGGAGCACCCGCAGTCCAGTTCCTGATAGTCAAATTGAAGATGTCAGTGTTGAAGTACACCAGGATGAGGATATGGGTGTTGCTGGCGCTGGGGAGGAAATTGACAAGGAGGATTCTGGTGGTGAGGTGGTTTGTTTAAGTCAGGCACCCGGGGAGACACCTGTTGTCCGTGGGAGGAATATGGCCATTGACATGCCTGGTCAAAATACAAAAAAATCAGCTCTTCGGTGTGGAATTATTTCAACACAAATACGGACAACAGGTGTCTCGCCGTGTGTTGCCTTTGTCAAGCTGTAATAAGTAGGGGTAAGGATGTTAACCACCTCGGAATATCCTCCCTTATACGTCACCTGCAGCGCATTCATCATAAGTCAGTGACAAGTTCAAAAACTTTGGGCGACAGCGGAAGCGTTCCACTGACCAGTAAATCCCTTCCTCTTGTAACCAAGCTCCTGCAAACCACACCACCAACTCCCTCAGTGTCAATTTCCTCCATACCCAGGAAAGCCAATAGTCCTGCAGGCCATGTCACTGGCAAGTCTGACGAGTCCTCTCCTGCCTGGGATTCCTTCGATGCATCCTTGAGTGTAACGCCTACTGCTGCTGGCGCTGCTGTTGTTGCTGCTGGGAGTCGATCGGCATCCCAGAGGGGAAATCGGAAGACCACTTGTACTACTTCCAGTAAGCAATTGACTGTCCAACAGTCCTTTGCGAGAAGATGAAATATCACAGCAGTCATCCTGCTGCAAAGCGGATAACTGAGGCCTTGGCAGCCTGGGCGGTGAGAAACGTGGTTCCGGTATCCATCGTTACTTCAGAGCCAACTATAGACTTGATTGAGGTACTGTGTCCCCGGTACCAAATACCATCTAAGTTCCATTTCTCTAGGCAGGCGATACCGAAAATGTACACAGACCTCAGAAAAAGAGTCACAAGTGTCCTAAAAAATGCAGTTGTACCCAATGTCCACTTAACCACGGACATGTGGACAAGTGGAGCAGGGCAGACTCAGGACTACATGACTGTGACAGCCCACTGGGTAGATGTATTGCCTCCCGCTGCAAGAACAGCAGCAGCGGCACCAGTAGCAGCATCTCGCCAACACCAACTCGTTCCTCGGCAGGCTATGCTTTGTATCACTGCTTTCCAGAATATGCACACAGCTGAAAACCTCTTACGGCAACTGAGGAAGATCATCGCAGAATGGCTTACCCCAATTGGACTCTCCTGGGGATTTGTGGCATCGGACAATGCCAGCAATATTGTGCGTGCATTAAATCTGGGCAAATTCCAGCACGTCCCATGTTTTGCACATACCTTGAATTTGGTGGTGCAGAATTATTTAAAAAACGACAGGGGCGTGCAAGAGATGCTGTCGGTGGCCAGAAGAATTGCGGGCCACTTTCAGCGTACAGGCACCGCGTACAGAAGACTGGAGCACCACCAAAACCGCCTGAACCTGCCCTGCCATCATCTAAAGCGTGGAATTCAACCCTCTATATGCTTCAGAGGATGGAGGAGCAGCAAAAGGCCATTCAAGCCTATACATCTGCCCACGATATAGGCAAAGGAGGTGGAATGCACCTGTCTCAAGCGCAGTGGAGAATGATTTCAACGTTGTGCAAGGTTCTGCAACCTTTTGAACTTGCCACACGTGAAGTCAGTTCAGACACTGCCAGCCTGAGTCAGGTCATTCCCCTCATCAGGCTTTTGCAGAAGAAGCTGGAGACATTGAAGGAGGAGCTAAAACAGAGCGATTCCGCTAGGCATGTGGGACTTGTGGATGGAGCCCTTCATTCGCTTAACCAAGATTCATGGGTGGTCAATCTGTTGAAATCAGAGCACTACATTTTGACCACCGTGCTCGATTCTAGATTTAAAACCTACGTTGTATCTCTCTTTCCGGCAGACACAAGTCTGCAGGGGTTCAAAGACCTGCTGGTGAGAAAATTGTCAAGTCAAGCGGAACGTGACCCGTCAACAGCTCCTCCTTCAAATTCTCCCGCAACTGGTGGTTCGAGGAAAAGGCTAAGAATTCCGAGCCCACCCGCTGGCGGTGATGCAGGGCAGTCTGGAGCGAGTGCTGACATCTGGTCCGGACTGAAGGACCTGCCAACGATTACTGACATGTCGTCTACTGTCACTGCATATGATTCTCTCACCATTGAAAGAATGGTGGAGGATTATATGAGTGACCGCATCCAAGTAGGCACGTCAGACAGTCCGTACGTATACTGGCAGGAAAAAGAGGCAATTTGGAGGCCCTTGCAGAAACTGGCTTTATTCTACCTAAGTTGCCCTCCCTCCAGTGTGTACTCCGAAAGAGTGTTTAGTGCCACCGCTCACCTTGTCAGCAATCGGCGTACGAGGTTACTTCCAGATAATGTGGAGAAGATGATGTTCATTAAAATGAATTATAATCAATTCCTCCGTGGAGACATTCACCAGCAGCAATTGCCTCCAGATAGTACACGGGGACCTGAGATGGTGGATTCCAGTGGGGACGAATTAATAATCTGTGAGGAGGGGGATGTACACAGTGAAAGGGGTGATGAATCGGATGATGATGATGAGGTGGACATCTTGCCTCTGTAGAGCCAGTTTGTGCAAGGAGAGATTGATTGCTTCTTTTTTGGTGGGGGCCCAAACCAACCAGTCATTTCAGTCACAGTCGTATGGCAGACCCTGTCGCTGAAATGATGGGTTTGTTAAAGTGTGCATGTCCTGTTTATACAACATAAGGGTGGGTGGGAGGGCCCAAGGACAATTCCATCTTGCACCTCTTTTTTCTTTCATTTTTCTTTGCGTCATGTGCTGTTTGGGGAGTATTTTTTTGAAGGGCCATCCTGCGTGACACTGCAGTGCCACTCCTAGATGGGCCAGGTGTTTGTGTCGTCCACTTGGGTCGCTTAACTTAGTCACACAGCTACCTCGGTGCAAATTTTAGGACTAAAAATAATATTGTGAGGTGTGATGTGTTCAGAATAGACTGAAAATTAGTGGAAATTATGGTTATTGAGGTTAATAATACTATGGGATCAAAATGACCCCCAAATTCCATGATTTAAGCTGTTTTTTAGGGTTTTTTGAAAAAAACACCCAAATCCGACAAAAATAATTTCGGTGAGGTTTTGCCAAAACGCGTTCGAACCCAAAACACGGCCGCGGAACCGAACCCAAAACCAAAACACAAAACTCGAAAAATTTCCGGTGCACATCACTAGTTTTCAGGTGCTTTTATTCATTTTACTCATCCATTGTAGCATTTTGCAAGGAACAGCAACGCTTGAATACATTTTTGCAACAGTGTAAGCCTGCTTGCAAAATCCCCCCAAATCCAGGAGTTTAGCAATGCTATACTGCAAGACCTTTGCAAATGCAAACCCTGGGAAAAAGCAATGGCTCCATGTTTATCACACTTACACAATGCTATGCACTTCCTCAATAAAGCAGTGGGACATTAATTCTTCAATGGAAGGTTCACTTGTTGCTTTGAAGCTTTTTCTAAAATTCGGATTGTTTTAACAAGCCCGTCCATTGTAGCAGGTTTCAATTTTTCACTACAGTGGGAAGGCTCTGTGATGTCATCGTGATGCGTCCACTGTGATGTCATTGTGATGCGTCCACTGTGATGTCATCATTATGCGACACACGTGATGTCACAATCTGCTTGGCTGTATGGACTGCTTTTGCTTGGCTTGCTTGCTGACATCCAGTTGAGGGAGACACACACCAGGAGATTCATGCAGCATATGCATACTGCATAGGTTGTTCCTTTACTGCCTCTACAGCAAACATCCACACCTCCTGCAGCCAGCGTAGACACCGCCACAAAAAACAAAAAAATTAATTTCCAAACAAGAAAGGGTCGAAAAGCCAAACTGCAGGATGATGATAATAATAGTAAGTTATGAATTTAGGAATTGATTTCAAAGTGGGAATGCTTGTTCGTTCGATCTCAGTTAACATTCAGGAAATAGGCCTAAGTAGGCCTCACATGTTCCTGGGCCCCCAGAGTTTACATTTGCCTTGGATAGAAAGAGGGAATTCAATGGAGACAATACGTAAATACAAAACAAGACTCCACACAGTAGTTTTCAGGTGCTTTTATTCATTTTATTCATCCATTGTAGCATTTTGAAAGGAACAGCAACGCTTGAATACAATTTTGCAACAGTGCATCCTGCTTGCAAAATCCAAGCAAATCCAGGAGTTTAGCAATGCTATGCTGCAAGACCTTTCCAAATGCAAACCCTGGGAAAAAGCAATGGCTCCGTGCTTATCACACTTACACAATGCTATACACTTCACCAATAAAGCAGTGGAACTGTTATGCACACCAGTGCCTGCAGGAATGTACTGGTGTCTGAACTGTTATGCACACCAGTGCCTGCAGGAATGTACTGGTGTCTGAACTGTTAGGGATGCAAACAAATGAACTCACAGACAGACTGGGGAATATGACATTACGTACACAGAAGGTGATAGGGTAACAAAATAAACACAAAGTGAACAGAGAAGCCCAGAGGCTAAGAAACTGGGTGTTTCCCTAGTATTAGTAATGCTCAGATGGAAAAAGCAAGATGTTGTGTTTTAATACGTAGAGAACCCGAAATGCTGTTGCTAAGGGCAACAGCAAAACCCTAAAGGGTTACCAACGGGTGTGGCAGTAAACTCCTTGGTCAGAGATGGAATGATAGACACAAGGAGAGTCTCCACAATCCTAATCCTCACTTGCAGTGCACAGGTTCAGCTTACTGCCACTAAACTGACACCTGAACACCTTGCACAGTGAGACAGGATTTAGGCAGGCAAGTCTGAGAATACAGCCGCAAACTTGCTAAGTTCACAGAGTAGCAAAAGAACCCCAGCAAGTTAAACGACTGACTCCAGTCTAACTGCTAGGTCTGGATTGGCAGAGTGTAGTACCAAATCCCCAGGCCTATTTGCAGTAAGCAACAACAAATACAAAGCTACACAGTACTGGCTAACTTTCAGGAACTGACTGTCACAACTGAGGGCCTGAGCTGACGGGAGGCAGCCTCAGTTGTAGGGGCTGAGATGTACCGGAACCTGGGAGGTTGTATCAGACCCCTGGACATGTAAGTAACATGAATAATAACTGCCCGAAGGCGTGACCACGACAACTTAGATAAAAGTCAATGATGTTTATTATGACAACTCCGCATCACAGCAGCAATAAAAGAAAACGTAAAAGTCAGCAAAGAATAAATACAGTTCCTGGGTACTACAGCATGGCAGGAGCCACAGGGCACTGGTAGTGTGAGATAGTTCTTATGATCTTCTAGATGGAAAGTCCTTACCAGGCCCGGCTGTAGCAATGGAGATAACCCAGGATTATACCAGCTGGTGTTCCAGGAAGAGCTGGGTTGCTGAAGGTAAAACAGCTGCTGTGGATACTGGCTGGAACCAGACTGTTGTTAGCACGGAGTGGATACTGGCTGGAACCAGTTAAATAATAAATGAACTTTGGGAGCGATGAAATGTGAACTGAAATGTAGAACTTGAGAGCGGAGAAATAATAATTCCGGTGGAGAGTGGTAAAGTGTAGAAAGGACACCGGCCCTTTAAGGGAAGCTGTACTCTGCTGGAAGCTGAGGCTGGAAGCAGGTAGTGTTGTAGCTGGAAACAGATGAATCCACAATGGATTGGAGAGTCAGGCTACACCGCAGGTGGAATGCTGGTGCGGGTCTCTATGGTGGAAGTCTTGAGACAGGAGCTGGAACCTGGAAGACAATCATAGAAGAGAGACAAACAGGAACTAGGTTTGACAACCAAAGCACTGACGTCTTCCTTGCTCAGGTACAGCTTATTTATACCTGCAGCAAGGAAGGGGTTGGCTAGGCAATTATGCAAATCAACAACACAGACAGCAGATTGGTGGAAATGATCAGATGACAGAATCCAAGATGGCTGCGCCCATGCAGACACTTGGAGGGAAGTTTGGTTTGTAATCCATGTGGTCTGGGAAACAGTAATGGCGGCGCCGGCCACCGGAGACAGGAGACGCCAGGCTGATAGATGCACATTTAACCACGCGGGCACAGCGGAGGCCGCGGCTGATGAAAAGACCACTCTGTATGTGGAAACTCAGGAACAGCGGAATCCGGTCCTGGAACGCTGAGCCCGCCTTAGGAGGCATCTGAAGGGTAAGTAATGGCGTCCAGATACCCGGATCGTGACAGCACCCCCCCCTTTAGGAGTGGCCCCAGGACACTTCTTAGGCTTTAAAGGAAACTTTGCGTGGAAATTTCGGACCAAGGCAGGAGCATGGACGTCAGAGGCATTGGTCCAAGAGCGTTCTTCAGGACCATAGCCCTTCCAGTCAATGAGATACTGAAGTTGACCGTAACGGTGACGTGAGTCCAGGATCTTGGCCACTTCATACTCAACGCCTCGTTGAGTTTGGACTTTCGGAGTTGGTGGAAGTGAGGAATGAAACCGATTCAAGATTAGCGGTTTCAACAGGGAAACATGGAATGTCCTGGGTATTTTTAAGAAGGGAGGTAACTGGAGTCTGTAAGCAACAGGATTGATGACTTGATCAATTTTGAAAGGACCGATGTAGCGAGGTGCAAACTTCATACTGGGAACTCTTAACCTCAAATTCTTCGTGGATAACCATACCCGATCACCCACCTTGAGAGCAGGAACTGCTCGACGCTTCTTATCCGCAAACTTCTTGTACCTGAGCGATGCCTTGAGCAGAGCTGATCGTACGCTCTTCCAGATATTGGCAAACTGATGCAAGGTGATATCCACTGCGGGAACAGAAGTTGCTGGAAGCGGTTGGAACTCAGGGACTTTAGGGTGGAATCCAAAGTTGGTGAAGAATGGTGTTGAAGAAGATGAAGAATGATACTGGTTGTTATGACAGAACTCGGCCCAGGGAAGTAATTGAACCCAGTCATCTTGAGAGGAGGACACATAGATGCGGAGGAAGGCCTCCAAGTCCTGATTCACCCTCTCAGTTTGACCATTGGTCTGAGGATGGTAAGCCGTGGAAAACTTTAACTTGACTTGGAGGACTTGACATAAACTTCGCCAGAATTTGTCTGTGAATTGAACTCCTCGATCTGAGATAATTTCTTCTGGAAGACCGTGGAGTCGGAAGATCTCTTGTATGAATACTTGAGCCAACTTGGAAGCTGACGGAAGACCGGTGAGAGGAATGAAGTGTGCCATCTTGGTGAACCGGTCAACTACCACCCAGATGGTATTGGACTTGTTGCACATGGGCAAATCTAATAAAGAGAGGAGAGAAAGAAAAAGTGACCCTTGTTGGGAGCACTCACTCTTGGAAACAATTGTAATTGAGATTATGCATAATGGGGTAGATATTAAAACGTAACCTTTAATTATTTTTAAATAAAATAAAAGTACACACAAAATTGCTGTTTAAAAATATGACTGAACAAAGTGAAACATTGGTTTGGAATTCCGACTGTGAATATATAGGTGAAAACATATAAATAAGGCAAAGGCGTTAGATTATGGCAAAACCAAAAATTGCCCTCCAGGTATTAATTTTTAAGGGTTAGTGCAATAGCCAGAGTATTGCCGTCAAGAAAAACCTACAACACCAGGTATTCCTTAGTGGTCAACCACCTAAGTACTGACCAGGCCCAACACCGTATTGCTTCCAAGATCGGACGAGATTGGGCATGTACGGTGTGGTATGGTAGTAGATTCAGGTTTGATGAGGCAAGAACCTGCAGCTGGTATGCGGCTGTTGAGTGTACCATAAACCTGGTTATTGGGATGGGCAAATGATCTCTAAAAATAGAGATATGTGTTTGACCATCATTGCACCAAATTGTATTCCCAATGTGTAGGTATACGGAGGTTTAAATCATATGGTCAGTCGGTTTTGCCAAATAGAGCCGTCTTGTATGTTGCTTTTTTTGTGCTGTGCAACATCATTAAAATTTTTCACATGTGATAGGGCAAGAATGGACCCTTGTTATACTGATGACATGCCAACAAGATTAATGCAAATTGAATCACAATTATGTTTCTAATATGTAATGTGATTAAAGCTGAAACTATAATGATCAAGATAAATCCACCATCCTCCCCCTCCACCTTCACAGAAAGTATAGGGCTGGAAATGGAAATGCACTAGGAAACATATTTGTCAGCTGAGCAGACAGATTAGCAGAAGTGGATAGATAGATAGGAAATATATTTTCCAGAGACAAAATCTCTGTTATCCACATTAAGGCTAACTAAATCATTAGAGCCTGAAATACCACATGCTGTCTTTATCACAATCTTGTCGAGCTGTTGTACTTTCAGTAAGGAGACAAATGGTCATGTATACACTGTGTGTCCACAATAAGAAAATCAATAAGAAAATCAGAATTGTGACATGCCAAATATAATTTGTGCTAAAATAGCAAGTGTGTATACCTTGATTCTATGCCTGTATTTGAGACCTGTATAAAGAAACAGTGCTATCTATACAGGGATGAGGGAGTGACGACACCTGTACTGTAATTGCTACAGCTGTAGAGAATAACAGATTGTTACTAATTATAATGTGTCAGCCACAAATGACACAAAAAGTGTCAAAGAATTGTACTATGTGTTGATGGCACTTAGAAAGCAGAAAAGCGTATCATATACAATGAATAATGCCTTAAATAAGTGGCATAAATTTGCCGAAAAAAGAGACCAATGCACATGCTGTTAAATTACATCTGTGCGCGGCTGGAGAGCGGGAGACGGGAAATATGCAGGATATACAAAAATATACTTATAGCCGCCTGGCGTCTGTGTCCTGCTTGCTGAATGCCGCTGACAGCTCGGCTATACGAGCTGTGTGTCTCTGCGGCTCGCCTGGTCTCCTCTCCTGCCGGTCTGCTGGTCACGTGAGCGCGCTCACCGTGACCACGTCCATCACCCCCAACGTACGTTTCACAGTTAGCTTGTTCACGGGTAGTGTGAACACTAGGTGTGCAGACCCGGTTTAAATCTGCTAAAGTGATTGCTAATTGCCTGCACCTATTAGTAATGATAGGGTCTGGCTGCGTGCGGTGAGCTGCACAGTAAAAACTGAGGGAATGTCCTACACATGTTAGAGCAAATATAGGTAATTAGTGAATAGATGACCTGCATTAACCTATGAAAAGTGTCATTGGAGATAAGTTGAAAACCTGTCTTCATATGATATTATTTGGGTTTTATTTTTTGTACGCATTATATAGTATAAAAATAATAATATATTGTATCTATAGGTGAATTTCACCTATAGGTGATAGAATAGGAAAAAAGGAATTAAATGATAGATTGGAAAAATTGTATGTGAAGGTAAGTAAAAAACAGTGTGACCTGTGCTAATTAGTGGTGCTTGGATATTAAGTTAGGGTGTTATGATAGGAGTGAATATGTGTGTGAACTGTAAAAGAGAAACAGGGGAGGGAAATGATTAGCAAAAATTGGTGTTGAGTAGTGAGATGACTGCGATGAGGTATGGTGGGGGCATGCTGTGAAAGGTGATGAAGATAGATGCTGATAGTGTGTGGGAGGGAGGGGGATATTGAATGCCCTGGAGAAAAATAGTGAAAGATATGTGCAGGGTGCACAAAGGAAATCAGATGTGAATTGCATGTATGAAGAAATGGTGAATAGTGATATGCTGCTAGTAAGTAGGTGAAAGATGTATATATAGGAAGAGGGGGGAAAAAATGACGTTATACATAATAGTCCCTGCTTGGATAATTCATAACAAAATATTAGCTTATTTATAGTGATGATATGATCAAATTGGAAGGAAAGCGCTAAAATTAATGGTTTCATTAAGTCCTTGAGGGTGTAGTGAGTCCAATCTAAAAGTCCACTCACACTCCTTTCGTAGCAGAGTATTGGTCCAATCTCCTCCTCGTATACCAAGTTTGACTTGCTCTAGTCCACAAACTCTGAGTTCATTCCACCGCCCTGCATGGTTGGAAACAAAATGTCGTGCCACAGAGGTGATTTGCTTCATTTTTTGTAAGTCTTTAGTCGCATTGCGAATGGATCCAACGTGTTCCAAAATTCTTTGCTTGATACAGAACCACACACTAACTGGGAATCTGATTTTGTACAACTCAAACAACTGCTGCATAAGCAAATAAGAACCAGTTGGGACCTCACTACACTAGAGAATTATTTAAAGAACAAAATTGTACCACGTGGCCTTAGGCCAAGAGTCTTTCCCACTTTCAACCTAGCCAGTGAAAACCTCAAAACTGATTGGGATAACAGTCTCCTTAAGTGTTCCATGGAACTCATGGGCATTTTGATCAAACACAACCACCTCATACTTGAAGGCTGTGAACGTGATCTGGACGAACTAAGTAAGAAATTGGAGCCCTGGGAGAAGGATATACAATTTCAACGCTGTTTCGAGAAAAACAAACAAGACCTTCTAACATATGAACAAACTATAATTGATAGGAAAAGAAATAAATTTGCCAGAGACAAGAAGGATTTTGTATCGGGCAAAATATTCAAGTGGAACAAGCCCTCTTGGCAACCACGACCCCCTAGAAACCTTGAACATTACTCCTCATCAGACATAGAAACATCTGGAGCTGAAGACATTCCGGAATATACCCCCAACGCATCGTTAACCACGAACTTCAGAAGTGAGGGTAACAGCTCCACCCAATATCATCAACAACATTTTTTAGGGGATCCCCCCAGGGGAAGGGGATCAAGGCACCCAGTAAACGAAAGACAAGGAGGGGGCGCAAGAGGAGGAAGAGGTCGTCAACAACAGTGGGATCAATTACCACCGAGGAGACAACCAGTACGGAATTCACGCAGAAGGTAACTCCAGATTTCCCAATACCAACCGACACTTCTTCACAACTCAAGATCATCAACCTTTCAGCACACATTTTAGATCACGATCAAATCCAAGTTCTGAGCAAAGGCCTCTCCTATTCTCCAACCGAAAAGTTTAACAGATTTAAATGGGAAAAAGATTTAAAACTATTTAGTAGAAAGTTACTTCTCACGAAATTTCATAATAAATAATTACCTCCAAAACCGACTGTACTCAATCTTACCAGACAGAAACAGGTGACAACATGAATACATCAGACCTGTCAGGACTCGAATTGGAGGCACTGGAGGCCCTACAATCCTTGGAATCAGAATCAACACCAACTATAGACCCCCAGTGGGAAGTCAGCAAGAGGGTCATCTGCAAGAAAAGGTCTACATTTTTTCCAACAGAGCAGACGAGCCCTGAGATACAGATATTTACCAAATTAGTATCTCAAGAATTTGACCATATACACCTTCGGAATACCAGAAGTTTGTATAATTCCAATCTATCCAGGAAAGAATTAAATGCTCTAAGAGAGATTGAATCATGGCAGGACGTTATTATTAAGCCATCAGACAAAGGGGGAAACGTGGTGCTATGGCCCCGAGAACAATATATACAGGAAGCATATCGACAGCTGGAAGACCAAACGTGCTATCAAAGAGTATTACTGAACCCTATGGAAAATTACAAGACGCTATACAACCGGATTCTTACCGATGCACATGTGGAAGGGACTATAACATCTTCAGAATATCAGTATCTCCAGACAACACATCCCAGTATCCCTACATTTTACATGCTCCCCAAGATACATAAGAACATGAGGCAACCACCAGGAAGACCGATCGTATCGGGGATAGGATCTTTAACTGAAAAAGCCAGTATCTTTGTCGATTTACATCTACGACACCACGTTTTGGGTCTCCCTTCCTTTGTCCAAGACACCACAGACGTTCTTCGCAAGATTCATGATGTCAAATTGGAAACAAACCAATATTTAGTCTCTTTGGACGTTGAGGCACTATACACCTCAATTGACCATGATAAAGGACTTGAAGCTGTCAACTATTTCATGAATATGGAAGGCATGGAGAAATTCCACGTGTTCCTTGCTGACTTACTCCAATTTATACTCAGTCATAATCTCTTCACTTTCAACAACAGATTCTTTTTACAGACCAGGGGCACAGCTATGGGGGCAGCATGTGCCCCCACGTACGCTAATATTTTCTTAGGATGGTGGGAACGCGAATTTGTGTTCACTGACAGCAATGATGTCTTTACATCCAATATCATCATGTGGGTAAGGTACATCGATGATATTTTGATGATATGGGAAGGTGACGTACAGATGCTTCTCCTTTTCATTGAACATCTCAACAACAATAATCTCAATATTCGACTTACCCATCATATCAGTCAGGAAGAACTCCCATTTCTGGATGTGCTTATTTATAGAGATGAAAGCAAAATGCTCTCAACAAAACTGTATAGGAAGGAGACATCTTCAAACACTCTGTTACATCAAACCAGTTCCCATTTTCCTCCAACAATTATGAACATTCCTAAGGGGGAATATCTACGTTTAAGAAGGAACTGCTCCAACGATCAGGACTTTGCGGATCAAAGCAAAGACCTCTCGAAGAGACTACGGGAGAGAGGATACAGCAATACTTCTATTAAGAAAGCCAGCAGAAACATTCAGACTATCCAGAGAGAGCACTTAATCTTTGAAAAGAAACAAAAGAAACAAGAGGACAATACCATCAGATTTGTAGGGGGTTTCTGTCGAGAGTGGCGTCAGGTAAAACAAGCTATCCAAAAACATTGGGGAATCCTCCATTTGGATCCCACCTTATCTCAAAAACTTGGACCACAAGTATCCATGAGCTGGCGGAGGTCGAGAAATTTGAAAGACAGATTGGTGTCCAGCCATTTCCAAAAAACACAAGGGAAATCACAACCAACGATTGGCACACATCCATGTGGTCACTGTAGAGCATGTCAATACATCCTTAAGACTGATCATATCCAGGACCGCTATGGTAAAGATATTAAACTCAGACATTTTATTAACTGCTCAACAGAAGGAGTGGTTTACTGTATAGTGTGCACTTGTGGACAAAGATATGTGGGCATGACGACCAGAGCTTTCAAGCAAAGAATTTTGGAACACGTTGGATCCATTCGCAATGCGACTAAAGACTTACAAAAAATGAAGCAAATCACCTCTGTGGCACGACATTTTGTTTCCAACCATGCAGGGCGGTGGAATGAACTCAGAGTTTGTGGACTAGAGCAAGTCAAACTTGGTATACGAGGAGGAGATTGGACCAATACTCTGCTACGAAAGGAGTGTGAGTGGACTTTTAGATTGGACTCACTACACCCTCAAGGACTTAATGAAACCATTAATTTTAGCGCTTTCCTTCCAATTTGATCATATCATCACTATAAATAAGCTAATATTTTGTTATGAATTATCCAAGCAGGGACTATTATGTATAACGTCATTTTTTCCCCCCTCTTCCTATATATACATCTTTCACCTACTTACTAGCAGCATATCACTATTCACCATTTCTTCATACATGCAATTCACATCTGATTTCCTTTGTGCACCCTGCACATATCTTTCACTATTTTTCTCCAGGGCATTCAATATCCCCCTCCCTCCCACACACTATCAGCATCTATCTTCATCACCTTTCACAGCATGCCCCCACCATACCTCATCGCAGTCATCTCACTACTCAACACCAATTTTTGCTAATCATTTCCCTCCCCTGTTTCTCTTTTACAGTTCACACACATATTCACTCCTATCATAACACCCTAACTTAATATCCAAGCACCACTAATTAGCACAGGTCACACTGTTTTTTACTTACCTTCACATACAATTTTTCCAATCTATCATTTAATTCCTTTTTTCCTATTCTATCACCTATAGGTGAAATTCACCTATAGATACAATATATTATTATTTTTATACTATATAATGCGTACAAAAAATAAAACCCAAATAATATCATATGAAGACAGGTTTTCAACTTATCTCCAATGACACTTTTCATAGGTTAATGCAGGTCATCTATTCACTAATTACCTATATTTGCTCTAACATGTGTAGGACATTCCCTCAGTTTTTACTGTGCAGCTCACCGCACGCAGCCAGACCCTATCATTACTAATAGGTGCAGGCAATTAGCAATCACTTTAGCAGATTTAAACCGGGTCTGCACACCTAGTGTTCACACTACCCGTGAACAAGCTAACTGTGAAACGTACGTTGGGGGTGATGGACGTGGTCACGGTGAGCGCGCTCACGTGACCAGCAGACCGGCAGGAGAGGAGACCAGGCGAGCCGCAGAGACACACAGCTCGTATAGCCGAGCTGTCAGCGGCATTCAGCAAGCAGGACACAGACGCCAGGCGGCTATAAGTATATTTTTGTATATCCTGCATATTTCCCGTCTCCCGCTCTCCAGCCGCGCACAGATGTAATTTAACAGCATGTGCATTGGTCTCTTTTTTCGGCAAATTTATGCCACTTATTTAAGGCATTATTCATTGTATATGATACGCTTTTCTGCTTTCTAAGTGCCATCAACACATAGTACAATTCTTTGACACTTTTTGTGTCATTTGTGGCTGACACATTATAATTAGTAACAATCTGTTATTCTCTACAGCTGTAGCAATTACAGTACAGGTGTCGTCACTCCCTCATCCCTGTATAGATAGCACTGTTTCTTTATACAGGTCTCAAATACAGGCATAGAATCAAGGTATACACACTTGCTATTTTAGCACAAATTATATTTGGCATGTCACAATTCTGATTTTCTTATTGATTTTCTTATTGTGGACACACAGTGTATACATGACCATTTGTCTCCTTACTGAAAGTACAACAGCTCGACAAGATTGTGATAAAGACAGCATGTGGTATTTCAGGCTCTAATGATTTAGTTAGCCTTAATGTGGATAACAGAGATTTTGTCTCTGGAAAATATATTTCCTATCTATCTATCCACTTCTGCTAATCTGTCTGCTCAGCTGACAAATATGTTTCCTAGTGCATTTCCATTTCCAGCCCTATACTTTCTGTGAAGGTGGAGGGGGAGGATGGTGGATTTATCTTGATCATTATAGTTTCAGCTTTAATCACATTACATATTAGAAACATAATTGTGATTCAATTTGCATTAATCTTGTTGGCATGTCATCAGTATAACAAGGGTCCATTCTTGCCCTATCACATGTGAAAAATTTTAATGATGTTGCACAGCACAAAAAAAGCAACATACAAGACGGCTCTATTTGGCAAAACCGACTGACCATATGATTTAAACCTCCGTATACCTACACATTGGGAATACAATTTGGTGCAATGATGGTCAAACACATATCTCTATTTTTAGAGATCATTTGCCCATCCCAATAACCAGGTTTATGGTACACTCAACAGCCGCATACCAGCTGCAGGTTCTTGCCTCATCAAACCTGAATCTACTACCATACCACACCGTACATGCCCAATCTCGTCCGATCTTGGAAGCAATACGGTGTTGGGCCTGGTCAGTACTTAGGTGGTTGACCACTAAGGAATACCTGGTGTTGTAGGTTTTTCTTGACGGCAATACTCTGGCTATTGCACTAACCCTTAAAAATTAATACCTGGAGGGCAATTTTTGGTTTTGCCATAATCTAACGCCTTTGCCTTATATATATGTTTTCACCTATATATTCACAGTCGGAATTCCAAACCAATGTTTCACTTTGTTCAGTCATATTTTTAAACAGCAATTTTGTGTGTACTTTTATTTTATTTAAAAATAATTAAAGGTTACGTTTTAATATCTACCCCATTATGCATAATCTCAATTACAATTGTTTCCAAGAGTGAGTGCTCCCAACAAGGGTCACTTTTTCTTTCTCTCCTCTCTTTATTACCTATGTAATAGACCCATGGGAGCACCATCGATAATCACCCTTTTTTCTACCTATAAAAGAACTCTTCTTGTTCAACGGTAGATGGTGATAAATTCCGGAAGTTTTTCCGGTCTGTCGGTTTTCTTGGAAACACATACAAATTATTTATTCATTTAACATCACCTAGTCCTGTGCGGCATCCTTAACCCAATTTTGTATTACATGGGCAAATCTGTAATAAAATCCATCGACAAATGGGTCCATGGTCGACGGGGAACAGATAGTGGAACCAGTTGCCCCGCAGGCGACTGGCGGGATACTTTATGTTGAGCACACTTTGGGCAAGATGCAATAAACTCCAAAACGTCCTTTTTCAGAGTTGGCCACCAATAGGACCTAGAGATAAACTCCAGGGTTTTTTGGATACCTGTATGTCCGGCAAAACGGGAAGCATGGGCCCAATGCATGAGCTTCTTCCTTAGTGTCGGCTTCACAAAACTTTTCCCTGATGGGGGCGTAGAGTCCATCCCTACCGTGGAGAATGCCAACGGATTTATAATAGGATGCTTGTCTGAAGACTCTGACTCATTTTCTTGCTCCCATGAGCGGGAAAGGGCATCGGCCTTGCGATTCTGAGAGCCCGGACAGAACTGGAGTTTAAAGTCGAACCTGGAAAAGAAAAGTGCCCATCTGGCCTGACGAGGGTTGAGACATTGTGCGCCTTTTAGATATAGAAGGTTCTTGTGGTCTGTAAGGATGGTGATTGAATGAGAAGCTCCCTCCAACAGATATCTCCACTCCTCTAGAGCGAGCTTGATGGCTAGCAACTCCTGGTCGCCAATGGCATAGTTGCGCTCCGCTGGGGAGAACTTCCGTGAGAAGAAACTGCAAGGATGTAAATGACCATCTTTAGCCCTCTGAGATAACACCGCTCCTACTCCAACGGAGGAGGCATCCACCTCTAAGATGAAAGGAGAGTCGATGTCAGGCTGTTTCAGGACAGGTGCAGAGATGAACCTCTGTTTTAAAAGATGAAAAGCTTGCATGGCTTCTTCAGACCACTTGGACGGGTTAGCACCCTTCTTGGTGAAAGCAGTAATAGGCGCCACAATGGTGGAAAAGTCTCGTATAAACTTTCGGTAATAATTGGCGAACCCTAAGAACCTCTTGACCCCTTTGAGGGTTAAGGGTACCGGCCAATTCTGGATTGCTTGTAGTTTCTCAGGATCCATCTCTAGTCCGGAACCGGACACAATGTACCCTAGAAACGGAATGGACTTGACTTCGAAGACGCATTTCTCTAATTTGCAGTAGAGATGATTGACACGGAGACGGGACAGAACCTCCTTTACCCAGAAACGATGTTCCTCTAAATCGTTGGCAAAAATGAGGATATCATCTAGATAGACCACGACATGACGGTATAGAATGTCTCTGAAGATCTCATTGACGAAATGCTGGAAGACAGCTGGGGCATTGCTCAATCCGAAGGGCATGACGAGGTACTCATAATGTCCGTCACGGGTGTTAAATGCGGTCTTCCACTCGTCACCCTCACGGATCCGGATGAGATTGTATGCACCTCTCAGGTCCAGCTTTGTAAAGATGGTAGCTCCGCTAACTCTGTCAAAGAGCTCAGTAATCAGGGGTAAAGGATAGCGGTTCTTGATGGTAATGTCGTTCAAACCTCTGTAGTCGATGCACGGCCGCAGACCACCATCTTTCTTCTTTACAAAAAAGAAGCCTGCGCCGGCTGGAGAAGAAGAAGGTCGAATGAACCCCTTTGCTAGGTTCTCTTTAATGTATTCCTCCATAGAATGTGTCTCGGAGAGAGACAACGGATAAGTTCGGCCTCGAGGTGGAACCTTCCCTGGAACGAGATCAATCGGGCAGTCCCATTCTCTATGAGGAGGAAGGATATCAGCAGAAGCTTTACTGAACACATCCGTGAAATCTTGATATGGAGGAGGTGGAACATCAGACGACCTGGGGGAGGAAGAACAGACAGGCAACACTTTAAACAAACATGTCTTAGTACAGGAGGAACCCCATGCCAGGATTTGCGTAGTCGTCCAATCAATTGTAGGATTGTGAAGACGGAGCCATGGAAGGCCCAGGACCACAGGATGTGTGGCTCTTGGAATCACTAAAAATGAAATAAGTTCGGAATGAAGAACTCCCACTCTCAGACGAACTGGTAGAGTCCTTAGAGAAATAACTGTATCAAAAATTTTACTGCCATCCACAGCAGTTAAGGAAAAGGACGAAGGAAGTCTCTCGGTGGGTAGGGACCACCGTTTAACATAGGCTTCAGTAATAAAGTTCCCAGCTGCTCCGGAATCCAGGAGGGCAATGACGTTCTGATAACGTTGAGCAACTTGAAGCGAGACTGGGAGGTTACAATCTTGAGGAGATGGAGAGGAGATCATTACTCCTAGCCGGCCCTCTCCTTGGCGAGCTAGGATTTGGAGTTTCCCGGACGTTTGGGACAGGCATTAATGGTCTGAGACGGAGCTGCACAATACAGACAGAGAAACTCGGAGAGACGTCTTCGGCGCTCAGCAGGAGTTAAACGGGAACGGCCAATTTGCATGGGTTCATCTGTAGTTGGTGACAGTTGGCGAGGAGGAGGAGTAGAAGATTTTGGAGCAGATGATCTTCCACGCTCAGTTGCTCTCTCTCTGAAACGCAAGTCAACTTTCGTACAAAGTGAGATTAGCTCATCTAACTTGGAGGGTAAGTCTCTGGTAGCTAACTCATCTTTAATACGCTCGGATAAACCATGCCAGAATGCAGCATACAGGGCCTCGTCGTTCCATGCCAGTTCGGATGCCAGGATCTGGAACTGTATAAGATATTGTCCTACAGTACGTGATTCCTGGCGTAAACGGAGAATCTCAGACGAAGCTGAAGTTACCCGGCCTGGCTCGTCGAAGATGCGCCTGAATGTTGACACAAATGCAGTGTAAGAAGATAGCAGGGTGTCGGACCTCTCCCATAACGGTGATGCCCAATCAAGGGCTGAGCCACTGAGAAGAGAAATAATGTAGGCAATTTTTGTACGGTCACTGGGAAAATTGCCAGGTTGTAGCTCAAACTGAATCTCACACTGGTTGAGAAATCCCCTGCAGAATCTTGGAGATCCGTCAAATTTTGCTGGCGTTGGAAGATGAAGACGTGGAGCAGAAATGGGTAAGGTGGGTGGGGTTATAGCTGGAGTCACTGTGGTTGACGCACCAGACGCGCCTGATCCACGGAGAGTTGTCTGAATCTCATCCAGCCGAGTAGAGAGATCCTGGAGACAGCGGATGATGTGGCCCTGTGCAGCCTCCTGATGTTCTAGTCGGGCTGCCAGTTCTTGCATCGGCCTGGCCGCTTGATCCTGGTCTCCGGCTGGATTCATTAGGTCAGTGCTTACTGTCACAACTGAGGGCCTGAGCTGACGGGAGGCAGCCTCAGTTGTAGGGGCTGAGATGTACCGGAACCTGGGAGGTTGTATCAGACCCCTGGACATGTAAGTAACATGAATAATAACTGCCCGAAGGCGTGACCACGACAACTTAGATAAAAGTCAATGATGTTTATTATGACAACTCCGCATCACAGCAGCAATAAAAGAAAACGTAAAAGTCAGCAAAGAATAAATACAGTTCCTGGGTACTACAGCATGGCAGGAGCCACAGGGCACTGGTAGTGTGAGATAGTTCTTATGATCTTCTAGATGGAAAGTCCTTACCAGGCCCGGCTGTAGCAATGGAGATAACCCAGGATTATACCAGCTGGTGTTCCAGGAAGAGCTGGGTTGCTGAAGGTAAAACAGCTGCTGTGGATACTGGCTGGAACCAGACTGTTGTTAGCACGGAGTGGATACTGGCTGGAACCAGTTAAATAATAAATGAACTTTGGGAGCGATGAAATGTGAACTGAAATGTAGAACTTGAGAGCGGAGAAATAATAATTCCGGTGGAGAGTGGTAAAGTGTAGAAAGGACACCGGCCCTTTAAGGGAAGCTGTACTCTGCTGGAAGCTGAGGCTGGAAGCAGGTAGTGTTGTAGCTGGAAACAGATGAATCCACAATGGATTGGAGAGTCAGGCTACACCGCAGGTGGAATGCTGGTGCGGGTCTCTATGGTGGAAGTCTTGAGACAGGAGCTGGAACCTGGAAGACAATCATAGAAGAGAGACAAACAGGAACTAGGTTTGACAACCAAAGCACTGACGTCTTCCTTGCTCAGGTACAGCTTATTTATACCTGCAGCAAGGAAGGGGTTGGCTAGGCAATTATGCAAATCAACAACACAGACAGCAGATTGGTGGAAATGATCAGATGACAGAATCCAAGATGGCTGCGCCCATGCAGACACTTGGAGGGAAGTTTGGTTTGTAATCCATGTGGTCTGGGAAACAGTAATGGCGGCGCCGGCCACCGGAGACAGGAGACGCCAGGCTGAAAGATGCACATTTAACCACGCGGGCACAGCGGAGGCCGCGGCTGATGAAAAGACCACTCTGTATGTGGAAACTCAGGAACAGCGGAATCCGGTCCTGGAACGCTGAGCCCGCCTTAGGAGGCATCTGAAGGGTAAGTAATGGCGTCCAGATACCTGGATCGTGACACTGACTAACCAACAAAGATTCAGCAGCATCTGCTTAACCTGAGAAGAGGCCTTATATAGAAGGTGCTGTCCACGCCCCACTCAGACCTCACAGACTGTGAGCACAAAAACCAGCACCGGATCCCCTGCCGTGCACAGAGCCTGTAACCACTGCACAGCAAAAGACCCGAACCGGAGTATCAGCTGCGCTCAGGTTACTCCGCTAGCACTTGTCTCCCGGTTGCTATGACGACGTGGCAGCACAGAGCAGGAGACCCTAACAGGAACATTCATTCTTCAATGGAAGGTTCACTTGTTGCTTTGAAGCTTTTTCTAAAATTCGGATTGTTTTAACAAGCCCGTTCATCCTAGCAGGTTTCAATTTTTCATTACAGTGGGAAGGCTCTGTGATGTCATTGTGATGCGTCCACTGTGATGTCATCATTATGCGACACACGTGATGTCACAATCTGTTAGGCTGTATGGACTGCTTTTGCTTGGCTTGCTTGCTGACATCCATTTGATGGAGACACACACCAGTAGATTGATGCAGCATATGACTACTGCAGAGGTTGTTCCTTTTCTGCCTCTACAGCAAACATCCACACCTCCTGCAGCCAGTGTTGACACCGCCATAAAAAAAGAATTTCCGAACAAGAAAGGGTCGAAAAGCCAAAGTGCAGTATGATAATAATAGTAAGTTATAAATTTAGTAATTGATTTTAAAGTGGGAATGCTTGTTCGTTCGCACTCAGTTAACATTCAGGAATTAGGCCTAAGTAGGCCTCACATGTACCTGGGCCCCCAGAGTTTAAATTTGCCTTGGATAGAAGGAGGGAATTCAATGGAGACAATAAGTAGACACAAAACAAGACTCCACACAGTAGTTTTCAGGTGCTTTTATTCATTTTATTCATCCATTGTAGCATTTTGCAAGGAACATGCTTGAATACAATTTTGCAACAGTATAAGCCTGCTTGCAAAATCCCCCCAAACCCAGGAGTTTAGCAATGCTATACTGCAAGACCTTTGCAAATGCAAACCCTGTGAAAAAGCAATGGCTCTGTGCTTATCACACTTACACAATGCTATGCACTTTCTCAATAAAGCAGGGGGACATTCATTCTTCAATGGAAGGTTCACTTGTTGCTTTGAAGCTTTTTCTAAAATTCAGATTGTTTTAACAAGCCCGTCCATCCTAGCAGGTTTCAATTTTTCACTACAGTGGGAAGGCTCTGTGATGTCATCGTGATGCGTCAACTGTGATGTCATTGTGAAGCGTCCACTGTGATTTCATCATTATGTGACACATGTGATGTCATTATGCGACACACGTGATGTCACAATCTGCTTGGCTGTATGGACTGCATTTGCTTGGCTTGCTTGTTGACATCCACTTGAGGGAGACACACACCAGGAGATAGATGCAGCATATGCATACTGCAGAGGTTGTTCCTGTACTGCCTCTACAGCAAACATCCACACCTCCTGCAGCCAGCGTAGAAACCGCCACAAAAAACAAAAAATGAATTTCCAAACAAGAAATGGTCGAAAAGCAAAACTGCAGGATGATAATAATAGTAAGTTATGAATTTAGGAATTGATTTCAAAGTGGGAATGCTTGTTCATTCGCACTCAGTTAGCATTCAGGAATTAAGTAAGCCTCACATGTACCTGGGCCCCGAGAGTTTACATTTGCCTTGGATAGAAAGAGGGAATTCAATGGAGACAATAAGTAAACACAAAACAAGACTCCACACAGTAGTTTTCAGGTGCTTTTATTCATTTTATTCATCCATTGTAGCATTTTGCAAGGAACAGCAACGCTTGAATACAATTTTGCAACAGTGCAAGCCTGCTTGCAAAATCCCTGCAAATCCAGGAGTTTAGCAATGCTATGCTGCAAGACCTTTGCAAATGCAAACCCTGGGAAAAAGCAATGGCTCCCGTACTTATCATACTTACACAATGCTATGCACTTCATCAATTAAGCAGTGGAACATTAATTCTTCAATAGTAGGTTCACTTGTTGCTTTGAAGCTTTTTCTAAAATTCGGATTGTTTTAACAAGCCCGTCCATCCTAGCAGGTTTCAATTTTTCTCTACAGTGGGAAGGCTCTGTGATATCATTGTGTTGCATCCACTGTGATGTCATCATTATGCAACACATGTGTTGTCATCATTATGCAACACACGTGATGTCAAAATGTGTTTGGCTGTATGGACTGCATTTGCTTGGCATAATTACTGACATCCACTTGAGCGATACACACACCAGGAGATAGATGCAGCATATGCATAAAGCAGAAATTGTTCTTTTACTGCCTCTACAGCAAACATCCATACCTCCTGCAGCGAGCGTAGACACCGCCACAAAAAAAAAAAGAATTTCCAATCAAGAAAGGGTTGAAAAGCCAAACTGTAGGATGATAATAATAGTAAGTTATGAATTTAGTAATTCATTTCAAAGTGAGAATGCTTGTTCATTCGCACTCATTAAACATTTAGGAATTAAGCCTAAGTAGGCCTCACATGTACCTGGGCCCCAGAGTTTACATTTGCCTTAGATAGAAGAAGGGAATTCAATGGAGACAATAAGTAGACACAAAACAAGACTCCACACAGTAGTTTTTAGGTGCTTTTATTCATTTTATTCATCCATTGTAGCATTTTGCAAGTAACAGCAACGCTTGAATACAATTTTGCAACAGTTTAAGCCTGCTTGCTAAATGCCCCCAAATCCAGGAGTTTAGCAATGCTATGCTGCAAGACCTTTGCAAATGCAAACCCTGGGAAAAAGCAATGGCTCCATGCTTATCACACTTACACAATGCTATGCACTTCCTCAATAAAGCAGGAGGACATTCATTCTTCAATGGAAGGTTCACTTGTTGCTTTGAAGCTTTTTCTAATATTCAGATTGTTTTAACTAGCTCGTCCATCCTAGCAGGTTTCAATTTTTCACTACAATGGGAAGGCTCTGTGATGTCATCGTGATGCATCCACTGTGATGTCATTGTGATGCGTCCACTGTGATGTCATCCTTATGCGACACATGTGATGTCATCATTATGCGACACATGTGATGTCACAATCTGCTTGGCTGTATGGACTGCTTTTGCTTGGCTTGCTTGCTGACATTCAGTTGAGGGAGACACACACCAGGAGATTGATGCAGCATATGCATACTGCAGAGGTTGTTCCTTTACTGCCTCTACAGCAAACATCCACACCTCCTACAGCCAGCGTAGACACAGCCACAATAAAAATTAATTTCCAAACAAGAAAGGGTCGAAAAGCCAAACTGCAGGATGATAATAATAGTAAGTTATGAATTTAGTAATTGATTTCAAAGTGGGAATGCTTGTTCATTTGCCCTCAATTAACATTCAGGAATTAGTCCTAACAAGGCCTTACATGTACCTGTGCCCCCAGAGTTTACATTTGCCTTGGATAGAAGGAGGGAATTCTATGGAGACAATAAGTAGACACAAAACAAGACTCCACACAGTAGTTTTCAGGTGCTTTTATTCATTTTATTCATCCATTGTAGCATTTTGCAAGGAACAGCAACGCTTGAATACAATTTTGCAACAGTGTAAGCCTACTTGCAAAACACCTCAAATCCAGGAGTTTAGCAATGCTATACTGCAAGACCTTTGCAAATGCAAACCCTGGGAAAAAGCAATGGCTCCATGCTTCTCACACTTACACAATGCTATGCACTTCCTCAATAAAGCAGGGGGACATTCATTCTTCAATGGAAGGTTCACTTGTTGCTTTGAAGCTTTTTCTAATATTCAGATTGTTTTAACAAACCCGTCCATCCCAACAGTTTTCAATTTTTCACTACAATGGGAAGGCTCTGTGATGTCATCGTGATGCATCCACTGTGATGTCATTGTGATGCGTCCACTGTGATGTCATCATTATGCGACACATGTGAAGTCATCATTATGCGACACACGTGATGTCACAATCTGCTTGGCTGTATGGACTGCATTTGGTTGGCTTGCTTGCTGACATCCACTTGAGGAAGGCACACACCAGGAGATAGATGCAGCATATGCCTACTGCAGAGGTTGTTCTTTTACTGCCTTTACAGCAAACATCCATACCTCCTGCAGCCAGCGTAGACATCGCCACAAAAAAAATGAATTTCCAAACAAGAAATGGTCAAAAAGCCAAACTGCAGGATGATAATAATAGTAAGTTATGAATTTAGTAATTGATTTCAAAGTGGGAATGCTTGTTCGTTCGCACTCAATTAACATTCAGAAATTAGGCCTAAGTAGGCCTTACATGTACCTGTGCCCCCAGAGTTTACATTTGCCTTGGATAGAAGGAGGGAATTCAATGGAGACAATAAGTAGACACAAAACAAGACTCCACACAGTAGTTTTCAGTAGTGATGAGCGGGTTCGGTTTCTCGGAAACCGAAACCCCCCGAACTTCAGCCTTTTTACACTGGTCCGAGCCGTACTCGGATTCTCCCGTGTGGCTCGGGTAAACCGAGCGCGCCCGAACGTCATCATCCCGCTGTTGGATTCTCGCGAGATTCGGTTTCTATATAAGCAGCCGCGCGTCGCCGCCATTTTCACACGTGCATTGAGATTGATAGGGAGAGGACGTGGCTGGCTTCCTCTCCGTTTATATAGTTATAGTTAGTTGATCTGATTGCTACTGCTTAGCTTATTGTGGGGAGTATTGGGGAGCAGCTGTTAGGAGGAGTACAGTGCAGAGTTTTGCTAGTTTTTTTTAATCCGTTCTCTGCCTGAATAAAATGCTCCATACCATATCTGTGCTCAGACTCAGTGTGCTGCATGATATATCTGACTGTGCTGAGTGCTCACACTGCTTAATTGTGGGGGAGACTGGGGAGCAGCTATAGCAGGAGTACAGTGCACAGTTTTGCTGACAGTGACCACCAGTATACGTTTGTCTGCCTGAAAAACACTCCTGTGGTGTTTTTTGTTCTTTATACTATAAGTATAAATGCAGTCTGCTGAGAGTGTCCACCAGGTCCACTGCTGTACCTACCTCTGTGTCGTTACTCGTCGTCATACATAAAGTATACTATCCATCCATCTCCATTGTATACCTGTGGTGTCTTTTTTTCTTTATACTATAAACGCAGTCTGCTGACAGTGTCCACCAGGTCCATTATACTGTATATAGCAGTACGGTAGGCCACTGCTGTACCTACCTCTGTGTCGTCACTCGTTGTCATACATAAAGTAAACTATCCATCCATCTACATTGTATACCTGTGGTGTCTTTTTTTCTTTATACTATAAACGCAGTCTGCTGACAGTGTCCACCAGGTCCATTATACTGTATATAGCAGTACGGTAGGCCACTGCTGTACCTACCTCTGTGTCTTCAGTCACTCGTCGTCATACATAAAGTATACTATCCATCCATCTGCATTGTTTACCTGTGGTGTCTTTTTTTCTTTATACTATAAACGCAGTCTGCTGACAGTGTCCACCAGGTCCATTATACTGTATATAGCAGTACGGTAGGCCACTGCTGTACCTACCTCTGTGTCTTCAGTTACTCATCATCCTACATAAAGTATACTATCCATCCATCTACATTGTATACCTGTGGTGTCTTTTTTTCTTTATACTATAAATGCAGTCTGCTGACAGTGTCCACCAGGTCCATTATACTGTATATAGCAGTACGGTAGGCCACTGCTGTACCTACCTCTGTGTCTTCAGTCAGTCGTCCATAAGTATACTATCCATCCATCTACATTGTATGCCTGTGGTGCCTTTTAGTTGTGCGCATTAAAATATGGAGAACAAAAATGTGGAGGTTAAAAAAATAGGGAAAGATCAAGATCCACTTTCACCTCGTGCTGAAGCTGCTGCCACTAGTCATGGCCGAGACGATGAAATGCCATCAACGTCGTCTACCAAGGCCGATGCCCAATGTCATAGTACAGAGCATGTAAAATCCAAAACACAAAAGATCAGTAAAAAAATGACCCAAAAATCTAAATTAAAAGCGTCTGAGGAGAAGCGTAAACTTGCCAATATGCCATTTACGACACGGAGTGGAAAGGAACGGCTGAGGCTCTGGCCTATGTTCATGGCTAGTGGTTCAGCTTCACATGAGGATGGAAGCACTCAGCCTCTCGCTAGAAAAATGAAAAGACTTAAGCTGGCAAAAGCACAGCAAAGAACTGTGCGTTCTTCGAAATCACAAATCCCCAAGGAGAGTCCAATTGTGTCAGTTGCGATGCCTGACCTTCCCAACACTGGACGGGAAGAGCTTGCGCCTTCCACCATTTGCACGCCCCCTGCAAGTGCTGGAAGGAGCACCCGCAGTCCAGTTCCCTTCCTGATAGTCAAATTGAAGATGTCAGTGTTGAAGTACACCAGGATGAGGATATGGGTGTTGCTGGCGCTGGGGAGGAAATTGACAAGGAGGATTCTGATGGTGAGGTGGTTTGTTTAAGTCAGGCACCCGGGGAGACACCTGTTGTCCGTGGGAGGAATATGGCCATTGACATGCGTGGTCAAAATACAAAAAAAATCAGCTCTTCGGTGTGGAATTATTTCAACACAAATGCGGACAACAGGTGTCAAGCCGTGTGTTGCCTTTGTCAAGCTGTAATAAGTAGGGGTAAGGATGTTAACCACCTCGGAACATCCTCCCTTATACGTCACCTGCAGCGCATTCATCATAAGTCAGTGACAAGTTCAAAAACTTTGGGCGACAGTGGAAGCAGTCCACTGACCAGTAAATCCCTTCCTCTTGTAACCAAGCTCCTGCAAACCACACCACCAACTCCCTCAGTGTCAATTTCCTCCTTGCCCAGGGAAGCCAATAGTTCTGCAGGCCATGTCACTGGCAAGTCTGACGAGTCCTCTCCTGCCTGGGATTCCTCCGATGCATCCTTGAGTGTAACGCCTACTGCTGCTGGCGCTGCTGTTGTTGCTGCTGGGAGTCGATCAGCATCCCAGAGGGGAAGTCGAAAGACCACTTGTACTACTTCCAGTAAGCAATTGACTGTCCAACAGTCCTTTGCGAGGAAGATGAAATATCACAGCAGTCATCCTGCTGCAAAGCGGATAACTGAGGCCTTGGCAGCCTGGGTGGTGAGAAACGTGGTTCCGGTCTCCATCGTTACTTCAGAGCCAACTATAGACTTGATTGAGGTACTGTGTCCCCGGTACCAAATACCATCTAGGTTCCATTTCTCTAGGCAGGCGATACCGAAAATGTACACAGACCTCAGAAAAAAAGTCACCAGTGTCCTAAAAAATGCAGTTGTACCCAATGTCCACTTAACCACGGACATGTGGACAAGTGGAGCAGGGCAGACTCAGGACTACATGACTGTGACAGCCCACTGGGTAGATGTATTGCCTCCCGCTGCAAGAACAGCAGCGGCGGCACCAGTAGCAGCATCTCGCAAATGCCAACTCGTTCCTAGGCAGGCTATGCTTTGTATCACTGCTTTCCAGAATACGCACACAGCTGAAAACCTCTTACGGCAACTGAGAAAGATCATCGCAGAATGGCTTACCCCAATTGGACTCTCCTGGGGATTTGTGGCATCGGACAACGCCAGCAATATTGTGCGTGCATTACATCTGGGCAAATTCCAGCACGTCCCATGTTTTGCACATACCTTGAATTTGGTGGTGCAGAATTATTTAAAAAACGACAGGGGCGTGCAAGAGATGCTGTCGGTGGCCAGAAGAATTGCGGGCCACTTTCGGCATACAGGCACCGCGTACAGAAGACTGGAGCACCACCAAAACCGCCTGAACCTGCCCTGCCATCATCTAAAGCAAGAGGTGGTAACGAGGTGGAATTCAACCCTCTATATGCTTCAGAGGATGGAGGAGCAGCAAAAGGCCATTCAAGCCTATACATCTGCCCACGATATAGGCAAAGGAGGTGGAATGCACCTGTCTCAAGCGCAGTGGAGAATGATTTCAACGTTGTGCAAGGTTCTGCAACCTTTTGAACTTGCCACACATGAAGTCAGTTCAGACACTGCCAGCCTGAGTCAGGTCATTCCCCTCATCAGGCTTTTGCAGAAGAAGCTGGAGACATTGAAGGAGGAGCTAAAACAGAGCGATTCCGCTAGGCATGTGGATAAAGCCCTTCATTCGCTTAACCAGGATTCACGGGTAATCAATCTGTTGAAATCAGAGCACTACATTTTGGCCACCGTGCTCGATCCTAGATTTAAAACCTACGTTGTATCTCTCTTTCCGGCAGACACAAGTCTGCAGGGGTTCAAAGACCTGCTGGTGAGAAAATTGTCAAGTCAAGCGGAACGTGACCCGTCAACAGCTCCTCCTTCACATTCTCCCGCAACTGGGGGTTCGAGGAAAAGGCTCAGAATTCCGAGCCCACCCGCTGGCGGTGATGCAGGGCAGTCTGGAGCGAGTGCTGACATCTGGTCCGGACTGAAGGACCTGCCAACGATTACTGACATGTCGTCTACTGTCACTGCATATGATTCTCTCACCATTGAAAGAATGGTGGAGGATTATATGAGTGACCGCATCCAAGTAGGCACGTCAGACAGTCCGTACGTATACTGGCAGGAAAAAGAGGCAATTTGGAGGCCCTTGCAGAAACTGGCTTTATTCTACCTAAGTTGCCCTCCCTCCAGTGTGTACTCCGAAAGAGTGTTTAGTGCCGCCGCTCACCTTGTCAGCAATCAGCGTACGAGGTTACTTCCAGAAAATGTGGAGAAGATGATGTTCATTAAAAGGAATTATAATCAATTCCTCCGTGGAGACATTCACCAGCAGCAATTGCCTCCAGATAGTACACGGGGACCTGAGATGGTGGATTCCAGTGGGGACGAATTAATAATCTGTGAGGAGGGGGATGTACACAGTGAAAGGGGTGATGAATCGGAGGATGATGATGAGGTGGACATCTTGCCTCTGTAGAGCCAGTTTGTGCAAGGAGAGATTGATTGCTTCTTTTTTGGTGGGGGCCCAAACCAACCAGTCATTTCAGTCACAGTCGTGTGGCAGACCCTGTCGCTGAAATGATGGGTTCGTTAAAGTGTGCATGTCCTGTTTATACAACATAAGGGTGGGTGGGAGGGCCCAAGGACAATTCCATCTTGCACCTCTTTTTTCTTTCATTTTTCTTTGCATCATGTGCTGTTTGGGGACTATTTTTTTGAAGGGCCATCCTGTCTGACACTGCAGTGCCACTCCTAGATGGGCAAGGTGTTTGTGTCGGCCACTAGGGTCACTTAGCTTAGTCACACAGCTACCTCATTGCGCCTCTTTTTTTCTTTGCGTCATGTGCTGTTTGGGGAGTATTTTTTTGAAGGGCCATCCTGCGTGACACTGCAGTGCCACTCCTAGATGGGCCAGGTGTTTGTGTCGGCCACTTGGGTCGCTTATCTTAGTCACACAGCTACCTCATTGCGCCTCTTTTTTTCTTTGCGTCATGTGCTGTTTGGGGAGTATTTTTTTGAAGGGCCATCCTGTCTGACACTGCAATGCCACTCCTAGATGGGCCAGGTGTTTGTGTCGGCCACTTGGGTCGCTTAGCTTAGTCACACAATTACCTCGGTGCAAATTTTAGGACTAAAAATAATATTGTGAGGTGTGAGGTGTTCAGAATAGACTGAAAATGAGTGGAAATTATGGTTATTGAGGTTAATAATACTATGGGATCAAAATGACCCCCAGATTCTATGATTTAAGCTGTTTTTTAGGGTTTTTTGAAAAAAACACCCGAATCCAAAACACACCCGAATCAGACAAAAAAATGTCGGTGAGGTTTTGCCAAAACGCGTTCGAACCCAAAACACGGCCGCGGAACCGAACCCAAAACCAAACCACAAAACCCGAAAAATTTCCGGTGCACATCACTAGTTTTCAGGTGCTTTTATTCATTTTATTCATCCATTGTAGCATTTTGCAAGGAACAGCAACGCTTGAATAAATTTTTGCAACAGTGTAAGCCTGCTTGCAAAATCCCCCCAAATCCAGGAGTTTAGCAATGCTATACTGCAAGACCTTTGCAAATGCAAACCCTGGGAAAAAGTAATGGCTCCATGTTTATCACACTTACACAATGCTATGCACTTCCTCAATAAAGCAGTGGGACATTCATTCTTCAATGGAAGGTTCACTTGTTGCTTTGAAGCTTTTTCTAAAATTTGGATTGTTTTAACAAGCCCGTCCATTGTAGCAGGTTTCAATTTTTCACTACAGTGGGAAGGCTCTGTGATGTCATCGTGAAGCGTCCACTGTAATGTCATTGTGATGCGTCCACTGTGATGTCATCATTATGCGACACATGTGATGTCATCATTATGCGACACACGTGATGTCACAATGTGTTTGGCTGTATGGTCTGCATTTGCTTGGCTTAATTACTGACATTCACATGAGCGATACACACACCAGGATATAGATGCAGCATATGCATAAAGCAGAGGTTGTTCCTTTACTGCCTCTACAGCAAACATCCACACCTCCTGCAGCCAGCGTAGACACCGCCACACAAAAAAAAAAAAAATCCAAACAAGAAAGGGTCGAAAAGCCAAACTGCAGGATGATAATAATAGTAAGTTATGAATTTAGTAATTGATTTCAAAGTGAGAATGCTTGTTCGTTCGCACTCAGTTAACATTCAGGAATTAGTCCTAAGAAGGCCTTACATGTACCTGTGCCCGCAGAGTTTACATTTGCCTTGGATAGAAGGAGGGAATTCAATGGACACAATAAGTAGAAACAAAACAAGACTCCACACAGTAGTTTTCAGGTGCTTTTATTCATTTTATTCATCCATTGTAGCATTTTGCAAGGAACAGCAATGCTTGAATAAATTTTTACAACAGTGTAAACCTGCTTGCAAAATCCCCCCAAATCCAGAAGTTTAGCAATGCTATGCTGCAAGACCTTTGCAAATGCAAACCCTGGGAAAAAGCAATGGCTCCGTGCTTATCACACTTACACAATGCTATGCACTTCCTCAATAAAGCAGGGGGACATTCATTCTTCAATGGAAGGTTCACTTGTTGCTTTGAAGCTTTTTCTAATATTCAGATTGTTTTAACAAGCCCGTCCATCCTAACAGGTTTCAATTTTTCATTACAGTGGGAAGGCTCTGTGATGTCATTGTGATGCGTCCACTGTGATGTCATCATTATGCGACACATGTGATGTCATCATTATGCGACACACGTGATGTCACAATCTGCTTGGCTGTATGGACTGCATTTGCTTGGCTTGCTTGCTGACATCCAGTTGAGGGAGACACACACCAGGAGATTGATGCAGCATATGCATACTGCAGAGGTTGTTCCTTTACTGCCTCTACAGCAAACATCCACACCTCCTGCAGCCAGCGTAGACACCGCCACAAAAAAAAAATTAATTTCCAAACAAGAAAGGGTCAAAAAGCCAAACTGCAGGATGATGATAATAATAGTAAGTTATGAATTTAGTAATTGATTTCAAAGTGGGAATGCTTGTTCGTTCGCACTCAATTAACATTCAGGAATTAGGCATAAGTAGGCCTTACATGTACCTGTGCCCCCAGAGTTTACATTTGCCTTAGATAGAAGGAGGGAATTCAATGGAGACAATAAGTAGACACAAAACAAGACTCCACACAGTAGATTTCAGGTGCTTTTATTCATTTTATTCATCCATTGTAGCATTTTGCAAGGAACAGCAACGCTTGAATACATTTTTGCAACAGTGTAAGCCTGCTTGCAAAATCCCCCCATATCCAGGAGTTTAGCAATGCTATACTGCAAGACCTTTGCAAATGCAAACCCTGGGAAAAAGCAATGGCTCCGTGCTTATCACACTTACACAATGCTATGCACTTCCTCAATAAAGCAGAGGGACATTCATTCTTCAATGGAAGGTTCACTTGTTGCTTTGAAGCTTTTTCTAATATTCAGATTGTTTTAACAAGCCCGTCCATCCCAGCAGGTTTAAATTTTTCACTACAATGGGAAGGCTCTGTGATGTCATCGTGATGCATTCACTGTGATGTCATCGTGATGCATTCACTGTGATGTCATTGTGATGCGTCCACTCTGATGTCATCATTATGTGACACATGTGATGTCATCATTATGCGACACACGTGATGTCACAATCTGCTTGGCTGTATGGACTGCTTTTGCTTGGCTTGCTTGCTGACATCCATTTGAGGGAGACACACACCAGGAGATTGATGCAGCATATGACTACTGCAGAGGTTGTTCCTTTTCTGCCTCTGCAGCAAACATCCACACCTCCTGCAGCCAGCGTAGACACCGCCACACAAAAAAAAAAAACGAATTTCCAAACAAGAAAGGGTCGAAAAGCCAAACTGCAGTATGATAATAATAGTAAGTTATGAATTTAGTAATTGATTTCAAAGTGAGAATGCTTGTTCGTTCACACTCAGTTAACATTCTGGAATTAGGCCTAAGTAGGCCTCACATGTACCTGGGCCCCCAGAGTTTACATTTGCCTTGGATAGAAGGAGGGAATTCAATGGAGACAATAAGTAGACACAAAACAAGACTCCACACAGTAGTTTTCAGGTGCTTTTATTCATTTTATTCATCCATTGTAGCATTTTGCAAGGAACAGCAACGCTTGAATACAATTTTGCAACAGTGTAAGCCTGCTTGCAAAATCCCCCCAAATCCAGGAGTTTAGCAATGCTATACTGCAAGACCTTTGCAAATGCAAACCCTGGGAAAAAGCAATGGCTCCGTGCTTATTACACTTACACAATGCTATGCACTTCCTCAATAAAGCAGGGGGACATTCATTCTTGAGCAAAAAAACGTCTTAACAAGAAGAACAGGCGCTTCGTATGAGATTGCTGCACCAAGCAGCTGCCGTCATTAAGGGAGAGTCACTCCCAAGAAAACAAGAAAGTATATACAGATGGCAGCGCTTCTAATGAAGTGATTGGATTTTAAACAATATTGTTTTTAAAAACTAACAATTTATTGTATTAAAATCAATATAACCATTAAAAACAACAATTGCTCTCCTCACAAATAAATGATATACATATATACACCACTTTCAATAAATTCTCTATGAGTCATTAGACCATTAGGTGTCTGTTCCTATATGATGTACCCAAGAGTGTCCACTAGTCCATAGAGGGTATATTTATATCAGCACAGTTCGGTTCGTAAATATTTACCGGTCACCAATTTAGAGGTGGAAAGGCTTCCATACATGAGAATCCATGTTAGACTTGTAATGTCCTCATTGGAAATGGTGAATTGCTGGAATCTTCCTCTTATTAATGCACAGCGGACTGGTTTTGGATCCGAGGGTTGGTTCAGACACGTGAAGATGGTCTCCAAGATGAAATTGTGGTGAAGCAAAAGTGGTGTATAGCAGGGGGTCCTGACGTGTTTCGCTGCTCCCCAAAAAGATTTGCAGCTTTATCAAAGGATACCTTATGGTGTATGAGTGGGGTTTAAATACCCTATCTAATGAGGAGGATTAATAACACTTGTCAATCCAATCACTTCAAATAAAGATTAAAACACATTTATAAACTAACGGAAGCTGACCGATTAAGTATGTTTATTTGATGGACCTTTTTATATTCTAATATTATAATCCAATATACATAAAGAAAAAGTTTAGTACAATCCGGTTTTTAACCAATAGGTAACATTGTTTGTTAAGTGTTACTATGGTGACAAGGAAATCCGCGCCTATAATTGCCTGCATGTGTTAATAGACTGAGAATGTGACCAATAAGGGCTAGGTGGCATACTTCCTATTTTCTGTCTTTCATCCCGGTCACGTGACTTGCACCGGTCACGTGGCCGGGTCACATGACTCGGTCTTAATGCCTAACCCGTCCGGAAGGCTTTTATCAAAGAGAGGAGGATTTTCCAAAAGCAAATTTTACAAAATTATAAAGGACCTGTTGTTCAGAATAAAAAGTTTATCTCATATTTCCATTATGGTTACATAACCATTAATATCGCTGAACATTATTATATATATTTACTTCCGGCTCATATGACCTTTATCGATCACATGTCCACAAAATATGTCCCATAATTCTTCCCTTGTTGCGTGACATATATCAGTCATGCGACTAAGTCCCATAATATAGTCCCAACATTCGACCAAGCTGGAGAACACCGTTTAGAAAAAAATAGGGAGAGGGAGATCTTTATATATATTTAGCAAAGTTAGAATAGACCTAATATTCAGACGAAAAGGCTGTCTAATGCAGTTTTAGTTGCGGTCACATGACCGCTGTCGTCACCAAACGATATTTAATGTTTACTTCCTGGTCACGTGACTGGCGTCGGTCACATGAACCGATCACGCGTCCCGGCGTCAGTACGCGGCCAGGAATTGGGCTATCCAAAGAAGGGAACAAGAGATAATAGAACCAGTCTCAATCCCATATCTAAGAGGATATCACAGAGTTACACATTATGTATCGTCATGAGAGAAACCATTATTCAAATACCAGTTATTAATGGATCTAAGAGAAGAGAGGAGGAAAAAGAAAAGAAAAAAAAAAAGACAGACCGGGGGACCTATTCTATATATATATATATATATATATATATATTATAGAAGCACATTTAGTTCTATTGCTTCATTTAACCCTTCAGGGTGCAGGGAGCCTATTTTATGCATCCAATATATTTCTTGTTTACATAATTTCTTAAAGCGATCCCCCCCTCTACTGGTAACTGGTATGTGTTCTACTCCTATTACTTTTAAGCTTCCTGGGTCCCCCTTGTGATGGTCAAAAAAGTGCTTCGATACACTATGTGTCAAGGTGTGATTTAGGATATTCCTTCGATGTTCTAAGAATCTGACCCGCAGTTTTCTAGTTGTTCGGCCCACATATTTTAAATTACAACTGCAAATTAATATATAAATAACATAAGTACTGTTGCAATTGATGAAACTTTTAATATCCCAATGATTATGGCAGTTGATATTAGCTTTTGGTTTTGTTTCCTGTACATAATTGCATGTGATACATTTATTTCCCCCGCATTTAAAAAATCCCTTAGGTTTGGAAAGAAGCCATGAGAGACTGGCTTCACGTTGAACAGTTTTATCTTCATTTTTAAGAAAACTGGGGGCTAATATATTTTTTAAAGATAAGGTTTTTTTGAAAATAAAACGAGGTTCAGATGGCAAATCCTTTATCAATAAACGATCCTGTTTAAGAATATTATAATTCTTTTTAATAATTTGTTTAATTTCTGAGCATTGATCATTATAAGTTGATATAAACGCAACTTGATTATTCGACTGCTTGGGAGATTTTATTTTTGGAACTAGGAGGTCTTCCCTATCTATGGTAAGTACTTCTTTAAGGGCTGACTGAAGAATAGTGGTTGGATATCCCCTCTGTTCAAGGGAATCCAGCATTGGTATCGCTTGCTGTTCAAAATCTTTTTTCTCTGTACAGTTTCTCCGAAGGCGAATTAATTGTCCTTTCGGAATATTTTGTTTCCACGGTGGGTAATGTGCGCTCTTGAAATGGAGATACATATTGGAGCCTACTTCTTTTGTGTAGTTTGTAGTGATAATAGTATTGTTTTGCACTGTTAGAGTCAGATCCAAAAAATGCATCTGAGAAGAGTGAAAAGAGTGAGTGAACTGTAAATTAAAAGAATTGTGATTGAGGTGATCAATAAAGTGAAGTGCAGACTGAAGATCCCCATCCCAAATAATAAATAGATCATCAATATAACGCCCATAGAGGACCAGGTTCGCGCGGAAGTCGCCCCCCCAAATGAGGGCATCCTCCACCTCCCCCATGTATAGGTTGGCATAACTCTGCGCGAACCTGGTCCCCATGGCTGTGCCCATGATTTGTAAATAGTGAGTGTCCAAAAAAGTAAAGTGATTGTGACGTAGAATAAAGGAAATAGAATCCAATAGAAATGTGCGATGATCCTCTGTCAGATCATCATCAAGACGCAAACGGTTTGCTATGCTTTGTATACCTTGGTCGTGCGGTATATTAGAGTATAGACTTTTGACATCAAGGGTCAGAAAATTGTACGAATCTTTCCATTTAAATCCGTCAATAAGTTTAAGAAAATGCATAGTGTCTTTGACATGTGATCTGAGGGTGGGTACTCGTGGCTGTAAAAAAGAGTCAACATAAAAGGAGAGATTGGATGTGAGGGAACCTATACCAGAAATAATAGGACGCCCCGGGGGTGAAGTGAGGGATTTGTGTATTTTAGGGAGGTGATAGTATATCGGGATTACAGGATGTTCAACATACAGAAAATGAAAATCTTCTTTAGAAATGACTCCTCTCATCTGCGCTGTATCTAAAAGTTCAAATAATTCAATTCTAAATTTCTGCGTCGGGTCCCCTTCCAATTTCCTATAGAAGGAGGGGTCATTTAATTGGCGTCTAGCTTCCAAAATGTAATCTGCTCTATTTTGTATAACTAGACCCCCCCCTTTATCTGCCTCCTTGATAATTATATCTGTATTATTTGTGAGATCTTTCAGGGCCTTCTTCTCTCGTTTGGACAGATTTGTGGGTCGCTTTTTGTTAGCTGGAATATTGGAACACAGAGTGTTAAAGTCATTAAGGGTTGTTTTGTAGAAGCTTTCGATATTAGAACCTTTGGATTCAATGGGAAAGAAATCGGACTTTGTTTTAAACTGACCTCTTGAAATATCAAATAGCTTTTCTGGTTGTTGAGGAAAATTCATATTATTTTCTTTCCATAATTCATTAAGAATTTCTATTGCAGGGAGATCATTTACATCTAACAATATTGGTAACGCTTCGTCTCTATTTTTCATAAGGTTTTGTTTAGCAAAATAACGTTTCCTAATAAATCTGTTCAGTTCTACAAACAATGAAAACATATTTGGCGTGGATGTGGGGGGAAATTTTAAACCCCGACTCAATAGGGAGGTTTCTGCTTCAGTTAGTTGTTTAGATGAGAGATTATAGATATTTTTAGTGGTATTATTATTACTCATTATTCTATTTCTCTTTAGTCTCTCCCTCTTTCCTCCTCTTCTTCCTCTGAACTTCTGCTGCTTCTTCTTCTTCTTCTTCTTCTTTTGGGTGTGAATTGTGTTCTGTCTCTGTTTGTTAGTGATTCTTTGAACGTTTTTTTTTGGATGTTGATATAAAAAACTTTGTTCCTCGTTAGGGAATTTATCTACATTATGACCTCTGTCTTTTGGTCTTGCTCCCATATAATTACATGCGTCATAATCTGTCCACTTATCTTTTCTTATCTCTTTTTTCCTGTTAGGGTGAAAGTCGATCGGATGGAAGGGACTGCCCCTAGATTCTCTTATTGGGGTTTGGTTAGCATGGGATCTATAGCTATACCGCCCTCTTTCAGAGTCACTATATTTCCTATACTCCTTACTGGGGTATTTGGATCTTTGGTTTCTTTGATTTGGTCTAGTGGGTTCCCTTCCTCTAATTCTGTCTCTCTCTCTCTATATGTTCTGACTTGTCCCTCTCTATAATCCTCCAAATCTCATTTAAATTTCTTGCACTTGGTTTCAAGTATTAAGTGCTCAAATTTATCAACCTTTTCCATAATTTGAAGATCCCTTTCTTTATATTCTCTTGTGTGGCTGTGGGGTTCTAAGTGTTTTTTAAGCGATTCAATTTCTGTTTCTATAGATGTTGTTTTTTCCTTTCTGTATCTGATGACTACCTCCATAAGGGAGAGGGAGCACCGGTCCAGTATGTCCTCCCATTCCTTCTGGAAGTGTTCATCATTTGAAAACACTGAAGGTTTAAAAAGTCTGAGGCCCCTTGGGATCATCTTTCTGTCAAGATATTTTTGAAGATTTACACTATCTAACCAGTGTTTCATTTCTGACTTCAACAGGGCTTCTAACTTAAAAAATTCCTCTCTTAATTCACAACTAGGTTTCTCGGTCACTTCCCCTTGTGTGGATTCCCATTGAGAAATATAGGTCTGCCTCCTTTTTGATCTATTGTCAAAATTGGTGAAGCAACTCATATTAGCAGCCTGAGTGACTATGTGAATGAGTAAAAAAACTTCTTAAAAAGAAGAACAGGCGCTTTGTATGAGATTGCTGCACCAAGCAGCTGCCGTGATTAAGGGAGAGTCACTCCCAAGAAAACAAGAAAGTATATACAGATGGCAGCGCTACTAATGAAGTGATTGGATTTTAAACAATATTGTTTTTAAAAAATATAATAATTTATTGTATTAAAATCAATATAACCATTAAAAACAACAATTGCTCTCCTCACAAATAAATGATATACATATATACACCACTTTCAATAAATTCTCTATGAGTCATTAGAACATTAGGTGTCTGTTCCTATAGGATGTACCCAAGAGTGTCCACTAGTCCATAGAGGGTATATTTATATCAGCACAGTTCAGTTCGTAAATATTTACCGGTCACCAATTTAGAGGTGGAAAGGCTTCCATACATGAAAATCCATGTTAGACTTGTAATTTCCTCATTGGAAATGGTGAATTGCTGGAATCGTCCTCTTATTAATGCTTATTAATTAATTACTTGTTGACATCCAGTTGAGGGAGACACACACCAGGAGATTGATGCAGCAAATGACTACTGCAGAGGTTGTTCCTTTACTGCCTCTACAGCAAACATCCACACCTCCTGCAGCCAGCGTAGACACCGCCACAAAAAAAAAATTAATTTCCAAACAAGAAAGGGTCACAAAGCCAAACTGCAGGATGATGATAATAATAGTAAGTTATGAATTTAGGAATTGATTTCAAAGTGGGAATGCTTGTTCGTTCGAACTCAGTTAACATTCAGGAAATAGGCCTAAGTAGGCCTCACATGTACCTGGGCCCCCAGAGTTTACATTTGCCTTGGATAGAAAGAGGGAATTCAATGGAGACAATAAGTAAACACAAAACAAGACTCCACACAGTAGTTTTCAGGTGCTTTTTTTCATTTTATTCATCCATTGTAGCATTTTGCAAGGAACAGCAATGCTTGAATACAATTTTGCAACAGTGCAAGACTGCTTGCAAAATCCCCGCAAATCCAGGAGTTTAGCAATGCTATGCTGCAAGACCTTTGCAAATGCAAACCCTGGGAAAAAGCAATGGCTCCGTGCTTATCACACTTACACAATGCCATGCACTTCCTCAATAAAGCAGTGGGACATTCATTCTTCAATGGAAGGTTCACTTGTTGCTTTGAAGCTTTTTCTAAAATTTGGATTGTTTTAACAAGCCTGTCCATCCTAGCAGGTTTCAATTTTTCATTACAGTGGGAAGGCTCTGTGATGTCATCGTGATGCGTCCACTGTGATGTCATCATTATGCGACACATGTGATGTCAGCATTATGCGACACATGTGATGTCATCATTATGCGACACACGTGATGTCACAATCTGCTTGGCTGTATGGACTGCATTTGCTTGGCTTGCTTGCTGACATCCAGTTGAGGGAGACACACACCAAGAAATTGATGCAGCATATGCATAATGTAGAGGTTGTTCCTTTACTGCCTCTACAGCAAACATTAACACCTCCTGCAGCCAGCGTAGACACCGCCACAAGAAAAATGAATTTTCAAACAAGAAAGGGTCAAAAAGCCAAACTGCAGGATGATAATAATAGTAAGTTATGAATTTAGTAATTGATTTCAAAGTGGGAATGCTTGTTCGTTCGCACTCAATTAACATTCAGGAATTAGGCCTATGTAGGCCTTACATATACCTGTGCCCCCAGAGTTTATATTTGCCTTGGATAGAAGGAGGGAATTCAATGGAGACAATAAGTAGACACAAAACAAGACTCCACACAGTAGTTTTCAGGTGTTTTTATTCATTTTATTCATCCATTGTAGCATTTTGCAAGGAACAGCAACGCTTGAATACATTTTTGCAACAGTGTAAGCCTGCTTGCAAAATCCCCCCAAATCCAGGAGTTTAGCAATGCTATACTGCAAGACCTTTGCAATGCAAACCATGGGAAAAAGCAGTGGCTCCATGCTTATCACACTTACACAATGCTATGCACTTCCTCAATAAAGCAGTGGGACATTCATTCTTCAATGGAAGGTTGGCTTGTTGCTTTGAAGCTTTTTCTAAAATTCAGATTGTTTTAACAAGCCCGTCCATCCTAGCAGATTTCAATTTTTCATTACAGTGGGAAGGCTGTGTGATGTCATCGTGATGCGTCCACTGTGATGTCATTGTGATGCGTCCACTGTGATGTCATCATTATGCGACACATGTGATGTCATCATTATGCGACACACGTGATGTCACAATCTGCTTGGCTGTATGGACTGCTTTTGATTGGCTTGATTGCTGACATCCAGTTGAGGGAGACACACACCAGGAGATTGATGCAGCATATGCATACTGCAGAGGTTGTTCCTTTACTGCCTCTACAGCAAACATCCACACCTCCTTCAGCCAGCGTAGACACCGCCACAAAAATCAAAAAAATTAATTTCCAAACAAAAAGGGTCAAAAAGCCAATCTGCAGGATGAAAATAATAGTAAGTTATGAATTTAGGAATTGATTTCAAAGTGGGAATGCTTGTTCGTTCGAACTCAGTAAACACTCAGGAATTAGGCCTAAGTAGGCCTTACATGTACATGGGCCCCCAGAGTTTACATTTGCCTTGGATAGAAGGAGGGAATTCAATGGAGACAATAAGTAAACACAAAACAAGACTCCACACAGTAGTTTTCAGGTGCTTTTATTCATTTTATTCATCCATTGTAGCATTTTGCAAGGAACAGCAACGCTTGAATACAATTTTGCAACAGTGCAAGCCTGCTTGCAAAATCCCCGCAAATCCAGGAGTTTAGCAATGCTATACTGCAAGACCTTTGCAAATGTAAACCCTGGGAAAAAGCAATGGCTCCGTGCTTATCACACTTACACAATGCTATGCACTTCCTCAATAAAGCAGTGGGACATTCATTCTTCAATGGAAGGTTCACTTGTTGCTTTGAAGCTTTTTCTAAAATTAGGATTGTTTTAACAAACCCGTCCATCCTAGCAGGTTTCAATTTTTCTCTACAGTGGGAAGGCTCTGTGATGTCAACGTGATGCATCCACTGTGATGTCATCATTATGCAACACATGTGATGTCTTCATTATGCGACACACGTGATGTCACAATCTGCTTGGCTGTATGGACAGCTTTTGCTTGGCTTGCTTGCTGACATCCAGTTGAGGGAGACACACACCAGGAGATTGATGCAGCATATGAATACTGCATAGGTTGTTCCTTTACTGCCTCTACAGCAAACATCCACACCTCCTGCAGTCAGCGTAGACACAGCCACAAAAAACAAAAAAATTAATTTCCAAACAAGAAAGGGTCGAAAAGCCAAACTGCAGGATGATGATAATAATAGTAAGTTATGAATTTAGGAATTGATTTCAAAGTGGGAATGCTTGTTCGTTCGAACTCAGTTAACATTCAGGAAATAGGCCTAAGTAGGCCTCACATGTACCTGGGCCCCCAGAGTTTACATTTGCCTTGAATAGAAAGAGGGAATTCAATGGAGACAATACGTATTCACAAAACAAGACCCCACACAGTAGTTTTCAGGTGCTTTTATTCATTTTATTCATCCATTGTAGCATTTTGCTAGGAACAGCAATGCTTGAATACAATTTTGCAACAGTGCATCCTGCTTGCAAAATCCCCGCAAATCCAGGAGTTTAGTAATGCTATGCTGCAAGACCTTTGCAAATGCAAACCCTGGGAAACAGCAATGGCTCCGTGCTTATCACACTTACACAATGCTATGCACTTCCTCAATAAAGCAGGGGGACATTCATTCTTCAATGGAAGGTTCACTTGTTCCTTTGAAGCTTTTTCTAAAATTCAGATTGTTTTAACAAGCCCGTCCATCCTAGCAGGTTTCAATTTTTCATTACAGTGGGAAGGCTCTGTGATGTCATTGTGATGCGTCCACTGTGATGTCATCATTATGCGACACATGTGATGTCATCATTATGCGACACACGTAATGTCACAATCTGCTTGGCTGTATGGACTGCTTTTGCTTGGCTTGCTTGCTGACATCCATTTGAGGGAGACACACACCAGGAGATTGATGCAGCATATGACTACTGCAGAGGGTGTTCCTTTTCTGCCTCTACAGCAAACATCCACACCTCCTGCAGCCAGCGTAGACACCGCCACAAAAAAAAAAAAAAACGAATTTCCAAACAAGAAAGGGTCGAAAAGCCAAACTGCAGTATGATAATAATAGTAAGTTATGAATTTATTAATTGATTTCAAAGTGAGAATGCTTGTTTGTTCGCACTCAGTTATCATTCAGGAATTAGGCCTAAGTAGGCCTCACATGTACCTGGGCCTCCAGAGTTTACATTTGCATTGGATAGAAGGAGGCAATTCAATGGAGACAATAAGTAGACACAAAACAAGACTCCACACAGTAGTTTTCAGGTGCTTTTATTCATTTTATTCATCCTTTGTAGCATTTTGCAAGGAACAGCAACGCTTGAATACAATTTTGCAACAGTGTAAGCCTGCTTGCAAAATCCCCGCAAATCCAGTAGTTTAGCAATGCTATGCTACAAGACCTTTGCAAATGCAAACCCTGGGAAAAAGCAATGGCTCTGTGCTTATCACACTTACACAATGCTATGCACTTCTTTAATAAAGTAGGGGGACATTCATTCTTCAATGGAAGGTTCACTTGTTGCTTTGAAGCTTTTTCTAAAATTCGTATTGTTTTAACAAGCCCATCCATCCTAGCAGGTTTCAATTTTTCATTATAGTGGGAAGGCTCTGTGATGTCATCTTGATGCGTCCACTGTGATGTCATCATTATGCGACACATGTGATGTCATCATTATGCGACACACGTGATGTCACAATCTGCTTGGCTGTATGGACTGCTTTTGCTTGGCTTGCTTGCTGACATCCAGTTGAGGGAGACACACACCAGGAAATTGATGCAGCATATGCATACTGCATAGGTTGTTCCTTTACTGCCGCTACAGCAAACATCCACACGTCCTGCAGCCAGCGCAGACACCGCCACAAAAAAAATATATAATAATTTCCAAAAAAGAAAGGGTCGAAAAGCCAAACTGCAGGATGATGATAATAATAGTAAGTTATGAATTTAGGAATTGATTTCAAAGTGGGAATGCTTGTTCGTTCGCACTCAATAAAAAACATTCAGGAATTAGGCATAAGTAGGCCTTACATGTACCTGTGCCCCCAGAGTTTACATTTGCCTTGGATAGAAGGAGGGAATTCAATGGAAGACAATAAGTAGACACAAAACAAGACTCCACACAGTAGATTTCAGGTGCTTTTATTCATTTTTTTACATCCATTGTAGCATTTTGCAAGGAACAGCAATGCTTGTAAACAATTTTGCAACAGTGTAAGCCTGCTTGCAAAATCCCCCCAAATCCAGGAGTTTAGCAATGCTACACTGCAAGACCTTTGCAAATGCAAATCCTGGGAAAAAGCAATGGCTCCGTGCTTATCACACTTACACAATGCTATGCACTCCATCAATAAAGCAGTGGGACATTCATTCTTCAATGGAAGGTTCACTTGTTGCTTTGAAGCTTTTTCTAAAATTCAGATTGTTTTAACAAGCCCGTCCATCCTAGCAGGTTTCAATTTTTCACTACAGTGGGAAGGCTCTGTGATGTCATCATGATGCGTCAACTGTGATGTCATTGTGATGCGTCCACTGTGATGTCATCATTATGTGACACATGTGATGTCATCATTATGCGACACACGTGATGTCACAATCTGCTTGGCTGTATGGACTGCTTTTGCTTGGCTTGCTTGCTGACATCCATTTGAGGGAGAAACACACCAGGAGATTGATGCAGCATACGGCTACTGCAGAGGTTGTTCCTTTTCTGCCTCTACAGCAAACATCCACACCTCCTGCAGCCAGCGTAGACACCGCCACAAAAAAAAAAAACGAATTTCCAAACAAGAAAGGGTCGAAAAGCCAAACTGCAGTATGATAATAATAGTAAGTTATGAATTTAGTAATTGATTTCAAAGAGAGAATGCTTGTTCGTTCGCACTCAGTTAACATTCAGGAATTAGGCCTAAGTCGGCCTCACATGTACCTGGGCCCCCAGAGTTTACATTTGCCTTGGATAGAAGGAGGGAATTCAATGGAGACAATAAGTAGACACTAAACAAGACTCCACACAGTAGTTTTCAGGTGCTTTTATTCACTTTATTCATCCATTGTAGCATTTTGCAAGGAACAGCAACGCTTGAATACAATTTTGCAACGGTGTAAGCCTGTTTGCAAAATCCCCCCAAATCCAGGAGTTTAGCAATGCTATACTGCAAGACCTTTGCAAATGCAAACCCTGGGAAAAAGCAATGGCTCCATGCTTATCACACATACACAATGCTATGCACTTCCTCAATAAAGCAGTGGGACATTCATTCTTCAATGGAAGGTTCACTTGTTGCTTTGAAGCTTTTTCTAAAATTCGGATTGTTTTAACAAACCCGTCTATCCTAGCAGGTTTCAATTTTTCATTACAGTGGGAAGGCTCTGTGATGTCATCGTGATGCGTCCACTGTGATGTCATTGTGATGCGTCCACTGTGATGTCATCATTATGCAACACATGTGATGTCATCATTATGCGACACACATGATGTCACAATCTGCTTGGCTGTATGGACTGCTTTTGCTTGGCTTGCTTGCTGACATCCAGTTGAGGGAGACACACACCAGGAGATTGATGCAGCATATGCATACTGCATAGGTTGTTCCTTTACTGCCTCTAAAGCAAACATCCACACCTCCTGCAGCCAGCGTAGACTCCGCCACAAAAAACAAAAAAATTAATTTCCAAACAAGAAAGGGTCGAAAAGCCAAACTGCAGGATGATGATAATAATAGTAAGTTATGAATTTAGGAATTGATTTCAAAGTGGGAATGCTTGTTCGTTCGAACTCAGTTAACATTCAGGAAATAGGCCTAAGTAGGCCTCACATGTACCTGGGCCCCCAGAGTTTACATTTGCCTTGAATAGAAAGAGGGAATTCAATGGAGACAATACGTATTCACAAAACAAGACTCCACACAGTAGTTTTCAGGTGCTTTTATTCATTTTATTCATCCATTGTAGCATTTTGCTAGGAACAGCAACGCTTGAATACAATTTTGCAACAGTGCGTCCTGCTTGCAAAATCCATGCAAATCCAGGAGTTTAGCAATGCTATGCTGCAAGACCTTTGCAAATGCAAACCCTGGGAAAAAGCAATGGCTCCGTGCTTATCACACTTACACAATGCTATGCACTTCCTCAATAAAGCAGTGGGACATTCATTCTTCAATGGAAGGTTCACTTGTTGCTTTGAAGCTTTTTCTAAAATTCGGATTGTTTTAACATGCCCGTCCATCCTAGCAGGTTTCAATTTTTCATTACAGTGGGAAGGCTCTGTGATGTCATCGTGATGCGTCCACTGTGATGTCATTGTGATGCGTCCACTGTGATGACATAATTATGTGACAATGCCTATTCTATACCTTGTATAAAACACGCTAAAAGGTTAAAGAACACAGTACGCATTTGGCGTATGGAATACCGTAAGAGTACGCACGTAGCGTAACAAACACTTAGCCGTGGACGAGACGCACGAGCGGCACGTTCGCTCACGGCTTAGAGCGTAAAGGCAAGCACGCTATAGGCTGCCGACTAACGTAATGATACGCTATCAGCGTAGCGGACGCTCGGGACCACGAGGAGATCACAAGCGGCGCTGACGCTCACAGTGTTAAACCTTTAAAACAATATCATAAACAATGTACTTATACTGTAAACCCTTGTTTAGTGATAAGGTGTAAATGCAACACAGTGTAACCTTGTTAGTTTAAAAGCTGTATGAGCGTATGTGACGCTCTGAGAACCCCTTCGCAATATAATAAACACTCAAATACCGGTCTAAGGGTCTAACGCCTTTTAAGGAAATGAATGAACGTTCAATCGCAAAAGAATAATACAATACAAGTTATACACTACCAAGATAACATAAAATACCTAACCGGATAACTACACATAAAATACAATACAGATACAATTACATTTAAAGGGGGGGAAGGAGAGAGAGAGAATGGCTTATAACATTAAATAAGAGACAATATGGTTGCAGAGAACTTACGCACCAGGGGAAACAATTGCAAGCGCCTTTCTGGATATCCAGCTCCCGATTATCAGCAATGAGAACCGTTGAAGAGAGTAGAGAGCTGGCCCAGATCGGCTTGTCTTTATATACACTTACACACAGTACAGTACAATGGTCCCTACATTCTTATTGTTCATTGGACACAGGAATTCGTCTTCGCATTATAACAAAAGGTCATAGGTTGGTTCATACAGGTGGGCTGTGACTATTCCTAACTGCTCAGGTGGGTGGGAAACTGGGTTTCCCGCCGCATGGGTAATAAAGTGCAAATATAGTAAATGTCCATAACCTTCTTATGTCCATAACTATACGCACGAGCGATTAATCCGCTTCAAACCAACACCGGAATATTGCTAATTATATTCTCTTCCGATGGATACTAAACACCACTGTGTAACCCCTGTCTGACCCTTTGTATCAAACAAAGAGGGATCTCTTTGTCTCTGAACATACTACATTAACTAAACTTTCAGATTCTATCAAAGGGACCATAATCTACAAAATACATTATATGAATAAAATATGTTACGATTGAGTCGCCCGCTAGACGAACATAAACTCTACCGTAAATGCGCATACCGCGCGCCTGCGGGTGCACGCAACTGAGAGTATGCGCACGCACGGGAGGGCTCATGCACACGCAGCAGGCACTCGCATGAGGTGCATATATGGCAGTGTGTAGCGTGATATTTTTCTGACTTTGACAGTCCACCCTTTGGCAGTCACCAATAACTGCCACTTCCTAAAACAGTTCAAAAAGAGAAAAATATATGTCATGTATAATACATTTCTATGATTGGGTAGGGGAGGAGAGGAGAAGGTAGGAAAAGGGTATGACCTAGTGAGATAGCAGAAGCATGTGTGTATGAATCCATGTTTGGGGGGTCATGTATCATCGTGCTGTACGTGTTTTAAATCAAGCTTCGAGGTATTGCGAAGTATACATTTGAATTCCTTCTTATCCCGTGGTATGGGTCTGTGGATGGGCTGTCAAACTTTACCGAGCTCTCTTCGGCTTTTGGTTGCAACAAAATGGGGGAGCACATTTTAGTTGATGATACATGAATGGGGGAATATGTGAGTGCTGATATCTGTGCCTATATTCCCTATCGACTATGTGTGTTATTACCTGAAGGTTGTAGAGATGAAGATAAAGAACAATTATGGTAAATGCAGTGATAAACTATGTGAGTTTAATATACATTTGCCGATTGAGGTCTTGTCTTGTGTCTTGTCTTGTCTTGTCTCGATGTACATGTTGACTGTAGTCTCCCGATGCTTTTGCCAACAATGCGAGCAAAGCTTTATCAATGTCCATAGACTTACAAAAAGTGTTGGGCTAGCGTAAAATTTAAAGTACTAGGGATATGGGGGTCTATGGCATAGTCCATCAGTTGTCTGTGTAAAAGGTTGTCAAATTCTTCTTCCAAGCGGATGTCTTTTTACCTTGGAGGAAAACAAAGGAGAAACGGGTGAAAGAAACGGACCGTGGAATCACATTTTCATCACAACATTGTCTCTATCGTTGGGTCATAAACCAAATCAGTCGTTGTTATTACAGTATCTTCACTTCTTAAACTCATCACTCGGGCGCTACGTTTACACTTTGTTAAAACCCGAACGCATCTAAATATCAGACCGACCAATATGATGACACCCAGAGTACACAAAATAAATTTCCCTACATCCATGATAATTCCTTGAGTCCATACTCCTAAACCAGAGAACCAATTAAGTGGGTTCAACCATGACACCCAACTGGTCAGCTCATTACCCACAGCGGCAAGGGTGAGATTGTGTTTCCTTCGGAACTCCCATTTTAATTGCAAAATGTCATCCATCTTTTTGTCTATGACCTCGACCGGGTCCTCGGTGCTGTTTGTAATATATGTGCAGCACTTTATTCCATACTGAGTCGCTAGGGTAACACAATACCCGCCTGTCACAGCTGTGAGATAATTGAGAATCATCCTATGCTGAACCAGTTCTGTTTTATAAGCTTGGAGCTCCCTTCCGGTATACCTGAATGTGTCATCATACATTTCAGTGATATTGTCTAATAAATTTGCAAGCGCAGATATATATTTATAATTTATCACTCCTCTGGCGGTACGAGTGATATCTAACGCGATTAGGAATTGAATCCCGGTGGATTCATTGATCAAGTCAGAGGCCGGATGCTCTGTTCTTTCTATTAGGTGCCGTTTAACGATGTGTTCGTAATGAGTGTGAGTATAAGGAGCTTGGGCACTGCGGTGAATATCCTTCATTTTAGTGTGGGATACGGTCATTACCTCAGGCAGTACTTTTCCAATATAACATAACCCTTCTGAGTTTGGGGCAAGCCACTTATACGCCTTCCTCCCGCATATGAAGTATGCATCATCGGGGAGAACATATGGGACGGAGTAGGACATTACCATATTACACATTTTCCATATGAAATCTCCTAACCCTAATTCTCCCATCTGTTTAGTACACGTATCAGTTTGTACGATATGTGCACAGTATACTGGTGATACCTCTCCAACTCTCATGGTCCTACTTCCTAGGGTATACCTATATCGGAAATATTTTCCACTACCGGCTATGTGGCGTATAAGTTCTGTATCTGTAGGCATTCTATCGGCTCTGTATGAAAAGGTCATGGTTTGGTTATTCCATGACACTTCCCAATTACCCGGCTTTCGGGGATTGGAAATGTTAAAACATACTAGGGATCTATCCACATGATATTGGTGGAGCTTCAAACTAGGAGGACTGGAGATATTAAACCTCCTGTCCACCGGCCTCCCACCACTTAGCTCAAGTACCTCCCCTATAGTTAAAGGGAAGGGCACTAATCCTGATTTGCTATGGCCTTGAGGTACTTGAGAGCATACCCAACAATCTGTCTGATTTAACACTTTACCCACTAAGGAGTGATAGTCACTCAATGGATGCCGGTCCATGTGGATATTAAAACTGGACTGACATTTCTTGATACACCCATCCTCAACTACACTGTCACAGAGTCAACAGATACAGTTCTCTTCAGCTAACAATCCTTCACAATTTCTTCTATTGTCAATGCTACCAGATCGTTTTCTGATACTCGCCTTTACTCGGTGATTATGTTGTTCTTGGAAATCTACGCCTCCATCTCTGTCATCAGAACCCATTCCAGAACCTCTCTCGACCTCCATGGTACTCTCGCCGGAACAGACTGCTCTGGTCAACATCATGGTCAACAGGAAAATCCGGATCACAGTCTCTTGGGGCAAGTCCATCTTATAGGAGGAAATGGAGAAGAATGAGAAGGGAGAAAGAAACAATTGAGGGAGATGGGATGGGAAGTGGAGAAAAACAATAAAAGGGAACAGGGAATCGACAACTGCCTCCGATCTTATTATTCTCAATGCTCAGGTGCCGTCTCAGTCCTCCTGAAACAGACACTCCAGTGATACAACTTCCTCTACCGTCTGTTCCTTATCACGGGACCTCTCTGGATCAGCAACCTTCTTACAATGGGACGAATGAACCCAAGTCTCTCTCTCGGCAACCTTCAATGCTGTCGTGCTAATCAATAAGACTTGGTATGGTCCTTCCCATCTGTCAATAAGGCAACCTGAGTGTAGAAAATTACGTATCATTACATAATCCCCAGGTTCAATGTCATGACAATTATTATCTGGCAGATCAGGAATCACTAACTTCAAATTATCATTCTGATTCTTTAGCTGTTTACTCATCTTAACCAAATACTTTACAGTCACTTCATTGTTACACTTCAAATCATCCTGAGGGTTAATCATGACATGCGGTTGTCGACCAAACAGAATTTCAAAAGGGGACAGATTAAGAGGGGACCTGGGAGTGGTTCTGATGCTGTATAATACAAGGGGCAAAGCTTCTGGCCATGTCAATCCTGTTTCCGCCATAACTTAGCTCAATTTATTTTTAATAGTGCTGTTCACTCTTTCTACCTTTGCACTCGCCTGGGGGCGGTACGGAGTGTGCAGCTTACTATCAATTCCCATCAACTTACACATTCCTTGAAAGACATCACCTGTAAAATGGGTACCCCTATCACTTTCAATTATTCTAGGGATACCATATCTACACACAAATTCCTGTACAATTTTCTTAGCAGTAAACATTGCGGTATTTGTGGCCGCAGGAAATGCTTCGACCCAATTTGAAAACACATCTATACAAACTAGTACATACTTCAAATTTCGACAAGGGGGTAACTGTATGAAATCAATCTGTATTACCTGAAAAGGACCGCCTGTAGGTGGGATATGAGATGGTTCTGTTGGTATTGCTTTTCCGATATTCTTCCTCAAGCAGGTGAGGCATGACATTGCTCTCTTTCCCGCATGGGAAGAAAACCCTGGGGCGCACCAATATGCTCTTACCAACTTGCACATCCCTTCCTTGCCTAGATGAGTCAGCCCATGTGCTGCTTCAGCCAAACTTGGAAGGTATGCTCTGGGTGCCACTGGTTTACCCTGTCCATCTATCCAGAGTCCTGAGGACTCCTGGCCATATCCCTTTGCCCTCCAAACTGCCTTTTCCTGTATGGAACACAAATTTTGCATTTCACACAATTTCTGTGTGTTGACGGTATTAAATACCATCAGTTGTGTGGTGTCTGTCTGTCTGGGGGTACCAGCTGCTAACTTAGCAGCTTCGTCTGCTCGGCTGTTACCAAGTAATACTGGGTCTTGACTATATGTATGTGCTTTACACTTGATAACAGCCACTCTGTCGGGTTCCTGTATCGCTGTTAGAAGCCTTTTGATGTGAGCTGCATGCGCTACCGGTGTACCAGCTGCCGTCATGAAATTTCTGAGGCGCCATAGGGCTCCGAAATCATGGACTACCCTGAAGGCGTATCTAGAATTGGTGTAGATATTGGCTGACTTGCCCTTAGCCAATTCACATGCTCTGGTCAGGGCAACCAGTTCAGCAACCTGGCTGAGTGAGGTGGGCCTAGCGGTTCTGCTTCTATGGTGCCTTGGTCATCTACGACTGCATATCCATTACACAAGTCTCCCGAGTCCGTCTGTCTGTGACAACTTCCATCAGTGTAGAAAGTAAGATCTACATCTTCCAGTGGGTTGTCACTGATGTCAGGCCTTGCCGTGAAATTTTGGGTCAAATACTCCATACAATCATGCATGTCATCTCCTGTATTAAATCCTCCTTCCCCATCACTCTCATCCTCCACCCTTTGTGCCTGTGCAGGCACACCTGGGAGATACGTTGCAGGATTTAATGCACTGCATCTCTTTATGGTGATGTTTACGGGGGCCATTAATGCCAATTCCCATCTTGTAAACCGCGCTGATGAGACGTGCCTGGTTTGGGCAGAATTTAGCAAGGCTGACACTGCATGCGGTGTATGGATTGTGAGGTTGTGTCCTAGCACTACATCTTCGCTTTTTGTAACTAGCAATGCTATCGCTGCAACACTTCGCAAGCATGTGGGGAGGGATCGCGCTACAGTATCTAGCTGAGCGCTGTAGTATGCTACCGGCCTGCTGGCATCACTGTGCTTTTGGGTTAGGACGCCTGCCGCGCAACCAGCACTTTCTGTTCCGTACAGCTCAAAGGGTTTCCCATAGTCTGGCATACCTAATGCTGGTGCCTGCGTTAGGCACTGTTAAAAATCTCTCAAATGCCATCTCGGATTCGTCTGTATGCGAAATCCGATCAGGTTTGTTTGATGAGACCATCTCCTGCAAAGGTAATGCTAGAATGGAAAAACCTGGGATCCAGTTACGGCAATACCCACACATTCCTAGAAATGTTATGATCTGTTGCTGGGTTTGTGGCAGAGTCATGTCTCGAATTGCTTGAATTCTATCAGCGGTCAGAAGTCTCAGTCCTTGTGTCAGACAGTGTCCCAGATATTTTACTTTAGTCTGGCATAATTGCAACTTGTCTTTGGAAACCTTGTGTCCTGTGTCTGAAAGATGAAACAGGAGCTGTTTCGTATCTTTCAGGGACGCTTCCAGTGAATCTGAACATAGTAGTAAATCATCCACATATTGGATCAATACTGATCCACTCTCTGGTTGGAAAGACTGTAAACAATCATGCAAAGCCTGTGAAAATATACTTGGGCTGTCTATGAAACCTTGTGGTAATCGAGTCCATGTATATTGGACTCCTCTGTATGTGAATGCAAACAAATATTGGCTGTCGGGGTGCAGAGGTACCGAGAAGAAAGCGGAGCAGAGGTCAATAACAGTGAAAAATTTCGCAGTGGGAGGGATTTGCATAAGGATGACAGCTGGATTTGGCACTACGGGGAACTGACTCTCAACTATTTTGTTAATCCCCCTTAGATCCTGCACTAGCCTGTAACCCCTCCCCCCACTCTTTTTCACAGGGAAGATGGGACTATTTGCAGTGCTGGATGTTCTTACCAGAATGCCCTGTTGTAGCAAGCGCTCTATTACGGGGTATACCCCTAACTCCACCTCTGGCTTCAGAGGGTATTGTGGGATTTTTGGAGCTATCCTACCATCTTTTACTTGCACAACTACTGGAGCTACGTTTGCCATTAATCCAGTGTCTTCTCCATCTTTTGTCCAAAGTGACTCTGGTATTTGGGATGTCATTTCTTCTACCTGGGATGAACTCCTATTTATCATAACGGTTTGTGACATTAATTTTGATGGGGAGTCTAGCATGTCTCGTACTTCCTGAGCGTCATTCTCAGGTATGTCTAAGAATACACCTTCAGGAGTACAATAAATGACACACCCCATTTTACACAGTAAATCTCTTCCCAGGAGATTAGTCGGTGCCGTGCAGCCAGCAAAAAGGAATGCTTGGTATGCAAAGGCCCTATTGTAATCTCTGCTGGTTTGCTAACAGGGTAGTGTTGTACTACTCCCGTTACTCCCATGGCTGGAATTGTTTTACCAGTGGTTCTCATGCCCACTGTCGAATTTATCACTGATTTGGCCGCCCCCGTATCTACAAGGAAATTTAATGATTTACCAGCTACATCAATTGTGATCTCCGGTTCACTTCCAAGACTTGCAATCAATTTCACTGGCTGCAGATTACAGGTGTGGCCACACCCCTATTGGGTATGGTGACCTCCCTGAATCGCGCTGGCAGCAATTACTTGTGGTGGGGGTAGATGGGAACTATCAGAGATTTGCCAGTCTCTTCTTGGGGGATACCTTTTTGTTTCCCCTGCATGTGGCTCATAACTCCGCCCTTTCGGTCCTTGATCCCAGTGTCTCGTATCAGTTTGTTGTCTATAGGGTTGATATGAATTTTGTATTTGTCTTGCTTTACAATCACGTGACATGTGTCCCTCTCTGTGACAACTATAACATTTTATACCTCTTGACTTACCCACAGGGGTCACAGTTCTGGGCTGAGGTGGCCGGGTAGTGAGGGCCTGTATGCTCACAGCCATTAACTTATCACTCTGTGACTCCCTGTGTCTGATGATATTCCGATCATGCCCAGCAGCAGCCTCTCCCAATGCATCCACCGACATACCTCTCCAATCAGGCCTAGTGGTTTGTATTCTATTCCTTAAAACCTCTTTTAGACCGTCCATCAATACTGAAACAGCTACTTCCCTGTGGTGTACATTTGTTTTAATGTCATCTATACCAGTGTACCTAGCCATATCCTGCAGAGCCCGGTGAAAATACTCTGATGTGGATTCACCTTCTTTTTGTTTTATTGTAAAGATTTTATTCCACTTTACAACTGCAGGAAAATATACTCCTAATTGTAAGTTGATTCTCTTTACATTATCCTGATTATACTCATCTGTTAGGGGTACTTCCTCATCTAACTTGCAATCAGCGATAAACTTTAACGGATCAACACTGGGGGGTAAACATGCCCTCAAAACTGTCCTCCAATCTTTGTTATTTGGCTCTGCAGAATTTCCTAGCTCTCTAATATACTTTTGACATGCAGCTAAGTCTTTTCTAGGATCAGGGAATTCAGACATCATTGACCTTAATTCCATTCAGGAAAAGGGACAGTGCATGGCGATGTTTCTGATAGGGGTTGCCCCTGAAGTATCAGTCTTCCCATTTGGCACTGCTATTACCCTAACGGGATTAAGTCTAATAACATCTGTCTGTGTAGATTCTACAATACTTGGTGAAATGGTTTCAGCGTAGTGCATGGTGCCGTACTTACCAGTCGATACGACCTCACCTGTCCCTCCGCTAGGGGCCTTTGATGCTAATCTTACGGGTTGAGTCGTGCCTACTGCTGTTTCTGATATGGTGGCTGCTAGGGAGAGTGCTGATATTGTTGTGGGCTCATCCTCTTGGTCACAATCCTGGGGAAAGTTCAAAACAGGGTACAACTTGCACGGATTAGTGTTAGCATTAATTACTTTGGTTACATTATCCTTAACTTCTACACATTTAACATGACCCTGAGTGCCATTCTCTGCAACCAATTTCTCTCCAGGTATGTATGGTGGTGGGGGAGCAGTGGCTATCAGTTTCCTGATAGGGTTAGATCCAGTGGCTTGCGCCAACCCCCTTTGTATTTCACCTTCCTGTTGCCACAATGTTAAATAATCATAATGTCTAATACGCCTTTTTGAAGACTTAATCAGACAAACTCTTCTCCTTAAATTCTGTAACACTTCTGGGTTAAAACTACCTACCCGGGGAAACTTTTCCCCGTCATGCACAGTCATCCTTTCCCATTCATTGCACAACATTTCTGTGTGATGACCATATTTCTCACACATGATATACCTTGCCGACCCGATTGGTCGGTTTACCAAATCAACCTGAACCTGGGTTGATCGCCCCTTACCTGAACAACTGGCCCCCATCTCTGCAGGTGCTGCTTTCACTACCTCTGACTTCAAATCAGGGTCTCCGGCAACCCTTACAAAAACCAAGATGCTCGGGGTAAGGCTGCGGTGGGGGTTTTGCTCCGAAGTCCGCCCACTTAACTCCCATCCACGCTGGCCAATACGGCGACCAAAGTTCCCAGAGGTTCCGTACCCAGCCTAGGGCACCTAAGTACGTCTACTTGCTCGGGCGTGTGGGAGTGTCTTACCCTCCCCAGCAAGTGTCAGTCGCTGGAATGTCCCTGAGTGATCAGGCTACTTCCCTTAAAATAAAAAAATTACACAAATCACGTTAACAATGTGCAAGTAGCATTCTTCTGAATTCAAGACACGCTAATGCACACAATCACATGCGGTACAATCGTATCTGCACACAAGCAACTAATCTTATGTGCGGAACGATCAGTGGAATCGAAAATTTCGGCTGCAAATTCCTTCAGCAATGAGCTTCTTTGGCCTATATGGGTCTAGCACCAACCCTCTTCGGTTGTGCTTCTCTACTTCTAGTCTGCTGTACCTGAACCTCCTGTTCTGTGACCTCCTGGTCTGTTATGTACAGCAGACTCTACTGCTCATAAATGTGTCGAGACTAACAAGGGACGCCTCCCAAGCCACCCCACGCTATCACTCTCGCTGGTGTACCTCTTTCTACTGGCCTATGGTTCCCACTTCCGTAATAAAAGAGAAATCTTATATATACACACACTCTTACCACATGTACACTTTAATTTTTATTTCTGCGCAGAAATCCTTTCATTCGGTATTAGCTTAACCCAGAAGAATTGCAACAGAGAAAGTCTTTTTCTTTTAACTTTTAAACTTTTGGATTTGAGATAGATTTGTGTTATTTTCGCGTTACTTCCTTATCGCTTACTAAACAATACTATCGTGCGGTTTGTATCATGTGGGCGTATCCGTACGCTCCGTTGCGTAATACACGCTCCGTGCGTCGACCCTTGCTGCGTACGCCCTGCCCTTGTAAGGACACGTGTACACAGACCAAGTACGTCCACAGTTACACACTACACGTTTATCAATGTGAATGATCTTTAACAGTAATCCTTCACTGACCACCACTCAAATCTCCCTTGTATTCTTGGCGAGATTGTGTGTGTGCCTTTTACAATTATTCCCTTAAATATTACTTTTAACTATTAATAACAACAAATGTCTCAACACGTTATCACTAATGTGTGGCAATCAGGAGAATGAAATACGGACAAATAATACTAACCAAGGAATACAGGTGTGTGTCTTTATGCGTACGTTCGCAAAACAGAAACTAAACAGGTTTTAAAAAGACAATAACGTACTGTTCCTATCTTTCGGTTCTGGATTCCTTCAGCACTCCTTACTAAGCGAAGCAGACGCTTATCTGGTCAGCACTACGAGGAATATTACCTCCCGCCTTTTGCTGACCGATAATGTCTGCTGGAATTACCTAGTGCAGATATGTGAAGAGCGGGCGAGTCCCCAATTGACAATGCCTATTCTATACATTGTATAAAACACGCTAAAAGGTTAAAGAACACAGTACGCAATTGGCATATGGAATACCGTAAGAGTACGCACGTAGCGTAACGAACGCTTAGCCGTGGATGAGACGCACGAGCGGCACGTTCGCTCACGGCTTAGAGCGTAAAGGCAAGCACGCTATAGGCTGCCGACTAACGTAATGATACGCTATCAGCGTAGCGGACGCTCAGGACCACGAGGAGATCACAAGCGGCGCTGACGCTCACAGTGTTAAACCTTTAAAACAATATCATAAACAATGTACTTATACTGTAAACCCTTGTGCAGTGATAAGGTGTAAATGCAACACAGTGTAACCTTGTTAGTTTAAAAGCTGTATGAGCGTATGTGACGCCCTGAGAACCCCTTAGCAATATAATAAACACTCAAATACCGGTCTAAGGGTCTAACACCTTTTAAGGAAATGAATGAACGTTCAATCGCAAAAGAATAATACAATACAAGTTATACACTACCAAGATAACATAAAATACCTAACCGGATAACTACACATAAAATACAATACAGATACAATTACATTTAAAGGGGGGAAAGGAGAGAGAGAGAATGGCTTATAACATTAAATAAGAGACAATATGGTTGCAGAGAACTTACGCACCAGGGGAAACAATCGCAAGTGCCTTTCTGGATATCCAGCTCCCGATTATCAGCAATGAGAACCGTTGAAGAGAGTAGAGAGCTGGCCCAGATCGGCTTGTCTTTATATACACTTACACACAGTACAGTACAATGGTCCCTACATTCTTATTGTTCATTGGACACAGGAATTCGTCTTCGCATTATAACAAAAGGTCATAGGTTGGTTCATACAGGTGGGCTGTGACTATTCCTAACTGCTCAGGTGGGTGGGAAACTGGGTTTCCCGCCGCATGGGTAATAAAGTGCAAATATAGTAAATGTCCATAAACTTCTTATGTCCATAACTATACGCACGAGCGATTAATCCGCTTCAAACCAACACCGGAATATTGCTAATTATATTCTCTTCCGATGGATACTAAACACCACTGTGTAACCCCTGTCTGACCCTTCGTATCAAACAAAGAGGGATCTCTTTGACTCTGAACATACTACATTAACTAAACTTTCAGATTCTATCAAAGGGACCATAATCTACAAAATACATTATATGAATAAAATATGTTACGATTGAGTCGCCCGCTAGACGAACATAAACTCTACCGTAAATGTGGATACCGCGCATGCGGGTGCACGCAACTGAGAGTATGCGCACGCACGGGAGGGCTCATGCACACGCAGCAGGCAGCAGGCAGTGTGTAGCGTGATATTTTTCTGACTTTGACATATGCGACACATGTGATGTCATCATTATGCGACACACGTGATGTCACAATCTGCTTGGCTGTATGAACTGCTTTTGCTTGGCTTGCTTGCTGACATCCAGTTGAGGGAGACACACACCAGGAGATTGATGCAGCATATGCATACTGCATAGGTTGTTCCTTTACTGCCTCTACAGCAAACATCCACACCTCCTGCAGCCAGCGTAGACACCGCCACAAAAAACAAAAAAATTAATTTCCAAATAAGAAAGGGTCGAAAAGCCAAACTGCAGGATGATGATAATAATAGTAAGTTATGAATTTAGGAATTGATTTCAAAGTGGGAATGCTTGTTCACTCGAACTCAGTTAACATTCAGGAAATAGGCCTAAGTAGGTCTCACATGTACCTGGGCCCCCAGAGTTTACTTTTGCCTTGGATAGAAAGAGGGAATTCAATGGAGACAATATGTATTCACAAAACAAGACTCCACACAGTAGTTTTCAGGTGCTTTTATTCATTTTATTCTTCCATTGTAGCATTTTGCAAGGAACAGCAACGCTTGAATACAATTTTGCAACAGTTCAAGACTGCTTGCAAAATCCCCGCAAATACAGGAGTTTAGCAATGCTATGCTGCAAGACCTTTGCAAATGCAAACCCTGGGAAAAAGCAATGGCTCCTTGCTTAGCACACTTATACAATGCTATGCACTTCCTCAATAAAGCAGTGGGACATTCATTCTTCAATGGAAGGTTCACTTGTTGCTTTGAAGCTTTTTCTAAAATTCGTATTGTTTTAACAAGCCCGTCCATCCTAGCAGGTTTCAATTTTTCATTACAGCGGGAAGGCTCTGTGATGTCATCTTGATGCGTCCACTGTGATGTCATCATTATGCGACACATGTGATGTCATCACTATGCGACACACGTGATGTCACAATCTGCTTGGCTGTATGGACTGCTTTTGCTTGGCTTGCTTGCTGACATCTAGTTGAGGGAGACACACACCAGGAGATTGATGCAGCATATGCATGCTGCATAGGTTGTTCCTTTACTGCCTCTACAGCAAACATCCACACCTCCTGCAGCCAGCGTAGACACAGCCACAAAAAAAAATACGAATTTCCAAACAAGAAAGGGTCAAAAAGCCAAACTGCAGTATGATAATAATAGTAAGTTATGAATTTAGTAATTGATTTCAAAGAGAGAATGCTTGTACGTTCGCACTCAGTTAACATTCAGGAATTAGGCCTAAGTAGGCCTCATATTTACCTGGGCCCTCAGAGTTTACATTTGCCTTAAATAGAAGGAGGGAATTCAATGGAGACAATAAGTAGACACAAAACAAGACTCCACACAGTAGTTTTCAGGTGCTTTTATTCACTTTATTCATCCATTGTAGCATTTTGCAAGGAACAGCAACGCTTGAATACAATTTTGCAACAGTGTAAGCCTGTTTGCAAAATCCCCCCAAATCCAGGAGTTTAGCAATGCTATACTGCAAGACCTTTGCAAATGCAAACCCTGGGAAAAAGCAATGGCTCCATGCTTATCACACTTACACAATGCTATGCACTTCCTCAATAAAGCAGTGGGACATTCATTCTTCAATGGAAGGTTCACTTGTTGCTTTGAAGCTTTTTCTAAAATTCGGATTGTTTTAACATGCCCGTCCATCCTAGCAGGTTTCAATTTTTCATTACAGTGGGAAGGCTCTGTGATGTCATCGTGATGCGTCAACTGTGATGTCATTGTGATGCGTCCACTGTGATGTCATCATTATGCGACACATGTGATGTCATCATTATGCGACACACGTGATGTCACAATCTGCTTGGCTGTATGGACTGCTTTTGCTTGGCTTGCTTGCTGACATCCAGTTGAGGGAGACACACACCAGGAGATTGATGCAGCATATGCATACTGCATAGGTTGTTCCTTTACTGCCTCTAAAGCAAACATCCACACCTCCTGCAGCCAGTGCAGACACCGCCACAAAAAACAAAAGAAATTAATTTCCAAACAAGAAAGGGTCGAAAAGCCAAACTGCAGGATGATGATAATAATAGTAAGTTATGAATTTAGGAATTGATTTCAAAGTGGGAATGCTTGTTCGTTCGAACTCAGTTAACATTCAGGAAATAGGCCTAAGTAGGCCTCACATGTACCTGGGCCCCCAGAGTTTACATTTGCCTTGAATAGAAAGAGGGAATTCAATGGAGACAATACGTATTCACAAAACAAGACTCCACACAGTAGTTTTCAGGTGCTTTTATTCATTTTATTCATCCATTGTAGCATTTTGCTAGGAACAGCAACGCTTGAATACAATTTTGCAACAGTGCATCCTGCTTTCAAAATCCACGCAAATCCAGGAGTTTAGCAATGCTATGCTGCAAGACCTTTGCAAATGCAAACCCTGGGAAAAAGCAATGGCTCTGTGCTTATCACACTTACACAAAGCTATGCACTTCCTCAATAAAGCAGTGGGACATTCATTCTTCAATGGAAGGTTCACTTGTTGCTTTGAAGCTTTTTCTAAAATTCAGATTGTTTTAACAAGCCCGTCCATCCTAGCAGGTTTCAATTTTTCATTACAGTGGGAAGGCTCTGTGATGTCATTGTGAAGCGTCCACTGTGATGTCATCATTATGCGACACATGTGATGTCATCATTATGCGACACACGTGATGTCACAATCTGCTTGGCTGTATGGACTGCTTTTGCTTGGCTTGCTTGCTGACATCTAGTTGAGGGAGACACACACCAGGAGATTGATGCAGCATATGCATACTGCATAGGTTGTTCCTTTACTGCCTCTACAGCAAACATCCACACCTCCTACAGCCAGCGTAGACACCGCCACAAAAAAAATATATATAATAATTTCCAAAGAAGAAAGGGTCGAAAAGCCAAACTGCAGGATGATGATAATAATAGTAAATTATGAATTTAGGAATTGATTTCAAAGTGGGAATGCTTGTTCGTTCGCACTCAATAAAAAACATTCAGGAATTAGGCATAAATAGGCCTTACATGTACCTGGGCCCCCAGAGTTTACATTTGCCTTTGATAGAAGGAGGGAATTCAATGGATACAATAAGTAGACACAAAACAAGTCTCCACACAGTAGATTTCAGGTGCTTTTATTAATTTTATTCATCCATTGTAGCATTTTGCAAAGAACAACAACGCTTGAATACAATTTTGCAACAGTGTAAGCCTGCTTGCAAAATCCCCCCAAATCCAGGAGTTTAGCAATGCTACACTGCAAGACCTTTGCAAATGCAAATCCTGGGAAAAAGCAATGGCTCCGTGCTTATCACACTTACACAATGCTATGCACTTCATCAATAAAGCAGTGGGACATTCATTCTTCAATGGAAGGTTCACTTGTTGCTTTGAAGCTTTTTCTAAAATTCAGATTGTTTTAACAAGCCCGTCCATCCTAGCAGGTTTCAATTTTTCACTACAGTGGGAAGGCTCTGTGATGTCATCGTGATGCGTCCACTCTGATGTCATTGTGATGCGTCCACTGTGATGTAATCATTATGTGACACATGTGATGTCATCATTATGCGACACACGTGATGTCACAATCTGCTTGGCTGTATGGACTGCTTTTGCTTGGCTTGCTTGCTGACATCCATTTGAGGGAGACACACACCAGGAGATTAATGCAGCATATGACTACTGCAGAGGTTGTTCCTTTTCTGCCTCTACAGCAAACATCCACACCTCCTGCAGCCAGCGTAGACACCGCCACAAAAAAAAATACGAATTTCCAAACAAGAAAGGGTCGAAAAGCCAAACCGCAGTATGATAATAATAGTAAGTTATGAATTTAGTAATTGATTTCAAAGAGAGAATGCTTGTTCGTTCGCACTCAGTTAACATTCAGGAATTAGGCCTAAATAGGCCTCACATTTACCTGGGCCCTCAGAGTTTACATTTGCCTTAAATAGAAAGAGGGAATTCAATGGAGACAATAAGTAGACACAAAACAAGACTCCACACAGTAGTTTTCAGGTGCTTTTATTCACTTTATTCATCCATTGTAGCATTTTGCAAGGAACAGCAACGCTTGAATACAATTTTGCAACAGTGTAAGCCTGTTTGCAAAATCCCCCCAAATCCAGAAGTTTAGCAATGCTATACTACAAGACCTTTGCAAATGCAAACCCTGGGAAAAAGCAATGGCTCCATGCTTATCACACTTACACAATGCTATGCACTTCCTCAATAAAGCAGTGGGACATTCATTCTTCAATGGAAGGTTCACTTGTTGCTTTGAAGCTTTTTCTAAAATTCGGATTGTTTTAACATGCCCGTCCATCCTAGCAGGTTTAAATTTTTCATTACAGTGGGAAGGCTCTGTGATGTCATTGTGATGCGTCCACTGTGATGTCATTGTGATGCATCCACTGTGATGTCATCATTATGCGACACATGTGATGTCATCATTATGCGACACACGTGATGTCACAATCTGCTTGGCTGTATGGACGGCTTTTGCTTGGCTTGCTTGCTGACATCCAGTTGAGGGAGACACACACCAGGAGATTGATGCAGCATATGCATACTGCATAGGTTGTTCCTTTACTGCCTCTAAAGCAAACATCCACACCTCCTGCAGCCAGCGTAGACACCGCCACAAAAAACAAAAAAATTAATTTCCAAACAAGAAAGGGTCGAAAATCCAAACTGCAGGATGATGATAATAATAGTAAGTTATGAATTTAGGTATTGATTTCAAAGTGGGAATGCTTGTTCGTTCGAACTCAGTTAACATTCAGGAAATAGGACTAAGTAGGCCTCACATGTACCTGGGCCCCCAGAGTTTACATTTGCCTTGAATAGAAAGAGGGAATTCAATGGAGACAATACGTATTCACAAAACAAGACTCCACACAGTAGTTTTCAGGTGCTTTTATTCATTTTATTCATCCATTGTAGCATTTTGCTAGGAACAGTAACGCTTGAATACAATTTTGCAACTGTGTATCCTGCTTGCTAAATCCCTGCAAATCCAGGAGTTTAGCAATGCTATGCTGCAAGACCTTTGCAAATGCAAACCCTGGGAAAAAGCAATGGCTCCGTGCTTATCACACTTACACAATGCTATGCACTTCCTCAATAAAGCAGTGGGACATTCATTCTTCAATGGAAGGTTCACTTGTTGCTTTGAAGCTTTTTCTAAAATTCAGATTGTTTTAACAAGCCCGTCCATCCTAGCAGGTTTCAATTTTTCATTACAGTGGGAAGGCTCTGTGATGTCATTGTGATGCGTCCACTGTGATGTCATCATTATGCGACACATGTGATGTCATCATTATGCGACACACGTGATGTCACAATCTGCTTGGCTGTATGGACTGCTTTTGCATGGCTTGCTTGCTGACATCCATTTGAGGGAGACACACACCAGGAGATTGATGCAGCATATGACTACTGCAGAGGTTGTTCTTTTTCTGCCTCTACAGCAAACATCCACACCTCCTGCAGCCAGCGTAGACACCGCCACAAAAAAAATACGAATTTCCAAACAAGAAAGGGTCGAAAAGCCAAACTGCAGTATGATAATAATAGTAAGTTATGAATTTAGTAATTGATTTCAAAGAGAGAATGCTTGTTCGTTCGCACTCAGTTAACATTCAGGAATTAGGCCTAAGTAGGCCTCACATTTACCTGGGCCCTCAGAGTTTACATTTGCCTTAAATAGAAGGAGGGAATTCAATTGAGACAATAAGTAGACACAAAACAAGACTCCACACAGTAGTTTTCAGGTGCTTTAATTCATTTTATTCATCCATTGTAGCATTTTGCAAGGAACAGCAACGCTTGAATACAATTTTGCAACAGTGCATCCTGCTTGCAAAATCCCCGCAAATCCAGGAGTTTAGCAATGCTATGCTGCAAGACCTTTGCAAATGCAAACCCTGGGAAAAAGCAATGGCTCCGTGCTTATCACACTTACACAATGCTATGCACTTCCTCAATAAAGCAGTGGGACATTCATTCTTCAATGGAAGGTTCACTTGTTGCTTTGAAGCTTTTTCTAAAATTCAGATTGTTTTAACAAGCCCGTCCATCCTAGCAGGTTTCAATTTTTCATTACAGTGGGAAGGCTCTGTGATGTCATTGTGATGCGTCCACTGTGATGTCAACATTATGCGACACATGTGATGTCATCATTATGCGACACACGTGATGTCACAATCTGCTTGGCTGTATGGACTGCTTTTGCTTGGCTTGCTTGCTGACATCCATTTGAGGGAGACACACACCAGGAGATTGATGCAGCATATGACTACTGCAGAGGTTGTTCCTTTTCTGCCTCTACAGCAAACATCCACACCTCCTGCAGCCAGCGTAGACACCGCCACAAATAAAAATACGAATTTCCAAACAAGAAAGGGTCGAAAAGCCAAACTGCAGTATGATAATAATAGTAAGTTATGAATTTAGTAATTGATTTCAAAGAGAGAATGCTTGTTCGTTCGCACTCAGTTAACATTCAGGAATTAGGCCTAAGTAGGCCTCACATTTACCTGGGCCCTCAGAGTTTACATTTGCCTTAAATAGAAGGAGGGAATTCAATGGAGACAATAAGTAGACACAAAACAAGACTCCACACAGTAGTTTTCAGGTGCTTTTATTCACTTTATTCATCCATTGTAGCATTTTGCAAGGAACAGCAACGCTTGAATACAATTTTGCAACAGTGTAAGCCTGTTTGCAAAATCCCCCCAAATCCAGGAGTTTAGCAATGCTATACTGCAAGACCTTTGCAAATGCAAACCCTGGGAAAAAGCAATGGCTCCATGCTTATCACACTTACACAATGCTATGCACTTCCTCAATTAAGCAGTGGGACATTCATTCTTCAATGGAAGGTTCACTTGTTGCTTTGAAGCTTTTTCTAAAATTCGGATTGTTTTAACATGCCCGTCCATCCTAGCAGGTTTCAATTTTTCATTACAGTGGGAAGTCTCTGTGATGTCATCGTGATGCGTCCACTGTGATGTCATTGTGATGCGTCCACTGTGATGTCATCATTATGCGACACACGTGATGTCACAATCTACTTGGCTGTATGGACTGCATTTGCAAGGCTTGCTTGCTGACATCCAGTTGAGGGTGACACACACCAGGAGATTGATTCAGCATATGCATACTGCAGAGGTTGTTCCTTTACTGCCTCTACAGCAAACATCCACACCTCCTGCAGACAGCAACGACACCGCCACAAAAAAAATGAATTTCCAAACAAGAAAGGGTCGAAAAGCCAAACTGCAGGATGATGACAATCATAGTAAGTTATGAATTTAGGAATTGATTTCAAAGTGGGAATGCTTGTTCGTTCGAACTCCGTTAACATTCAGGAAATAGGCCTAAGTAGGCCTCACATGTACCTGGGCCCTCAGAGTTTACATTTGCCTTGGATAGAAAGAGGGAATTCAATGGAGACAATAAGTAAACACAAAACAAGACTCCACACAGTAATTTTCAGGTGCTTTAATTCATTTTATTTATCCATTGTAGCATTTTGCAAGGAACAGCAACGCTTGAATACATTTTTGCAACAGTGCAAGCCTGCTTGCAAAATCCCCGCAAATCCAGGAGTTTAGCAATGCTATGCTGCAAGACCTTTGCAAATGCAAACCCTGGGAAAAAGCAATGGCTCCGTGCTTATCACACTTACACAATGCTATGCACTTCCTCAATAAAGCAGTGGGACATTCATTCTTCAATGGAAGGTTCACTTGTTGCTTTGAAGCTTTTTCTAAAATTCGGATTGTTTTAACAAGCCCGTACATCGTAGCAGGTTTCAATTTTTCATTACAGTGGGAAGGCTCTGTGATGTCATCTTGATGCATCCACTGTGATGTCATTGTGATGCGTCCACTGTGATGTCATCATTATGCGACACATGTGATGTCATCATTATATGACACACGTGATGTCACAATCTGCTTGGCTGTTTGGACTGCTTTTGCTTGCCTTGCTTGCTGATATCCAGTTGAGGGAGACACACACCAGGAGATTGATGCAGCATATGCATACTGCATAGGTTGTTCCTTTACTGCCTCTACAGCAAACATCCACACCTCCTGCAGCCAGCGTAGACACCGCCACAAAAAACAAAAAAATTAATTTCCAAATAAGAAAGGGTCGAAAAGCCAAACTGCAGGATGATGATAAAAATAGTAAGTTATGAATTTAGGAATTGACTTCAAAGTGGGAATGCTTGTTCGTCCGAACTCAGTTAACATTCAGGAAATAAGCCTAAGTAGGCCTCACATGTACCTGGGCCCCCAGAGTTTACATTTGCCTTGGATAGAAAGAGGGAATTCAATGGAGACAATACGTATTCACAAAACAAGACTCCACACAGTAGTTTTCAGGTGCTTTTATTCATCCATTGTAGCATTTTGCAAGAAACAGCAACGCTTGAATACAATTTTGCAACAGTGCAAGACTGCTTGCAAAATCCCCGCAAATCCAGGAGTTTAGCAATGCTATGCTGCAAGACCTTTGCAAATGCAAACCCTGGGAAAAAGCAATGGCTCCTTGCTTATCACACTTACACAATGCTATGCACTTCATCAATAAAGCAGTGGGACATTCATTCTTCAATGGAAGGTTCACTTGTTGCTTTGAAGCTTTTTCTAAAATTCGGATTGTTTTAACAAGCCCGTCCATCCTAGTAGGTTTAAATTTTTCATTACAGTGGGAAGGTTCTGTGATGTCATTGTGATGCGTCCACTTTGATGTCATCATTATGCGACACATGTGATGTCATCATTATGCGACACACGTGATGTCACAATCTGCTTGGCTGTATGGACTGCATTTGCTTGGCTTGCATGCTGACATCCACTTGAGGGATATACACACCAGGAGATTGATGCAGCATATGCATACTGCAGAGGTTGTTCCTTTACTGCCTCTACAGCAAACATCCACACCTCCTGCAGACAGCAAAGACACCGCCACAAAAAAAATGAATTTCCAAACAAGAAAGGGTCAAAAAGCCAAACTGCAGGATGATAATAATAGTAAGTTATGAATTTAGTAATTGATTTCAAAGTGGGAATGCTTGCTCGTTCGCACTCAATTAACATTCAGGAATTAGGCATAAGTAGGCCTTACATGTACCTGTGCCCCCAGAGTTTACATTTGCCTTGGATAGAAGGAGGGAATTCAATGGAGACAATAAGTAGACACAAAACAAGACTCCACACAGTAGATTTCAGGTGCTTTTATTCATTTTATTCATCCATTGTAGCATTTTGTAAGGAACAGCAACACTTGAATACATTTTTGCAACAGTGTAAGCCTGCTTGCAAAATCCCCTCAAATCCAGGAGTTTAGCAATACTATACTGCAAGATCTTTGCAAATGCAAACCCTGGGAAAAAGTAATGGCTCCGTGATTATCACACTTACACAATGCTATGCACTTCCTCAATAAAGCAGTGGGACATTCATTCTTCAATGGAAGGTTCACTTGTTGCTTTGAAGCTTTTTCTAAAATTCGGATTGTTTTAACAAGCCCGTACATCGTAGCAGGTTTCAATTTTTCATTACAGTGGGAAGGCTCTGTGATGTCATCGTGATGCGTCCACTGTGATGTAATTGTGATGCGTCCACTGTGATGTCATCATTATGCGACACATGTGATGTCATCAATATACGACACACGTGATGTCACAATCTGCTTGGCTGTATGGACTGCTTTTGCTTGGCTTGCTTGCTGACATCCATTTGAGGGAGACACACACCAGGAGATTGATGCAGCATATGACTACTGCAGAGGTTGTTCCTTTTCTGCCTCTACAGCAAACATCCACACCTCATGCAGCCAGCGTAGACACCGCCACAAAAAAAAACAATGAATTTCCAAACAAGAAAGGGTCGAAAAGCCAAACTGCAGTATGATAATAATAGTAAGTTATGAATTTAGTAATTGATTTCAAAGTGAGAATGCTTGTTCGTTCGCACTCAGTTAACATTCAGGAATTAGGCCTAAGTAGGCCTCACATGTACCTGGGCCCCCAGAGTTTACATTTGCCTTGGATAGAAGGAGGGAATTCAATGGAGACAATAAGTAGACACAAAACAAGACTCCACACATTAGTTTTCAGTTGCTTTTATTCATTTTATTTATCCATTGTAGCATTTTGCAAGGAACGGCAACGCTTGAATACAATTTTGCAACAGTGTAAGCCTGCTTACAAAATCCCCGCAAATACAGGAATTTAGCAATGCTATGCTGCAAGACCTTTGCAAATGCAAACCCTGGGAAAAAGCAATGGCTCCGTGATTATCACACTTACACAATGCTATGCACTTCCTCAATAAAGCAGGGGGACATTCATTCTTCAATGGAAGGTTCACTTGTTGCTTTGAAGCTTTTTCTAAAATTCGGATTGTTTTAACAAGCCCGTCCACCCTAGCAGGTTTAAATTTTTCACTACAATGGGAAGGCTCTGTGATGTCATCGTGATGCATCCACTGTGATGTCATCGTGATGCGTCCACTGTGAATTCATCATTATGCGACACATGTGATGTCATCATTATGCGACACACGTGATGTCACAATCTGCTTGGCTGTATGGACTGCTTTTGCTTGGCTTGCTTGCTGATATCCATTTGAGGGAGATACACACCAGGAGATTGATGCAGCATATGACTACTGCAGAGTTTGTTCCTTTTCTGCCTCTACAGCAAACATCCACGCCTCCTGAATCCAGCATAGACACCGCCACAAAAAACAAAAAAATTAATTTCCAAACAAAAAGGGTCAAAAAGCCAATCTGCGGGATGATAATAATAGTAAGTTATGAATTTAGGAATTGATTTCAAAGTGGGAATGCTTGTTCGTTCGAACTCAGTTAACATTCAGGAATTAGGCCAATGTAGGTCTCACATGTACCTGGGCCCTCAGAGTTTACATTTGCCTTAAATAGAAGGAGGGAATTCAATGGAGACAATATGTATTCACAAAACAAGACTCCACACAGTAATTTTCAGGTGCTTTTATTCATTTTATTCATCCATTGTAGCATTTTGCAAAGAACAGCAATGCTTGCATACAATTTTGCAACAGTGCAAGCCTGCTTGCAAAATCCCCGCAAATACAGGAGTTTAGCAATGCTATACTGCAAGACCTTTGCAAATGCAAACCCTGGGAAAAAGCAATGGCTCCATGCTTATCACACTTACACAATGCTATGCACTTCCTCAATAAAGCAGTGGGACATTCATTCTTCAATGGAAGGTTCACTTGTTGCTTTGAAGCTTTTTCTAAAATTCGGATTGTTTTAACAAGCCCGTACATCGTAGCAGGTTTCAATTTTTCATTACAGTGGGAAGGCTCTGTGATGTCATCGTGATGCGTCCACTGTGATGTAATTGTGATGCGTCCACTGTGATGTCATCATTATGCGACACATGTGATGTCATCAATATACGACACACGTGATGTCACAATCTGCTTGGCTGTATGAAATGCTTTTGCTTGGCTTGCTTGCTTACATCCATTTGAGGGAGACACATACCAGGAGATTGATGCAGCATACGACTACTGCAGAGGTTGTTCCTTTTCTGCCTCTACAGCAAACATCCACACCTCCTGCAGACAGCGTAGACACCATCACAAAAAAATGAATTTCCAAACAAGAAAGGGTCAAAAAGCCATACTGCAGGATGATAATAGTAGTAAGTTATGAATTTAGTAATTGATTTCAAAGTGGGAATGCTAGTTCGTTCGCACTCAATTATCATTCAGGAATTAGGCCTAAGTAGGCCTTACATGGACCTGTGCCCCCAGAGTTTACATTTGCCTTGGATAGAAGGAGGGAATTCAATGGAGACAATAAGTAGACACAAAACAAGACTCCACACAGTAGTTTTCAGGTGCTTTTATTCATTTTATTTATCCATTGTAGCATTTTGCAAGGAACGGCAACGCTTGAATACAATTTTGCAACAGTGTAAGCCTGCTTACAAAATCCCCGCAAATACAGGAATTTAGCAATGCTATGCTGCAAGACCTTTGCAAATGCAAACCCTGGGAAAAAGCAATGGCTCCGTGATTATCACACTTACACAATGCTATGCACTTCCTCAATAAAGCAGGGGGACATTCATTCTTCAATGGAAGGTTCACTTGTTGCTTTGAAGCTTTTTCTAAAATTCGGATTGTTTTAACAAGCCCGTCCACCCTAGCAGGTTTCAATTTTTCACTACAATGGGAAGGCTCTGTGATGTCATCGTGATGCATCCACTGTGATGTCATCGTGATGCGTCCACTGTGAATTTATCATTATGCGACACATGTGTTGTCATCATTATGCGACACACGTGATGTCACAATCTGCTTGGCTGTATGGACTGCTTTTGCTTGGCTTGCTTGCTGACATCCATTTGAGGGAGATACACACCAGGAGATTGATGCAGCATATGACTACTGCAGAGTTTGTTCCTTTTCTGCCTCTACACAAACATCCACGCCTCCTGAATCCAGCATAGACACCGCCACAAAAAACAAAAAAATTAATTTCCAAACAAAAAGGGTCAAAAAGCCAATCTGCGGGATGATAATAATAGTAAGTTATGAATTTAGGAATTGATTTCAAAGTGGGAATGCTTGTTCGTTCGAACTCAGTTAACATTCAGGAATTAGGCCAATGTAGGTCTCACATGTACCTGGGCCCTCAGAGTTTACATTTGCCTTAAATAGAAGGAGGGAATTCAATGGAGACAATATGTATTCACAAAACAAGACTCCACACAGTAATTTTCAGGTGCTTTTATTCATTTTATTCATCCATTGTAGCATTTTGCAAAGAACAGCAATGCTTGCATACAATTTTGCAACAGTGCAAGCCTGCTTGCAAAATCCCCGCAAATACAGGAGTTTAGCAATGCTATACTGCAAGACCTTTGCAAATGCAAACCCTGGGAAAAAGCAATGGCTCCATGCTTATCACACTTACACAATGCTATGCACTTCCTCAATAAAGCAGTGGGACATTCATTCTTCAATGGAAGGTTCACTTGTTGCTTTGAAGCTTTTTCTAAAATTCGGATTGTTTTAACAAGCCCGTACATCCTAGCAGGTTTCAATTTTTCATTACAGTGGGAAGGCTCTGTGATGTCATCGTGATGCGTCCACTGTGATGTAATTGTGATGCGTCCACTGTGATGTCATCATTATGCGACACATGTGATGTCATCAATATACGACACACGTGATGTCACAATCTGCTTGGCTGTATGGACTGCTTTTGCTTGGCTTGCTTGCTTACATCCATTTGAGGGAGACACATACCAGGAGATTGATGCAGCATACGACTACTGCAGAGGTTGTTCCTTTTCTGCCTCTACAGCAAACATCCACACCTCCTGCAGCCAGCGTAGACACCGTCACAAAAAAATGAATTTCCAAACAAGAAAGGGTCAAAAAGCCATACTGCAGGATGATAATAGTAGTAAGTTATGAATTTAGTAATTGATTTCAAAGTGGGAATGCTAGTTCGTTCGCACTCAATTATCATTCAGGAATTAGGCCTAAGTAGGCCTTACATGGACCTGTGCCCCCAGAGTTTACATTTGCCTTGGATAGAAGGAGGGAATTCAATGGAGACAATAAGTAGACACAAAACAAGACTCCACACAGTAGTTTTTAGGTGTTTTTATTTATTTTATTCATCCATTGTAGCATTTTGCAAGGAACAGCAACGCTTGTATACAATTTTGCAACAGTGTAAGCCTGCTTGCAAAATCCCCCCAAATCCAGGAGTTTAGCAATGCTATACTGCAAGACCTTTGCAAATGCAAACCCTGGGAAAAAGCAATGGCTCCATGCTTATCACACTTACACAATGCTATGCACTTCCTCAATAAAGCAGGGGGACATTCATTCTTCAATGGAAGGTTCACTTGTTGCTTTGAAGCTTTTTCTAAAATTCGGATTGTTTTAACAAGCCGGTCCATCCTAGCAGGTTTCAATTTTTCATTACAGTGGGAAGGCTCTGTGATGTCATCTTGATGCGTCCACTGTGATGTCATCATTATGCAACACATGTGTTGTCATCATTATGCGACACACGTGATGTCACAATCTGCTTGGCTGTATGGACTGCTTTTGCTTGGCTTGCTTGCTGACATCCAGTTGAGGGAGACACACACCAGGAGATTGATGCAGCATATGCATACTGCATAGGTTGTTCCTTTACTTCCTCTACAGCAAACATCCACAACTCCTGCAGCCAGCGTAGACACCGCCACAAAAAACAAAAAAAATAATTTCCAAACAAGAAAGGGTCTAAAAGCCAAACTGGAGGATGATGATAATAATAGTAAGTTATGAATTTAGTAATTGACTTCAAAGTGGGAATGCTTGTTCGTCCGAACTCAGTTAACATTCAGGAAATAGGCCTAAGTAGGCCTCACATGTACCTGGGCCCACAGAGTTTACATTTGCCTTGGATAGAAAGAGGGAATTCAATGGAGAAAATACGTATTCACAAAACAAGACTCCACACAGTAGTTTTCAGGTGCTTTTATTCATCCATTGTAGCATTTTGCAAGGAACAGCAACGCTTGAATAAAATTTTGCAACAGTGCAAGACTGCTTGCAAAATCCCCGCAAATCCAGGAGTTTAGCAATTCTATGCTGCAAGACCTTTGCAAATGCAAACCCTGGGAAAAAGCAATGGCTCCGTGCTTATCACACTTACACAATGCTATGCACTTCATCAATAAAGCAGTTAGAGATGTGCACCGGAAATTTTTCGGGTTTTGTGTTTTGATATTGGGTTCGGTTCCGCGGCCGTGTTTTGGGTTTGAACGCGTTTTGGCAAAACCTCACCGAATTTTTTTTGTCCAATTCGGGTGTGTTTTGAATTCGGGTGTTTTTTTCAAAAAACCCTAAAAAACAGCTTAAATCATAGAATTTGGAGGTCATTTTGATCCCAAAGTATTATTAACCTCAATAACCATAATTTCCACTCATTTTCAGTCTATTCTGAACACCTCACACCTCACAATATTATTTTTTGTCCTATTTTTTTGCACCGAGGTCGCTGGATGGCTAAGCTAAGCGACCCAAGTGGCCGACACAAACACCTGGCCCATCTAGGAGTGGCACTGCAGTGTCACGCAGGATGGCCCTTCCAAAAAATACTCCCCAAACAGCACATGACGCAAAGAAGAGAAAAAAGAAGCGCAATGAGGTAGCTGTGTGAGTAAGCTAAGCGACCCTAGTGGCCGACACAAACACCTGGCCCTTCCAAAAAACACTCCCCAAACCGCACATGACGCAAAGAAAAAAAGAGGCGCAATGAGGTAGCTGTGTGACTAAGCTCAGCGACCCAAGTGGCCGACACAAACACCTGGCCCATCTAGGAGTGGCACTGCAGTGTCAGGCAGGATGTCCCTTCCAAAAAACACTCCCCAAACAGCACATGACGCAAAGAAGAAAAAAAAGAGGCGCAGTGAGGTAGCTGTGTGAGTAAGCTAAGCGACCCTAGTGGCCGACACAGACACCTGGCCCATCTAGGAGTGGCACTGCAGTGTCAGGCAGGATGGCCCTTCCAAAAAACACTCCCCAAACAGCACATGACGCAAAGAAGAAAAAAAAGAGGTGCAATGAGGTAGCTGTGTGAGTAAGCTAAGCGACCCTAGTGGCCGACACAAACACCTGGCCCATCTAGGAGTGGCACTGCAGTATCACGCAGGATGGCCCTTCCAAAAAACACTCCCCAAACAGCACATGACGCAAAGAAAAAAAGAGGCGCAATGAGGTAGCTGTGTGAGTAAGCTAAGCGACCCTAGTGGCCGACACAAACACCTGGCCCATCTAGGAGTGGCACTGCAGTGTCACGCAGGATGGCCCTTCCAAAAAACACTCCCCAAACAGCACATGATGCAAAGAAAAAAAGAGGCGCAATGAGGTAGCTGTGTGAGTAAGCTAAGCGACCCTAGTGGCCGACACAAACACCTGGCCCATCTAGGAGTGGCACTGCAGTGTCACGCAGGATGGCCCTTCCAAAAAACTCTCCCGAAACAGCACATGATTCAAAGAAAAAAAGAGGCGCAATGAGGTAGCTGTGTGACTAAGCTCAGCGACCCTAGTGGCCGACACAAACACCTGGCCCATCTAGGAGTGGCACTGCAGTGTCAGGCAGGATGGCCCTTCCAAAAAACACTCCCCAAACAGCACATGACGCAAAGAAAAAAAGACGCGCAATGAGGTAGCTGTGTGAGTAAGCTTAGCGACCCTAGTGGCCGACACAAACACCTGGCCCATCTAGGAGTGGCACTGCAGTGTCAGGCAGGATGGCCCTTCCAAAAAACACTCCCCAAACAGCACATGACGCAAAGAAGAAAAAAAAGAGGCGCAATGAGGTAGCTATGTGAGTAAGCTAAGCGACCCTAGTGGCCGACACAAACACCTGGCCCATCTAGGATTGGCACTGCAGTGTCACGCAGGATGGCCCTTCCAAAAAACACTCCCCAAACAGCACATGACGCAAAGAAAAAAAGAGGCGCAATGAGGTAGCTGTGTGAGTAAGCTAAGCGACCTTAGTGGCCGACTCAAACACCTGGCCCATCTAGGAGTGGCACTGCAGTGTCACGCAGGATGGCCCTTCCAAAAAACACTCCCCAAACAGCACATGACGCAAAGAAAAAAAGAGGCGCAATGAGGTAGCTGTGTAACTAAGCTCAGCGACCCAAGTGGCCGATACAAACACCTGGCCGATCTAGGAGTGGCACTGCAGTATCAGGCAGGATGTCCCTTCCAAAAAACACTCCCCAAACAGCACATGACGCAAAGAAGAAAAAAAAGAGGCGCAGTGAGGTAGCTGTGTGAGTAAGCTAAGCGACCCTAGTGGCCGACACAGACACCTGGCCCATCTAGGAGTGGCACTGCAGTGTCAGGCAGGATGGCCCTTCCAAAAAACACTCCCCAAACAGCACATGATGCAAAGAAGAAAAAAAAGAGGCGCAATGAGGTAGCTGTGTGAGTAAGCTAAGCGAACCAAGTGGCCGACACAAACACCTGGCCCATCTAGGAGTGGCACTGCAGTGTCAGGCAGGATGGCCCTTCCAAAAAACACTCCCCAAACAGCACATGACGCAAAGAAGAAAAAAAAGAGGCGCAATGAGGTAGCTGTGTGAGTAAGCTAAGCGACCCTAGTGGCCGACACAAACACCTGGCCCATCTAGGAGTGGCACTGCAGTGTCACGCAGGATGGCCCTTCCAAAAAACACTCCCCAAACAGCACATGATGCAAAGAAAAAAAGAGGCGCAATGAGGTAGCTGTGTGAGTAAGCTAAGCGACCCTAGTGGCCGACACAAACACCTGGCCCATCTAGGAGTGGCACTGCAGTGTCACGCAGGATGGCCCTTCCAAAAAACTCTCCCCAAACAGCACATGATGCAAAGAAAAAAAGATGCGCAATGAGGTAGCTGTGTGACTAAGCTCAGCGACCCAAGTGGCCGACACAAACACCTGGCCCATCTAGGAGTGGCACTGCAGTGTCACGCAGGATGGCCCTTCCAAAAAACACTCCCCAAACAGCACATGACGCAAAGAAAAAAAGAGGCGCAATGAGGTAGCTGTGTGAGTAAGCTAAGCGACCCTAGTGGCCGACACAAACACCTGGCCCATCTAGGAGTGGCACTGCAGTGTCAGGCAGGATGGCCCTTCCAAAAAACACTCCCCAAACAGCACATGACGCAAAGAAGAAAAAAAAGAGGCGCAATGAGGTAGCTGTGTGAGTAAGCTAAGCGACCCTAGTGGCCGACACAAACACCTGGCCCATCTAGGAGTGGCACTGCAGTGTCACGCAGGATGGCCCTTCCAAAAAACACTCCCCAAACAGCACATGACGCAAAGAAAAAAAGAGGCGCAATGAGGTAGCTGTGTGAGTAAGCTAAGCGACCCAAGTGGCCGACACAAACACCTGGCCCATCTAGGAGTGGCACTGCAGTGTCACGCAGGATGGCCCTTCCAAAAAACACTCCCCAAACAGCACATGACGCAAAGAAAAATGAAAGAAAAAAGAGGTGCAAGATGGAATTGTCCTTGGGCCCTCCCACCCACCCTTATGTTGTATAAACAGGACATGCACACTTTAACCAACCCATCATTTCAGTGACAGGGTCTGCCACACAACTGTGACTGAAATGACGGGTTGGTTTGGACCCCCACCAAAAAAGAAGCAATTAATCTCTCCTTGCACAAACTGGCTCTACAGAGGCAAGATGTCCACCTCATCATCATCCTCCGATTCATCACCGTATACATCCCCCTCCTCACAGATTATCAATTCGTCCCCACTGGAATCCACCATCTCAGCTCCCTGTGTACTTTGTGGAGGCAATTGCTGCTGGTCAATGTCTCCACGGAGGAATTGATTATAATTCATTTTAATGAACATCATCTTCTCCACATTTTCTGGAAGTAACCTCGTACGCCGATTGCTGACAAGGTGAGCGGCGGCACTAAACACTCTTTCGGAGTACACACTTGTGGGAGTGCAACTTAGGTAGAACAAAGCCAGTTTGTGCAAGGGCCTGCAAATTGCCTCTTTTTCCTGCTAGTATACGTACGGATTGTCTGACGTGCCTACTTGGATGCGGTCACTCATATAATCCTTCACCATTCTTTCAATGGTGAGAGAATCATATGCAGTGACAGTAGACGACATGTCCGTAATCGTTGGCAGGTCCTTCAGTCCGGACCAGATGTCAGCATCAGCAGTCGCTCCAGACTGCCCTGCATCACCGCCAGCGGGTGGGCTCGGAATTCTGAGCCTTTTCCTCGCACCCCCAATTGCGGGAGAATGTGAAGGAGGAGCTGTTGACCGATCAAGTTCCACTTGACTTGATAATTTTCTCACCAGCAGGTCTTTGAACCCCTGCAGACTTGTGTCTGCCGGAAAGAGAGATACAACGTAGGTTTTAAATCTAGGATCGAGCACGGTGGCCAAAATGTAGTGCTCTGATTTCAACAGATTGACCACACGTGAATCCTGGTTAAGCGAATGAAGGGCTCCATCCACAAGTCCCACATGCCTAGCGGAATCGCTCTGTCTTAGCTCCTCCTTCAATGTCTCCAGCTTCTTCTGCAAAAGCCTGATGAGGGGAATGACCTGACTCAGGCTGGCAGTGTCTGAACTGACTTCACGTGTGGCAAGTTCAAAAGGTTGCAGAACCTTGCACAATGTTGAAATCATTCTCCACTGCGCTTGAGACAGGTGCATTCCACCTCCTATATCGTGGTCAGATGTATAGGCTTGAATGGCCTTTTGCTGCTCCTCCATCCTCTGAAGCATATAGAGGGTTGAATTCCACCTCGTTACCACTTCTTGCTTCAGATGATGGCAGGGCAGGTTCAGGCGTTTTTGGTGTTGCTTCAGTCTTCTGTACGTGGTGCCTGTACGCCGAAAGTGTCCCGCAATTCTTCTGGCCACCGACAGCATCTCTTGCACGCCCCTGTCGTTTTTTAAATAATTCTGCACCACCAAATTCAAGGTGTGTGCAAAACATGGGACGTGCTGGAATTTGCCCAGATATAATGCACGCACAATATTGCTGGCGTTGTCCGATGCCACAAATCCACAGGAGAGTCCAATTGGGGTAAGCCATTCTGCGATGATCTTCCTCAGTTGCCGTAAGAGGTTTTCAGCTGTGTGCGTATTCTGGAAAGCGGTGATACAAAGCGTAGCCTGCCTAGGAAAGAGTTGGCGTTTGCAAGATGCTGCTACTGGTGCCGCCGCTGCTGTTCTTGCGGCGGGAGTCAATACATCTACCCAGTGGGCTGTCACAGTCATATAGTCCTGAGTCTGCCCTGCTCCACTTGTCCACATGTCCGTGGTTAAGTGGACATTGGGTACAACTGCATTTTTTAGGACACTGGTGACTCTTTTTCTGAGGTCTGTGTACATTTTCGGTATCGCCTGCCTAGAGAAATGGAACCTAGATGGTATTTGGTACCGGGGACACAGTACCTCAATCGAGTCTATAGTTGGCTCTGAAGTAATGATGGATACCGGAACCACGTTTCTCACCGCCCAGGATGCCAAGGCCTCAGTTATCCGCTTTGCAGCAGGATGACTGCTGTGATATTTCATCTTCTTCGCAAAGGACTGTTGGACAGTCAATTGCTTGGTGGAAGTAGTAAAAGTGGTCTTACGACTTCCCCTCTGGGATGACCATCGACTCCCAGCAGCAACAACAGCAGCGCCAGCAGCAGTAGGCGTTACACTTAAGGATGCATCGGAGGAATCCCAGGCAGGAGAGGACTCGTCAGAATTGCCAGTGACATGGCCTGCAGGACTATTGGCATTCCTGGGGAAGGAGGAAATTGACACTGAGGGAGTTGGTGGGGTGGTTTGCGTGAGCTTGGTTACAAGAGGAAGGGATTTACTGGTCAGTGGACTGCTTCCGCTGTCGCCCAAAGTTTTTGAACTTGTCACTGACTTATGATGAATGCGCTGCAGGTGACGTATAAGGGAGGATGTTCCGAGGTGGTTAACGTCCTTACCCCTACTTATTACAGCTTGACAAAGGCAACACACGGCTTGACACCTGTTGTCCGCATTTCTGTTGAAATACTTCCACACCGAAGAGCTGATTTTTTTGGTATTTTCACCAGGCATGTCAATGGCCATATTCCTCCCACGGACAACAGGTGTCTCTCCGGGTGCCTGACTTAAACAAACCACCTCACCATCAGAATCCTCCTTATCAATTTCCTCCCCAGCGCCAGCAACACCCATATCCTCCTCATCCTGGTGTACTTCAACACTGACATCTTCAATCTGACTATCAGGAACTGGACTGCGGGTGCTCCTTCCAGCACTTGCAGGGGGCGTGCAAATGGTGGAAGGCGCATGCTCTTCACATCCAGTGTTGGGAAGGTCAGGCATCGCAACCGACACAATTGGACTCTCCTTGTGGATTTGTGATTTCGAAGAACGCACAGTTCTTTGCTGTGCTTTTGCCGCAAGTCTTTTCTTTTTTCTAGAGAGAGGATGAGTGCTTCCATCCTCATGTGAAGCTGAACCACTAGCCATGAACATAGGCCAGGGCCTCAGCCGTTCCTTGCCACTCCGTGTGGTAAATGGCATATTGGCAAGTTTACGCTTCTCCTCCGACGATTTTATTTTAGATTTTTGAGTCCTTTTTTTACTGATATTTTGTGTTTTGGATTTTACATGCTCTGTACTATAACATTGGGCATCGGCCTTGGCAGACGACGTTGATGGAATTTCATCGTCTCGGCCATGACTAGTGGCAGCAGCTTCAGCACGAGGAGGAAGTGGATCTTCATCTTTCCCTATTTTTGGGACCTCAACATTTTTGTTCTCCATATTTTAATGGGCACAACTAAAAGGCACCTCAGGTAAACAATGGAGATGGATGGATACTAGTATACTTATGGATGACGAGTGACTGACAACACAGAGGTAGCTACAGCCGTGGACTACCGTACTGCGTCTGCTAGTATAGAGATGATAATTAATGATAGAAAAAAAATATATATATAACTACTGTAGGTATATATAATATAATGACGGACCTGGTGGACACTGTCAGCAGACTCCTAAACTACTAGTATGAAGAAGATAGAAAAAAAAACCCCACCACAGGTAGGTAGGTATACAATTATGGACGAGCACTGACGACACAGAGATAGCCACAGCCGTGGATTACCATACTGCGTCTGCTAGTATAGATAATATACTAAATATATTACTACTGTAGGTATATAATATAATGACGGACCTGGTGGACACTGTCAGCAGACTCCTAAACTACTAGTATGAAGAAGATAGAAAAAAAAACCACCACAGGTAGGTAGGTATACAATTATGGAAGAGCACTGACGACACAGAGGTAGGTACAGCCGTGGCCTACCGTACTGCGTGTGCTAGTACAGATAATATACTAAATATATTACTACTGTAGGTATATAATATAATGACGGACCTGGTGGACACTGTCAGCAGACTCCTAAACTACTAGTATGAAGAAGATAGAAAAAAAAACCCACCACAGGTAGGTAGGTATACAATTATGGACGAGCACTGACGACACAGAGATAGCTACAGCCGTGGACTACCGTACTGCGTCTGCTAGTATAGATAATATACTAAATATATTACTACTGTAGGTATATAATATAATCACGGACCTGGTGGACACTGTCAGCAGACTCCTAAACTACTAGTATGAAGAAGATAGAAAAAAAAAAAAACCACCACAGGTAGGTAGGCATACAATTATGGACGAGCACTGACGACACAGAGATAGCCACAGCCGTGGATTACCGTACTGCGTCTGCTAGTATAGATAATATACTAAATATATTACTACTGTAGGTATATAATATAATGACGGACCTGGTGGACACTGTCAGCAGACTCCTAAACTACTAGTATGAAGAAGATAGAAAAAAAAAACACCACAGGTAGGTATACAATTATGGACGAGCACTGATGACACAGAGGTAGGTACAGCCGTGGCCTACCGTACTGCGTCTGCTAGTATAGATAATATACTAAATATATTACTACTGTAGGTATATAATATAATGACGGACCTGGTGGACACTGTCAGCAGACTCCTAAACTACTAGTATGAAGAAGATAGAAAAAAAAAACCCACCACAGGTAGGTAGGTATACAATTATGGACGAGCACTGACGACACAGAGATAGCCACAGCCGTGGACTACCGTACTGCGTCTGCTAGTATAGATAATATACTAAATATATTACTACTGTAGGTATATAATATAATGACGGACCTGGTGGACACTGTCAGCAGACTCCTAAACTACTAGTATAAAGAAGATAGAAAAAAAAAACCCACCACAGGTAGGTATACAATTAAGGACGAGCACTGACGACACAGAGATAGCCACAGCCGTGGATTACCGTACTGCATCTGCTAGTATAGATAATATACTAAATATATTACTACTGTAGGTATATAATATAATGACGGACCTGGTGGACACTGTCAGCAGACTCCTAAACTACTAGTATGAAGAAGATAGAAAAAAAAAACCCACCACAGGTAGGTAGGTATACAATTATGGACGAGCACTGACGACACAGAGATAGCCACAGCCGTGGACTACCGTACTGCGTCTGCTAGTATAGATAATATACTAAATATATTACTACTGTAGGTATATAATATAATGACGGACCTGGTGGACACTGTCAGCAGACTCCTAAACTACTAGTATGAAGAAGATAGAAAGAAAAAACCCACCACAGGTAGGTAGGTATACAATTATGGACGAGCACTGACGACACAGAGATAGCCACAGCCGTGGACTACCGTACTGCGTCTGCTAATATAGAGATGATAAAGATGATAGACATGAAAAAAAAAATATAACACTACTGTAGGTAAATATTTATATAATATAATGAATGACGGACCTGCTGGACACTGTCAGCAGAATGCGTTTATAGAATTAAATGCTCCCCAAAATTAGTAGTAAATCTAAATCAAGTGTCTCTCTAAACGGAGAGGACGCCAGCCACGTCCTCTCCCTATCAATCTCAATGCACGTGTGAAAATGGCGGCGACGCGCGGCTCCTTATATAGAATCCGAGTCTCGCGAGAATCCGACAGCGGGATGATGACGTTCGGGCGCGCTCGGGTTAACCGAGCAAGGCGGGAGGATCCGAGTCTGCCTCGGACCCGTGAAAAAATGGTGAAGTTCGGGCGGGTTCGGATTCCGAGGAACCGAACCCGCTCATTTCTAAAAGCAGTGGGACATTAATTCTTCAATGGAAGGTTCACTTGTTGCTTTGAAGCTTTTTCTAAAATTCGGATTGTTTTAACAAGCCCGTCCATCCTAGTAGTTATAAATTTTTCATTACAGTGGGAAGGTTCTGTGATGTCATTGTGATGCGTCCACTTTGATGTCATCATTATGCGACACATGTGATGTCATCATTATGCGACACACATGATGTCACAATCTGCTTGGCTGTATGGACTGCATTTGCTAGGCTTGCTTGCTGACATCCAGTTGAGGGAGACACACACCAGGAGATTGATTCAGCATATGCATACTGCAGAGGTTGTTCCTTTACTGCCTCTACAGCAAACATCCACACCTCCTGCAGACAGCGTAGACACCGCCACAAAAAAAATGAATTTCCAAACAAGAAAGGGTCAAAAAGCCAAACTGCAGGATGATAATAATAGTAAGTTATGAATTTAGTAATTGATTTCAAAGTGGGAATGCTTGTTCGTTCGCACTCAATTAACATTCAGGAATAAGGCATAAGTAGGCCTTACATGTACCTGTGCCCCCAGAGTTTACATTTGCCTTGGATAGAAGGAGGGAATTCAATGGAGACAATAAGTAGACACAAAACAAAACTCCACACAGTAGTTTTCAGGTGCTTTTATTCATTTTATTCATCCATTGTAGCATTTTGCAAGGAACAGCAACGCTTGAATACAATTTTGCAACAGTGTAAGCCTGCTTGCAAAATCCCCCCAAATCCAGGAGTTTAGCAATGCTATACTGCAAGACCTTTGCAAATGCAAACCCTGGGAAAAAGCAATGGCTCCGTGCTTATCACACTTACACAATGCTATGCACTTCCTCAATAAAGCAGGGGGACATTCATTCTTCAATGGAAGGTTCACTTGTTGCTTTGAAGCTTTTTCTAAAATTCGGATTGTTTTAACAAGCCCGTTCATCTTAGCAGGTTTCAATTTTTCACTACAGTGGGAAGGTTTTGTGATGTCATCGTGATGCATCCACTGTGATGTCATTGTGATGCGTCCACTGTGATGTCATCATTATGCGAAACATGTGATGTCATCATTATGCGACACACGTGATGTCACAATCTGCTTGGCTGTATGAACTGCTTTTGCTTGGCTTGCTTGCTGACATCCAGTTGAGGGAGACACACACCAGAAGATTGATGCAGCATATGCATACTGCAGAGGTTGTTCCTTTACTGCCTCTACAGCAAACATCCACACCTCCTGCAGCCAGCATAGACACCGCCACAAAAAAAATGAATTTCCAAACAAGAATTTCCAAACTGCAGGATGATAATAATAGTAAGTTATGAATTTAGTAATTGATTTCAAAGTGGGAATGCTTGTTCGTTTGCACTCAATTAACATTCTGGAATTAGTCCTAAGAAGGCCTTACATGTACCTATGCCCCCAGAGTTTCCATTTGCCTTGGATAGAAGGAGGGAATTCAATGGAGACAATAAGTAGACACAAAACAAGACTCCACACAGTAGGTTTCAGGTGCTTTTATTAATTTTATTCTTCCATTGTAGCATTTTGCAAGGAACAGCAATGCTTGAATAAATTTTTGCAACAGTGTAAGCCTGCTTGCAAAATCCCCCCAAATCCAGGAGTTTAGCAATGCAATACTGCAAGACCTTTGCAAATGCAAACCCGGGGAAAAAGCAATGGCTCCGTGCTTATCACACTTACACAATGCTATGCACTTCCTCAATAAAGCAGTGGGACATTCATTCTTCAATGGATGGTTCACTTGTTACTTTGAAGCTTTTTCTAAAATTCAGATTGTTTTTACAAGCCACTCCATCCTAGCAGATTTCTATTTTTTACTACAGTGGGAAGGCTCTGTGATGTCATTGTGATGCGTCCACTCTAATGTCATTGTGATGCGTCCACTGTGATGTCATCATTATGCGACACACATGATGTCACAATCTGCATGGCTGTATGGACTGCTTTTGCTTGGCTTGCTTGCTGACATCCATTTGAGGGAGACACACACCAGGAGATTGATGCCGCATATGACTACTGCAGAGTTTGTTCCTTTTTTTTGCCTCTACAGCAAACATCCACACCTCCTGCAGCCAGCGTAGACACCGCCACAAAAAAAAAAACGAATTTCCAAACAAGAAAGGGTCGAAAAGCCAAACTGCAGTATGATAATAATAGTAAGTTATGAATTTAGTAATTGATTTCAAAGTGAGAATGCTTGTTCATTCGCACTCAGTTAACATTCAGGAATTAGTCCTAAGAAGGCCTTACATGTACCTGGGCCCCCAGAGTTTACATTTGCATTGGATAGAAGGAGGGAATTCAATGGAGACAATAAGTAGACACAAAACAAGACTCCACATAGTAGTTTTCAGGTGCTTTTATTCATTTAATTCATCCATTGTAGCATTTTGCAAGGAACAGCAACGCTTGAATACAATTTTGAAACAGTGTAAGCCTGCTTGCAAAATCCACGCAAATCCAGTAGTTTAGCAATGCTATGCTGCAAGACCTTTGCAAATGCAAACCCTGGGAAAAAGCAATGGCTCCGTGCTTATCACACTTACACAATGCTATGCACTTCCTCAATAAAGCAGGGGGACATTCATTCTTCAATGGAAGGTTCATTTGTTGCTTTGAAGCTTTTTCTAAAATTCGGATTGTTTTAACATGCCCGTCCATCCTAGCAGGTTTCAATTTTTCATTACAGTGGGAAGGCTCTGTGATGTCATCGTGATGCGTCCACTGTGATGTCATTGTGATGCGTCCACTGTGATGACATAATTATGTAACAATGCCTATTCTATACCTTGTATAAAACACGCTAAAAGGTTAAAGAACACAGTACGCATTTGGCGTATGGAATACCGTAAGAGTACGCACGTAGCGTAACGAACGCTTAGCCGTGGACGAGACGCACGAGCGGCACGTTCGCTCACAGCTTAGAGCGTAAAGGCAAGCACGCTATAGGCTGCCGACTAACGTAATGATACGCTATCAGCGTAGCGGACGCTCGTGACCACGAGGAGATCACAAGCGGCGCTGACGCTCACAGTGTTAAACCTTTAAAACAATATCATAAACAATGTACTTATACTGTAAACCCTTGTGCAGTGATAAGGTGTAAATGCAACACAGTGTAACCTTGTTAGTTTAAAAGCTGTATGAGCGTATGTGACGCTCTGAGAACCCCTTAGCAATATAATAAACACTCAAATACCGGTCTAAGGGTCTAACGCCTTTTAAGGAAATGAATGAACGTTCAATCGCAAAAGAATAATACAATACAAGTTATACACTACCAAGATAACATAAAATACCTAACCGGATAACTACACATAAAATACAATACAGATACAATTACATTTAAAGGGGGGGAAGGAGAGAGAGAGAATGGCTTATAACATTAAATAAGAGACAATATGGTTGCAGAGAACTTACGCACCAGGGGAAACAATCGCAAGCGCCTTTCTGGATTTCCAGCTCCCGATTATCAGCAATGAGAACCGTTGAAGAGAGTAGAGAGCTGGCCCAGATCGGCTTGTCTTTATATACACTTACACACAGTACAGTACAATGGTCCCTACATTCTTATTGTTCATTGGACACAGGAATTCGTCTTCGCATTATAACAAAAGGTCATAGGTTGGTTCATACAGGTGGGCTGTGACTATTCCTAACTGCTCAGGTGGGTGGGAAACTGGGTTTCCCGCCGCATGGGTAATAAAGTGCAAATATAGTAAATGTCCATAAACTTCTTATGTCCATAACTATACGCACGAGCGATTAATCCGCTTCAAACCAACACCGGAATATTGCTAATTATATTCTCTTCCGATGGATACTAAACACCACTGTGTAACCCCTGTCTGACCCTTCGTATCAAACAAAGAGGGATCTCTTTGTCTCTGAACATACTACATTAACTAAACTTTCAGATTCTATCAAAGGGACCATAATCTACAAAATACATTATATGAATAAAATATGTTACGATTGAGTCGCCCGCTAGACGAACATAAACTCTACCGTAAATGCGTATACCGCGCGCCTGCGGGTGCACGCAACTGAGAGTATGCGCACGCACGGGAGGGCTCATGCACACGCAGCAGGCACTCGCATGAGGTGCATATATGGCAGTGTGTAGCGTGATATTTTTCTGACTTTGACAGTCCACCCTTTGGCAGTCACCAATAACTGCCACTTCCTAAAACAGTTCAAAAAGAGAAAAATATATGTCATGTATAATACATTTCTATGATTGGGTAGGGGAGGAGAGGAGAAGGTAGGAAAAGGGTATGACCTAGTGAGATAGCAGAAGCATGTGTGTATGAATCCATGTTTGGGGGGTCATGTATCATCGTGCCGTACGTGTTTTAAATCAAGCTTCGAGGTATTGCGAAGTATACATTTGAATTCCTTCTTATCCCGTGGTACGGGTCTGTGGATGGGCTGTCAAACTTTACCGAGCTCTCTTCGGCTTTTGGTTGCAACAAAATGGGGGAGCACATTTTAGTTGATGATACATGAATGGGGGAATATGTGAGTGCTGATATCTGTGCCTATATTCCCTATCGACTATGTGTGTTATTACCTGAAGGTTGTAGAGATGAAGATAAAGAACAATTATGGTAAATGCAGTGATAAACTATGTGAGTTTATTATACATTTGCCGATTGAGGTCTTGTCTTGTGTCTTGTCTTGTCTTGTCTCGATGTACATGTTGACTGTAGTCTCCCGATGCTTTTGCCAACAATGCGAGCAAAGCTTTATCAATGTCCATAGACTTACAAAAAGTGTTGGGCTAGCGTAAAATTTAAAGTACTAGGGATACGGGGGTCTATGGCATAGTCCATCAGTTGTCTGTGTAAAAGGTTGTCAAATTCTTCTTCCAAGCGGATGTCTTTTTACCTTGGAGGAAAACAAAGGAGAAACGGGTGAAAGAAACGGACCGTGGAATCACATTTTCATCACAACATTGTCTCTATCGTTGGGTCATAAACCAAATCAGTCGTTGTTATTACAGTATCTTCACTTCTTAAACTCATCACTCGGGCGCTACGTTTACACTTTGTTAAAACCCGAACACATCTAAATATCAGACCGACCAATATGATGACACCCAGAGTACACAAAAGAAATTTCCCTACATCCATGATAATTCCTTGAGTCCATTCTCCTAAACCAGAGAACCAATTTCGTGGGTTCAACCATGACACCCAACTGGTCAGCTCATTACCCACAGCGGCAAGGGTGAGATTGTGTTTCCTTCGGAACTCCCATTTTAATTGCAAAATGTCATCCATCTTTTTGTCTATGACCTCGACCGGGTCCTCGGTGCTGTTTGTAATATATGTGCAGCACTTTATTCCATACTGAGTCGCTAGGGTAACACAATACCCGCCTGTCACAGCTGTGAGATAATTGAGAATCATCCTATGCTGAACCAGTTCTGTTTTATAAGCTTGGAGCTCCCTTCCGGTATACCTGAATGTGTCATCATACATTTCAGTGATATTGTCTAATAAATTTGCAAGCGCAGATATATATTTATAATTTATCACTCCTCTGGCGGTACGAGTGATATCTAACGCGATTAGGAATTGAATCCCGGTGGATTCATTAATCAGGTCAGAGGCCGGATGCTCTGTTCTTTCTATTAGGTGCTGTTTAACGATGTGTTCGTAATGAGTGTGAGTATAAGGAGCTTGGGCACTGCGGTGAATATCCTTCATTTTAGTGTGGGATACGGTCATTACCTTAGGCAGTACTTTTCCAATATAACATAACCCTTCTGAGTTTGGGGCAAGCCACTTATACGCCTTCCTCCCGCATATGAAGTATGCATCATCGGGGAGAACATATGGGACGGAGTAGGACATTACCATATTACACATTTTCCATATGAAATCTCCTAACCCTAATTCTCCCATCTGTTTAGTACACGTATCAGTTTGTACGATATGTGCACAGTATCCTGGTGATACCTCTCCAACTCTCATGGTCCTACTTCCTAGGGTATACCTATATCGGAAATATTTTCCACTACCGGCTATGTGGCGTATAAGTTCTGTATCTGTAGGCATTCTATCGGCTCTGTATGAAAAGGTCATGGTTTGGTTATTCCATGACACTTCCCAATTACCCGGCTTTCGGGGATTGGAAATGTTAAAACATACTAGGGATCTATCCACATGATATTGGTGGAGCTACAAACTAGGAGGACTGGAGATATTAAACCTCCTGTCCACCGGCCTCCCACCACTTAGCTCAAGTACCTCCCCTATAGTTAAAGGGAAGGGCACTAATCCTGATTTGCTATGGCCTTGAGGTACTTGAGAGCATACCCAACAATCTGTCTGATTTAACACTTTACCCACTAAGGAGTGATAGTCACTCAATGGATGCCGGTCCATGTGGATATTAAAACTGGACTGACATTCCTTGATACACCCATCCTCAACTACACTGTCACAGAGTCTACAGATACAGTTCTCTTCAGCTAACAATCCTTCACAATTTCTTCTATTGTCAATGCTACCAGATCGTTTTCTGATACTCGCCTTTACTCGGTGATTATGTTGTTCTTGGAAATCTACGCCTCCATCTCTGTCATCAGAACCCATTCCAGAACCTCTCTCGACCTCCATGGTACTCTCGCCGGAACAGACTGCTCTGGTCAACATCATGGTCAACAGGAAAATCCGGATCACAGTCTCTTGGGGCAAGTCCATCTTATAGGAGGAAATGGAGAAGAATGAGAAGGGAGAAAGAAACAATTGAGGGAGATGGGATGGGAAGTGGAGAAAAACAATAAAAGGGAACAGGGAATCGACAACTGCCTCCGATCTTATTATTCTCAATGCTCAGGTGCCGTCTCAGTCCTCTTGAAACAGACACTCCAGTGATACAACTTCCTCTACCGTCTGTTCCTTATCACGGGACCTCTCTGGATCAGCAACCTTCTTACAATGGGACGAATGAACCCAAGTCTCTCTCTCGGCAACCTTCAATGCTGTCGTGCTAATCAATAAGACTTGGTATGGTCCTTCCCATCTGTCAATAAGGCAACCTGAGCGTAGAAAATTACGCATCATTACATAATCCCCAGGTTCAATGTCATGACAATTACTATCTGGCAGATCAGGAATCACTAACTTCAAATTATCATTCTGATTCTTTAGCTGTTTACTCATCTTAACCAAATACTTTACAGTCACTTCATTTAAAATATGAAATCCAGGCGCAGCATTTAAATATGAAAGCAAAAGTAGGAAAAAACAGAATATGAAGAAATATCAGACTGAATGAATGCTTTAAAATATATCACATTTATTTCCCAAAAAGTTAATTAAAAATCTGTATGAGCACAATGAATAGGACAGTTTATATCTAGAATCTTTCTCCAGTACCAGTCCCTATATATAAAAAGATCCACACAGTCACAGCCTGATCGGCTTAAAATGTCCTGAGACCTGGTTTCCTTTTGCCACAAGGGCATCCGGTATTTAAAACCGTGCTTTTTTTATATATATAAACAGTGTGCTATGGAACATCACTCTAAGGTCTCATATATTGTTATGGTGACAAAATAGGACCATACACACCCTAAGTGAACTGGTGTAGGCTGACAGAAATAATCCGGATAGCAGTATGTACTGTTTCTATTTCCTGATAGCGGTGCGCAATACAGGTGTACCTTCTGCCCTTTTGCTCCGGCTGTCGGCTCTCCGTCTCTGTCCGGGCTTCCTCCTTGTTTGTTTGGCCAGCCGCCGCCTCCCAGAGCCTCAGTGCTCCTTCGTCCTGCACTGCTGGTGGGCTGTGGAACGCACCACTCCGGCTTCCGGTTTCGCGGTCCGTGGCTTCCGGTGCAGCTGCACCGAGAGTCAATCGCCCGAGTGAACGCTGACCGCTCACACCCCGCTCATACCCCCGGAAGCCACGGACCGCAAAACCGGAAGCCGGAGTGGTGCGTTCCACAGCCCACCAGCAGTGCAGGACGAAGGAGCACTGAGGCTCTGGGAGGCGGCGGCTGGCCAAACAAACAAGGAGGAAGCCCGGACAGAGACGGAGAGCCGACAGCCAGAGCAAAAGGGCAGAAGGTACACCTGTATTGCGCACCGCTATCAGGAAATAGAAACAGTACATACTGCTATCCAGATTATTTCTGTCAGCCTACACCAGTTCACTTAGGGTGTGTATGGTCCTATTTTGTCACCATAACAATATATGAGACCTTAGTGTGATGTTCCATAGCACACTGTTTATATATATAAAAAAAGCACGGTTTTAAATACCGGATGCCCTTGTGGCAAAAGGAAACCAGGTCTCAGGACATTTTAAGCCGATCAGGCTGTGACTGTGTGGATCTTTTTATATATAGGGACTGGTACTGGAGAAAGAGTCTAGATATAAACTGTCCTATTCATTGTGCTCATACAGATTTTTAATTAACTTTTTGGGAAATAAATGTGATATATTTTAAAGCATTCATTCAGTCTGATATTTCTTCATATTCTGTTTTTTCCTACTTTTGCTTTCATATTTAAATGCTGCGCCTGGATTTCATATTTTAAATCTCATAACCATTAAGGGTAACGGTTTGTCCTACGGCTGCAAATTTAAATCCAAAATCCCATTTCCTAAAGGAGTTTGCGCAGACAATATTTCCTTTATCTTGACAGTCACTTCATTGTTACACTTCAAATCATCCTGAGGGTTAATCATGACATGCGGTTGTCGACCAAACAGAATTTCAAAAGGGGACAGATTAAGAGGGGACCTGGGAGTGGTTCTGATGCTGTATAATACAAGGGGCAAAGCTTCTGGCCATGTCAATCCTGTTTCCGCCATAACTTTGCTCAATTTATTTTTAATAGTGCTGTTCACTCTTTCTACCTTTGCACTCGCCTGGGGGCCTTACGGAGTGTGCAGCTTACTATCAATTCCCATCAACTTACACATTCCTTGAAAGACATCACCTGTAAAATGGGTACCCCTATCACTTTCAATTATTCTAGGGATACCATATCTACACACAAATTCCTGTACAATTTTCTTAGCAGTAAACATTGCAGTATTTGTGGCCGCAGGAAATGCTTCGACCCAATTTGAAAACACATCTATACAAACTAGTACATACTTCAAATTTCGACAAGGGGGTAATTGTATGAAATCAATCTGTATTACCTGAAAAGGACCGCCTGTAGGTGGGATATGAGATGGTTCTGTTGGTATTGCTTTTCCGATATTCTTCCTCAAGCAGGTGAGGCATGACATTGCTCTCTTTCCCGCATGGGAAGAAAACCCTGGGGCGCACCAATATGCTCTTACCAACTTGCACATCCCTTCCTTGCCTAGATGAGTCAGCCCATGTGCTGCTTCAGCCAAACTTGGAAGGTATGCTCTGGGTGCCACTGGTTTACCCTGTCCATCTGTCCAGAGTCCTGAGGACTCCTGGCCATATCCCTTTGCCCTCCAAACTGCCTTTTCCTGTGTGGAACACAAATTTTGCATTTCACACAATTTCTGTGTGTTGACGGTATTAAATACCATCAGTTGTGTGGTGTCTGTCTGTCTGGGGGTACCAGCTGCTAACTTAGCAGCTTCGTCTGCTCGGCTGTTACCAAGTGATACTGGGTCTTGACTATATGTATGTGCTTTACACTTGATAACAGCCACTCTGTCGGGTTCCTGTATCGCTGTTAGAAGCCTTTTGATGTGAGCTGCATGCGCTACCGGTGTACCAGCTGCCGTCATGAAATTTCTGAGGCGCCATAGGGCTCCGAAATCATGGACTACCCCGAAGGCGTATCTAGAATCGGTGTAGATATTGGCTGACTTGCCCTTAGCCAATTCACATGCTCTGGTCAGGGCAACCAGTTCAGCAACCTGGCTGAGTGAGGTGGGCCTAGCGGTTCTGCTTCTATGGTGCCTTGGTCATCTACGACTGCGTATCCAGTACACAAGTCTCCTGAGTCCGTCTGTCTGTGACAACTTCCGTCAGTGTAGAAAGTAAGATCTACATCTTCCAGTGGGTTGTCACTGATGTCAGGCCTTGCCGTGAAATTTTGGGTCAAATACTCCATACAATCATGCATGTCATCTCCTGTATTAAATCCTCCTTCCCCATCACTCTCATCCTCCACCCTTTGTGCCTGTGCAGGCACACCTGGGAGATACGTTGCAGGATTTAATGCACTGCATCTCTTTATGGTGATGTTTACGGGGGCCATTAATGCCAATTCCCATCTTGTAAACCGCGCTGATGAGACGTGCCTGGTTTGGGCAGAATTTAGCAAGGCTGACACTGCATGCGGTGTATGGATTGTGAGGTTGTGTCCTAGCACTACATCTTCGCTTTTTGTAACTAGCAATGCTATCGCTGCAACACTTCGCAAGCATGTGGGGAGGGATCGCGCTACCGTATCTAGCTGAGCGCTGTAGTATGCTACCGGCCTGCTGGCATCACCGTGCTTTTGGGTTAGGACGCCTGCCGCGCAACCAGCACTTTCTGTTCCTTACAGCTCAAAGGGTTTCCCATAGTCTGGCATACCTAATGCTGGTGCCTGCGTTAGGCACTGTTTAAGTCTCTCAAATGCCATCTCGGATTCGTCTGTATGTGAAATCCGATCAGGTTTGTTTGATGAGACCATCTCCTGCAAAGGTAATGCTACAGTAGAATGGAAAAACCTGGGATCCAGTTACGGCAATACCCACACATTCCTAGAAATGTTCTGATCTGTTGCTGGGTTTGTGGCAGAGTCATGTCTCGAATTGCTTGAATTCTATCAGCGGTCAGGTGTCTCAGTCCTTGTGTCAGACAGTGTCCCAGATATTTTACTTTAGTCTGGCATAATTGCAACTTGTCTTTGGAAACCTTGTGTCCTGTGTCTGAAAGATGAAACAGGAGCTGTTTCGTATCTTTCAGGGACGCTTCCAGTGAATCTGAACATAGTAGTAAATCATCCACATATTGGATCAATACTGATCCACTCTCTGGTTGGAAAGACTGTAAACAATCATGCAAAGCCTGTGAAAATATACTTGGGCTGTCTATGAAACCTTGTGGTAATCGAGTCCATGTATATTGGACTCCTCTGTATGTGAATGCAAACAAATATTGGCTGTCGGGGTGCAGAGGTACCGAGAAGAAAGCGGAGCAGAGGTCAATAACAGTGAAAAATTTCGCAGTGGGAGGGATTTGCATAAGGATGACAGCTGGATTTGGCACTACGGGGAACTGACTCTCAACTATTTTGTTAATCCCCCTTAGATCCTGCACTAGCCTGTAACCCCTCCCCCCACTCTTTTCACAGGGAAGATGGGACTATTTGCAGTGCTGGATGTTCTTACCAGAATGCCCTGTTGTAGCAAGCGCTCTATTACGGGGTATACCCCTAACTCCACCTCTGGCTTCAGAGGGTATTGTGGGATTTTTGGAGCTATCCTACCATCTTTTACTTGCACAACTACTGGAGCTACGTTTGCCATTAATCCAGTGTCTTGTCCATCTTTTGTCCAAAGTGACTCTGGTATTTGGGATGTCATTTCTTCTACCTGGGATGAACTCCTATTTATCATAACGGTTTGTGACATTAATTTTGATGGGGAGTCTAGCATGTGTCGTACTTCCTGAGCGTGATTCTCAGGTATGTCTAAGAATACACCTTCAGGAGAACAATAAATGACACACCCCATTTTACACAGTAAATCTCTTCCCAGGAGATTAGTCGGTGCCGTGCAGCCAGCAAAAAGGAATGCTTGGTATGCAAAGGCCCTGTTGTAATCTCTGCTGGTTTGCTAACAGGGTAGTGTTGTACTACTCCCGTTACTCCCATGGCTGGAATTGTTTTACCAGTGGTTCTCATGCCCACTGTCGAATTTATCACTGATTTGGCCGCCCCCGAATCTACAAGGAAATGTAATGATTTACCAGCTACATCAATTGTGATCTCGGATTCACTTCCAAGACTTGCAATCAATTTCACTGGCTGCAGATTACAGGTGTGGCCACACCCCTATTGGGTATGGTGACCTCCCTGAATCGCGCTGGCAGCAATTACTTGTGGTGGGGGTAGATGGGAACTATCAGAGATTTGCCAGTCTCTTCTTGGGGGATACCTTTTTGTTTCCCCTGCATGTGGCTCATAACTCCGCCCTTTCGGTCCTTGATCCCAGTGTCTCGTATCAGTTCGTTGTCTATAGGGTTGATATGAATTTTGTATTTGTCTTGCTTTACAATCACGTGACATGTGTCCCTCTCTGTGACAACTATAACATTTTATACCTCTTGACTTACCCACAGGGGTCACAGTTCTGGGCTGAGGTGGCCGGGTAGTGAGGGCCTGTATGCTCACAGCCATTAACTTATCACTCTGTGACTCCCTGTGTCTGATGATATTCCGATCATGCCCAGCAGCAGCCTCTCCCAATGCATCCACCGACATACCTCTCCAATCAGGCCTAGTGGTTTGTATTCTATTCCTTAAAACCTCTTTTAGACCGTCCATCAATACTGAAACAGCTACTTCCCTGTGGTGTACATTTGTTTTAATGTCATCTATACCAGTGTACCTAGCCATATCCTGCAGAGCCCGGTGAAAATACTCTGATGTGGATTCACCTTCTTTTTGTTTTATTGTAAAGATTTTATTCCACTTTACAACTGCAGGAAAATATACTCCTAACTCTAAGTTGATTCTCTTTACATTATCCTGATTATACTCATCTGTTAGTGGTACTTCCTCATCTAACTTGCAATCAGCGATAAACTTTAACGGATCAACACTGGGGGGTAAACATGCCCTCAAAACTGTCCTCCAATCTTTGTTATTTGGCTCTGCAGAATTTTCTAGCTCTCTAATATACTTTTGACATGCAGCTAAGTCTTTTCTAGGATCAGGGAATTCAGACATCATTGACCTTAATTCCGTTCGGGAAAAGGGACAGTGCATGGCGATGTTTCTGATAGGGGTTGCCCCTGAAGTATCAGTCTTCCCATTTGGCACTGCTATTACCCTAACGGGATTAAGTCTAATAACATCTGTCTGTGTAGATTCTACAATACTTGGTGAAATGGTTTCTGCGTAGTGCATGGTGCCGTACTTACCAGTCGATACGACCTCACCTGTCCCTCCGCTAGGGGCCTTTGATGCTAATCTTACGGGTTGAGTCGTGCCTACTGCTGTTTCTGATATGGTGGCTGCTAGGGAGAGTGCTGATATTATTGTGGGCTCATCCTCTTGGTCACAATCCGGGGGAAAGTTCAAAACAGGGTACAACTTGCATGGATTAGTGTTAGCATTAATTACTTTGGTTACATTATCCTTAACTTCTACACATTTAACATGACCCTGAGTGCCATTCTCTGCAACCAATTTCTCTCCAGGTATGTATGGTGGTGGGGGAGCAGTGGCTATCAGTTTCCTGATAAGGTTAGATCCAGTGGCTTGCGCCAACCCCCTTTGTATTTCACCTTCCTGTTGCCACAATGTTAAATAATCATAATGTCTAATACGCCTTTTTGAAGACTTAATCAGACAAACTCTTCTCCTTAAATTCTGTAACACTTCTGGGTTAAAACTACCTACCCGGGGAAACTTTTCCCCGTCATGCACAGTCATCCTTTCCCATTCATTGCACAACATTTCTGTGTGATGACCATATTTCTCACACATGATATACCTTGCCGACCCGATTGGTCGGTTTACCAAATCAACCTGAACCTGGGTTGATCGCCCCTTACCTGAACAACTGGCCCCCATCTCTGCAGGTGCTGCTTTCACTACCTCTGACTTCAAATCAGGGTCTCCGGCAACCCTTACAAAAACCAAGATGCTCGGGGTAAGGCTGCGGTGGGGGTTTTGCTCCGAAGTCCGCCCACTTAACTCCCATCCACGCTGGCCAATACGGCGACCAAAGTTCCCAGAGGTTCCGTACCCAGCCTAGGGCACCTAAGTACGTCTACTTGCTCGGGCGTGTGGGAGTGTCTTACCCTCCCCAGCAAGTGTCAGTCGCTGGAATGTCCCTGAGTGATCAGGCTACTTCCCTTAAAATAAAAAAATTACACAAATCACGTTAACAATGTGCAAGTAGCATTCTTCTGAATTCAAGACACGCTAATGCACACAATCACATGCGGTACAATCGTATCTGCACACAAGCAACTAATCTTATGTGCGGAACGATCAGTGGAATCGAAAATTTCGGCTGCGAATTCCTTCAGCAATGAGCTTCTTTGGCCTATATGGGTCTAGCACCAACCCTCTTCGGTTGTGCTTCTCTACTTCTAGTCTGCTGTACCTGAACCTCCTGTTCTGTGACCTCCTGGTCTGTGACCTCCTGGTCTGTTATGTACAGCAGACTCTACTGCTCATAAATGTGTCGAGACTAACAAGGGACGCCTCCCAAGCCACCCCACGCTATTACTCTTGCTGGTGTACCTCTTTCTACTGGCCTATGGTTCCCACTTCCGTAATAAAAGAGAAATCTTATATATACACACACTCTTACCACATGAACACTTTAATTTTTATTTCTGCGCAGAAATCCTTTCATTCGGTATTAGCTTAACCCAGAAGAATTGCAACAGAGAAAGTCTTTTTCTTTTAACTTTTAAACTTTTGGATTTGAGATAGATTTGTGTTATTTTCGCGTTACTTCCTTATCGCTTACTAAACAATACTATCGTGCGGTTTGTATCATGTGGGCGTATCCGTACGCTCCGTTGCGTAATACACGCTCCGTGCGTCGACCCTTGCTGCGTACGCCCTGCCCTTGTAAGGACACGTGTACACAGACCAAGTACGTCCACAGTTACACACTACACGTTTATCAATGTGAATGATCTTTAACAGTAATCCTTCACTGACCACCACTCAAATCTCCCTTGTATTCTAGGCGAGATTGTGTGTGTGCCTTTTACAATTATTCCCTTAAATATTACTTTTAACTATTAATAACAACAAATGTCTCAACACGTTATCACTGATGTGTGGCAATCAGGAGAATGAAATACGGACAAATAATACTAACCAAGGAATACAGGTGTGTGTATTTATGCGTACGTTCGCAAAACAGAAACTAAACAGGTTTTAAAAAGACAATAACGTACTGTTCCTACCTTTCGGTTCTGGATTCCTTCAGCACTCCTTACTAAGCGAAGCAGACGCTTATCTGGTCAGCAATACGAGGAATATTACCTCCCGCCTTTTGCTGACCGATAATGTCTGCTGGAATTACCTAGTGCAGATATGTGAAGAGCGGGCGAGTCCCCAATTGATAATGCCTATTCTATACCTTGTATAAAACACGCTAAAAGGTTAAAGAACACAGTACGCATTTGGCGTATGGAATACCGTAAGAGTACGCACGTAGCGTAACGAACACTTAGCCGTGGACGAGACGCACGAGCGGCACGTTCGCTCACGGCTTAGAGCGTAAAGGCAAGCACGCTATAGGCTGCCGACTAACGTAATGATACGCTATCAGCGTAGCGGACGCTCGGGACCACGAGGAGATCACAAGCGGCGCTGACGCTCACAGTGTTAAACCTTTAAAACAATATCATAAACAATGTACTTATACTGTAAACCCTTGTTTAGTGATAAGGTGTAAATGCAACACAGTGTAACCTTGTTAGTTTAAAAGCTGTATGAGCGTATGTGACGCTCTGAGAACCCCTTCGCAATATAATAAACACTCAAATACCGGTCTAAGGGTCTAACGCCTTTTAAGGAAATGAATGAACATTCAATCGCAAAAGAATAATACAATACAAGTTATACACTACCAAGATAACATAAAATACCTAACCGGATAACTACACATAAAATACAATACAGATACAATTACATTTAAAGGGGGGGAAGGAGAGAGAGAGAATGGCTTATAACATTAAATAAGAGACAATATGGTTGCAGAGAACTTACGCACCAGGGGAAACAATTGCAAGCGCCTTTCTGGATATCCAGCTCCCGATTATCAGCAATGAGAACCGTTGAAGAGAGTAGAGAGCTGGCCCAGATCGGCTTGTCTTTATATACACTTACACACAGTACAGTACAATGGTCCCTACATTCTTATTGTTCATTGGACACAGGAATTCGTCTTCGCATTATAACAAAAGGTCATAGGTTGGTTCATACAGGTGGGCTGTGACTATTCCTAACTGCTCAGGTGGGTGGGAAACTGGGTTTCCCGCCGCATGGGTAATAAAGTGCAAATATAGTAAATGTCCATAAACTTCTTATGTCCATAACTATACGCACGAGCGATTAATCCGCTTCAAACCAACACCGGAATATTGCTAATTATATTCTCTTCCGATGGATACTAAACACCACTGTGTAACCCCTGTCTGACCCTTTGTATCAAACAAAGAGGGATCTCTTTGACTCTGAACATACTACATTAACTAAACTTTCAGATTCTATCAAAGGGACCATAATCTACAAAATACATTATATGAATAAAATATGTTACGATTGAGTCGCCCGCTAGAGTGAACATAAACTCTACCGTAAATGCGTATACCGCGCGCCTGCGGGTGCACGCAACTGAGAGTATGCGCACGCACGGGAGGGCTCATGCACACGCAGCAGGCACTCGCATGAGGTGCATATATGGCAGTGTGTAGCGTGAAATTTTTCTGACTTTGACATATGCGACACATGTGATGTCATCATTATACGACACACGTGATGTCACAATCTGCTTGGCTGTATGAACTGCTTTTGCTTGGCTTGCTTGCTGACATCCAGTTGAGGGAGACACACACCAGGAGATTGATGCAGCATATGCACACTGCATAGGTTGTTCCTTTACTGCCTCTACAGCAAACATCCACACCTCCTGCAGCAAGCGTAGACACCGCCACAAAAAACAAAAAAATAAATTTCCAAATAAGAAAGGGTCGAAAAGCCAAACTGCAGGATGATGATAATAATAGTAAGTTATGAATTTAGGAATTGATTTCAAAGTGGGAATGCTTGTTCACTCGAACTCAGTTAACATTCAGGAAATAGGCCTAAGTAGGTCTCACATGTAGGTCTCACAGGCCTAAGTAGGTCTCTCTGGGCCATCAGAGTTTACTTTTGCCTTGGATAGAAAGAGGGAATTCAATGGAGACAATATGTATTCACAAAACAAGACTCCACACAGTAGTTTTCAGGTGCTTTTATTCATTTTATTCATCCATTGTAGCATTTTGCAAGGAACAGCAACGCTTGAATACAATTTTGCAACAGTTCAAGACTGCTTGCAAAATCCCCGCAAATACAGGAGTTTAGCAATGCTATGCTTCAAGACCTTTGCAAATGCAAACCCTGGGAAAAAGCAATGGCTCCGTGCTTATCACACTTACACAATGCTATGCACTTCCTCAATAAAGCAGGGGGACATTCATTCTTCAATGGAAGGTTCACTTGTTGCTTTGAAGCTTTTTCTAAAATTCGGATTGTTTTAACATGCCCGTCCATCCTAGCAGGTTTCAATTTTTCATTACAGTGGGAAGGCTCTGTGATGTCATCGTGATGCGTCCACTGTGATGTCATTGTGATGCGTCCACTGTGATGACATAATTATGTGACACATGTGATGTCATCATTATGCGACACGCGTGATGTCACAATCTGCTTGGCTGTATGGACTGCTTTTGCTTGGCTTGCTTGCTGACATCCAGTTGAGGGAGACACACACCAGGAGATTGAAGCAGCATATGCATACTGCATAGGTTGTTCCTTTACTGCCTCTACAGCAAACATCCACACCTCCTGCAGCCAGCGTAGACACCGCCACAAAAAACAAAAAAATTAATTTCCAAATAAGAAAGATTCGAAAAGCCAAACTGCAGGATGATGATAATAATAGTAAGTTATGAATTTAGGAATTGATTTCAAAGTGGGAATGCTTGTTCACTCGAACTCAGTTAACATTCAGGAAATAGGCCTAAGTAGGTCTCACATGTACCTGGGCCCCCAGAGTCTACATTTGCCTTGGATAGAAAGAGGGAATTCAATGGAGACAATATGTATTCACAAAACAAGACTCCACACAGTAGTTTTCAGGTGCTTTTATTCATTTTATTCATCCATTGTAGCATTTTGCAAGGAACAGCAACGCTTGAATACAATTTTGCAACAGTGCAAGCCTGCTTGCAAAATCCCCGCAAATCCAGGAGTTTAGCAATGCTATGCTGCAAGACCTTTGCAAATGCAAACCCTGGGAAAAAGCAATGGCTCCGTGCTTATCACACTTACACAATGCTATGCACTTCCTCAATAAAGCAGTGGGACATTCATTCTTCAATGGAAGGTTCACTTGTTGCTTTGAAGCTTTTTCTAAAATTCGGATTGTTTTAACAAGCCTGTCCATCCTAGCAGGTTTCATTTTTTCGTTACAATGGGAAGGCTCTGTGATGTCATCTTGATGCGTCCACTGTGATGTCATCGTGATGCATCCACTGTGATGTCATCATTATGCGGCACACGTGATGTCACAATCTGCTTGGCTGTATGGACTGCTTTTGCTTGGCTTGCTTGCTGACATCCAGTTGAGGGAGACACACACCAGGAGATTAATGCAGCATATGCATACTGCATAGGTTGTTCCTTTACTGCCTCTACAGCAAACATCCACACCTCCTGCAGCCAGCGTAGACACCGCCACAAGAAAAAAAAAATTTCCAAACAAGAAAGGGTTGAAAAGCCAAACTGCAGGATGATGATAATAATAGTTAGTTATGAATTTAGGAATTGATTTCAAAGTGGGAATGCTTGTTCGTTCGAACTCAGTTAACATTCAGGAAATAGTCCTAAGTAGGCCTCACATGTACCTGGGCCCCCAGAGTTTACATTTGCCTTGGATAGAAAGAGGGAATTCAATGGAGACAATACGTATTCACAAAACAAGACTCCACACAGTAGTTTTCAGGTGCTTTTATTCATTTTATTCATCCATTGTAGCATTTTGCAAGGAACAGCAACGCTTGAATACAATTTTGCACAGTGTAAAGGGGGGTACACACGGAGAGATCCGTGCTTAAAATCTAAGCAATCTTGCTAGATTGCTTAGATTTTAAGCACGGATCTGCCGTGTGTATGCCCTCCAGCGATAGCGATGCGCGGCCCCGCGCATCGCTATCGCCGATGCTAGATTGAGCTGCATGCAGGCTCAATCTAGCGGGTCGCTCACTTCACCGTTGTGTGAAGTGAGCAGCCCCCCCGTCGGCTTTCCCCCTCGCTCAGCACATCGCGCTGTGCTGAGCGGGGTGAGAGATGTGTGCTGAGCGGTCTGTGTTAAGATCGCACAGCACACATCTCTCCCGTGAGTACCCCCCTTAAGCCTGCTTGCAAAATCCCCCCAAATCCAGGAGTTTAGCAATGCTATACTGCAAGACCTTTGCAAATGCAAATCCTGGGAAAAAGCAATGGCTCCATGCTTATCACACTTACACAATGCTATGCACTTCCTCAATAAAGCAGGGGGACATTCATTCTTCAATGGAAGGTTCACTTGTTGCTTTGAAGTTTTTTCTAATATTCAGATTGTTTTAACAAGCCCGTCCATCCTAGCAGGTTTCAATTTTTCACTACAATGGGAAGGCTCTGTGATGTCATCGTGATGCATCGACTGTGATGTCATCGTGATGCGTCCACTGTGATGTCATCATTATTCGACACATGTGATGTCATCATTATGCGACACACGTGATGTCACAATCTGCTTGGCTGTATGGACTGCTTTTGCTTGGCTTGCTTGCTGACATCCATTTGAGGGAGATACACACCAGGATATTGATGCAGCATATGCATACTGCATATGTTGTTCCTTTACTGCCTCTACAGCAAACATCCACACCTCCTGCAGCCCGCGTAGACACCACCACAAAAAACAAAATAATGAATTTCCAAACAAGAAAGGGTCGAAAAGCCAAACTGCAGGATGATGATAATAATAGTAAGTTATGAATTTAGGAATTGATTTCAAAGTGGGAATGCTTGTTCGTCCGAACTCAGTTAACATTCAGGAAATAGGCCTAAGTAGGCCTCACATGTACCTGGGCCCTCAGAGTTTACATTTGCCTTGGATAGAAAGAGGGAATTCAATGGAGACACTTCTTAAACTCATCACTCGGGCGCTACGTTTACACTTTGTTAAAACCCGAACGCATCTAAATATCAGACCGACCAATATGATGACACCCAGAGTACACAAAAGAAATTTCCCTACATCCATGATAATTCCTTGAGTCCATACTCCTAAACCAGAGAACCAATTTCGTGGGTTCAACCATGACACCCAACTGGTCAGCTCATTACCCACAGCGGCAAGGGTGAGATTGTGTTTCCTTCGGAACTCCCATTTTAATTGCAAAATGTCATCCATCTTTTTGTCTATGACCTCGACTGGGTCCTCGGTGCTGTTTGTAATATATGTGCAGCACTTTATTCCATACTGAGTCGCTAGGGTAACACAATACCCGCCTGTCACAGCTGTGAGATAATTGAGATTCATCCTATGCTGAACCAGTTCTGTTTTATAAGCTTGGAGCTCCCTTCCGGTATACCTGAATGTGTCATCATACATTTCAGTGATATTGTCTAATAAATTTGCAAGCGCAGATATATATTTATAATTTATCACTCCTCTGGCAGTACGAGTGATATCTAACGCGTTTAGGAATTGAATCCCGGTGGATTCATTGATCAGGTCAGAGGCCGGATGCTCTGTTCTTTCTATTAGGTGCCGTTTAACGATGTGTTCGTAATGAGTGTGAGTATAAGGAGCTTGGGCACTGCGGTGAATATCCTTCATTTTAGTGTGGGATACGGTCATTACCTCAGGCAGTACTTTTCCAATATAACATAACCCTTCTGAGTTTGGGGCAAGCCACTTATACGCCTTCCTCCCGCATATGAAGTATGCATCATCGGGGAGAACATATGGGACGGAGTAGGACATTACCATATTACACATTTTCCATATGAAATCTCCTAACCCTAATTCTCCCATCTGTTTAGTACACGTATCAGTTTGTACGATATGTGCACAGTATCCTGGTGATACCTCTCCAACTCTCATGGTCCTACTTCCTAGGGTATACCTATATCGGAAATATTTTCCACTACCGGCTATGTGGCGTATAAGTTCTGTATCTGTAGGCATTCTATCAGCTCTGTATGAAAAGGTCATGGTTTGGTTATTCCATGACACTTCCCAATTACCCGGCTTTCGGGGATTGGAAATGTTAAAACATACTAAGGATCTATCCACATGATATTGGTGGAGCTTCAAACTAGGAGGACTGGAGATATTAAACCTCCTGTCCACCGGCCTCCCACCACTTAGCTCAAGTACCTCCCCTATAGTTAAAGGGAAGGGCACTAATCCTGATTTGCTATGGCCTTGAGGTACTTGAGAGCATACCCAACAATCTGTCTGATTTAACACTTTACCCACTAAGGAGTGATAGTCACTCAATGGATGCCGGTCCATGTGGATATTAAAACTGGACTGACATTTCTTGATACACCCATCCTCAACTACACTGTCACAGAGTCTACAGATACAGTTCTCTTCAGCTAACAATCCTTCACAATTTCTTCTATTGTCAATGCTACCAGATCGTTTTCTGATACTCGCCTTTACTCGGTGATTATGTTGTTCTTGGAAATCTACGCCTCCATCTCTGTCATCAGAACCCATTCCAGAACCTCTCTCGACCTCCATGGTACTCTCGCCGGAACAGACTGCTCTGGTCAACATCATGGTCAACAGGAAAATCCGGATCACAGTCTCTTGGGGCAAGTCCATCTTATAGGAGGAAATGGAGAAGAATGAGAAGGGAGAAAGAAACAATTGAGGGAGATGGGATGGGAAGTGGAGAAAAACAATAAAAGGGAACAGGGAATCGACAACTGCCTCCGATCTTATTATTCTCAATGCTCAGGTGCCGTCTCAGTCCTCCTGAAACAGACACTCCAGTGATACAACTTCCTCTACCGTCTGTTCCTTATCACGGGACCTCTCTGGATCAGCAACCTTCTTACAATGGGACGAATGAACCCAAGTCTCTCTCTCGGCAACCTTCAATGCTGTCGTGCTAATCAATAAGACTTGGTATGGTCCTTCCCATCTGTCAATAAGGCAACCTGAGTGTAGAAAATGATGTATCATTACATAATCCCCAGGTTCAATGTCATGACAATTACTATCTGGCAGATCAGGAATCACTAACTTCAAATTATCATTCTGATTCTTTAGCTGTTTACTCATCTTAACCAAATACTTTACAGTCACTTCATTGTTACACTTCAAATCATCCTGAAGGTTAATCATGACATGCGGTTGTCGACCAAACAGAATTTCAAAAGGGGACAGATTAAGAGGGGACCTGGGAGTGGTTCTGATGCTGTATAATACAAGGGGCAAAGCTTCTGGCCATGTCAATCCTGTTTCCGCCATAACTTTGCTCAATTTATTTTTAATAGTGCTGTTCACTCTTTCTACCTTTGCACTCGCCTGGGGGCGGTACGGAGTGTGCAGCTTACTATCAATTCCCATCAACTTACACATTCCTTGAAAGACATCACCTGTAAAATGGGTACCCCTATCACTTTCAATTATTCTAGGGATACCATATCTACACACAAATTCCTGTACAATTTTCTTAGCAGTAAACATTGCGGTATTTGTGGCCGCAGGAAATGCTTCGACCCAATTTGAAAACACATCTATACAAACTAGTACATACTTCAAATTTCGACAAGGGGGTAATTGTATGAAATCAATCTGTATTACCTGAAAAGGACCACCTGTAGGTGGGATATGAGATGGTTCTGTTGGTATTGCTTTTCCGATATTCTTCCTCAAGCAGGTGAGGCATGACATTGCTCTCTTTCCCGCATGGGAAGAAAACCCTGGGGCGCACCAATATGCTCTTACCAACTTGCACATCCCTTCCTTGCCTAGATGAGTCAGCCCATGTGCTGCTTCAGCCAAACTTGGAAGGTATGCTCTAGGTGCCACTGGTTTACCCTGTCCATCTGTCCAGAGTCCTGAGGACTCTTGGCCATATCCCTTTGCCCTCCAAACTGCCTTTTCCTGTGTGGAACACAAATTTTGCATTTCACACAATTTCTGTGTGTTGACGGTATTAAATACCATCAGTTGTGTGGTATATGTCTGTCTGGGGGTACCAGCTGCTAACTTAGCAGCTTCGTCTGCTCGGCTGTTACCAAGTAATACTGGGTCTTGACTATATGTATGTGCTTTACACTTGATAACAGCCACTCTGTCGGGTTCCTGTATCGCTGTTAGAAGCCTTTTGATGTGAGCTGCATGCGCTACCGGTGTACCAGCTGCCGTCATGAAATTTCTGAGGCGCCATAGGGCTCCGAAATCATGGACTACCCCGAAGGCGTATCTAGAATCGGTGTAGATATTGGCTGACTTGCCCTTAGCCAATTCACATGCTCTGGTCAGGGCAACCAGTTCAGCAACCTGGCTGAGTGAGGTGGGCCTAGCGGTTCTGCTTCTATGGTGCCTTGGTCATCTACGACTGCGTATCCATTACACAAGTCTCCCGAGTCCGTCTGTCTGTGACAACTTCCGTCAGTGTAGAAAGTAAGATCTACATCTTCCAGTGGGTTGTCACTGATGTCAGGCCTTGCCGTGAAATTTTGGGTCAAATACTCCATACAATCATGTACAAGAAATACAGATGGAGGGCGCTGTCAATAGCCGCTGGTGTAGGGGGTGGTAATCCCCAATATATGTAATCACAGAAAAAAATAGAAAACACCTGCGCTCTGTTGTTAATAAGGGTATATCCCTCTAATAATAATCCAACAATTAAAAAATAATTAATAAATAATTATAAATGAATATAAAAGGACGGTAGGTTTTAGGTTGAATTAATATACAAATTTAATAGAATTACTAAAAACACATAAGATGTCTGGCATATAAAATCATCTTGATCAAATCAATTCATGGGTCACAAGACATTCACTAGTCCCCTTAGGAGAAGTATATCATACCCCAGGCTAGGATTCTCTCCAGATATGGTCCACAGATAGGGTTGTAGGTGAGTAGCAGCTTTGCTAAGTCCCTTTTTAAGCACACCGTGCAAGCTTTCTCATGCAGATAGGGTTTTTTCTAGTCTCACCGTTGATGTTTAGGGTCCAAAGTGGAGAGTCCAATTGGTGCCGTCCGGGTAAGTTGTAAAGAAAAGTTCTCCAATTTCTAAAGAGGGGGTGTTTAGTGAAGATGTCCAATAATGTCGTCTCAACGCGTTTCGCTGGTGTTAACTGCCAGCTTCCTCGGGAGTGAATGATAGAGCCTGACCCAAGGCTCTTTATATACCCTATACAATTAGTAAAACTGCAGACATCTGTGAATTAATTAATCCAACTACCTAACCGTCCTAAAGAAATGTAAAAATATATAGCACATTAGCCTATGATCTGGTCTCACATGTGGATGCTTATATATTTAATCAAAAACGAGATCTGAGAGATAGTAAAAAACTACTTTGTTTATTCTGATATAAAAGGCATGAATCCGATCGTGTGATTTCTACTTGTCACATGACCGTATTCCAACAGCTCATTGGGTTAGATAGGTCAGATGACCAATCCGATCTGAAGTCTGGGCAAATAGGGCGGAAGCGCCGGCGCCAGCATCAGGCAAATACGGCATCATATGTATGCACCCACAGCCGCGCCCCCTGACACATGGTCCAAGGCGTCGATCAGCATCATACGACGTATGACTGGCGCCCTGATGTGACGTCACCACTCCACCCGCGGCGCCGATGTGTGTATATCACGTGATCGGCCCGTGGACGTCACACCATGGCAACGCGGCTTGCGGCATAGCAACGGCGCAGTTGAGCTCCGGTCGGCGCATGCGCCCCAGCCCTAGAGCCCACGATAGAAAAGATCATCTGAGTGATCCAATCTATGTAGTGTGTTTTCACAAAGGTACTTTCCAATCAGATTAATGCACAAAAAAGGAAGATATTAAATAACAGATTAATACAAACATACTTTCCTCCTTTTATGTGTTGATAGTAGTATAGTCTATATTAAGAGGAGAGATTTTATTTGGGAGTAAATAAAACATGAAAAAAACATAGGCAATAAAAACAAAGTAAGTATCTTGGAAAAATAATATTTATAGATCATCCACAGAGATGGAGATATGGTGTAATGAAGGAAGGGGGAGGGGAGGGGAATTAAAAAAGAGAGAGAATACATAACATTTAGTTAGACAAAATTTTCATCTAGATTACTGAGTTCAATTCAATCGCCTCATTTAGGCCATCAGGGTATAGTGAGTTACATTTTAACATCCAGTATACCTCTCTTGTACACAGTTTATTGTAACGATCACCACCCCTGGCTGTGGGAGCAATTGATTCTAGTGAGACTATGGTTAAACTACTTGGATCATTAGAATGTATTTCATTGAAATGACGTGATACGCTGTGTGTAGTACAGTTTTTTATAATATTTCGTCGATGTTCCATAAATCGGGTATGGAGAGATCTCGTGGTCCTTCCTACGTAGCGTAAACCGCACCCACAGTTCAAGAGATATACAACAAATTTAGAGTCACAATTCATAAAGGATTTTAAAATGTACTCTTCGTTATTCTGGGGTAATCGTATTGATGTTATTTTTCTAGGTATATAAGAACACATAGTACATCTTGTCTTACCACATCTAAAGAAGCCACATGGTTTTTGTACTAACCACCCTTGGCCAGTAGGTTTAGTATTTATTTTGTTCGCTCTAAGGTGGCTGGGTGCTAGAATAGTTTTGAGAGTCTTGTTTTTCTTGTAGATTACTTGAATTTTATTAGGTAGTAATTTTCCAAGGATTGTATCTTGTTTCAATACTTTATAATTACGAGAAATGATTGTCTTAATTTGGCCCGAGCATCTATTATATTTACTGATAAAAGCACATTGTCTTTCTTCTATTTTTTGAACAGAGTCTTTAGGGGTTTTAAGATGGAAATTTTTTTCTAAAAGATCTCTTCTATCCATATTTGATACTTCTTCTAAAGCTTGTTCTAAAATATTATCAGGGTACTCTCTTGATCTAAAGGAATCAATCATGTCAGTTGCTTGTGCACGAAAGGTCTCTATCTCCGTGCAGTTACGTCGTAGCCTCATTAGCTGCCCCTTGGGTATATTCCTTTTCCAGGGTGCATAATGGGCACTTTTGTAATGTAAATAAGAATTGGTATTGACTAATTTAACATAATTTGAGGTAATTATTTTGTCCTCCACTGCTTTTAGGGTCACATCAAGAAAATCGACGTGTTCCTGACTATATGTGAAAGTGAATGATAAATTATAAGAATTGGAATTTAGTGATGATACTAGATCCTGTGCTGAAGATAAATCCCCATCCCAAATAATAAAAAGGTCATCTATATACCGGCCATAAAAGACCAGGTTCCCGCCCCATCCGCCGCTCCACAGGTGGCGATCCTCAAAATCGCCCATATAGAGATTTGCGTAACTGGGCGCGAACCTGGTCCCCATGGCCGTCCCCATGGTCTGTAAATAATAAGAATCCATAAATAAAAAATAATTGTGATGAAGAATGAAGGAAATACAATCCAATAAAAATTGTTTGTGTTCCACACTGAGGTCTTCATCCAAGGATAAAGATCGACAAATAGTTTCAACACCCTTACAATGTGGGATGTGTGTATAAAGTGCTTGAACATCCAATGTCAAGAAAGCATAGCTTTGTTTCCAGGGTATCTTTTGGATTTTATTAAGAAAATCCGTCGTATCCCTCAGGTGTGACCTCAGTGTGGAAACCCGTGGTTGCAAAAAGTGATCTATGTAGTAAGAAAGATTAGAGGTAAGTGAATTAATTCCTGAAATAATAGGTCTCCCTGGGGGTGAAGTGAGGGATTTGTGAATCTTGGGAAGAAAGTAAAAAGTGGGTGTAACAGGGAATGTGGGGAGTAGGAATCTGCGTTCTTCTCTGGAGATGACCCCTGATGAGACAGCGGAGTCCAATAGTAGAGAAAGTTCATTAATATAAGTCTGTGTGGGATTTGTTTTCAGAACTGAATAAAATTGAGTATCATGTAATTGTCTATAGGCTTCGTTAATATAATCCTCTCTATTCATTAAAACCAGACCTCCTCCCTTGTCTGCCTCTTTTATAATTATATTAGTATCCTGAGTCAGATGTTTGAGAGCCCTTTTTTCCTGTCTAGAGAGGTTAGAGTAATGGTAGGTATGTTTTTGTTGTTTCCCAATGAGATCTTTAAAGTCTTCCAAGGTAATTTTGTAAAAAGACTCAATACAGCTACTTTTGGCTGAAATTGGAAAAAATTCAGACTTGAGTCTGAATGGGTTGACCGGTTTTTGAAGATCAAAAATCTTACAATATTTTCCAGGGTCAGATTTCTCCGTGCTATTTTGTTCCCACAGTTCCTTGAGGATGGAAAGCATGGCGTCATCATTAGAATCCAATAATATAGGTATTGACTGATCTCCGCGTCGCTCAAGATCCCTTTTAGCAAAGAATCTTTTGCGGCACAGAGATCTGACATACCGATTTAACTCAACATAGAGATCGAAGATGTTGGGTTCATCTGTTGGTGAGAATTTTAAACCTTTCTCTAGTAAAGATATATCGGCTTGACTCAAAACTCGACTAGACAGATTAAAAATACTTCTTTTATGTTTATCACTAGTCTGAGACAGGACTAGATTCTTCTTGGATTTTTTCTGTTCATGCTTTCCTCCTCTCTTGCCTCTGGGCTTGTGTCCCTGCCTCTTTTTGGGGTATCTTTGTGATATGGATGGTTGAATTTTGTTTTTGGGCGTGCCCCTAAAAAATCCCTATCGTCGGTATAGTGTTCTTGTGTTCCTCCTAAAGATTCCTCTCCATAATGATTCTTTCTCTTTTGAGGTGGGGAGGTATAACTGTCTACAGGATTGTGTTGTTCCCACCTATCTGTTCTCCTGTATCCCTGATTTCTATATTTATTAGAATTAGAAGGGTCCCTAGACTGGTGCCTATAAGATGGTCTTGATCGTAGTCTTGACCAGTCTCTTCCTCTCTTAGGGGCTGTTTGTTCTTTGGAGTTGGACCATTTCTCTGTATTTTTTCTATAAGATCTTACAGCATTATTTTCATAGTCATATAGATCTCTCCTGAATTTTTTCTGTTTCTGTTCCATAATGTTTTGTTCATATCTTATAACTTTATCATTAACTGTTCTATCTCTCTTCTTAAAACCTTCCTCTCTGTTGAATCTCTCCATTGATTTCTTTAGACTATCTATCTCTTTTTCAATACACATAACCTTATGCGATCTATATTTAACAATTAATTTCATCATTGCAAGAGAACAATCATCCAAGAGTTTATCCCATTCAGTTTGGTACTCTTGGTTGTCTTGAAATATAGAGGATTTAAACAGCCGGAGGCCTCTTGGAACCATTTTTTTGTCAACATACTGTTGTAAGTTAGTACTATCAAGCCAATTCCTAGATTCGGCTTTCAAGAGGTCCTCCAGTTTGTAAAAATCCTGTATCATATCTGATCTGTCTATACCCAACCTCTCAGTTTTGGGTGCATCCATGTGAGACCAGTAGGCTTGTCTTCTATCATTACGTTCACTTATATTGGTAAAACAACTCATGACTGCAGCACTTCCAAGTTACCAAAAAACAAACGAGTACAAGAAATACAGATGGAGGGCGCTGTCAATAGCCGCTGGTGTAGGGGGTGGTAATCCCCAATATATGTAATCACAGAAAAAAATAGAAAACACCTGCGCTCTGTTGTTAATAAGGGTATATCCCTCTAATAATAATCCAACAATTAAAAAATAATTAATAAATAATTATAAATGAATATAAAAGGACGGTAGGTTTTAGGTTGAATTAATATACAAATTTAATAGAATTACTAAAAACACATAAGATGTCTGGCATATAAAATCATCTTGATCAAATCAATTCATGGGTCACAAGACATTCACTAGTCCCCTTAGGAGAAGTATATCATACCCCAGGCTAGGATTCTCTCCAGATATGGTCCACAGATAGGGTTGTAGGTGAGTAGCAGCTTTGCTAAGTCCCTTTTTAAGCACACCGTGCAAGCTTTCTCATGCAGATAGGGTTTTTTCTAGTCTCACCGTTGATGTTTAGGGTCCAAAGTGGAGAGTCCAATTGGTGCCGTCCGGGTAAGTTGTAAAGAAAAGTTCTCCAATTTCTAAAGAGGGGGTGTTTAGTGAAGATGTCCAATAATGTCGTCTCAACGCGTTTCGCTGGTGTTAACTGCCAGCTTCCTCAGGAGTGAATGATAGAGCCTGACCCAAGGCTCTTTATATACCCTATACAATTAGTAAAACTGCAGACATCTGTGAATTAATTAATCCAACTACCTAACCGTCCTAAAGAAATGTAAAAATATATAGCACATTAGCCTATGATCTGGTCTCACATGTGGATGCTTATATATTTAATCAAAAACGAGATCTGAGAGATAGTAAAAAACTACTTTGTTTATTCTGATATAAAAGGCATGAATCCGATCATGTGATTTCTACTTGTCACATGACCGTATTCCAACAGCTCATTGGGTTAGATAGGTCAGATGACCAATCCGATCTGAAGTCTGGGCAAATAGGGCGGAAGCGCCGGCGCCAGCATCAGTACCCTGATAATATTTTAGAACAAGCTTTAGAAGAAGTATCAAATATGGATAGAAGAGATCTTTTAGAAAAAAATTTCCATCTTAAAGCCCCTAAAGACTCTGTTCAAAAAATAGAAGAAAGACAATGTGCTTTTATCAGTAAATATAATAGATGCTCGGGCCAAATTAAGACAATCATTTCTCGTAATTATAAAGTATTGAAACAAGATACAATCCTTGGAAAATTACTACCTAATAAAATTCAAGTAATCTACAAGAAAAACAAGACTCTCAAAACTATTCTAGCACCCAGCCACCTTAGAGCGAACAAAATAAATACTAAACCTACTGGCCAAGGGTGGTTAGTACAAAAACCATGTGGCTTCTTTAGATGTGGTAAGACAAGATGTACTATGTGTTCTTATATACCTAGAAAAATAACATCAATACGATTACCCCAGAATAACGAAGAGTACATTTTAAAATCCTTTATGAATTGTGACTCTAAATTTGTTGTATATCTCTTGAGCTGTGGGTGCGGTTTACGCTACGTTGGAAGGACCACGAGATCTCTCCATACCCGATTTATGGAACATCGACGAAATATTATAAAAAACTGTACTACACACAGCGTATCACGTCATTTCAATGAAATACATTCTAATGATCCAAGTAGTTTAACCATAGTCTCACTAGAATCAATTGCTCCCACAGCCAGGGGTGGTGATCGTTACAATAAACTGTGTACAAGAGAGGTATACTGGATGTTAAAATGTAACTCACTATACCCTGATGGCCTAAATGAGGCGATTGAATTGAACTCAGTAATCTAGATGAAAATTTTGTCTAACTAAATGTTATGTATTCTCTCTCTTTTTTAATTCCCCTCCCCTCCCCCTTCCTTCATTACACCATATCTCCATCTCTGTGGATGATCTATAAATATTATTTTTCCAAGATACTTACTTTGTTTTTATTGCCTATGTTTTTTTCATGTTTTATTTACTCCCAAATAAAATCTCTCCTCTTAATATAGACTATACTATTATCAACACATAAAAGGAGGAAAGTATGTTTGTATTAATCTGTTCTTTAATATCTTCCTTTTTTGTGCATTAATCTGATTGGAAAGTACCTTTGTGAAAACACACTACATAGATTGGATCACTCAGATGATCTTTTCTATCGTGGGCTCTAGGGCTGGGGCGCATGCGCCGACCGGAGCTCAACTGCGCCGTTGCTATGCCGCAAGCCGCGTTGCCATGGTGTGACGTCCACGGGCCGATCACGTGATATACACACATCGGCGCCGCGGGTGGAGTGGTGACGTCACATCAGGGCGCCAGTCATACGTCGTATGACGCTGATCGACGCCTTGGACCATGTGTCAGGGGGCGCGGCTGTGGGTGCATACATATGACGCCGTATTTGCCTGATGCTGGCGCCGGCGCTTCCGCCCTATTTGCCCAGACTTCAGATCGGATTGGTCATCTGACCTATCTAACCCAATGAGCTGTTGGAATACGGTCATGTGACAAGTAGAAATCACATGATCGGATTCATGCCTTTTATATCAGAATAAACAAAGTAGTTTTTTACTATCTCTCAGATCTCGTTTTTGATTAAATATATAAGCATCCACATGTGAGACCAGATCATAGGCTAATGTGCTATATATTTTTACATTTCTTTAGGACGGTTAGGTAGTTGGATTAATTAATTCACAGATGTCTGCAGTTTTACTAATTGTATAGGGTATATAAAGAGCCTTGGGTCAGGCTCTATCATTCACTCCTGAGGAAGCTGGCAGTTAACACCAGCGAAACGCGTTGAGACGACATTATTGGACATCTTCACTAAACACCCCCTCTTTAGAAATTGGAGAACTTTTCTTTACAACTTACCCGGACGGCACCAATTGGACTCTCCACTTTGGACCCTAAACATCAACGGTGAGACTAGAAAAAACCCTATCTGCATGAGAAAGCTTGCACGGTGTGCTTAAAAAGGGACTTAGCAAAGCTGCTACTCACCTACAACCCTATCTGTGGACCATATCTGGAGAGAATCCTAGCCTGGGGTATGATATACTTCTCCTAAGGGGACTAGTGAATGTCTTGTGACCCATGAATTGATTTGATCAAGATGATTTTATATGCCAGACATCTTATGTGTTTTTAGTAATTCTATTAAATTTGTATATTAATTCAACCTAAAACCTACCGTCCTTTTATATTCATTTATAATTATTTATTAATTATTTTTTAATTGTTGGATTATTATTAGAGGGATATACCCTTATTAACAACAGAGCGCAGGTGTTTTCTATTTTTTTCTGTGACTCCATACAATCATGCATGTCATCTCCTGTATTAAATCCTCCTTCCCCATCACTCTCATCCTCCACCCGTTGTGCCTGTGCAGGCACACCTGGGAGATACGTTGCAGGATTTAATGCACTGCATCTCTTTATGGTGATGTTTACGGGGGCCATTAATGCCAATTCCCATCTTGTAAACCGCGCTGATGAGACGTGCCTGGTTTGGGCAGAATTTAGCAAGGCTGACACTGCATGCGGTGTATGGATTGTGAGGTTGTGTCCTAGCACTACATCTTCGCTTTTTGTAACTAGCAATGCTATCGCTGCAACACTTCGCAAGCATGTGGGGGGGGATCGCGCTACCGTATCTAGCTGAGCGCTGTAGTATGCTACCGGCCTGCTGGCATCACCGTGCTTTTGGGTTAGGACGCCTGCCGCGCAACCAGCACTTTCTGTTCCGTACAGCTCAAAGGGTTTCCCATAGTCTGGCATACCTAATGCTGGTGCCTGCGTTAGGCACTGTTTAAGTCTCTCAAATGCCATCTCGGATTCGTCTGTATGCGAAATCCGATCAGGTTTGTTTGATGAGACCATCTCCTGCAAAGGTAATGCTAGAATGGAAAAACCTGGGATCCAGTTACGGCAATACCCACACATTCCTAGAAATGTTCTGATCTGTTGCTGGGTTTGTGACAGAGTCATGTCTCGAATTGCTTGAATTCTATCAGCGGTCAGATGTCTCAGTCCTTGTGTCAGACAGTGTCCCAGATATTTTACTTTAGTCTGGCATAATTGCAACTTGTCTTTGGAAACCTTGTGTCCTGTGTCTGAAAGATGAAACAGGAGCTGTTTCGTATCTTTCAGGGACGCTTCCAGTGAATCTGAACATAGTAGTAAATCATCCACATATTGGATCAATACTGATCCACTCTCTGGTTGGAAAGACTGTAAACAATCATGCAAAGCCTGTGAAAATATACTTGGGCTGTCTATGAAACCTTGTGGTAATCGAGTATATGTATATTGGACTCCTCTGTATGTGAATGCAAACAAATATTGGCTGTCGGGGTGCAGAGGTACCGAGAAGAAAGCAGAGCAGAGGTCAATAACAGTGAAAAATTTCGCAGTGGGAGGGATTTGCATAAGGATGACAGCTGGATTTGGCACTACGGGGAACTGACTCTCAACTATTTTGTTAATCCCCCTTAGATCCTGCACTAGCCTGTAACCCCTCCCCCCACTCTTTTTCACAGGGAAGATGGGACTATTTGCAGTGCTGGATGTTCTTACCAGAATGCCCTGTTGTAGCAAGCGCTCTATTACGGGGTATACCCCTAACTCCACCTCTGGCTTCAGAGGGTATTGTGGGATTTTTGGAGCTATCCTACCATCTTTTACTTGCACAACTACTGGAGCTACGTTTGCCATTAATCCAGTGTCTTGTCCATCTTTTGTCCAAAGTGACTCTGGTATTTGGGATGTCATTTCTTCTACCTGGGATGAACTCCTATTTATCATAACGGTTTGTGACATTAATTTTGATGGGGAGTCTAGCATGTCTCGTACTTCCTGAGCGTCATTCTCAGGTATGTCTAAGAATACACCTTCAGGAGTACAATAAATGACACACCCCATTTTACACAGTAAATCTCTTCCCAGGAGATTAGTCGGTGCCGTGCAGCCAGCAAAAAGGAATGCTTGGTATGCAAAGGCCCTATTGTAATCTCTGCTGGTTTGCTAACAGGGTAGTGTTGTACTACTCCCGTTACTCCCATGGCTGGAATTGTTTTACCAGTGGTTCTCATGCCCACTGTCGAATTTATCACTGATTTGGCCGCCCCCGTATCTACAAGGAAATTTAATGATTTACAAGCTACATCAATTGTGATCTCGAGTTCACTTCCAAGACTTGCAATCAATTTCACTGGCTGCAGATTACAGGTGTGGCCACACCCCTATTGGGTATGGTGACCTCCCTGAATCGCGCTGGCAGCAATTACTTGTGGTGGGGGTAGATGGGAACTATCAGAGATTTGCCAGTCTCTTCTTGGGGGATACCTTTTTGTTTCCCCTGCATGTGGCTCATAACTCCGCCCTTTCGGTCCTTGATCCCAGTGTCTCGTATCAGTTTGTTGTCTATAGGGTTGATATGAATTTTGTATTTGTCTTGCTTTACAATCACGTGACATGTGTCCCTCTCTGTGACAACTATAACATTTTATACCTCTTGACTTACCCACAGGGGTCACAGTTCTGGGCTGAGGTGGCCGGGTAGTGAGGGCCTGTATGCTCACAGCCATTAACTTATCACTCTGTAACTCCCTGTGTCTGATGATATTCCGATCATGCCCAGCAGCAGCCTCTCCCAATGCATCCACCGACATACCTCTCCAATCAGGCCTAGTGGTTTGTATTCTATTCCTTAAAACCTCTTTTAGACCGTCCATCAATACTGAAACAGCTACTTCCCTGTGGTGTACATTTGTTTTAATGTCATCTATACCAGTGTACCTAGCCATATCCTGCAGAGCCCGGTGAAAATACTCTGATGTGGATTCACCTTCTTTTTGTTTTATTGTAAAGATTTTATTCCACTTTACAACTGCAGGAAAATATACTCCTAATTGTAAGTTGATTCTCTTTACATTATCCTGATTATACTCATCTGTTAGTGGTACTTCCTCATCTAACTTGCAATCAGCGATAAACTTTAACGGATCAACACTGGGGGGTAAACATGCCCTCAAAACTGTCCTCCAATCTTTGTTATTTGGCTCTGCAGAATTTTCTAGCTCTCTAATATACTTTTGACATGCAGCTAAGTCTTTTCTAGGATCAGGGAATTCAGACATCATTGACCTTAATTCCGTTCGGGAAAAGGGACAGTGCATGGCGATGTTTCTGATAGGGGTTGCCCCTGAAGTATCAGTCTTCCCATTTGGCACTGCTATTACCCTAACGGGATTAAGTCTAATAACATCTGTCTGTGTAGATTCTACAATACTTGGTGAAATGGTTTCAGCGTAGTGCATGGTGCCGTACTTACCAGTCGATACGACCTCACCTGTCCCTCCGCTAGGGGCCTTTGATGCTAATCTTACGGGTTGAGTCGTGCCTACTGCTGTTTCTGATATGGTGACTGCTAGGGAGAGTGCTGATATTGTTGTGGGCTCATCCTCTTGGTCACAATCCTGGGGAAAGTTCAAAACAGGGTACAACTTGCACGGATTAGTGTTAGCATTAATTACTTTGGTTACATTATCCTTAACTTCTACACATTTAACATGACCCTGAGTGCCATTCTCTGCAACCAATTTCTCTCCAGGTATGTATGGTGGTGGGGGAGCAGTGGCTATCAGTTTCCTGATAGGGTTAGATCCAGTGGCTTGCGCCAACCCCCTTTGTATTTCACCTTCCTGTTGCCACAATGTTAAATAATCATAATGTCTAATACGCCTTTTTGAAGACTTAATCAGACAAACTCTTCTCCTTAAATTCTGTAACACTTCTGGGTTAAAACTACCTACCCGGGGAAACTTTTCCCCGTCATGCACAGTCATCCTTTCCCATTCATTGCACAACATTTCTGTGTGATGACCATATTTCTCACACATGATATACCTTGCCGACCCGATTGGTCGGTTTACCAAATCAACCTGAACCTGGGTTGATCGCCCCTTACCTGAACAACTGGCCCCCATCTCTGCAGGTGCTGCTTTCACTACCTCTGACTTCAAATCAGGGTCTCCGGCAACCCTTACAAAAACCAAGATGCTCGGGGTAAGGCTGCGGTGGGGGTTTTGCTCCGAAGTCCGCCCACTTAACTCCCATCCACGTTGGCCAATACGGCGACCAAAGTTCCCAGAGGTTCCGTACCCAGCCTAGGGCACCTAAGTACGTCTACTTGCTCGGGCGTGTGGGAGTGTCTTACCCTCCCCAGCAAGTGTCAGTCGCTGGAATGTCCCTGAGTGATCAGGCTACTTCCCTTAAAATAAAAAAATTACACAAATCACGTTAACAATGTGCAAGTAGCGTTCTTCTGAATTCAAGACACGCTAATGCACACAATCACATGCGGTACAATCGTATCTGCACACAAGCAACTAATCTTATGTGCGGAACGATCAGTGGAATCGAAAATTTCGGCTGCGAATTCCTTCAGCAATGAGCTTCTTTGGCCTATATGGGTCTAGCACCAACCCTCTTCGGTTGTGCTTCTCTACTTCTAGTCTGCTGTACCTGAACCTCCTGTTCTGTGACCTCCTGGTCTGTGACCTCCTGGTCTGTTATGTACAGCAGACTCTACTGCTCATAAATGTGTCGAGACTAACAAGGGACGCCTCCCAAGCCACCCCACGCTATCACTCTCGCTGGTGTACCTCTTTCTACTGGCCTATGGTTCCCACTTCCGTAATAAAAGAGAAATCTTATATATACACACACTCTTACCACATGTACACTTTAATTTTTATTTCTGCGCAGAAATCCTTTCATTCGGTATTAGCTTAACCCAGAAGAATTGCAACAGAGAAAGTCTTTTTCTTTTAACTTTTAAACTTTTGGATTTGAGATAGATTTGTGTTATTTTCGCGTTACTTCCTTATCGCTTACTAAACAATACTATCGTGCGGTTTGTATCATGTGGGCGTATCCGTACGCTCCGTTGCGTAATACACGCTCCGTGCGTCGACCCTTGCTGCGTGCGCCCTGCCCTTGTAAGGACACGTGTACACAGACCAAGTACGTCCACAGTTACACACTACACGTTTATCAATGTGAATGATCTTTAACAGTAATCCTTCACTGACCACCACTCAAATCTCCCTTGTATTCTTGGCGAGATTGTGTGTGTGCCTTTTACAATTATTCCCTTAAATATTACTTTTAACTATTAATAACAACAAATGTCTCAACACGTTATCACTAATGTGTGGCAATCAGGAGAATGAAATACGGACAAATAATACTAACCAAGGAATACAGGTGTGTGTATTTATGCGTACGTTCGCAAAACAGAAACTAAACAGGTTTTAAAAAGACAATAACGTACTGTTCCTACCTTTCGGTTCTGGATTCCTTCAGCACTCCTTACTAAGCGAAGCAGACGCTTATCTGGTCAGCACTACGAGGAATATTACCTCCCGCCTTTTGCTGACCGATAATGTCTGCTGGAATTACCTAGTGCAGATATGTGAAGAGCGGGCGAGTCCCCAATTGACAATGCCTATTCTATACCTTGTATAAAACACGCTAAAAGGTTAAAGAACACAGTACGCAATTGGCGTATGGAATACCGTAAGAGTACGCACGTAGCGTAACGAACGCTTAGCCGTGGACGAGACGCACGAGTGGCACGTTCGCTCACGGCTTAGAGCGTAAAGGCAAGCACGCTATAGGCTGCCGACTAACGTAATGATACGCTATCAGCGTAGCGGACGCTCGGGACCACGAGGAGATCACAAGCGGCGCTGACGCTCACAGTGTTAAACCTTTAAAACAATATCATAAACAATGTACTTATACTGTAAACCCTTGTGCAGTGATAAGGTGTAAATGCAACACAGTGTAACCTTGTTAGTTTAAAAGCTGTATGAGCGTATGTGACGCTCTGAGAACCCCTTAGCAATATAATAAACACTCAAATACCGGTCTAAGGGTCTAACACCTTTTAAGGAAATGAATGAACGTTCAATCGCAAAAGAATAATACAATACAAGTTATACACTACCAAGATAACATAAAATACCTAACCGGATAACTACACATAAAATACAATACAGATACAATTACATTTAAAGGGGGGGGAGGAGAGAGAGAGAATGGCTTATAACATTAAATAAGAGACAATATGGTTGCAGAGAACTTACGCACCAGGGGAAACAATCGCAAGCGCCTTTCTGGATATCCAGCTCCCGATTATCAGCAATGAGAACCGTTGAAGAGAGTAGAGAGCTGGCCCAGATCGGCTTGTCTTTATATACACTTACACACAGTACAGTACAATGGTCCCTACATTCTTATTGTTCATTGGACACAGGAATTCGTCTTCGCATTATAACAAAAGGTCATAGGTTGGTTCATACAGGTGGGCTGTGACTATTCCTAACTGCTCAGGTGGGTGGGAAACTGGGTTTCCCGCCGCATGGGTAATAAAGTGCAAATATAGTAAATGTCCATAAACTTCTTATGTCCATAACTATACGCACGAGCGATTAATCCGCTTCAAACCAACACCGGAATATTGCTAATTATATTCTCTTCCGATGGATACTAAACACCACTGTGTAACCCCTGTCTTACCCTTCGTATCAAACAAAGAGGGATCTCTTTGACTCTGAACATACTACATTAACTAAACTTTCAGAATCTATCAAAGGGACCATAATCTACAAAATACATTATATGAATAAAATATGTTACGATTGAGTCGCCCGCTAGACGAACATAAACTCTACCGTAAATGTGCATACCGCGCGCCTGCGGGTGCACGCAACTGAGAGTATGCGCACGCACGGGAGGGCTCATGCACATGCAGCAGGCAGCAGGCAGTGTGTAGCGTGATATTTTTCTGACTTTGACATATGCGACACATGTGATGTCATCATTATGCGACACACGTGATGTCACAATCTGCTTGGCTGTATGAACTGCTTTTGCTTGGCTTGCTTGCTGACATCCAGTTGAGGGAGACACACACCAGGAGATTGATGCAGCATATGCATACTGCATAGGTTGTTCCTTTACTGCCTCTACAGCAAACATCCACACCTCCTGCAGCCAGCGTAGACACCGCCACAAAAAACAAAAAAATTAATTTCCAAATAAGAAAGGGTCGAAAAGCCAAACTGCAGGATGATGATAATAATAGTAAGTTATGAATTTAGGAATTGATTTCAAAGTGGGAAAGCTTGTTCACTCGAACTCAGTTAACATTCAGGAAATAGGCCTAAGTAGGTCTCACATGTACCTGGGCCCCCAGAGTTTACTTTTGCCTTGGATAGAAAGAGGGAATTCAATGTAGACAATATGTATTCACAAAACAAGACTCCACACAGTAGTTTTCAGGTGCTTTAATTCATTTTATTCATCCATTGTAGCATTTTGCAAGGAACAGCAACGCTTGAAAACAATTTTGCAACAGTTCAAGACTGCTTGCAAAATCCCCGCAAATACAGGAGTTTAGCAATGCTATGCTGCAAGACCTTTGCAAATGCAAACCCTGGGAAAAAGCAATGGCTCCTTGCTTATCACACTTATACAATGCTATGCACTTCCTCAATAAAGCAGTGGGACATTCATTCTTCAATGGAAGGTTCACTTGTTGCTTTGAAGCTTTTTCTAAAATTCGTATTGTTTTAACAAGCCCGTCCATCCTAGCAGGTTTCAATTTTTCATTACAGCGGGAAGGCTCTGTGATGTCATCTTGATGCGTCCACTGTGATGTCATCATTATGCGACACATGTGATGTCATCATTATGCGACACACGTGATGTCACAATCTGCTTGGCTGTATGGACTGCTTTTGCTTGGCTTGCTTGCTGACATCTAGTTGAGGGAGACACACACCAGGAGATTGATGCAGCATATGCATGCTGCATAGGTTGTTCCTTTACTGCCTCTACAGCAAACATCCACACCTCCTGCAGCCAGCGTAGACACCGTTACAAAAAAAATATATATAATAATTTCCAAACAAGAAAGGGTCGAAAAGCCAAACTGCAGGATGATGATAATAATAGTAAATTATGAATTTAGGAATTGATTTCAAAGTGGGAATGCTTGTTCGTTCGCACTCAATAAAAAACATTCAGGAATTAGGCATAAGTAGGCCTTACATGTACCTGGGCCCACAGAGTTTACATTTGCCTTGGATAGAAGGAGGGAATTCAATGGAGACAATAAGTAGACACAAAACAAGTCTCCACACAGTAGATTTCAGGTGCTTTTATTAATTTTATTCATCCATTGTAGCATTTTGCAAAGAACAGCAACGCTTGAATACAATTTTGCAACAGTGTAAGCCTGCTTGCAAAATCCCCCCAAATCCAGGAGTTTAGCAATGCTACACTGCAAGACCTTTGCAAATGCAAATCCTGGGAAAAAGCAATGGCTCCGTGCTTATCACACTTACACAATGCTATGCACTTCATCAATAAAGCAGTGGGACATTCATTCTTCAATGTAAGGTTCACTTGTTGCTTTGAAGCTTTTTCTAAAATTCAGATTGTTTTAACAAGCCCGTTCATCCTAGCAGGTTTCAATTTTTCACTACAGTGGGAAGGCTCTGTGATGTCATCGTGATGCGTCCACTCTGATGTCATTGTGATGCGTCCACTGTGATGTAATCATTATGTGACACATGTGATGTCATCATTATGCGACACACGTGATGTCACAATCTGCTTGGCTGTATGGACTGCTTTTGCTTGGCTTGCTTGCTGACATCCATTTGAGGGAGACACACACCAGGAGATTGATGCAGCATATGACTACTGCAGAGGTTGTTCCTTTTCTGCCTCTACAGCAAACATCCACACCTCCTGCAGCCAGCGTGGACACCGCCACAAAAAAAAATACGAATTTCCAAACAAGAAAGGGTCGAAAAGCCAAACTGCAGTATGATAATAATAGTAAGTTATGAATTTAGTAATTGATTTCAAAGAGAGAATGCTTGTTCGTTCGCACTCAGTTAACATTCAGGAATTAGGCCTAAGTAGGCCTCATATTTACCTGGGCCCTCAGAGTTTACATTTGCCTTAAATAGAAGGAGGGAATTCAATGGAGACAATAAGTAGACACAAAACAAGACTCCACACAGTAGTTTTCAGGTGCTTTTATTCACTTTATTCATCCATTGTAGCATTTTGCAAGGAACAGCAATGCTTGAATACAATTTTGCAACAGTGTAAGCCTGTTTGCAAAATCCCCCCAAATCCAGGAGTTTAGCAATGCTATACTGCAAGACCTTTGCAAATGCAAACCCTGGGAAAAAGCAATGGCTCCATGCTTATCACACTTACACAATGCTATGCACTTCCTCAATAAAGCAGTGGGACATTCATTCTTCAATGGAAGGTTCACTTGTTGCTTTGAAGCTTTTTCTAAAATTCGGATTGTTTTAACATGCCCGTCCATCCTAGCAGGTTTCAATTTTTCATTACAGTGGGAAGGCTCTGTGATGTCATCGTGATGCGTCAACTGTGATGTCATTGTGATGCGTCCACTGTGATGTCATCATTATGCGACACATGTGATGTCATCATTATGCGACACACGTGATGTCACAATCTGCTTGGCTGTATGGACTGCTTTTGCTTGGCTTGCTTGCTGATATCCAGTTGAGGGAGACACACACCAGGAGATTGATGCAGCATATGCATACTGCATAGGTTGTTCCTTTACTGCCTCTAAAGCAAACATCCACACCTCCTGCAGCCAGCGCAGACACCGCCACAAAAAACAAAAAAATTAATTTCCAAACAAGAAAGGGTCGAAAAGCCAAACTGCAGGATGATGATAATAATAGTAAGTTATGAATTTAGGAATTGATTTCAAAGTGGGAATGCTTGTTCGTTCGAACTCAGTTAACATTCAGGAAATAGGCCTAAGTAGGCCTCACATGTACCTGGGCCCCCTTAGTTTACATTTGCCTTGAATAGAAAGAGGGAATTCAATGGAGACAATACGTATTCACAAAACAAGACTCCACACAGTAGTTTTCAGGTGCTTTTATTCATTTTATTCATCCATTGTAGCATTTTGCTAGGAACAGCAACGCTTGAATACAATTTTGCAACAGTGCATCCTGCTTGCAAAATCCCCGCAAATCCAGGAGTTTAGCAATGCTATGCTGCAAGACCTTTGCAAATGCAAACCCTGGGAAAAAGCAATGGCTCCGTGCTTATCACACTTACACAATGCTATGCACTTCCTCAATAAAGCAGTGGGACATTCATTCTTCAATGGAAGGTTCACTTGTTGCTTTGAAGCTTTTTCTAAAATTCAGATTGTTTTAACAAGCCCGTCCATCCTAGCAGGTTTCAATTTTTCATTACAGTGGGAAGGCTCTGTGATGTCATTGTGAAGCGTCCACTGTGATGTCATCATTATGCGACACATGTGATGTCATCATTATGCGACACACGTAATGTCACAATCTGCTTGGCTGTATGGACTGCTTTTGCTTGGCTTGCTTGCTGACATCTAGTTGAGGGAGACACACACCAGGAGATTGATGCAGCATATGCATACTGCATAGGTTGTTCCTTTACTGCCTCTACAGCAAACATCCACACCTCCTGCAGCCAGCGTAGACACCGCCACAAAAAAAATGTATATAATAATTTCCAAACAAGAAAGGGTCGAAAAGCCAAACTGCAGGATGATGATAATAATAGTAAATTATGAATTAAGGAATTGATTTCAAAGTGGGAATGCTTGTTCGTTCGCACTCAATAAAAAACATTCAGGAATTAGGCATAAATAGGCCTTACATGTACCTGGGCCCACAGAGTTTACATTTGCCTTGGATAGAAGGAGGGAATTCAATGGAGACAATAAGTAGACACAAAACAAGTCTCCACACAGTAGATTTCAGGTGCTTTTATTAATTTTATTCATCCATTGTAGCATTTTGCAAAGAACAACAACGCTTGAATACAATTTTGCAACAGTGTAAGCCTGCTTGCAAAATCCCCCCAAATCCAGGAGTTTAGCAATGCTACACTGCAAGACCTTTGCAAATGCAAATCCTGGGAAAAAGCAATGGCTCCGTGCTTATCACACTTACACAATGCTATGCACTTCATCAATAAAGCAGTGGGACATTCATTCTTCAATGGAAGGTTCACTTGTTGCTTTGAAGCTTTTTCTAAAATTCAGATTGTTTTAACAAGCCCGTCCATCCTAGCAGGTTTCAATTTTTCACTACAGTGGGAAGGCTCTGTGATGTCATCGTGATGCGTCCACTCTGATGTCATTGTGATGCGTCCACTGTGATGTAATCATTATGTGACACATGTGATGTCATCATTATGCGACACACGTGATGTCACAATCTGCTTGGCTGTATGGACTGCTTTTGCTTGGCTTGCTTGCTGACATCCATTTGAGGGAGACACACACCAGGAGATTGATGCAGCATATGACTACTGCAGAGGTTGTTCCTTTTCTGCCTCTACAGCAAACATCCACACCTCCTGCAGCCAGCGTAGACACCGCCACAAAAAAAAATACGAATTTCCAAACAAGAAAGGGTCGAAAAGCCAAACCGCAGTATGATAATAATAGTAAGTTATGAATTTAGTAATTGATTTCAAAGAGAGAATGCTTGTTCGTACGCACTCAGTTAACATTCAGGAATTAGGCCTAAGTAGGCCTCACATTTACCTGGGCCCTCAGAGTTTACATTTGCCTTAAATAGAAAGAGGGAATTCAATGGAGACAATAAGTAGACACAAAACAAGACTCCACACAGTAGTTTTCAGGTGCTTTTATTCACTTTATTCATCCATTGTAGCATTTTGCAAGGAACAGCAACGCTTGAATACAATTTTGCAACAGTGTAAGCCTGTTTGCAAAATCCACCCAAATCCATAAGTTTAGCAATGCTATACTACAAGACCTTTGCAAATGCAAACCCTGGGAAAAAGCAATGGCTCCATGCTTATCACACTTACACAATGCTATGCACTTCCTCAATAAAGCAGTGGGACATTCATTCTTCAATGGAAGGTTCACTTGTTGCTTTGAAGCTTTTTCTAAAATTCGGATTGTTTTAACATGCCCGTCCATCCTAGCAGGTTTCAATTTTTCATTACAGTGGGAAGGCTCTGTGATGTCATTGTGATGCGTCCACTGTGATGTCATTGTGATGCGTCCACTGTGATGTCATCATTATGCGACACATGTGATGTCATCATTATGCGACACACGTGATGTCACAATCTGCTTGGCTGTATGGACTGCTTTTGCTTGGCTTGCTTGCTGACATCCAGTTGAGGGAGACACACACCAGGAGATTGATGCATCTTATGCATACTGCATAGGTTGTTCCTTTACTGCCTCTAAAGCAAACATCCACACCTCCTGCAGCCAGCGTAGACACCGCCACAAAAAACAAAAATATTAATTTCCAAACAAGAAAGGGTCGAAAAGCCAAACTGCAGGATGATGATAATAATAGTAAGTTATGAATTTAGGAATTGATTTCAAAGTGGGAATGCTTGTTCGTTCGAACTCAGTTAACATTCAGGAAATAGGCCTAAGTAGGCCTCACATGTACCTGGGCCCCCAGAGTTTACATTTGCCTTGAATAGAAAGAGGGAATTCAATGGAGACAATACGTATTCACAAAACAAGACTCCACACAGTAGTTTTCAGGTGCTTTTATTCATTTTATTCATTCATTGTAGCATTTTGCTAGGAACAGCAACGCTTGAATACAATTTTGCAAAAGTGCATCCTGCTTACAAAATCCCCGCAAATCCAGGAGTTTAGCAATGCTATGCTGCAAGACCTTTGCAAAAGCAAACCCTGGGAAAAAGCAATGGCTCCGTGCTTATCACACTTACACAATGCTATGCACTTCCTCAATAAAGCAGTGGGACATTCATTCTTCAATGGAAGGTTCACTTGTTGCTTTGAAGCTTTTTCTAAAATTCAGATTGTTTTAACAAGCCCGTCCATCCTAGCAGGTTTCAATTTTTCATTACAGTGGGAAGACTCTGTGATGTCATTGTGATGCGTCCACTGTGATGTCATCATTATGCGACACATGTGATGTCATCATTATGCGACACACGTGATGTCACAATCTGCTTGGCTGTATGGACTGCTTTTGCATGGCTTGCTTGCTGACATCCATTTGAGGGAGACACACACCAGGAGATTGATGCAGCATATGACTACTGCAGAGGTTGTTCCTTTTCTGCCTCTACAGCAAACATCCACACCTCCTGCAGCCAGCGTAGACACCGCCACAAAAAAAAATACGAATTTCCAAACAAGAAAGGGTCGAAAAGCCAAACTGCAGTATGATAATAATAGTAAGTTATGAATTTAGTAATTGATTTCAAAGAGAGAATGCTTGTTCGTTCGCACTCAGTTAACATTCAGGAATTAGGCCTAAGTAGGCCTCACATTTACCTGGGCCCTCAGAGTTTACATTTGCCTTAAATAGAAGGAGGGAATTCAATTGAGACAATAAGTAGACACAAAACAAGACTCCACACAGTAGTTTTCAGGTGCTTTTATTCATTTTATTCATCCATTGTAGCATTTTGCTAGGAACAGCAACGCTTGAATACAATTTTGCAACAGTGCATCCTGCTTGCAAAATCCCCGCAAATCCAGGAGTTTAGCAATGCTATGCTGCAAGACCTTTGCAAATGCAAACCCTGGGAAAAAGCAATGGCTCCGTGCTTATCACACTTACACAATGCTATGCACTTCCTCAATAAAGCAGTGGGACATTCATTCTTCAATGGAAGGTTCACTTGTTGCTTTGAAGCTTTTTCTAAAATTCAGATTGTTTTAACAAGCCCGTCCATCCTAGCAGGTTTCAATTTTTCATTACAGTGGGAAGGCTCTGTGATGTCATTGTGATGCGTCCACTGTGATGTCATCATTATGCGACACGTGATGTCATCATTATGCGACACACGTGATGTCACAATCTGCTTGGCTGTATGGACTGCTTTTGCTTGGCTTGCTTGCTGACATCCATTTGAGGGAGACACACACCAGGAGATTGATGCAGCATATGCATACTGCAGAGGTTGTTCCTTTTCTGCCTCTACAGCAAACATCCACACCTCCTGCAGCCAGCGTAGACACCGCCACAAAAAAAAATACGAATTTCCAAACAAGAAAGGGTCGAAAAGCCAAACTGCAGTATGATAATAATAGTAAGTTATGAATTTAGTAATTGATTTCACAGAGACAATGCTTGTTCGTTCGCACTCAGTTAACATTCAGGAATTAGGCCTAAGTAGGCCTCACATTTACCTGGGCCCTCAGAGTTTACATTTGCCTTAAATAGAAGGAGGGAATTCAATGGAGACAATAAGTAGACACAAAACAGGACTCCACACAGTAGTTTTCAGGTGCTTTTATTCACTTTATTCATCCATTGTAGCATTTTGCAAGGAACAGCAACGCTTGAATACAATTTTGCAACAGTGTAAGCCTGTTTGCAAAATCCCCCCAAATCCAGGAGTTTAGCAATGCTATACTGCAAGACCTTTGCAAATGCAAACCCTGGGAAAAAGCAATGGCTCCATGCTTATCACACTTACACAATGCTATGCACTTCCTCAATAAAGCAGTGGGACATTCATTCTTCAATGGAAGGTTCACTTGTTGCTTTGAAGCTTTTTCTAAAATTCGGATTGTTTTAACATGCCCGTCCATCCTAGCAGGTTTCAATTTTTCATTACAGTGGGAAGTCTCTGTGATGTCATCGTGATGCGTCCACTGTGAAGTCATTGTGATGCGTCCACTGTGATGTCATCATTATGCGACACACGTGATGTCACAATCTGCTTGGCTGTATGGACTGCATTTGCTTGGCTTGCTTGCTGACATCCATTTGAGGGAGACACACACCAGGAGATTGATGCAGCATATGACTACTGCAGAGGATGTTCCTTTTCTGCCTCTGCAGCAAACATCAACACCTCCTGCAACCAGCGTAGACACCGCCACAAAAAAAAAAACGAATTTCCAAACAAGAAAGGGTCGAAAAGCCAAACTGCAGGATGATGACAATCATAGTAAGTTATGAATTTAGGAATTGATTTCAAAGTGGGAATGCTTGTTCGTTCGAACTCCGTTAACATTCAGGAAATAGGCCTAAGTAGGCCTCACATGTACCTGGGCCCTCAGAGTTTACATTTGCCTTGGATAGAAGGAGGGAATTCAATTGAGACAATAAGTAGACACAAAACAAGACTCCACACAGTAGTTTTCAGGTGCTTTTATTCATTTTATTCATCCATTGTAGCATTTTGCTAGGAACAGCAACGCTTGAATACAATTTTGCAACAGTGCATCCTGCTTGCAAATCCCCGCAAATCCAGGAGTTTAGCAATGCTATGCTGCAAGACCTTTGCAAATGCAAACCCTGGGAAAAAGCAATGGCTCCGTGCTTATCACACTTACACAATGCTATGCACTTCCTCAATAAAGCAGTGGGACATTCATTCTTCAATGGAAGGTTCACTTGTTGCTTTGAAGCTTTTTCTAAAATTCAGATTGTTTTAACAAGCCCGTCCATCCTAGCAGGTTTCAATTTTTCATTACAGTGGGAAGGCTCTGTGATGTCATTGTGATGCGTCCACTGTGATGTCATCATTATGCGACACGTGATGTCATCATTATGCGACACACGTGATGTCACAATCTGCTTGGCTGTATGGACTGCTTTTGCTTGGCTTGCTTGCTGACATCCATTTGAGGGAGACACACACCAGGAGATTGATGCAGCATATGCATACTGCAGAGGTTGTTCCTTTTCTGCCTCTACAGCAAACATCCACACCTCCTGCAGCCAGCGTAGACACCGCCACAAAAAAAAATACGAATTTCCAAACAAGAAAGGGTCGAAAAGCCAAACTGCAGTATGATAATAATAGTAAGTTATGAATTTAGTAATTGATTTCAAAGAGACAATGCTTGTTCGTTCGCACTCAGTTAACATTCAGGAATTAGGCCTAAGTAGGCCTCACATTTACCTGGGCCCTCAGAGTTTACATTTGCCTTAAATAGAAGGAGGGAATTCAATGGAGACAATAAGTAGACACAAAACAAGACTCCACACAGTAGTTTTCAGGTGCTTTTATTCACTTTATTCATCCATTGTAGCATTTTGCAAGGAACAGCAACGCTTGAATACAATTTTGCAACAGTGTAAGCCTGTTTGCAAAATCCCCCCAAATCCAGGAGTTTAGCAATGATATACTGCAAGACCTTTGCAAATGCAAACCCTGGGAAAAAGCAATGGCTCCATGCTTATCACACTTACACAATGCTATGCACTTCCTCAATAAAGCAGTGGGACATTCATTCTTCAATGGAAGGTTCACTTGTTGCTTTGAAGCTTTTTCTAAAATTCGGATTGTTTTAACATGCCCGTCCATCCTAGCAGGTTTCAATTTTTCATTACAGTGGGAAGTCTCTGTGATGTCATCGTGATGCGTCCACTGTGAAGTCATTGTGATGCGTCCACTGTGATGTCATCATTATGCGACACACGTGATGTCACAATCTGCTTGGCTGTATGGACTGCATTTGCTTGGCTTGCTTGCTGACATCCATTTGAGGGAGACACACACCAGGAGATTGATGCAGCATATGACTACTGCAGAGGATGTTCCTTTTCTGCCTCTGCAGCAAACATCAACACCTCCTGCAACCAGCGTAGACACCGCCACAAAAAAAAAAAACGAATTTCCAAACAAGAAAGGGTCGAAAAGCCAAACTGCAGGATGATGACAATCATAGTAAGTTATGAATTTAGGAATTGATTTCAAAGTGGGAATGCTTGTTCGTTCGAACTCCGTTAACATTCAGGAAATAGGCCTAAGTAGGCCTCACATGTACCTGGGCCCTCAGAGTTTACATTTGCCTTGGATAGAAAGAGGGAATTCAATGGAGACAATAAGTAAACACAAAACAAGACTCCACACAGTAATTTTCAGGTGCTTTAATTCATTTTATTTATCCATTGTAGCATTTTGCAAGGAACAGCAACGCTTGAATACATTTTTGCAACAGTGCAATCCTGCTTGCAAAATCCCCGCAAATCCAGGAGTTTAGCAATGCTATGCTGCAAGACCTTTGCAAATGCAAACCCTGGGAAAAAGCAATGGCTCTGTGCTTATCACACTTACACAATGCTATGCACTTCCTCAATAAAGCAGTGGGACATTCATTCTTCAATGGAAGGTTCACTTGTTGCTTTGAAGCTTTTTCTAAAATTCGGATTGTTTTAACAAGCCCGTACATCGTAGCAGGTTTCAATTTTTCATTACAGTGGGAAGGCTATGTGATGTCATCGTGATGCGTCCACTGTGATGTCATTGTGATGCGTCCACTGTGATGTCATCATTATGCGACATATGTGATGTCATCATTATATGACACACGTGATGTCACAATCTGCTTGGCTGTATGGACTGCTTTTGCTTGGCTTGCTTGCTGACATCCAGTTGAGGGAGACACACACCAGGAGATTGATGCAGCATATGCATACTGCATAGGTTGTTCCTTTACTGCCTCTACAGCAAACATCCACACCACCTGCAGCCAGCGTAGACACCGCCACAAAAAACAAAAAAAATAATTTCCAAACAATAAAGGGTCGAAAAGCCAAACTGCAGGATGATGATAATAATAGTAAGTTATGAATTTAGGAATTGACTTCAAAGTGGGAATGCTTGTTCGTCTGAACTCAGTTAACATTCAGGAAATAGTCCTAAGTAGGCCTCACATGTACCTGGGCCCCCAGAGTTTACATTTGCCTTGGATAGAAAGAGGGAATTCAATGGAGACAATACGTATTCACAAAACAAGACTCCACACAGTAGTTTTCAGGTGCTTTTATTCATCCATTGTAGCATTTTGCAAGGAACAGCAACGCTTGAATACAATTTTGCAACAGTGCAAGACTGCTTGCAAAATCCCCCCAAATCCAGGAGTTTAGCAATGCTATGCTGCAAGACCTTTGCAAATGCAAACCCTGGGAAAAAGCAATGGCTCCGTGCTTATCACACTTACACAATGCTATGCACTTCATCAATAAAGCAGTGGGACATTCATTCTTCAATGGAAGGTTCACTTGTTGCTTTGAAGCTTTTTCTAAAATTCGGATTGTTTTAACAAGCCCGTCCATCCTAGTAGGTTTAAATTTTTCATTACAGTGGGAAGGTTCTGTGATGTCATTGTGATGCGTCCACTTTGATGTCATCATTATGCGACACATGTGATGTCATCATTATGCGACACACGTGATGTCACAATCTGCTTGGCTGTATGGACTGCATTTGCAAGGCTTGCTTGCTGACATCCAGTTGAGGGTGACACGCACCAGGAGATTGATTCAGCATATGCATACTGCAGAGGTTGTTCCTTTACTGCCTCTACAGCAAACATCCACACCTCCTGCAGACAGCAAAGACACCGCTACAAAAAAAAATGAATTTCCAAACAAGAAAGGGTCAAAAAGCCAAACTGCAGGATGATAATAATAGTAAGTTATGAATTTAGTAATTGATTTCAAAGTGGGAATGCTTGTTCGTTCGCACTCAGTTAACATTCAGGAATTAGGCCTATGTAGGCCTCACATTTACCTGGGCCCTCAGAGTTTACATTTGCCTTAAATAGAAGGAGGGAATTCAATGGAGACAATAAGTAGACACAAAACAAGACTCCACACAGTAGTTTTCAGGTGCTTTTATTCACTTTATTCATCCATTGTAGCATTTTGCAAGGAACAGCAACGCTTGAATACAATTTTGCAACAGTGTAAGCCTGTTTGCAAAATCCCCCCAAATCCAGGAGTTTAGCAATGCTATACTGCAAGACCTTTGCAAATGCAAACCCTGGGAAAAAGCAATGGCTCCATGCTTATCACACTTACACTTCCTCAATAAAGCAGTGGGACATTCATTCTTCAATGGAAGGTTCACTTGTTGCTTTGAAGCTTTTTCTAAAATTCGGATTGTTTTAACATGCCCGTCCATCCTAGCAGGTTTCAATTTTTCATTACAGTGGGAAGTCTCTGTGATGTCATCGTGATGCGTCCCCTGTGAAGTCATTGTGATGCGTCCACTGTGATGTCATCATTATGCGACACACGTGATGTCACAATCTGCTTGGCTGTATGGACTGCATTTGCTTGGCTTGCTTGCTGACATCCATTTGAGGGAGACACACACCAGGAGATTGATGCAGCATATGACTACTGCAGAGGATGTTCCTTTTCTGCCTCTACAGCAAACATCAACACCTCCTGCAACCAGCGTAGACACCGCCACAAAAAAAAAACGAATTTCCAAACAAGAAAGGGTCGAAAAGCCAAACTGCAGGATGATGACAATCATAGTAAGTTATGAATTTAGGAATTGATTTCAAAGTGGGAATGCTTGTTCGTTCGAACTCCGTTAACATTCAGGAAATAGGCCTAAGTAGGCCTCACATGTACCTGGGCCCTCAGAGTTTACATTTGCCTTGGATAGAAAGAGGGAATTCAATGGAGACAATAAGTAAACACAAAACAAGACTCCACACAGTAATTTTCAGGTGCTTTAATTCATTTTATTTATCCATTGTAGCATTTTGCAAGGAACAGCAACGCTTGAATACATTTTTGCAACAGTGCAAGCCTGCTTGCAAAATCCCCGCAAATCCAGGAGTTTAGCAATGCTATGCTGCAAGACCTTTGCAAATGCAAACCCTGGGAAAAAGCAATGGCTCTGTGCTTATCACACTTACACAATGCTATGCACTTCCTCAATAAAGCAGTGGGACATTCATTCTTCAATGGAAGGTTCACTTGTTGCTTTGAAGCTTTTTCTAAAATTCGGATTGTTTTAACAAGCCCGTACATCGTAGCAGGTTTCAATTTTTCATTACAGTGGGAAGGCTCTGTGATGTCATCGTGATGCGTCCACTGTGATGTCATTGTGATGCGTCCACTGTGATGTCATCATTATGCGACATATGTGATGTCATCATTATATGACACACGTGATGTCACAATCTGCTTGGCTGTATGGACTGCTTTTGCTTGGCTTGCTTGCTGACATCCAGTTGAGGGAGACACACACCAGGAGATTGATGCAGCATATGCATACTGCATAGGTTGTTCCTTTACTGCCTCTACAGCAAACATCCACACCTCCTGCAGCCAGCGTAGACACAGCCACAAAAAACAAAAAAAATAATTTCCAAGCAAGAAAGGGTCGAAAAGCCAAACTGCAGGATGATGATAATAATAGTAAGTTATGAATTTAGGAATTGACTTCAACGTGGGAATGCTTGTTCGTCTGAACTCAGTTAACATTCAGGAAATAGTCCTAAGTAGGCCTCACATGTACCTGGGCCCCCAGAGTTTACATTTGCCTTGGATAGAAAGAGGGAATTCAATGGAGACAATACGTATTCACAAAACAAGACTCCACACAGTAGTTTTCAGGTGCTTTTATTCATCCATTGTAGCATTTTGCAAGGAACAGCAACGCTTGAATACAATTTTGCAACAGTGCAAGACTGCTTGCAAAATCCCCCCAAATCCAGGAGTTTAGCAATGCTATGCTGCAAGACCTTTGCAAATGCAAACCCTGGGAAAAAGCAATGGCTCCGTGCTTATCACACTTACACAATGCTATGCACTTCATCAATAAAGCAGTGGGACATTCATTCTTCAATGGAAGGTTCACTTGTTGCTTTGAAGCTTTTTCTAAAATTCGGATTGTTTTAACAAGCCTGTCCATCCAAGCAGGTTTCAATTTTTCATTACAGTGGGAAGGCTCTGTGATGTCATTGTGATGCGTCCACTGTGATGTCATCATTATGCGACACACGTGATGTCACAATCTGCTTGGCTGTATGGACTGCATTTGGTTGGCTTGCTTGCTGACATCCAGTTGAGGGAGACACACACCAGGAGATTCAAGCAGCATATGCATAATGCAGAGGTTGTTCCTTTACTGCCTCTACAGCAAACATCCATACCTCCTGCAGCCAGCGTAGACACCGCCACAAAATAAATGAATTTCCAAACAAGAAAGAGTCGAAAAGATAAACTGCAGGATGATAATAATAGTAAGTTATGAATTTAGTAATTGATTTCAAAGTGGAAATGCTTGTTCATTTGCACTCAATGAACATTCAGGAATTAGTCCTAAGAAGGCCTTACATGTACCTGTGCCCCCAGAGTTTACATTTGCCTTGGATAGAAGGAGGGAATTCAATGGAGACAATAAGTAGACACAAAACAAGACTCCACACAGTAGTTTTCAGTAGTGATGATCGGGTTCGGTTTCACGGAAACCGAAACCCCCCGAACTTCAGCCTTTTTACACGGGTCCGAGCCTTACTCGGATTCTCCCGTGTGGCTCGGGTAAACCGAACGCGCTTGAACGTCATCATCCCGCTGTTGGATTCTCGCGAGATTCGGTTTCTATATAAGCAGCCGCGCGTCGCCGCCATTTTCACACGTGCATTGAGATTGATAGGGAGAGGACGTGGCTGGCTTCCTCTCCGTTTATATAGTTATAGTTAGTTGATCTGATTGCTTCTGCTTAGCTTATTGTGGGGAGTATTGGGGAGCAGCTGTTAGGAGGAGTACAGTGCAGAGTTTTGCTAGTTTTTTTTTATCCATTCTCTGCCTGAATAAAATGCTCCATACCATATCTGTGCTCAGCCTCAGTGTGCTGCATGATATATCTGACTGTGCTGAGTGCTCACACTGCTTAATTGTGGGGGAGACTGGGGAGCAGCTATAGCAGGAGTACAGTGCACAGTTTTGCTGACAGTGACCACCAGTATACGTTTGTCTGCCTGAAAAACACTCCTGTGGTGTTTTTTGTTCTTTATACTATAAGTATAAATGCAGTCTGCTGAGAGTGTCCACCAGGTCCACTGCTGTACCTACCTCTGTGTCGTCACTCGTCGTCATACATAAAGTATACTATCCATCCATCTCCATTGTATACCTGTGGTGTCTTTTTTTCTTTATACTATAAACGCAGTCTGCTGACAGTGTCCACAGGTCCATTATACTGTATATAGCAGTACGGTAGGCCACTGCTGTACCTACCTCTGTGTCGTCACTCGTCGTCATACATAAAGTATACTATCCATCCATCTACATTGTATACCTGTGGTGTCTTTTTTTCTTTATACTATAAACGCAGTCTGCTGACAGTGTCCACCAGGTCCATTATACTGTATATAGCAGTACGGTAGGCCACTGCTGTACCTACCTCTGTGTCTTCAGTCACTCGTCGTCATACATAAAGTATACTATCCATCCATCTGCATTGTTTACCTGTGGTGTCTTTTTTTCTTTATACTATAAACGCAGTCTGCTGACAGTGTCCACCAGGTCCATTATACTGTATATAGCAGTACGGTAGGCCACTGCTGTACCTACCTCTGTGTCTTCAGTTACTCGTCATCCTACATAAAGTATACTATCCATCCATCTACATCGTATACCTGTGGTGTCTTTTTTTCTTTATACTATAAATGCAGTCTGCTGACAGTGTCCACCAGGTCCATTATACTGTATATAGCAGTACAGTAGGCCACTGCTGTACATACCTCTGTGTCTTCAGTCAGTTGTCCATAAGTATACTATCCATCCATCTACATTGTATGCCTGTGGTGCCTTTTAGTTGTGCGCATTAAAATATGGAGAACAAAAATGTGGAGGTTAAAAAAATAGGGAAAGATCAAGATCCACTTCCACCTCGTGCTGAAGCTGCTGCCACTAGTCATGGCCGAGACGATGAAATGCCATCAACGTCGTCTACCAAGGCCGATGCCCAATGTCATAGTACAGAGCATGTAAAATCCAAAACACAAAAGATCAGTAAAAAAATGACCCAAAAATCTAAATTAAAAGCGTCTGAGGAGAAGCGTAAACTTGCCAATATGCCATTTACGACACGGAGTGGCAAGGAACGGCTGAGGCCCTGGCCTATGTTCATGGCTAGTGGTTCAGCTTCACATGAGGATGGAAGCACTCATCCTCTCGCTAGAAAAATGAAAAGACTTAAGCTGGCAAAAGCACAGCAAAGAACTGTGCGTTCTTCGAAATCACAAATCCCCAAGGAGAGTCCAATTGTGTCAGTTGCGATGCCTGACCTTCCCAACACTGGACGGGAAGAGCTTGCGCCTTCCACCATTTGCACGCCCCCTGCAAGTGCTGGAAGGAGCACCCGCAGTCCAGTTCCCTTCCTGATAGTCAAATTGAAGATGTCAGTGTTGAAGTACACCAGGATGAGGATATGGGTGTTGCTGGCGCTGGGGAGGAAATTGACAAGGAGGATTCTGATGGTGAGGTGGTTTGTTTAAGTCAGGCACCCGGGGAGACACCTGTTGTCCGTGGGAGGAATATGGCCATTGACATGCGTGGTCAAAATACAAAAAAAATCAGCTCTTCGGTGTGGAATTATTTCAACACAAATGCGGACAACAGGTGTCAAGCCGTGTGTTGCCTTTGTCAAGCTGTAATAAGTAGGGGTAAGGATGTTAACCACCTCGGAACATCCTCCCTTATACGTCACCTGCAGCGCATTCATCATAAGTCAGTGACAAGTTCAAAAACTTTGGGCGACAGTGGAAGCAGTCCACTGACCAATAAATCCCTTCCTCTTGTAACCAAGCTCCTGCAAACCACACCACCAACTCCCTCAGTGTCAATTTCCTCCTTGCCCAGGGAAGCCAACAGTTCTGCAGGCCATGTCACTGGCAAGTCTGACGAGTCCTCTCCTGCCTGGGATTCCTCCGATGCATCCTTGAGTGTAACGCCTACTGCTGCTGGCGCTGCTGTTGTTGCTGCTGGGAGTCGATCAGCATCCCAGAGGGGAAGTCGAAAGACCACTTGTACTACTTCCAGTAAGCAATTGACTGTCCAACAGTCCTTTGCAAGGAAGATGAAATATCACAGCAGTCATCCTGCTGCAAAGCGGATAACTGAGGCCTTGGCAGCCTGGGCGGTGAGAAACGTGGTTCCGGTATCCATCGTTACTTCAGAGCCAACTATAGACTTGATATCGGTACTGTGTCCCCGGTACCAAATACCATCTAGGTTCCATTTCTCTAGGCAGGCGATACCGAAAATGTACACAGACCTCAGAAAAAGAGTCACCAGTGTCCTAAAAAATGCAGTTGTACCCAATGTCCACTTAACCACGGACATGTGGACAAGTGGAGCAGGGCAGACTCAGGACTACATGACTGTGACAGCCCACTGGGTAGATGTATTACCTCCCGCTGCAAGAACAGCAGCGGCGGCACCAGTAGCAGCATCTCGCAAACGCCAACTCGTTCCTAGGCAGGCTATGCTTTGTATCACTGCTTTCCAGAATACGCACACAGCTGAAAACCTCTTACGGCAACTGAGGAAGATCATCGCAGAATGGCTTACCCCAATTGGACTCTCCTGGGGATTTGTGGCATCGGACAACGCCAGCAATATTGTGCGTTCATTACATCTGGGCAAATTCCAGCACGTCCCATGTTTTGCACATACCTTGAATTTGGTGGTGCAGAATTATTTAAAAAATGACAGGGGCGTGCAAGAGATGCTGTCGGTGGCCAGAAGAATTGCGGGCCACTTTCGGCATACAGTCACCGCGTACAGAAGACTGGAGCACCACCAAAACCGCCTGAACCTGCCCTGCCATCATCTAAAGCAAGAGGTGGTAACGAGGTGGAATTCAACCCTCTATATGCTTCAGAGGATGGAGGAGCAGCAAAAGGCCATTCAAGCCTATACATCTGCCCACGATATAGGCAAAGGAGGTGGAATGCACCTGTCTCAAGCGCAGTGGAGAATGATTTCAACGTTGTGCAAGGTTCTGCAACCTTTTGAACTTGCCACACGTGAAGTCAGTTCAGACACTGCCAGCCTGAGTCAGGTCATTCCCCTCATCAGGCTTTTGCAGAAGAAGCTGGAGACATTGAAGGAGGAGCTAAAACAGAGCGATTCCGCTAGGCATGTGGGACTTGTGGATAAAGCCCTTCATTCGCTTAACCAGGATTCACGGGTGGTCAATCTGTTGAAATCAGAGCACTACATTTTGGCCACCGTGCTCGATCCTAGATTTAAAACCTACGTTGTATCTCTCTTTCCGGCAGACACAAGTCTGCAGGGGTTCAAAGACCTGCTGGTGAGAAAATTGTCAAGTCAAGCGGAACGTGACCCGTCAACAGCTCCTCCTTCACATTCTCCCGCAACTGGGGGTTCGAGGAAAAGGCTCAGAATTCCGAGCCCACCCGCTGGCAGTGATGCAGGGCAGTCTGGAGCGAGTGCTGACATCTGGTCCGGACTGAAGGACCTGCCAACGATTACTGACATGTCGTCTACTGTCACTGCATATGATTCTCTCACCATTGAAAGAATGGTGGAGGATTATATGAGTGACCGCATCCAAGTAGGCACGTCAGACAGTCCGTACGTATACTGGCAGGAAAAAGAGGCAATTTGGAGGCCCTTGCAGAAACTGGCTTTATTCTACCTAAGTTGCCCTCCCTCCAGTGTGTACTCCGAAAGAGTGTTTAGTGCCGCCGCTCACCTTGTCAGCAATCAGCGTACGAGGTTACTTCCAGAAAATGTGGAGAAGATGATGTTCATTAAAAGGAATTATAATCAATTCCTCCGTGGAGACATTCACCAGCAGCAATTGCCTCCAGATAGTACACGGGGACCTGAGATGGTGGATTCCAGTGGGGACGAAAAAATAATCTGTGAGGAGGGGGATGTACACAGTGAAAGGGGTGATGAATCGGACGATGATGATGAGGTGGACATCTTGCCTCTGTAGAGCCAGTTTGTGCAAGGAGAGATTGATTGCTTCTTTTTTGGTGGGGGCCCAAACCAACCAGTCATTTCAGTCACAGTCGTGTGGCAGACCCTGTCGCTGAAATGATGGGTTCGTTAAAGTGTGCATGTCCTGTTTATACAACATAAGGGTGGGTGGGAGGGCCCAAGGACAATTCCATCTTGCACCTCTTTTTTCTTTCATTTTTCTTTGCATCATGTGCTGTTTGGGGACTATTTTTTTGAAGGGCCATCCTGTCTGACACTGCAGTGCCACTCCTAGATGGGCAAGGTGTTTGTGTCGGCCACTAGGGTCGCTTAGCTTAGTCACACAGCTACCTCATTACGCCTCTTTTTTTCTTTGCGTCATGTGCTGTTTGGGGAGTATTTTTTTGAAGGGCCATCCTGCGTGACACTGCAGTGCCACTCCTAGATGGGCCAGGTGTTTGTGTCGGCCACTTGGGTCGCTTATCTTAGTCACACAGCTACCTCATTGCGCCTCTTTTTTTCTTTGCGTCATGTGCTGTTTGGGGAGTATTTTTTTGAAGGGCCATCCTGTCTGACACTGCAGTGCCACTCCTAGATGGGCCAGGTGTTTGTGTCGGCCACTTGGGTCGCTTAGCTTAGCCACACAGCTACCTCGGTGCAAATTTTAGGACTAAAAATAATATTGTGAGGTGTGAGGTGTTCAGAATAGACTGAAAATGAGTGAAAATTATGGTTATTGAGGTTAATAATACTATGGGATCAAAATGACCCCCAAATTCTATGATTTAAGCTGTTTTTTAGGGTTTTTTGAAAAAAACACCCGAATCCAAAACACACCCGAATCAGACAAAAAAATGTCGGTGAGGTTTTGCCAAAACGCGTTCGAACCCAAAACACGGCCGCGGAACCGAACCGAAAACCAAACCACAAAACCCGAAAAATTTCCGGTGCACATCACTAGTTTTCAGGTGCTTTTATTCATTTTATTCATCCATTGTAGCATTTTGCAAGGAACAGCAACGCTTGAATACATTTTTGCAACAGTGTAAGCCTGCTTGCAAAATCCCCCCAAATCCAGGAGTTTAGCAATGCTATACTGCAAGACCTTTGCAAATGCAAACCCTGGGAAAAAGCAATGGCTCCATGTTTATCACACTTACACAATGCTATGCACTTCCTCAATAAAGCAGTGGGACATTCATTCTTCAATGGAAGGTTCACTTGTTGCTTTGAAGCTTTTTCTAAAATTCGGATTGTTTTAACAAGCCCGTCCATCCTAGCAGGTTTCAATTTTTCATTACAGTGGGAAGGCTCTGTGATGTCATTGTGATGCGTCCACTGTGATGTCATCATTATGCGACACATGTGATGTCATCATTATGCGACACACGTGATGTCACAATGTGCTTGGCTGTATGGACTGCATTTGCTTTGCTTGCTTGCTGACATCCACTTGAGGGAGACACACACCAGGAGATTGATGCAGCATATGCATATTGCAGTGGTTGTTCCTTTACTGCCTCTATAGCAAACATCCACACCTCCTGCAGCCAGCGTAGACACCACCACAAAAAACAAAAAAAATGAATTTTCAAACAAGAAAGGGTCGAAAAGCCAAACTGCAGGATGATAATTATTGTAAGTTATAAATTTAGTAATTGATTTCAAAGTGGGAATGCTTGTTCATTCGCACTCAGTTAGCATTCAGGAATTAGGCCTAAGTAGGCCTCACATGTACTTGGGCCCCCAGAGTTTACATTTGCCTTGGATAGAAGGAGGGAATTCAATGGAGACAATAAGTAGACACAAAACAAGACTCCACACAGTAGTTTTCAGGTGCTTTTATTCATTTTATTCATCCATTGTAGCATTTTGCAAGGAACAGCAATGATTGTATACAATTTTGCAACAGAGTAAGCCTGCTTGCAAAATCTTCCCAAATCCAGGAGATTAGCAATGCTATGCTGCAAGACCTTTGCAAATGCAAACCCTGGGAAAAAGCAATGGCTCCGTGCTTATCACACTTACACAATGCTATGCACTTCCTCAATAAAGCAGTGGGACATTCATTCTTCAATAGAAGGTTCACTTGTTGCTTTGAAGCTTTTTCTAAAATTCGGAATGTTTTAACAAGCCCGTCCATCCTAGCAGGTTTCAATTTATCACTACAGTGGGAAGGCTCTGTGATGTCATCGTGATGCGTCCACTGTGATGTCACTATTATGCGACATATGTGATGTCATCATTATGCGACACACGTGATGTCACAATGTGCTTGGCTGTATGGACTGCATTTGCTTTGCTTGCTTGCTGACATCCACTTGAGGGAGACACACACCAGGAGATTGATGCAGCATATGCATATTGCAGTGGTTGTTCCTTTACTGCCTCTACAGCAAACATCCACACCTCCTGCAGCCAGCGTAGACACCACCACAAAACACAAAAAAAATGAATTTCCAAACAAGAAAGGGTCGAAAAGCCAAACTGCAGGATGATAATTATTGTAAGTTATAAATTTAGTAATTGATTTCAAAGTGGGAATGCTTGTTCATTCGCACTCAGCATTCAGGAATTAGGCCTAAGTAGGCCTCACATGTACTTGGGCCCCCAGAGTTTACATTTGCCTTGGATAGAAGGAGGGAATTCAATGGAGACAATAAGTAGACACAAAACAAGACTCCACACAGTAGTTTTCAGGTGCTTTTATTCATTTTATTCATCCATTGTAGCATTTTGCAAGGAACAGCAATGATTGTATACAATTTTGCAACAGAGTAAGCCTGCTTGCAAAATCTTCCCAAATCCAGGAGTTTAGCAATGCTATGCTGCAAGACCTTTGCAAATGCAAACCCTGGGAAAAATCAATGGCTCCGTGCTTATCACACTTACACAATGCTATGCACTTCCTCAATAAAGCAGTGGGACATTCATTCTTCAATAGAAGGTACACTTGTTGCTTTGAAGCTTTTTCTAAAATTCGGAATGTTTTAACAAGCCCGTCCATCCTAGCAGGTTTCAATTTATCACTACAGTGGGAAGGCTCTGTGATGTCATCGTGATGCGTCCACTGTGATGTCATTATTATGCGACATATGTGATGTCATCATTATGCGACACACGTGATGTCACAATGTGCTTGGCTGTATGGACTGCATTTGCTTTGCTTGCTTGCTGACATCCACTTGAGGGAGACACACACCAGGAGATTGATGCAGCATATGCATATTGCAGTGGTTGTTCCTTTACTGCCTCTACAGCAAACATCCACACCTCCTGCAGCCAGCGTAGACACCACCACAAAACACAAAAAAAATGAATTTCCAAACAAGAAAGGGTCGAAAAGCCAAAGTCCAGGATGATAATTATTGTAAGTTATAAATTTAGTAATTGATTTCAAAGTGGGAATGCTTGTTCGTTTGCACTCAGTTAGCATTCAGGTATTAGGCATAAGTAGGCCTCACATGTACTTGGGCCCCCAGAGTTTACATTTGCCTTGGATAGAAGGAGGGAATTCAATGGAGACAATAAGTAGACACAAAACAAGACTCCACACAGTAGTTTTCAGGTGCTTTTATTCATTTTATTCATCCATTGTAGCATTTTGCAAGGAACAGCAATGCTTGTATACAATTTTGCTACAGAGTAAGCCTGCTTGCAAAATCTTCCCAAATCCAGGAGTTTAGCAATGCTATGCTGCAAGACCTTTGCAAATGCAAACCCTGGGAAAAAGCAATGGCTCCGTGCTTTTCACACTTACACAATGCTATGCACTTCCTCAATAAAGCAGTGGGACATTCATTCTTCAATGGAAGGTTCACTTGTTGCTTTGAAGCTTTTTCTAAAATTCGGATTGTTTTAACAAGCCCGTCCATCCTAGCAGGTTTAAATTTTTCACTACAGTGGGAAGGCTCTGTGATGTCATCATGATGCGTCCACTGTGATGTCATCGTGATGTGTCCACTGTGATGTCATCATTATGCGACACATGTGATGTCATCATTATGCGACACACGTGATGTCACAATGTGCTTGGCTGTATGGACTGCATTTGCTTTGCTTGCTTGCTGACATCTACTTGAGGGAGACACACACCAGGAGATTGATGCAGCATATGCATATTGCAGTGGTTGTTCCTTTACTGCCTCTACAGCAAACATCCACACCTCCTGCAGCCAGCGTAGACACCACCACAAAAAACAAAAAAAATGAATTTCCAAACAAGAAAGGGTCGAAAAGCCAAACTGCAGGATGATAATTATTGTAAGTTATAAATTTAGTAATTGATTTCAAAGTGGGAATGCTTGTTCATTCGCTCTCAGTTAGCATTCAGGAATTAGGCCTAAGTAGGCCTCACATGTACTTGGGCCCCCAGAGTTTACATTTGCCTTGGATAGAAGGAGGGAATTCAATGGAGACAATAAGTAGACACAAAACAAGACTCCACACAGTAGTTTTCAGGTGCTTTTATTCATTTTATTCATCCATTGTAGCATTTTGCAAGGAACAGCAATGATTGTATACAATTTTGCAACAGAGTAAGCCTGCTTGCAAAATCTTCCCAAATCCAGGAGTTTAGCAATGCTATGCTGCAAGACCTTTGCAAATGCAAACCCTGGGAAAAAGCAATGGCTCCGTGCTTATCACACTTACACAATGCTATGCACTTCCTCAATAAAGCAGTGGGACATTCATTCTTCAATAGAAGGTTCACTTGTTGCTTTGAAGCTTTTTCTAAAATGCGGAATGTTTTAACAAGCCCGTCCATCCTAGCAGGTTTCAATTTATCACTACAGTCGGAAGGCTCTGTGATGTCATCGTGATGCGTCCACTGTGATGTCACTATTATGCGACATATGTGATGTCATCATTATGCGACACACGTGATGTCACAATGTGCTTGGCTGTATGGACTGCATTTGCTTTGCTTGCTTGCTGACATCCACTTGAGGGAGACACACACCAGGAGATTGATGCAGCATATGCATATTGCAGTGGTTGTTCCTTTACTGCCTCTACAGCAAACATCCACACCTCCTGCAGCCAGCGTAGACACCACCACAAAACACAAAAAAAAATGAATTTCCAAACAAGAAAGGGTCGAAAAGCCAAACTGCAAGATGATTATTATTGTAAGTTATAAATTTAGTAATTGATTTCAAAGTGGGAATGCTTGTTCGTTCGCACTCAGTTAGCATTCAGGAATTAGGCCTAAGTAGGCCTCACATGTACTTGGGCCCCCAGAGTTTACATTTGCCTTGGATAGAAGGAGGGAATTCAATGGAGACAATAAGTAGACACAAAACAAGACTCCACACAGTAGTTTTCAGGTGCTTTTATTCATTTTATTCATCCATTGTAGCATTTTGCAAGGAACAGCAATGCTTGTATACAATTTTGCAACAGAGTAAGCCTGCTTGCAAAATCTTCCCAAATCCAGGAGTTTAGCAATGCTATGCTGCAAGACCTTTGCAAATGCAAACCCTGGGGAAAAGCAATGGCTCCGTCCTTTTCACACTTACACAATGCTATGCACTTCCTCAATAAAGCAGTGGGACATTCATTCTTCAATGGAAGGTTCACTTGTTGCTTTGAAGCTTTTTCTAAAATTCGGATTGTATTAACAAGCCCGTCCATCCTAGCAGGTTTAAATTTTTCACTACAGTGGGAAGGCTCTGTGATGTCATCATGATGCGTCCACTGTGATGTCATCGTGATGTGTCCACTGTGATGTCATCATTATGCGACACATGTGATGTCATCATTATGCGACACACGTGATGTCACAATGTGCTTGGCTGTATGGACTGCATTTGCTTTGCTTGCTTGCTGACATCCACTTGAGGGAGACACACACCAGGAGATTGATGCAGCATATGCATATTGCAGTGGTTGTTCCTTTACTGCCTCTACAGCAAACATCCACACCTCCTGCAGCCAGCGTAGACACCACCACAAAAAACAAAAAAAATGAATTTCCAAACAAGAAAGGGTCGAAAAGCCAAACTGCAGGATGATAATTATTGTAAGTTATAAATTTAGTAATTGATTTCAAAGTGGGAATGCTTGTTCATTCGCACTCAGTTAGCATTCAGGAATTAGGCCTAAGTAGGCCTCACATGTACTTGGGCCCCCAGAGTTTACATTTGCCTTGGATAGAAGGAGGGAATTCAATGGAGACAATAAGTAGACACAAAACAAGACTCCACACAGTAGTTTTCAGGTGCTTTTATTCATTTTATTCATCCATTGTAGCATTTTGCAAGGAACAGCAATGCTTGTATACAATTTTGCTACAGAGTAAGCCTGCTTGCAAAATCTTCCCAAATCCAGGAGTTTAGCAATGCTATGCTGCAAGACCTTTGCAAATGCAAACCCTGGGAAAAAGCAATGGCTCCGTGCTTTTCACACTTACACAATGCTATGCACTTCCTCAATAAAGCAGTGGGACATTCATTCTTCAATGGAAGGTTCACTTGTTGCTTTGAAGCTTTTTCTAAAATTCGGATTGTTTTAACAAGCCCGTCCATCCTAGCAGGTTTAAATTTTTCACTACAGTGGGAAGGCTCTGTGATGTCATCATGATGCGTCCACTGTGATGTCATCGTGATGTGTCCACTGTGATGTCATCATTATGCGACACATGTGATGTCATCATTATGCGACACACGTGATGTCACAATGTGCTTGGCTGTATGGACTGCATTTGCTTTGCTTGCTTGCTGACATCTACTTGAGGGAGACACACACCAGGAGATTGATGCAGCATATGCATATTGCAGTGGTTGTTCCTTTACTGCCTCTACAGCAAACATCCACACCTCCTGCAGCCAGCGTAGACACCACCACAAAAAACAAAAAAAAATGAATTTCCAAACAAGAAAGGGTCGAAAAGCCAAACTGCAGGATGATAATTATTGTAAGTTATAAATTTAGTAATTGATTTCAAAGTGGGAATGCTTGTTCATTCACACTCAGTTAGCATTCAGGAATTAGGCCTAAGTAGGCCTCACATGTACTTGGGCCCCCAGAGTTTACATTTGCCTTGGATAGAAGGAGGGAATTCAATGGAGACAATAATTAGACACAAAACAAGACTCCACACAGTAGTTTTCAGGTGCTTTTATTCATTTTATTCATCCATTGTAGCATTTTGCAAGGAACAGCAATGCTTGTATACAATTTTGCAACAGAGTAAGCCTGCTTGCAAAATCTTCCCAAATCCAGGAGTTTAGCAATGCTATGCTGCAAGACCTTTGCAAATGCAAACCCTGGGAAAAAGCAATGGCTCCGTGCTTTTCACACTTACACAATGCTATGCACTTCCTCAATAAAGCAGTGGGACTTTCATTCTTCAATGGAAGGTTCACTTGTTGCTTTGAAGCTTTTTCTAAAATTCGGATTGTTTTAACAAGCCCGTCCATCCTAGCAGGTTTAAATTTTTCACTACAGTGGGAAGGCTCTGTGATGTCATCATGAGGCGTCCACTGTGATGTCATCGTGATGTGTCCACTGTGATGTCATCATTATGTGACACATGTGATGTCATCATTATGCGACACACGTGATGTCACAATGTGCTTGGCTGTATGGACTGCATTTGCTTGGCTTGCTTGCTGACATCCACTTGAGGGAGACACACACCAGGAGATTGTTGCAGCATATGCATATTGCAGAGGTTGTTCCTTTACAGCCTTTACAGCAAACATCCACACCTCCTGCAGCCAGCGTAGACACCACCACAAAAAACAAAAAAAATGAATTTCCAAACAAGAAAGGGTCGAAAAGCCAAACTGCAGGATGATAATTATTGTAAGTTATGAATTTAGTAATTGATTTCAAAGTGGGAATGCTTGTTCGTTCGCACTCAGTTAGCATTCAGGAATTAGGCCTAAGTAAGCCTCACATGTACTTGGGCCCCCAGAGTTTACATTTGCCTTGGATAGAAGGAGGGAATTCAATGGAGACAATAAGTAGTGTCAAAGTCAGAAAAATATCATGCTGCACATTGCCATATATGCACCTCATGCGTGTGCCCGCTGCACAACACAGACCCTCCCGTGCGTGCGCACACTCGCTGTCACGGGTGCACGGTGTGGGCATTTACGGTAGAGTTTGTGCGCATCTAGCATGCGACACGATCGCTACATATTTAAACAAAATAATGTATTTTATAAGTTAATATTCCCCGGAGTTCAGCAAAGTATGGTATATTTAAAATGTCTCCTTGACCTTGGAGATTCCCCTTTGCATGTTGGGAGGGCTCCACATATCTTATGCATAGTTAAGCACAGGAATAGTAATTGAAGATTAATTGTATTCCGAATAAATTACACCTAAGACCAGTCAGTTTCTTTCCCGCAGACGGAATACAATAGCCTTTAATTACACTAAGCTTTGAGATTCAATGAAGAGGGCTAACACCTGTGTTTACGAATGGGGCTGGGTTTGTCTCCAGAAGAATGATTGCTGAGATGTCATTGTCTCAACTGAAAGTGGACAGTGAGACAGTATTCGCCAAACAATAGCTTCCCACAAGACAGGAATTTGAAACAAGTGTCATAACCAAGATCACATGGCCAGCTCAGCTCACTGATACAGCTAGCCCACATGCTGTGAAAGACACACCCACAGGTTGCATGCATACCTGAGAACTTGATATCAGAGCTCACTCTCCCAAAACCACAGATGGCAGATGTACTGTAGCTGCACACAGCTACCTAGCACCCAGAAGCATGGCTGGCTCGTCACCAGGACTGATCTCCTTACGAAGGCTAAGTATTGTATACACATGGCTAAATGGCATAGAATAGTTTAAATATGTTTTTGTGGTAAAGTAGTTGTGAAATGATTGGCATAGAATAGTTAGTTTGGAGATACAAATGGCTTAAGGTTAATGATGCTTGTGCAGTTATGTGATTGTTGGGTGTTTGTGATGATACTCTATGAAATCTGTAATGAATTGGAACAGTAGACAATCTGTAGCATAGCATCTCTGGTATACATTTATGGATGGTGATTTATAACAGATTATAGTAGTTTTACATGATGCATCTTGCTGAAGGTTAGAAGTCAAAACATACTTCCTTTTGTTATTGTAGTCATGTGCTTGTAGCAATAGCAGGCTGATACTGTGTTGGCTTGAAATTGTGAAAGGTGAGTTAGATGGTTTGGAATTGTAAAATCAGCACATATGCATTATATTGAAGCTTAGACATTTTGGAATATAGTGGAGTCTTATGTCTTCTGCTATGTGATTATTGTGTAGCAAAGAATGCCATGTGTTTGGACTTGCAAATCTGAAATGGCTGCTGGCATTCCCTTTTGAATCATATGTTACAGACTTTGGAATCATGGGAGTTTTTCCCAAAATGGAGTCTAGCTTCTGTCCCATGCGGTATTGTAGGGACCATTGTGTTGTTGCTGTGTGTTGTGTATATAGGGACAGCCAGCCTGGGTGAGCTCAAGTTTCTCAACACAAAGGTTCTCAGCATTGACTAACTGCGCAGCGATCATTCCCACATGTGTAAATTCTCTGCAGACATTTTGTCTCTTATTAATGTTGTAAGCCATTCTCTCTCACCTTCCCCTTAAATGTAATCGTGTCGTTATTGTATTTTATGTGTAGTAATTCGGTTAGGTATTTTATGTTATTTTGGTAGTGTATAACTTGTATTGTGTATTCTTTTGCAATTGAACGTTCATTCTCTCCCTTAAAGGTGTTAGAACCTTAGACCGGTATTTGAGTGTTTATTATATTGCTAAAGGGTTCTCAGAGCGTCACAGACGCTCATACAGCTTTTAAGCTAACAAGGTTACACTGCATTACATCTACACATTATCACTGCACAAAGGTTTACAGTATAAGTACATTCCTTAAGGTATAGTTATTAAAGTTTAATTCTGTAAGTATCTGCGACGCCTGTGTTCACACCCTGTGCACAGCGTCTGCTACGCTAAGGGCGTACCCTTGCGGTACTTTTTGCGCCAATTGCGTACTGTGTCTCCTAACCTTTTAGAGTGTTTTAAATAGGATAAATATATAGGCTTTATCAGTAGACACAAAACAAGACTCCACACAGTAGTTTTCAGGTGCTTTTATTCATTTTATTCATCCATTGTAGCATTTTGCAAGGAACAGCAATGCTTGTATACAATTTTGCAACAGAGTAAGCCTGCTTGCAAAATCTTCCCAAATCCAGGAGTTTAGCAATGCTATGCTGCAAGACCTTTGCAAATGCAAACCCTGGGAAAAAGCAATGGCTCCGTGCTTATCACACGTACACAATGCTATGCACTTCCTCAATAAAGAAGTGGGACATTCATTCTTCAATAGAAGGTTCACTTGTTGCTTTGAAGCTTTTTCTAAAATTCGGAATGTTTTAACAAGCCCGTCCATCCTAGCAGGTTTCAATTTATCACTACAGTGGGAAGGCTCTGTGATGTCATCGTGATGTGTCCACTGTAATGTCATCATTATGCGACACATGTGATGTCATCATTATGCGACACACGTGATGTCACAATGTGCTTGGCTGTATGGACTGCATTTGCTTGGCTTGCTTGCTGACATCCACTTGAGGGAGACACACACCAGGAGATTGTTGCAGCATATGCATATTGCAGAGGTTGTTGCTTTACAGCCTCTACAGCAAACATCCACACCTCCTGCAGCCAGCGTAGACAACACCACAAAAAACTAAAAAAATGAATTTCCAAACAAGAAAGGGTCGAAAAGCCAAACTGCAGGATGATAATAATTATAAGTTATGAATTTAGGAATTTATTTCATAGTGGGAATTCTTGTTCGTTCTCACTCAGTTAACATTCAGGAATTAGGCCTAAGTAGGCCTCACATGTACCTGGGCCCCCAGAGTTTACATTGCCTTGGATAGAAGGAGGGAATTCAATGGAGACAATAAGTAGACACAAAAAAAGACTCCACACAGTAGTTTTCAGGTGCTTTTATTCATTTTATTCATCCATTGTAGCATTTTGCAAGGATCAGCAACACTTGAATACAATTTTGCAATAGTGTAAGCCTACTTGCAAAATCCCCCCAAATCCAGGAGTTTAGCAATGCTATGCTGCAAGATCTTTGCAAATGCAAACCCTGGGGAAAAGCAATGGCTCCATGCTTATCACACTTACACAATGCTATGCACTTCCTCAATAGAGCAGTGGGACATTCATTCTTCAATGGAAGGTTCACTTGTTGCTTTGAAACTTTTTCTAAAATTCGGATTGTTTTAACAAGCCCGTCCATCCTAGCAGGTTTCAATTTTTCACTACAGTGGGAAGGCTCTGTGATGTCATCGTGATGCGTCCACTGTGATGTCATCATTATGCGACACATGTGATGTCATCATTATGCGACACATGTGATGTCACAATGTGTTTGGCTGTATAGTCTGCATTTACTTGGCTTGCTTACTGACATCCACTTGAGGAAGACACACACCAGGAGATAGAAGCAGCATATGCATACTGCAGAGGTTGTTCCTTTACAGCCTCTACAGCAAACATCCACACCTCCTGCAGTCAGCATAGACACAGCCACAAAAAAAATGAATTTCCAAACAAAAAAGTGTCGAAAACCAAACTGCAGGATGATAATTATAGTAAGTTATGAATTTAGTGATTGACTTCAAAGTGGGAATGCTTGTTCGTTCGCACTCAGTTAGCATTCAGGAATTAGGCTTAAGTAGGCCTCACATGTATTTGGGCCCCCAGAGTTTACATTTGGCTTGGATAGAAGGAGGGAATTCAATGGAGACAATAAGTAGACACAAAACAAGACTCCACACAGTAGTTTTCAGGTGCTTTTATTCATTTTATTCATCCATTGTAGCATTTTGCAAGGATCAGCAACACTTGAATACAATTTTGCAATAGTGTAAGCCTACTTGCAAAATCCCCCCAAATACAGGTGTTTAGCAATGCTATACTGCAAGACCTTTGCAAATGCAAACCCCGGGAAAAAGCAATGGCTCCGTGCTTATCACACTTACACAATGCTATGCACTTCATCAATAAAGCAGTGGGACATTCATTCTTCAATGGAAGGTTCACTTGTTGCTTTGAAGCTTTTTCTAAAATTCGGAATGTTTTAACAAGCCCGTCCATCCTAGCAGGTTTCAATTTATCACTACAGTGGGAAGGCTCTGTGATGTCATCGTGATGCGTCCACTGTGATGTCACCATTATGCGACATATGTGATGTCATCATTATGCGACACACGTGATGTCACAATGTGCTTGGCTGTATGGACTGCATTTGCTTGGCTTGCTTGCTGACATCCACTTGAGGGAGACACACACCAGGAGATTGTTGCAGCATATGCATAAAACAGTGGTTGTTCCTTTACTGCCTCTACAGCAAACATCCACACCTCCTGCAGCCAGCGTAGACACCACCACAAAAAACAAAAAAAATGAATTTCCAAACAAGAAAGGGTCGAAAAGCCAAACTGCAGGATGATAATTATAGTAAGTTATGAATTTAGTAATTGATTTCAAAGTGGGAATGCTTGTTCGTTCGCACTCAGTTAGCATTCAGGAATTAGGCCTAAGTAAGCCTCACATGTACTTGGGCCCCCAGAGTTTACATTTGCCTTGGATAGAAGGAGGGAATTCAATGGAGACAATAAGTAGACACAAAACAAGACTCCACACAGTAGTTTTCAGGTGCTTTTATTCATTTTATTCATCCATTGTAGCATTTTAAAAGGAACAGCAATGCTTGTATACAATTTTGCAACAGAGTAAGCCTGCTTGCAAAATCTTCCCAAATCCAGGAGTTTAGCAATGCTATACTGCAAGACCTTTGCAAATGCAAACCCTGGGAAAAAGCAATGGCTCCGTGCTTATCACACTTACACAATGCTATGCACTTCCTCAATAAAGCAGTGGGACATTCATTCTTCAAAAGAAGGTTCACTTGTTGCTTTGAAGCTTTTTCTAAAATTCGGAATGTTTTAACAAGCCCATCCATCCTAGCAGGTTTCAATTTTTCACTACAGTGGGAAGGCTCTGTGATGTCATCGTGATGCATCCACTGTGATGTCATCATTATGCGACACAGGTGATGTCACAATGTGCTTGGCTGTATGGACTGCATTTGCTTGGCTTGCTTGCTGACATCCACTTGAGGAAGACACACACCAGGAGATATATGCAGCATTTGCATACTGCAGAGGTTGTTCCTTTACTGCCTCTACAGCAAACATCCACACCTCCTGCAGCCAGCGTAGACACAGCCACAAAAAAAATTAATTTCCAAACAAAAAAGGTTTGAAAACCAAACTGCAGGATGATAATTATAGTAAGTTATGAATTTAGTGATTGATTTCAAAGTGGGAGTGCTTGTTCGTTCGCACTCAGTTAGCATTCAGGAATTAGGCCTAAGTAGGCCTCACATGTACTTGGGCCCCCAGAGTTTACATTTGGCTTGGATAGAAGGAGGGAATTCAATGGAGACAATAAGTAGACACAAAACAAGACTCCACATAGTAGTTTTCAGGTGCTTTTATTCATTTTATTCATCCGTTGTAGCATTTTCAAGGAACAGCAATGCTTGTATACAATTTTGCAACAGTGTAGTCCTGCTTGCAAAATCTTCCCTAATCCAGGAGTTTAGCAATGCTATGCTGCAAGATCTTTGCAAATGCAAACCCTGGGGAAAAGCAATGGCTCCATGCTTATCACACTTACACAATGCTATGCACTTCCTCAATAGAGCAGTGGGACATTCATTCTTCAATGGAAGGTTCACTTGTTGCTTTGAAACTTTTTCTAAAATTCGGATTGTTTTAACAAGCCCGTCCATCCTAGCAGGTTTCAATTTTTCACTACAGTGGGAAGGCTCTGTGATGTCATCGTGATGCGTCCACTGTGATGTCATCATTATGCGACACATGTGATGTCATCATTATGCGACACATGTGATGTCACAATGTGTTTGGCTGTATAGTCTGCATTTACTTGGCTTGCTTGCTGACATCCACTTGAGGAAGACACAAACCAGGAGATAGAAGCAGCATATGCATACTGCGGAGGTTGTTCCTTTACTGCCTCTACAGCAAACATCCACACCTCCTGCAATCAGCATAGACACAGCCACAAAAAAAATGAATTTCCAAACAAAAAAGGGTCGAAAACCAAACTGCAGGATGATAATTATAGTAAGTTATGAATTTAGTGATTGATTTCAAAGTGGGAATGCTTGTTCGTTCGCACTCAGTTAGCATTCAGGAATTAGGCCTAAGTAGGCCTCACATGTACTTGGGCCCCCAGAGTTTACATTTGGCTTGGATAGAAGGAGGGAATTCAATGGAGACAATAAGTAGACATAAAACAAGACTCCACACAGTAGTTTTCAGGTGCTTTTATTCATTTTATTCATCCATTGTAGCATTTTGCAAGGAACAGCAATGCTTGTATACAATTTTGCAACAGTGTAATCCTGCTTGCAAAATCTTCCCAAATCCAGGAGTTTAGCAATGCTATGCTGCAAGACCTTTGCAAATGCAAACACTGGGAAAAAGCAATGGCTCCGTGTTTATCACACTTACACAATGCTATGCACTTCCTCAATAAAGCAGTGGGACATTAATTCTTCAATGGAAGGTTCACTTGTTGCTTTGAAGCTTTTTCTAAAATTCGGAATGTTTTAACAAGCCCATCCATCCTAGCAGGTTTCAATTTATCACTACAGTGGGAAGGCTCTGTGATGTCATCGTGATGCGTCCACTGTGATGTCATCATTATGCGACATATGTGATGACATCATTATGCGAAACACGTGATGTCACAATGTGCTTGGCTGTATGGACTGCATTTGCTTGGCTTGCTTGCTGACATCCATTTGAGGGAGACACACACCAGGAGATTGATGCAGCATATGCATATTGCAGTGGTTGTTCTTTTACTGCCTCTACAGCAAACATCCACACCTCCTGCAGCCAGCGTAGACACCACCACAAAAAACAAAAAAAATGAATTTCCAAACAAGAAAGGGTCGAAAAGCCAAACTGCAGGATGATAATTATTGTAAGTTATAAATTTAGTAATTGATTTCAAAGTGGGAATGCTTGTTCGTTCGCACTCAGTTAGCATTCAGGAATTAGGCCTAAGTAGGCCTCACATGTACTTGGGCCCCCAGAGTTTACATTTGCCTTGGATAGAAGGAGGGAATTCAATGGAGACAATAAGTAGACACAAAACAAGACTCCACACAGTAGTTTTCAGGTGCTTTTATTCATTTTATTCATCCATTGTAGCATTTTGCAAGGAACAGCAATGCTTGTATACAATTTTGCAACAGAGTAAGCCTGCTTGCAAAATCTTCCCAAATCCAGGAGTTTAGCAATGCTATGCTGCAAGACCTTTGCAAATGCAAACCCTGGGAAAAAGCAATGGCTCCGTGCTTTTCAAACTTACACAATGCTATGCACTTCCTCAATAAAGCAGTGGGACATTCATTCTTCAATGGAAGGTTCACTTGTTGCTTTGAAGCTTTTTCTAAAATTCGGATTGTTTTAACAAGCCAGTCCATCCTAGCAGGTTTAAATTTTTCACTACAGTGGGAAGGCTCTGTGATGTCATCATGATGAGTCCACTGTGATGTCATTGTGATGTGTCCACTGTGATGTCATCATTATGCGACACATGTGATGTCATCATTATGCGACACACGTGATGTCACAATGTGCTTGGCTGTATGGACTGCATTTGCTTGGCTTGCTTGCTGACATCCACTTGAGGGAGACACACACCAGGAGATTGTTGCAGCATATGCATATTGCAGAGGTTGTTCCTTTACAGCCTCTACAGCAAACATCCACACCTCCTGCAGCCAGCGTAGACAACACCACAAAAAAACTAAAAAAAATGAATTTCCAAACAAGAAAGGGTCGAAAAGCCAAACTGCAGGATGATAATAATTATAAGTTATGAATTTAGTAATTGATTTCAAAGTGGGAATGCTTGTTCGTTCGCACTCAGTTAGCATTCAGGAATTAGGCCTAAGTAAGCCTCACATGTACTTGGGCCCCCAGAGTTTACATTTGCCTTCGATAGAAGGAGGGAATTCAATGGAGACAATAAGTAGACACAAAACAAGACTCCACACAGTAGTTTTCAGGTGCTTTTATTCATTTTATTCATCCTTTGTAGCATTTTGCAAGGAACAGCAATGATTGTATACAATTTTGCAACAGAGTAAGCCTGCTTGCAAAATCTTCCCAAATCAAGGAGTTTAGCAATGCTATGCTGCAAGACCTTTGCAAATGCAAACCCTGGGAAAAAGCAATGGCTCCGTGCTTATCACACTTACACAATGCTATGCACTTCCTCAATAAAGCAGTGGGACATTCATTCAATAGAAGGTTCACTTGTTGCTTTGAAGCTTTTTCTAAAATTCGGAATGTTTTAACAAGCCCGTCCATCCTAGCAGGTTTCAATTTATCACTACAGTGGGAAGGCTCTGTGATGTCATCGTGATGCGTCCACTGTGATGTCATCATTATGCGACATATGTGATGTCATCATTATGCGACACACGTGATATCACAATGTGCTTGGCTGTATGGACTGCATTTGCTTTGCTTGCTTGCTGACATCCACTTGAGAGAGACACACACCAGGAGATTGATGCAGCATATGCATATTGCAGTGGTTGTTCCTTTACTGCCTCTACAGCAAACATCCACACCTCCTGCAGCCAGCGTAGACACCACCACAAAAAACAAAAAAAATGAATTTCCAAACAAGAAAGGGTCGAAAAGCCAAACTGCAGGATGATAATTATTGTAAGTTATAAATTTAGTAATTGATTTCAAAGTGGGAATGCTTGTTCGTTCGCACTCAGTTAGCATTCAGGAATTAGGCCTAAGTAGGCCTCACATGTACTTGGGCCCCCAGAGTTTACATTTGCCATGGATAAAAGGAGGGAATTCAATGGAGACAATAAGTAGACACAAAACAAGACTCCACACAGTAGTTTTCAGGTGCTTTTATTCATTTTATTCATCCATTGTAGCATTTTGCAAGGAACAGCAATGCTTGTATACAATTTTGCAACAGAGTAAGCCTGCTTGCAAAATCTTCCCAAATCCAGGAGTTTAGCAATGCTATGCTGCAAGACCTTTGCAAATGCAAACCCTGGGAAAAAGCAATGGCTCCGTGCTTATCACACTTACACAATGCTATGCACTTCCTCAATAAAGCAGTGGGACATTCATTCTTCAATGGAAGGTTCACTTGTTGCTTTGAAGCTTTTTCTAAAATTCGGATTGTTTTAACAAGCCCGTCCATCCTAGCAGGTTTAAATTTTTCACTACAGTGGGAAGGCTCTGTGATGTCATCATGATGCGTCCACTGTGATGTCATCGTGATGTGTCCACTGTGATGTCATCATTATGCGACACATGTGATGTCATCATTATGCGACACACGTGATGTCACAATGTGCTTGGCTGTATGGACTGCATTTGCTTGGCTTGCTTGCTGACATCCACTTGAGGGAGACACACACCAGGAGATTGTTGCAGCATATGCATATTGCAGAGGTTGTTCCTTTACAGCCTTTACAGCAAACATCCACACCTCCTGCAGCCAGCGTAGACACCACCACAAAAAACAAAAAAAATTAATTTCCAAACAAGAAAGGGTCGAAAAGCCAAACTGCAGGATGATAATTATAGTAAATTATGAATTTAGTAATTGATTTCAAAGTGGGAATGCTTGTTCGTTCGCACTCAGTTAGCATTCAGGAATTAGGCCTAAGTAAGCCTCACATGTACTTGGGCCCCCAGAGTTTACATTTGCCTTGGATAGAAGGAGGGGATTCAATGGAGACAATAAGTAGACACAAAACAAGACTCCACACAGTAGTTTTCAGGTGCTTTTATTCATTTTATTCATCCATTGTAGCATTTTGCAAGGAACAGCAATGATTGTATACAATTTTGCAACAGAGTAAGCCTGCTTGCAAAATCTTCCCAAATCCAGGAGTTTAGCAATGCTATGCTGAGAGACCTTTGCAAATGCAAACCCTGGGAAAAAGCAATGGCTCTGTGCTTATCACACTTACACAATGCTATGCACTTCATCAATAAAGCAGTGGGACATTAATTCTTCAATGGAAGGTTCACTTGTTGCTTTGAAGCTTTTTCTAAAATTCGGATTGTTTTAACAAGCCCGTCCATCCTAGCAGGTTTAAATTTTTCACTACAGTGGGAAGGCTCTGTGATGTCATCATGATGCGTCCACTGTGATGTCATCGTGATGTGTCCACTGTGATGTCATCATTATGCGACACATGTGATGTCATCATTATGCGACACACGTGATGTCACAATGTGCTTGGCTGTATGGCCTGCATTTGCTTGGCTTGCTTGCTGACATCCACTTGAGGGAGACACACACCAGGAGATTGTTGCAGCATATGCATATTGCAGAGGTTGTTCCTTTACAGCCTTTACAGCAAACATCCACACCTCCTGCAGCCAGCGTAGACACCACCACAAAAAAACAAAAAAAATGAATTTCCAAACAAGAAAGGGTCGAAAAGCCAAACTGCAGGATGATAATTATAGTAAGTTATGAATTTAGTAATTGATTTCAAAGTGGGAATGCTTGTTCGTTCGCACTCAGTTAGCATTCAGGAAGTAGGCCTAAGTAAGCCTCACATGTACTTGGGCCCCCAGAGTTTACATTTGCCTTGGATAGAAGGAGGGAATTCATTGGAGACAATAAGTAGACACAAAACAAGACTCCACACAGTAGTTTTCAGGTGCTTTTCTTCATTTTATTAATCCATTGTAGCATTTTGCAAGGAACAGCAATGATTGTATACAATTTTGCAACAGAGTAAGCCTGCTTGCAAAATCTTCCCAAATCCAGGAGTTTAGCAATGCTATGCTGCAAGACCGTTGCAAATGCAAACCCTGGGAAAAAGCAATGGATCCGTGCTTATCACACTTACACAATGCTATGCACTTCCTCAATAAAGCAGTGGGACATTCATTCTTCAATAGAAGGTTCACTTGTTGCTTTGAAGCTTTTTCTAAAATTCGGAATGTTTTAACAAGCCCGTCCATCCTAGCAGGTTTCAATTTATCACTACAGTGGGAAGGCTCTGTGATGTCATCGTGATGCGTCCACTGTGATGTCATCATTATGCGACATATGTGATGTCATCATTATGCGACACACGTGATGTCACAATGTGCTTGGCTGTATGGACTGCATTTGCTTTGCTTGCTTGCTGACATCCACTTGAGGGAGACACACACCAGGAGATTGATGCAGCATATGCATATTGCAGTGGTTGTTCCTTTACTGCCTCTACAGCAAACATCCACACCTCCTGCAGCCAGCGTAGACACCACCACAAAAAACAAAAAAAATGAATTTCCAAACAAGAAAGGGTCGAAAAGCCAAGCTGCAGGATGATAATTATTGTAAGTTATAAATTTAGTAATTGATTTCAAAGTGGGAATGCTTGTTCGTTCGCACTTAGTTAGCATTCAGGAATTAGGCCTAAGTAGGCCTCACATGTACTTGGGCCCCCAGAGTTTACATTTGCCTTGGATAGAAGGAGGGAATTCAATGGAGACAATAAGTAGACACAAAACAAGACTCCACACAGTAGTTTTCAGGTGCTTTTATTCATTTTATTCATCCATTGTAGCATTTTGCAAGGAACAGCAATGCTTGTATACAATTTTGCAACAGAGTAAGCCTGCTTGCAAAATCTTCCCAAATCCAGGAGTTTAGCAATGCTATGCTGCAAGACCTTTGCAAATGCAAACCCTGGGAAAAAGCAATGGCTCCGTGCTTATCACACTTACACAATGCTATGCACTTCCTCAATAAAGCAGTGGGACATTCATTCTTTAATGGAAGGTTCACTTGTTGCTTTGAAGCTTTTTCTAAAATTCTGATTGTTTTAACAAGTCCCTCCATCCTAGCAGGTATAAATTTTTCACTACAGTGGGAAGGCTCTGTGATGTCATCACGATGCGTCCACTGTGATGTCATCATTATGCGACACATGAGATGTCATCATTATGCGACACACGTGATGTCACAATGTGCTTGGCTGTATGGACTGCATTTACTTGGCTTGCTTGCTGACATCCACTTGAGGGAGACACACACCAGGAGATTGTTGCAGCATATGCATATTGCAGAGGTTGTTCCTTTACAGCCTTTACAGCAAACATCCACACCTCCTGCAGCCAGCGTAGACACCACCACAAAAAAACAAAAAAAATTAATTTCCAAACAATAAAGGGTCGAAAAGCCAAACTGCAGGATGATAATTATATTAAGTTATGAATTTAGTAATTGATTTCAAAGTGGGAATGCTTGTTCGTTCGCACCCAGTTAGCATTCAGGAATTAGGCTTAAGTAGGCCTCACATGTACTTGGGCCCCCAGAGATTACATTTGGCTTGGATAGAAGGAGGGAATTCAATGGAGACAATAAGTAGACACAAAACAAGACTCCACACAGTAGTTTTCAGGTGCTTTTATTCATTTTATTCATCCATTGTAGCATTTTGCAAGGAACAGCAATGCTTGTATACAATTTTGCAACAGAGTAAGCCTGCTTGCAAAATCTTCCCAAATCCAGGAGTTTAGCAAAGCTATGCTGCAAGACCTTTGCAAATGCAAACCCTGGGAAAAAGCAATTGCTCCGTGCTTACCACACTTACACAATGCTATGCACTTCCTCAATAAAGCAGTGGGACATTCATTCTTCAATAGAAGGTTCACTTGTTGCTTTGAAGCTTTTTCTAAAATTCGGAATGTTTTAACAAGCCCGTCCATCCTAGCAGGTTTCAATTTATCACTACAGTGGGAAGGCTCTGTGATGTCATCGTGATGCGTCCACTGTGATGTCATCATTATGCGACATATGTGATGACATCATTATGCGAAACACGTGATGTCACAATGTGCTTGGCTGTATGGACTGCATTTGCTTGGCTTGCTTGCTGACATCCACTTGAGGGAGACACACACCAGGAGATTGATGCAGCATATGCATATTGCAGTGGTTGTTCCTTTACTGCCTCTACAGCAAACATCCACACCTCCTGCAGCCAGCGTAGACACTACCACAAAAAACAAAAAAAATGAATTTCCAAACAAGAAAGGGTCGAAAAGCCAAACTGCTGGATGATAATTATAGTAAGTTATGAATTTAGTAATTGATTTCAAAGTGGGAATGCATGTTCGTTCGCACTCAGTTAGCATTCAGGAATTAGGCCTAAGTAAGCCTCACATGTACTTGAGCCCCCAGAGTTTACATTTGCCTTGGATAGAAGGAGGGAATTCAATGGAGACAATAAGTAGACACAAAACAAGACTCCACACAGTAGTTTTCAGGTGCTTTTATTCATTTTATTCATCCATTGTAGCATTTTGCAAGGAACAGCAATGCTTGTATACAATTTTGCAACAGAATAAGCCTGCTTGCAAAATCTTCCCAAATCCAAGAGTTTAGCAATGCTATGCTGCAAGACCTTTGCAAATGCAAACCCTGGGAAAAAGCAATGGCTCCGTGCTTATCACACTTACACAATGCTATGCACTTCCTCAATAAAGCAGTGGGACATTCATTCTTCAATGGAAGGTTCACTTGTTGCTTTGAAGCTTTTTCTAAAATTCGGATTGTTTTAACAAGCCCGTCCATCCTAGCAGGTTTAAATTTTTCACTATAGTGGGAAGGCTCTGTGATGTCATCATGATGCGTCCACTGTGATGTCATCGTGATGTGTCCACTGTGATGTCATCATTATGCGACACATGTGATGTCATCATTATGCGACACACGTGATGTCACAATGTGCTTCGCTGTATGGACTGCATTTGCTTGGCTTGCTTGCTGACATCCACTTGAGGGAGACACACACCAGGAGATTGTTGCAGCATATGCATATTGCAGAGGTTGTTTCTTTACAGCCTTTACAGCAAACATCCACACCTCCTGCAGCCAGCGTAGACACCACCACAAAAAAACAAAAAAAATGAATTTCCAAACAAGAAAGGGTCGAAAAGCCAAACTGCAGGATGATAATTATAGTAAGTTATGAATTTAGTAATTGATTTCAAAGTGGGAATGCTTGTTCGTTCGCACTCAGTTAGCATTCAGGAAGTAGGCCTAAGTAAGCCTCACATGTACTTGGGCCCCCAGAGTTTACATTTGCCTTGGATAGAAGGAGGGAGTTCAATGGAGACAATAAGTAGACACAAAACAAGACTCCACACAGTAGTTTTCAGGTGCTTTTATTCATTTTATTAATCCATTGTAGCATTTTGCAAGGAACAGCAATGATTGTATACAATTTTGCACCAGAGTAAGCCTGCTTGCAAAATCTTCCCAAATCCAGGAGTTTAGCAATGCTATGCTGCAAGACCTTTGCAAATGCAAACCCTGGGAAAAAGCAATGGCTCCGTGCTTATCACACTTACACAATGCTATGCACTTCCTCAATAAAGCAGTGGGACATTCATTCTTCAATAGAAGGTTCACTTGTTGCTTTGAAGCTTTTTCTAAAATTCGGAATGTTTTAACAAGCCCGTCCATCCTAGCAGGTTTCAATTTATCACTACAGTGGGAAGGCTCTGTGATGTCATCGTGATGCGTCCACTGTGATGTCATCATTATGCGACATATGTGATGTCATCATAATGCGACACACGTGATGTCACAATGTGCTTGGCTGTATGGACTGCATTTGCTTTGCTTGCTTGCTGACATCCACTTGAGGGAGACACACACCAGGAGATTGATGCAGCATATGCATATTGCAGTGGTTGTTCCTTTACTGCCTCTACAGCAAACATCCACACCTCCTGCAGCCAGCGTAGACACCACCACAAAAAACAAAAAAAATGAATTTCCAAACAAGAAAGGGTCGAAAAGCAAAGCTGCAGGATGATAATTATTGTAAGTTATAAATTTAGTAATTGATTTCAAAGTGGGAATGCTTGTTCGTTCGCACTCAGTTAGCATTCAGGAATTAGGCCTAAGTAGGCCTCACATGTACTTGGGCCCCCAGAGTTTACATTTGCCTTGAATAGAAGGAGGGAATTCAATGGAGACAATAAGTAGACACAAAACAAGACTCCACACAGTAGTTTTCAGGTGCTTTTATTCATTTTATTCATCCATTGTAGCATTTTGCAAGGAACAGCAATGCTTGTATACAATTTTGCAACAGAGTAAGCCTGCTTGCAAAATCTTCCCAAATCCAGGAGTTTAGCAATGCTATGCTGCAAGACCTTTGCAAATGCAAATCCTGGGAAAAAGCAATTGCTCCGTGCTTATCACACTTACACAATGCTATGCACTTCCTCAATAAAGCAGTGGGACATTCATTCTTCAATAGAAGGGTCACTTGTTGCTTTGAAGCTTTTTCTAAAATTCGGAATGTTTTAACAAGCCCGTCCATCCTAGCAGGTTTCAATTTATCACTACAGTGGGAAGGCTCTGTGATGTCATCGTGATGCGTCCACTGTGATGTCATCATTATGCGACATATGTGATGACATCATTATGCGAAACACGTAATGTCACAATGTGCTTGGCTGTATGGACTGCATTTGCTTGGCTTGCTTGCTGACATCCACTTGAGGGAGACACACACCAGGAGATTGATGCAGCATATGCATATTGCAGTGGTTGTTCCTTTACTGCCTCTACAGCAAACATCCACACCTCCTGCAGCCAGCGTAGACACTACCACAAAAAACAAAAAAAAATGAATTTCCAAACAAGAAAGGGTCGAAAAGCCAAACTGCAGGATGATAATTATAGTAAGTTATGAATTTAGTAATTGATTTCAAAGTGGGAATGCATGTTCGTTCGCACTCAGTTAGCATTCAGGAATTAGGCCTAAGTAAGCCTCACATGTACTTGGGCCCCCAGAGTTTACATTTGCCTTGGATAGAAGGAGGGAATTCAATGGAGACAATAAGTAGACACAAAACAAGACTCCACACAGTAGTTTTCAGGTGCTTTTATTCATTTTATTCATCCATTGTAGCATTTTGCAAGGAACAGCAATGCTTGTATACAATTTTGCAACAGAATAAGCCTGCTTGCAAAATCTTCCCAAATCCAAGAGTTTAGCAATGCTATGCTGCAAGACCTTTGCAAATGCAAACCCTGGGAAAAAGCAATGGCTCCGTGCTTATCACACTTACACAATGCTATGCACTTCCTCAATAAAGCAGTGGGACATTCATTCTTCAATGGAAGGTTCACTTGTTGCTTTGAAGCTTTTTCTAAAATTCGGATTGTTTTAACAAGCCCGTCCATCCTAGCAGGTTTAAATTTTTCACTACAGTGGGAAGGCTCTGTGATGTCATCATGATGCGTCCACTGTGATGTCATCGTGATGTGTCCACTGTGATGTCATCATTATGCGACACATGTGATGTCATCATTATGCGACACACGTGATGTCACAATGTGCTTCGCTGTATGGTTGCATTTGCTTGGCTTGCTTGCTGACATCCACTTGAGGGAGACACACACCAGGAGATTGTTGCAGCATATGCATATTGCAGAGGTTGTTTCTTTACAGCCTTTACAGCAAACATCCACACCTCCTGCAGCCAGCGTAGACACCACCACAAAAAAACAAAAAAAATGAATTTCCAAACAAGAAAGGGTCGAAAAGCCAAACTGCAGGATGATAATTATAGTAAGTTATGAATTTAGTAATTGATTTAAAAGTGGGAATGCTTGTTCGTTCGCACTCAGTTTGCATTCAGGAAGTAGGCCTAAGTAAGCCTCACATGTACTTGGGCCCCCAGAGTTTACATTTGCCTTGGATAGAAGGAGGGAGTTCAATGGAGACAATAAGTAGACACAAAACAAGACTCCACACAGTAGTTTTCAGGTGCTTTTATTCATTTTATTAATACATTGTAGCATTTTGCAAGGAACAGCAATGATTGTATACAATTTTGCAACAGAGTAAGCCTGCTTGCAAAATCTTCCCAAATCCAGGAGTTTAGCAATGCTATGCTGCAAGACCTTTGCAAATGCAAACCCTGGGAAAAAGCAATGGCTCCGTGCTTATCACACTTACACAATGCTATGCACTTCCTCAGTAAAGCAGTGGGACATTCATTCTTCAATAGAAGGTTCACTTGTTGCTTTGAAGCTTTTTCTAAAATTCGGAATGTTTTAACAAGCCCGTCCATCCTAGCAGGTTTCAATTTATCACTACAGTGGGAAGGCTCTGTGATGTCATCGTGATGCGTCCACTGTGATGTCATCATTATGCGACATATGTGATGTCATCATAATGCGACACACGTGATGTCACAATGTGCTTGGCTGTATGGACTGCATTTGCTTGGCTTGCTTGCTGACATCCACTTGAGGGAGACACACACCAGGAGATTGTTGCAGCATATGCATATTGCAGAGGTTGTTTCTTTACAGCCTTTACAGCAAACATCCACACCTCCTGCAGCCAGCGTAGACACCACCACAAAAAAACAAAAAAAATGAATTTCCAAACAAGAAAGGGTCGAAAAGCCAAACTGCAGGATGATAATTATAGTAAGTTATGAATTTAGTAATTGATTTAAAAGTGGGAATGCTTGTTCGTTCGCACTCAGTTAGCATTCAGGAATTAGGCCTAAGTAGGCCTCACATGTACTTGGGCCCCCAGAGTTTACATTTGCCTTGGATAGAAGAAGGGAATTCAATGGAGACAATAAGTAGACACAAAACAAGACTCCTCACAGTAGTTTTCAGGTGCTTTTATTCATTTTATTCATCCATTGTAGCATTTTGCAAGGAACAGCAATGCTTGTATACAATTTTGCAACAGAGTAAGCCTGCTTGCAAAATCTTCCCAAATCCAGGAGTTTAGCAATGCTATGCTGCAAGACCTTTGCAAATGCAAACCCTGGGAAAAAGCAATGGCTCCGTGCTTATCACACTTACACAATGCTATGCACTTCCTCAATAAAGCAGTGGGACATTCATTCTTTAATGGAAGGTTCACTTGTTGCTTTGAAGCTTTTTCTAAAATTCGGATTGTTTTAACAAGCCCCTCCATCCTAGCAGGTATAAATTTTTCACTACAGTGGGAAGGCTCTGTGATGTCATCACGATGCGTCCACTGTGATGTCATCATTATGCGACACATGAGATGTCATCATTATGCGACACACGTGATGTCACAATGTGCTTGGCTGTATGGACTGCATTTACTTGGCTTGCTTGCTGACATCCACTTGAGGGAGACACACACCAGGAGATTGTTGCAGCATATGCATATTGCAGAGGTTGTTCCTTTACAGCCTTTACAGCAAACATCCACACCTCCTGCAGCCAGCGTAGACACCACCACAAAAAAACAAAAAAAATTAATTTCCAAACAATAAAGGGTCGAAAAGCCAAACTGCAGGATGATAATTATAGTAAGTTATGAATTTAGTAATTGATTTCAAAGTGGGAATGCTTGTTCGTTCGCACCCAGTTAGCATTCAGGAATTAGGCTTAAGTAGGCCTCACATGTACTTGGGCCCCCAGAGATTACATTTGGCTTGGATAGAAGGAGGGAATTCAATGGAGACAATAAGTAGACACAAAACAAGACTCCACACAGTAGTTTTCAGGTGCTTTTATTCATTTTATTCATCCATTGTAGCATTTTGCAAGGAACAGCAATGCTTGTATACAATTTTGCAACAGAGTAAGCCTGCTTGCAAAATCTTCCCAAATCCAGGAGTTTAGCAAAGCTATGCTGCAAGACCTTTGCAAATGCAAACCCTGGGAAAAAGCAATTGCTCCGTGCTTACCACACTTACACAATGCTATGCACTTCCTCAATAAAGCAGTGGGACATTCATTCTTCAATAGAAGGTTCACTTGTTGCTTTGAAGCTTTTTCTAAAATTCGGAATGTTTTAACAAGCCCGTCCATCCTAGCAGGTTTCAATTTATCACTACAGTGGGAAGGCTCTGTGATGTCATCGTGATGCGTCCACTGTGATGTCATCATTATGCGACATATGTGATGACATCATTATGCGAAACACGTGATGTCACAATGTGCTTGGCTGTATGGACTGCATTTGCTTGGCTTGCTTGCTGACATCCACTTGAGGGAGACACACACCAGGAGATTGATGCAGCATATGCATATTGCAGTGGTTGTTCCTTTACTGCCTCTACAGCAAACATCCACACCTCCTGCAGCCAGCGTAGACACTACCACAAAAAACAAAAAAAATGAATTTCCAAACAAGAAAGGGTCGAAAAGCCAAACTGCTGGATGATAATTATAGTAAGTTATGAATTTAGTAATTGATTTCAAAGTGGGAATGCATGTTCGTTCGCACTCAGTTAGCATTCAGGAATTAGGCCTAAGTAAGCCTCACATGTACTTGAGCCCCCAGAGTTTACATTTGCCTTGGATAGAAGGAGGGAATTCAATGGAGACAATAAGTAGACACAAAACAAGACTCCACACAGTAGTTTTCAGGTGCTTTTATTCATTTTATTCATCCATTGTAGCATTTTGCAAGGAACAGCAATGCTTGTATACAATTTTGCAACAGAATAAGCCTGCTTGCAAAATCTTCCCAAATCCAAGAGTTTAGCAATGCTATGCTGCAAGACCTTTGCAAATGCAAACCCTGGGAAAAAGCAATGGCTCCGTGCTTATCACACTTACACAATGCTATGCACTTCCTCAATAAAGCAGTGGGACATTCATTCTTCAATGGAATGTTCACTTGTTGCTTTGAAGCTTTTTCTAAAATTCGGATTGTTTTAACAAGCCCGTCCATCCTAGCAGGTTTAAATTTTTCACTACAGTGGGAAGGCTCTGTGATGTCATCATGATGCGTCCACTGTGATGTCATCGTGATGTGTCCACTGTGATGTCATCATTATGCGACACATGTGATGTCATCATTATGCGACACACGTGATGTCACAATGTGCTTCGCTGTATGGACTGCATTTGCTTGGCTTGCTTGCTGACATCCACTTGAGGGAGACACACACCAGGAGATTGTTGCAGCATATGCATATTGCAGAGGTTGTTTCTTTACAGCCTTTACAGCAAACATCCACACCTCCTGCAGCCAGCGTAGACACCACCACAAAAAAACAAAAAAAATGAATTTCCAAACAAGAAAGGGTCGAAAAGCCAAACTGCAGGATGATAATTATAGTAAGTTATGAATTTAGTAATTGATTTCAAAGTGGGAATGCTTGTTCGTTCGCACTCAGTTAGCATTCAGGAAGTAGGCCTAAGTAAGCCTCACATGTACTTGGGCCCCCAGAGTTTACATTTGCCTTGGATAGAAGGAGGGAGTTCAATGGAGACAATAAGTAGACACAAAACAAGACTCCACACAGTAGTTTTCAGGTGCTTTTATTCATTTTATTAATCCATTGTAGCATTTTGCAAGGAACAGCAATGATTGTATACAATTTTGCAACAGAGTAAGCCTGCTTGCAAAATCTTCCCAAATCCAGGAGTTTAGCAATGCTATGCTGCAAGACCTTTGCAAATGCAAACCCTGGGAAAAAGCAATGGCTCCGTGATTATCACACTTACACAATGCTATGCACTTCCTCAATAAAGCAGTGGGACATTCATTCTTCAATAGAAGGTTCACTTGTTGCTTTGAAGCTTTTTCTAAAATTCGGAATGTTTTAACAAGCCCGTCCATCCTAGCAGGTTTCAATTTATCACTACAGTGGGAAGGCTCTGTGATGTCATCGTGATGCGTCCACTGTGATGTCATCATTATGCGACATATGTGATGTCATCATAATGCGACACACGTGATGTCACAATGTGCTTGGCTGTATGGACTGCATTTGCTTTGCTTGCTTGCTGACATCCACTTGAGGGAGACACACACCAGGAGATTGATGCAGCATATGCATATTGCAGTGGTTGTTCCTTTACTGCCTCTACAGCAAACATCCACACCTCCTGCAGCCAGCGTAGACACCACCACAAAAAACAAAAAAAAATGAATTTCCAAACAAGAAAGGGTCGAAAAGCAAAGCTGCAGGATGATAATTATTGTAAGTTATAAATTTAGTAATTGATTTCAAAGTGGGAATGCTTGTTCGTTCGCACTCAGTTAGCATTCAGGAATTAGGCCTAAGTAGGCCTCACATGTACTTGGGCCCCAAGAGTTTACATTTGCCTTGGATAGAAGAAGGGAATTCAATGGAGACAATAAGTAGACACAAAACAAGACTCCACACAGTAGTTTTCAGGTGCTTTTATTCATTTTATTTATCCATTGTAGCATTTTGCAAGGAACAGCAATGCTTGTATACAATTTTGCAACAGAGTAAGCCTGCTTGCAAAATCTTCCCAAATCCAGGAGTTTAGCAATGCTATGCTGCAAGACCTTTGCAAATGCAAACCCTGGGAAAAAGCAATGGCTCTGTGCTTATCACACTTACACAATGCTATGCACTTCCTCAATAAAGCAGTGGGACATTCATTCTTCAATGGAAGGTTCACTTGTTGCTTTGAAGTTTTTTTCTAAAATTCGGATTGTTTTAACAAGCCCCTCCATCCTAGCAGGTATAAATTTTTCACTACAGTGGGAAGGCTCTGTGATGTCATCATGATGCGTCCACTGTGATGTCATCGTGATGTGTCCACTGTGATGTCATCATTATGCGACACATGAGATGTCATCATTATGCGACACACGTGATGTCACAATGTGCTTGGCTGTATGGACTGCATTTGCTTGGCTTGCTTGCTGACATCCACTTGAGGGAGACACACACCAGGAGATTGTTGCAGCATATGCATATTGCAGTGGTTGTTCCTTTACTGCCTCTACAGCAAACATCCACACCTCCTGCAGCCAGCGTAGACACCACCACAAAAAACAAAAAAAATTAATTTCCAAACAAGAAAGGGTCGAAAAGCCAAGCTGCAGGATGATAATTATTGTAAGTTATAAATTTAGTAATTGATTTCAAAGTGGGAATGCTTGTTCGTTCGCACTCAGTTAGCATTCAGGAAGTAGGCCTAAGTAGGCCTCACATGTACTTGGGCCCCCAGAGTTTACATTTGCCTTGAATAGAAGGAGGGAATTCAATGGAGACAATAAGTAGACACAAAACAAGACTCCACACAGTAGTTTTCAGGTGCTTTTATTCATTTTATTCATCCATTGTAGCGTTTTGCAAGGAACAGCAATGCTTGTATACAATTTTGCAACAGAGTAAGCCTGCTTGCAAAATCTTCCCAAATCCAGGAGTTTAGCAATGCTATGCTGCAAGACCTTTGCAAATGCAAATCCTGGGAAAAAGCAATTGCTCCGTGCTTATCACACTTACACAATGCTATGCACTTCCTCAATAAAGCAGTGGGACATTCATTCTTCAATAGAAGGTTCACTTGTTGCTTTGAAGCTTTTTCTAAAATTCGGAATGTTTTAACAAGCCCGTCCATCCTAGCAGGTTTCAATTTATCACTACAGTGGGAAGGCTCTGTGATGTCATCGTGATGCGTCCACTGTGATGTCATCATTATGCGACATATGTGATGACATCATTATGCGAAACACGTAATGTCACAATGTGCTTGGCTGTATGGACTGCATTTGCTTGGCTTGCGTGCTGACATCCACTTGAGGGAGACACACACCAGGAGATTGATGCAGCATATGCATATTGCAGTGGTTGTTCCTTTACTGCCTCTACAGCAAACATCCACACCTCCTGCAGCCAGCGTAGACACTACCACAAAAAACAAAAAAAAATGAATTTCCAAACAAGAAAGGGTCGAAAAGCCAAACTGCAGGATGATAATTATAGTAAGTTATGAATTTAGTAATTGATTTCAAAGTGGGAATGCATGTTCGTTCGCACTCAGTTAGCATTCAGGAATTAGGCCTAAGTAAGCCTCACATGTACTTGGGCCCCCAGAGTTTACATTTGCCTTGGATAGAAGGAGGGAATTCAATGGAGACAATAAGTAGACACAAAACAAGACTCCACACAGTAGTTTTCAGGTGCTTTTATTCATTTTATTCATCCATTGTAGCATTTTGCAAGGAACAGCAATGCTTGTATACAATTTTGCAACAGAATAAGCCTGCTTGCAAAATCTTCCCAAATCCAAGAGTTTAGCAATGCTATGCTGCAAGACCTTTGCAAATGCAAACCCTGGGAAAAAGCAATGGCTCCGTGCTTATCACACTTACACAATGCTATGCACTTCCTCAATAAAGCAGTGGGACATTCATTCTTCAATGGAAGGTTCACTTGTTGCTTTGAAGCTTTTTCTAAAATTCGGATTGCTTTAACAAGCCCGTCCATCCTAGCAGGTTTAAATTTTTCACTACAGTGGGAAGGCTCTGTGATGTCATCATGATGCGTCCACTGTGATGTCATCGTGATGTGTCCACTGTGATGTCATCATTATGCGACACATGTGATGTCATCATTATGCGACACACGTGATGTCACAATGTGCTTCGCTGTATGGTTGCATTTGCTTGGCTTGCTTGCTGACATCCACTTGAGGGAGACACACACCAGGAGATTGTTGCAGCATATGCATATTGCAGAGGTTGTTTCTTTACAGCCTTTACAGCAAACATCCACACCTCCTGCAGCCAGCGTAGACACCACCACAAAAAAACAAAAAAAATGAATTTCCAAACAAGAAAGGGTCGAAAAGCCAAACTGCAGGATGATAATTATAGTAAGTTATGAATTTAGTAATTGATTTCAAAGTGGGAATGCTTGTTCGTTCGCACTCAGTTAGCATTCAGGAATTAGGCCTAAGTAGGCCTCACATGTACTTGGGCCCCCAGAGTTTACATTTGCCTTGGATAGAAGAAGGGAATTCAATGGAGACAATAAGTAGACACAAAACAAGACTCCTCACAGTAGTTTTCAGGTGCTTTTATTCATTTTATTCATCCATTGTAGCATTTTGCAAGGAACAGCAATGCTTGTATACAATTTTGCAACAGAGTAAGCCTGCTTGCAAAATCTTCCCAAATCCAGGAGTTTAGCAATGCTATGCTGCAAGACCTTTGCAAATGCAAACCCTGGGAAAAAGCAATGGCTCCGTGCTTATCACACTTACACAATGCTATGCACTTCCTCAATAAAGCAGTGGGACATTCATTCTTCAATGGAAGGTTCACTTGTTGCTTTGAAGTTTTTTTCTAAAATTCGGATTGTTTTAACAAGCCCCTCCATCCTAGCAGGTATAAATTTTTCACTACAGTGGGAAGGCTCTGTGATGTCATCATGATGCGTCCACTGTGATGTCATCGTGATGTGTCCACTGTGATGTCATCATTATGCGACACATGAGATGTCATCATTATGCGACACACGTGATGTCACAATGTGCTTGGCTGTATGGACTGCATTTGCTTGGCTTGCTTGCTGACATCCACTTGAGGGAGACACACACCAGGAGATTGATGCAGCATATGCATATTGCAGTGGTTGTTCCTTTACTGCCTCTACAGCAAACATCCACACCTCCTGCAGTCAGCATAGACACAGCCACAAAAAAAATGAATTTCCAAACAAAAAAGGGTCGAAAACCAAACTGCAGGATTATAATTATAGTAAGTTATGAATTTAGTGATTGATTTCAAAGTGGGAATGCTTGTTCGTTCGCACCCAGTTAGCATTCAGGAATTAGGCTTAAGTAGGCCTCACATGTACTTGGGCCCCCAGAGTTTACATTTGGCTTGGATAGAAGGAGGGAATTCAATGGAGACAATAAGTAGACACAAAACAAGACTCCACACAGTAGTTTTCAGGTGCTTTTATTCATTTTATTCATCCATTGTAGCATTTTGCAAGGAACAGCAATGCTTGTATACAATTTTGCAACAGTGTAATCCTGCTTGCAAAATCTTCCCAAATCCAGGAGTTTAGCAATGCTATGCTGCAAGACCTTTGCAAATGCAAACCCTGGGAAAAAGCAATGGCTCCGTGCTTATCACACTTACACAATGCTATGCACTTCCTCAATAAAGCAGTGGGACATTAATTCTTCAATGGAAGGTTCACTTGTTGCTTTGAAGCTTTTTCTAAAATTTGGAATGTTTTAACAAGCCCATCCATCCTAGCAGGTTTCAATTTATCACTACAGTGGGAAGGCTCTGTGATGTCATCGTGATGCGTCCACTGTGATGTCATCATTATGCGACATATGTGATGTCATCATTATGCGACACACGTGATGTCACAATGTGCTTGGCTGTATGGACTGCATTTGCTTGGCTTGCTTGCTGACATCCACTTGAGGGAGACACACACCAGGAGATTGATGCAGCATATGCATATTGCAGTGGTTGTTCCTTTACTGCCTCTACAGCAAACATCCACACCTCCTGCAGTCAGCATAGACACAGCCACAAAAAAAATGAATTTCCAAACAAAAAAGGGTCGAAAACCAAACTGCAGGATGATAATTATAGTAAGTTATGAATTTAGTGATTGATTTCAAAGTGGGAATGCTTGTTCGTTCGCACCCAGTTAGCATTCAGGAATCAGGCTTAAGTAGGCCTCACATGTACTTGTGCCCCCAGAGTTTACATTTGGCTTGGATAGAAGGAGGGAATTCAATGGAGACAATAAGTAGACACAAAACAAGACTCCACACAGTAGTTTTCAGGTGCTTTTATTCATTTTATTCATCCATTGTAGCATTTTGCAAGGAACAGCAATGCTTGTATACAATTTTGCAACAGTGTAATCCTGCTTGCAAAATCTTCCCAAATCCAGGAGTTTAGCAATGCTATGCTGCAAGACCTTTGCAAATGCAAACCCTGGGAAAAAGCAATGGCTCCGTGCTTATCACACTTACACAATGCTATGCACTTCCTCAATAAAGCAGTGGGACATTCATTCTTCACTAGAAGGTTCACTAGTTGCTTTGAAGCTTTTTCTAAAATTCGGAATGTTTTAACAAGCCCGTCCATCCTAGCAGGTTTAAATTTTTCACTACAGTGGGAAGGCTCTGTGATGTCATCAGGATGTGTCCACTGTGATGTCATCATTATGCGACACATGTGATGTCATCATTATGCGACACACGTGATGTCACAATGTGCTTGGCTGTATGGACTGCATTTGCTTGGCTTGCTTGCTGACATACACTTGAGGGAGACACACACCAGGAGATTGTTGCAGCATATGCATATTGCAGAGGTTGTTCCTTTACAGCCTCTACAGCAAACATCCACACCTCCTGCAGCCAGCGTAGACAACACCACAAAAAAACTAAAAAAATGAATTTCCGAACAAGAAAGGGTCGAAAAGCCAAACTGCAGGATGATAATAATTATAAGTTATGAATTTAGGAATTGATTTCAAAGTGGGAATTCTTGTTCGTTCGCACTCAGTTAACATTCAGGAATTAGGCCTAAGTAGGCCTCACATGTACCTGGGCCCCCAGAGTTTACATTTGCCTTGGATAAAAGGAGGGAATTCAATGGAGACAATAAGTAGACACAAAAAAAGACTACACGCAGTAGTTTCCAGGTGCTTTTATTCATTTTATTCATCCATTGTAGCATTTTGCAAGGATCAGCAACACTTGAATACAATTTTGCAATAGTGTAAGCCTACTTGCAAAATCCCCCCAAATACAGGTGTTTAGCAATGCTATACTGCAAGACCTTTGCAAATGGAAACCCTGGGAAAAAGCAATGGCTCCGTGCTTATCACACTTACACAATGCTATGCACTTCATCAATAAAGCAGTGGGACATTCATTTTTCAATGGAAGGTTCACTTGATGCTTTGAAGCTTCTTCTAAAATCGGATTGTTTTAACAAGCCCGTCCATCCTAGCAGGTTACAATTTTTCACTACAGTGGAAAGGCTCTGTGTTGTCATCGTAATGCATCCACTGTGATGTCATCATTATGCGACACATGTGATGTCATCATTATGCGACACATGTGATGTCACAATGTGCTTGGCTGTATAGACTGCATTTGCTTGGCTTGCTTGCTGACATCCACTTGAGGAAGACACACACCAGGAGATAGATGCAGCATATGCATACTGCAGAGGCTGTTCCTTTACTGCCTCTACAGCAAACATCCACACCTCCTGCAGCCAGCGTAGACACAGCCACAAAAAAAATGAATTTCCAAACAAAAAAGTTCGAAAACCAAACTGCAGGATGATAATTATAGTAAGTTATGAATTTAGTGATTGATTTCAAAGTGGGAATGCTTGTTCGTTCGCACTCAGTTAGCATTCAGGAATTAGGCTTAAGTAGGCCTCACATGTACTTGGGCCCCCAGAGTTTACATTTGGCTTGGATAGAAGGAGGGAATTCAATGGAGACAATAAGTAGACACAAAACAAGACTCCACACAGTAGTTTTCAGGTGCTTTTATTCATTTTATTCATCCATTGTAGCATTTTGCAAGGAACAGCAATGCTTGTATACAATTTTGCAACAGTGTAATCCTGCTTGCAAAATCTTTCCAAATCCAGGAGTTTAGCAATGCTATGCTGCAAGACCTTTGCAAATGCAAACCCTGGGAAAAAGCAATGGCTCCGTGCTTATCACACTTACACAATGCTATGCACTTCCTCAATAAAGCAGTGGGACATTAATTCTTCAATGGAAGGTTCACTTGTTGCTTTGAAGCTTTTTCTAAAATTCGGAATGTTTTAACAAGCTCGTCCATCCTAGCAGGTTTCAATTTATCACTACAGTGGGAAGGCTCTGTGATGTCATCGTGATGCGTCCACTGTGATGTCATCATTATGTGACATATGTGATGTCATCATTATGCGACCCACGTGATGTCACAATGTGCTTGGCTGTATGGACTGCATTTGCTTGGCTTGCTTGCTGACATCCACTTGAGGGAGACACACACCAGGAGATTGATGCAGCATATGCATATTGCAGTGGTTGTTCCTTTACTGCCTCTACAGCAAACATCCACACCTCCTGCAGCCAGCGTAGACACCACCACAAAAAACAAAAAAAATGAATTTCCAAACAAGAAAGGGTCGAAAAGCCAAACTGCAGGATGATAATTATAGTAAGTTATGAATTTAGTAATTGATTTCAAAGTGGGAATGCTTGTTCGTTCGCACTCAGTTAGCATTCAGGAATTAGGCCTAAGTAAGCCTCACATGTACTTGGGCCCCCAGAGTTTACATTTGCCTTGGATAGAAGGAGGGAATTCAATGGAGACAATGGAGGTCATTCCGAGTTGTTCGCTCGCAAGGCGATTTTAGCAGAGTTGCTCACGCTAAGCCGCCGCCTACTGGGAGTGAATCTTAGCATCTTAAAATTGCGAACGAAGTAATCGCAATATTGCGATTACACACCTCGTAGCAGTTTCTGAGTAGCTTCAGACTTACTCGGCATCTGCGAGCAGTTCAGTGCTTGTCGTTCCTGGTTTGACGTCACAAACACACCCAGCGTTCGCCCAGACACTCCTCCGTTTCTCCGGCCACTCCTGCGTTTTTTCCGGAAACGGTAGCGTTTTTCCCCACACGCCCATAAAACGGCCTGTTTCCGCCCAGTAGCACCCATTTCCTGTCAATCACATTACGATCGCCAGAACGATGAAAAAGCCGTGAGTAAAATTACTAAGGGCATAGCAAATTTACTTGGCGCAGTAGCAGTGCGGACATTGCGCTTGCGCATTAAGCGGAAAATCGCTGCGATGCGAAGATTTTTACCGAGCGAACAACTCGGAATGAGGGCCAATAAGTAGACACAAAACAAGACTCCACACAGTAGTTTTCAGGTGCTTTTATTCATTTTATTCATCCATTGTAGCATTTTGCAAGGAACAGCAATGCTTGTATACAATTTTGCAACAGAGTAAGCCTGCTTGCAAAATCTTCCCAAATCCAGGAGTTTAGCAATGCTATGCTGCAAGACCTTTGCAAATGCAAACCCTGGGGAAAAGCAATGGCTCCGTGCTTATCATACTTACGCAATGCTATGCACTTCATCAATTAAGCAGTGGAAGATTTATTCTTCAATGGAAGGTTCACTTGTTGCTTTGAAGCTTTTTCTAAAATTCGGTTTGTTTTAACAAGCCCGTCTATCCAAGCAGGTTTCAATTTTTCTCTACAGTGGGAAGGCTCTGTGATGTCATCGTGATGCGTCCACTGTGATGTCATCATTATGCGACACACGTGATGTCACAATGTGCTTGGCTGTATGGACTGCATTTGCTTGGCTTGCTTGCTGACATCCACTTGAGGAAGACACACACCAGGAGATAGATGCAGCATATGCATACTGCAGAGGTTGTTCCTTTACTGCCTCTACAGCAAACATCCACACCTCCTGCAGCCAGCGTAGACACAGCCACCAAAAAAAATTAAATTCCAAACAAAAAAGGGTTGAAAACCAAACTGCAGGATGATAATTATAGTAAGTTATGAATTTAGTGATTGATTTCAAAGTGGGAGTGCTTGTTCGTTCGCACTCAGTTAGCATTCAGGAATTAGGCCTAAGTAGGCCTCACATGTACTTGGGCCCCCAGAGTTTACATTTGGCTTGGATAGAAGGAGGGAATTCAATGGAGACAAAAAGTAGACACAAAACAAGACTCCACACAGTAGTTTTCAGGTGCTTTTATTCATTTTATTCATCCGTTGTAGCATTTTCAAGGAACAGCAATGCTTGTATACAATTTTGCAACAGTGTAGTCCTGCTTGCAAAATCTTCCCTAATCCAGGAGTTTAGCAATGCTATGCTGCAAGATCTTTGCAAATGCAAACCCTGGGGAAAAGCAATAGCTCCATGCTTATCACACTTACACAATGCTATGCACTTCCTCAATAGAGCAGTGGGACATGATTCTTCAATGGAAGGTCACTTATTGCTTTGAAACTTTTTCTATAATTCGGATTGTTTTAACAAGCCCGTCCATCCCAGCAGGTTTCAATTTATCACTACAGTGGGAAGGCTCTGTGATGTCATCGTGATGCGTCCACTGTGATGTCATCATTATGCGACATATGTGATGTCATCATTATGCGACACACGTGATGTCACAATGTGCTTGGCTGTATGGACTGCATTTGCTTGGCTTGCTTGCTGACATCCACTTGAGGGAGACACACACCAGGAGATTGATGCAGCATATGCATATTGCAGTGGTTGTTCCTTTACTGCCTCTACAGCAAACATCCACACCTCCTGCAGCCAGCGTAGACACCACCACAAAAAACAAAAAAAATGAATTTCCAAACAAGAAACGGTCGAAAAGCCAAACTGCAGGATGATAATTATATTAAGTTATGAATTTAGTAATTGATTTCAAAGTGGGAATGCTTGTTCATTCGCACTCAGTTAGCATTCAGGAATTAGGCCTAAGTACAGTAAGCCTCACATGTACTTGGGCCCCCAGAGTTTACATTTGCCTTGGATAGAAGGAGGGAATTCAATGGAGACAATAAGTAGACACAAAACAAGACTCCACACAGTAGTTTTCAGGTGCTTTTATTCATTTTATTCATCCATTGTAGCATTTTGCAAGGAACAGCAATGCTTGTATACAATTTTGCAACAGAGTAAGCCTGCTTGCAAAATCTTCCCAAATCCAGGAGTTTAGCAATGCTATGCTGCAAGACCTTTGCAAATGCAAACCCTGGGAAAAAGCAATGGCTCCGTGCTTATCACACTTACACAATGCTATGCACTTCCTCAATAAAGCAGTGGGACATTCATTCTTCAATGGAAGGTTCACTTGTTGCTTTGAAGCTTTTTCTAAAATTCGGATTGTTTTAACAAGCCCGTCCATCCTAGCAGGTTTAAATTTTTCACTACAGTGGGAAGGCTCTGTGATGTCATCATGATGCATCCACTGTGATGTCATCATTATGCGACACACGTGATGTCACAATGTGCTTGGCTGTATGGACTGCATTTGCTTGGATTGCTTGCTGACATCCACTTGAGGAAGACACACACCAGGAGATAGATGCAGCATATCCATACTGCAGAGGTTTTTCCTTTACTGCCTCTACAGCAAACATCCACACCTCCTGCAGCCAGCGTAGAAACCGCCTCAAAAAAATTTAATTTCTAAACAAAAAAGGGTCGAAAACCAAATTGCAGGATGATAATTATAGTAAGTTATGAATTTAGGCCCTCATTCCGAGTTGTTCGCTCGGAGATTTTCATCGCATCGCAGTGAGAATTCTCTTAGTGCGCATGCGCAATGTTCGCACTGCGACTGCGCCAAGTAACTTTACTATGAAGAAAGTAAGTTTACTCACGGCTTTTTCATCGCTCCGACGTTCGCATTGTGATTGACAGGAAATGGGTGTTACTGGGCGGATGCACGGCGTTTTAGGGGCGTGTGGCTGAAAACGCTACCGTTTCCGGGAAAAACGCAGGAGTGGCCGGGGAAACGGTGGGTGTGCCTGGGCGAACGCTGGGTGTGTTTATGACGTCAGCCAGGAACGAAAAGCACTGAACTGATCGCACAGGCAGAGTAAGTCTGAAGCTACTCAAAAACTGCTAACTCGTTTGTGATAGCAATATTGCGAATACATCGGTCGCACATTTAAGAAGCTAAGATTCACTCCCAGTAGGCGGCGGCTTAGCGTGTGTAACTCTGCTACATTCGCCTTGCGAGCGAACAACTCGGAATGAGGGCCTTAGTGATTGATTTCAAAGTGGGAGTGCTTGTTCGTTCGCACTCAGTTAGCATTCAGGAATTAGGCCTAAGTAGGCCTCACATGTACTTGGGCCCCCAGAGTTTACATTTGGCTTGGATAGAAGGAGGGAATTCAATGGAAACAATAAGTAGACACAAAACAAGACTCCACACAGTAGTTTTCAGGTGCTTTTATTCATTTTATTCATCCGTTGTAGCATTTTGCAAGGAACAGCAATGCTTGTATACAATTTTGCAACAGTGTAGTCCTGCTTGCAAAATCTTCCCTAATCCAGGAGTTTAGCAATGCTATGCTGCAAGACCTTTGCAAATGCAAACCCTGGGGAAAAGCAATGGCTCCATGCTTATCACAGTTTCACAATGCTATGCACTTCCTCAATAAAGCAGTGGGACATTCATTCTTCAATGGAAGGTTCACTTGTTGCTTTGAAACTTTTTCTAAAATTCGGATTGTTTTAACAAGCCCGTCCATCCTAGCAGGTTTCAATTTTTCACTACAGTGGGAAGGCTCTGTGATGTCATCGTGATGCGTCCACTGTGATGTCATCATTATGCGACATATGTGATGTCATCCTTATGCGACACATTTGATGTCACAATGTGCTTGGCTGTATGGACTGCATTTGCTTGGCTTGCTTGCTGACATCTACTTGAGGAAGACACACACCAGGAGATAGATGCAGCATATGCATACTGCAGAGGTTGTTCCTTTACTGCCTCTACAGCAAACATCCACACCTCCTGCAGCCAGCGTAGACACAGCCACAAAAAAAATGAATTTCCAAACAAAAAAGGCTAGAAATCGAAACTGCAGGATGATAATTATAGTAAGTTATGAATTTAGTAATTGATTTCAAAGTGGGAATGCGTGTTCGTTCGCACTCAGTTAGCATTCAGGAATTAGGCCTAAGTAAGCCTCACATGTACTTGGGCCCCCAGAGTTTACATTTGCCTTGGATAGAAGGATTGAATTCAATGGAGACAATAAGTAGACACAAAGCAAGACTCCACACAGTAGTTTTCAGGTGCTTTTATTCATTTTATTCATCCGTTGTAGCATTTTGCAAGGAACAGCAATGCTTGTATACAATTTTGCAACAGTGTAGTCCTGCTTGCAAAATCTTCCCTAATCCAGGAGTTTAGCAATGCTATGCTGCAAGACCTTTGCAAATGCAAACCCTGGGGAAAAGCAATGGCTCCATGCTTATCGCAGTTTCACAATGCTATGCACTTCCTCAATAAAGCAGTGGGACATTCATTCTTCAATAGAAGGTTCACTTGTTGCTTTGAAGCTTTTTCTAAAATTCGGAATGTTTTAACAAGCCCGTCCATCCTAGCAGGTTTCAATTTTTCACTACAGTGGGAAGGATCTGTGATGTCATCGTGATGCGTCCACTGTGATGTCATCATTATGCGACATATGTGATGTCATCCTTATGCGACACATTTGATGTCACAATGTGCTTGGCTGTATGGACTGCATTTGCTTAGCTTGCTTGCTGACATCCACTTGAGGAAGACACACACCAGGAGATAGATGCAGCATATGCATACTGCAGAGGTTGTTCCTTTACTGCCTCTACAGCAAACATCCACACCTCCTGCAGCCAGCGTAGACACAGCCACAAAAAAAATGAATTTCCAAACAAAAAAGGGTCGAAAACGAAACTGCAGGATGATAATTATAGTAAGTTATGAATTTAGTAATTGATTTCAAAGTGGGAATGCTTGTTCGTTCGCACTCAGTTAGCATTCAGGAATTAGGCCTAAGTAAGCCTCACATGTACTTGGGCCCCCAGAGTTTACATTTGCCTTGGATAGAAGGAGGGAATTCAATGGAGACAATAAGTAGACACAAAACAAGACTCCACACAGTAGTTTTCAGGTGCTTTTATTCATTTTATTCATCCATTGTAGCATTTTGCAAGGAACAGCAATGCTTGTATACAATTTTGCAACAGAGTAAGCCTGCTTGCAAAATCTTCCCAAATCCAGGAGTTTAGCAATGCTATGCTGCAAAGACCTTTGCAAATGCAAACCCTGGGAAAAAGCAATGGCTCCGTGCTTATCACACTTACACAATGCTATGCACTTCCTCAATAAAGCAGTGGGACATTCATTCTTCAATGGAAGGTTCACTTGTTGCTTTGAAGCTTTTTCTAAAATTCGGAATGTTTTAACAAGCCCGTCCATCCTAGCAGGTTTCAATAAATCACTACAGTGGGAAGGCTCTGTGATGTCATCGTGATGCGTCCACTGTGATGTCATCATTATGCGACATATGTGATGTCATCCTTATGCGACACATTTGATGTCACAATGTGCTTGGCTGTATGGACTGCATTTGCTTAGCTTGCTTGCTGACATCCACTTGAGGAAGACACACACCAGGAGATAGATGCAGCATATGCATACTGCAGAGGTTGTTCCTTTACTGCCTCTACAGCAAACATCCACACCTCCTGCAGCCAGCGTAGACACAGCCACAAAAAAAATTAATTTCCAAACAAAAAAAGGGTCGAAAACCAAACTGCAGGATGATAATTATAGTAAGTTATGAATTTAGTGATTGATTTCAAAGTGGGAATGCTTGTTCGTTCGCACTCAGTTAGCATTCAGGAATTAGGCCTAAGTAGGCCTCACATGTACTTGGGCACCCAGAGTTTACATTTGGCTTGGATAGAAGGAGGGAATTCAATGGAGACAATAAGTAGACACAAAACAAGACTCCACACAGTAGTTTTCAGGTGCTTTTATTCATTTTATTCATCCGTTGTAGCATTTTGCAAGGAACAGCAATGCTTGTATACAATTTTGCAACAGTGTAATACTGCTTGCAAAATCTTCCCCAATCCAGGAGTTTAGCAATGCTATGCTGCAAGACCTTTGCAAATGCAAACCCTGGGAAAAAGCAATGGCTCCGTGCTTATCACACTTACACAATGCTATGCACTTCCTCAATAAAGCAGTGGGACATTCATTCTTCAATGGAAGGTTCACTTGTTGCTTTGAAGCTTTTTCTAAAATTCGGAATGTTTTAACAAGCCCGTCCATCCTAGCAGGTTTCAATAAATCACTACAGTGGGAAGGCTCTGTGATGTCATCGTGATGCGTCCACTGTGATGTCATTATTATGCGACATATGTGATGTCATCATTATGCGACACACGTGATGTCACAATGTGCTTGGCTGTATGGACTGCATTTGCTTGGCTTGCTTGCTGACATCCACTTGAGGGAGACACACACCAGGAGATTGATGCAGCATATGCATATTGCAGTGGTTGTTCCTTTCCTGCCTCTACAGCAAACATCCACACCTCCTGCAGCCAGCGTAGACACCACCACAAAAAAACTAAAAAAAAAGGAATTTCCAAACAAGAAAGGGTCGAAAAGCCAAACTGCAGGATGATAATTATAGTAAGTTATGAATTTAGTAATTGATTTCAAAGTGGGAATGCTTGTTCGTTCGCACTCAGTTAGCATTCAGGAATTAGGCCTAAGTAAGCCTCACATGTACTTGGGCCCCCAGAGTTTACATTTGCCTTGGATAGAAGGAGGGAATTCAATGGAGACAATAAGTAGACACAAAACAAGACTCCACACAGTAGTTTTCAGGTGCTTTTATTCATTTTATTCATCCATTGTAGCATTTTGCAAGGAACAGCAATGCTTGTATACAATTTTGCAACAGAGTAAGCCTGCTTGCAAAATCTTCCCAAATCCAGGAGTTTAGCAATGCTATGCTGCAAGACCTTTGCAAATGCAAACCCTGGGAAAAAGCAATGGCTCCGTGCTTATCACACTTACACAATGCTATGCACTTCCTCAATAAAGCAGTGGGACATTCATTCTTCAATAGAAGGTTCACTTGTTGCTTTGAAGCTTTTTCTAAAATTCGGAATGTTTTAACAAGCCCGTCCATCCTAGCAGGTTTCAATTTATCACTACAGTGGGAAAGCTCTGTGATGTCATCGTGATGCGTCCACTGTGATGTCATCATTATGCGACATATGTGATGTCATCATTATGCGACACACGTGATGTCACAATGTGCTTGGCTGTATGGACTGCATTTGCTTGGCTTGCTTGCTGACATCCACTTGAGGGAGACACACACCAGGAGATATATGCAGCATATGCATACTGCAGAGGTTGTTCCTTTACTGCCTCTACAGCAAACATTCACACCTCCTGCAGCCAGCATAGACACAGCCACAAAAAAAATTAATTTCCAAACAAAAAAGGGTCGAAAACCAAACTGCAGGATGATAATTATAGTAAGTTATGAATTTAGTGATTGATTTCAAAGTGGGAATGCTTGTTCGTTCGCACTCAGTTAGCATTCAGGAATTAGGCCTAAGTAGGCCTCACATGTACTTGGGCACCCAGAGTTTACATTTGGCTTGGATAGAAGGAGGGAATTCAATGGAGACAATAAGTAGACACAAAACAAGACTCCACACAGTAGTTTTCAGGTGCTTTTATTCATTTTATTCATCCGTTGTAGCATTTTGCAAGGAACAGCAATGCTTGTATACAATTTTGCAACAGTGTAATACTGCTTGCAAAATCTTCCCCAATCCAGGAGTTTAGCAATGCTATGCTGCAAGACCTTTGCAAATGCAAACCCTGGGAAAAAGCAATGGCTCCGTGCTTATCACACTTACACAATGCTATGCACTTCCTCAATAAAGCAGTGGGACATTCATTCTTCAATGGAAGGTTCACTTGTTGCTTTGAAGCTTTTTCTAAAATTCGGAATGTTTTAACAAGCCCGTCCATCCTAGCAGGTTTCAATCAATCACTACAGTGGGAAGGCTCTGTGATGTCATCGTGATGCGTCCACTGTGATGTCATTATTATGCGACATATGTGATGTCATCATTATGCGACACACGTGATGTCACAATGTGCTTGGCTGTATGGACTGCATTTGCTTGGCTTGCTTGCTGACATCCACTTGAGGGAGACACACACCAGGAGATTGATGCAGCATATGCATATTGCAGTGGTTGTTCCTTTACTGCCTCTACAGCAAACATCCACACCTCCTGCAGCCAGCGTAGACACCACCACAAAAAAACAAAAAAAATGAATTTCCAAACAAGAAAGGGTCGAAAAGCCAAACTGCAGGATGATAATCATAGTAAGTTATGTATTTAGTAATTGATTTCAAAGTGGGAATGCTTGTTCGTTCGCACTCAGTTAGCATTCAGGAATTAGGCCTAAGTAAGCCTCACATGTACTTGGGCCCCCAGAGTTTACATTTGCCTTGGATAGAAGGAGGGAATTCAATGGAGACAATAAGTAGTGTGACAAGAACACTGGGATAGTGTTTGAGGGCAGGTATATTTGTCCCAGGTTCTTGTCTTACATGTTTTAGAAAATGTTAACTTCTAGGAAAAATGCTTTTTTTGTTTTGTCTGAACCTTTTCAGTTTGCTGTAAAAGCTGGGTAAAGGCTCTGAGAGAGAGATAAGGCGAGTTCTAGACATTGGGCCCAGTTCGGGTCTTTGGCCTCACAGAGGGCTAATCAGGGTTTCAGCTGTGTAAGAGTGATATAGTGCTTCTAACCTGATTAGTATGGGCAGACTGCCTGGGAAGGCTGCAGGATCTGTGTGTGAGAGACACGCTTTCTGATGCAAGTAAGCTATACAGTATGTACTGAAAAACTCTGTGTTTTGTTTAGTGACAGTTAGGAACATCTTATGTTTAGTTAGTGCCGGACAGGCAAGGTATTTTTATTTTGGGGTTTGTTTTATTTTCTGTTTCAATAAAACTGGCCGGGGTCAGTTGTACCAGAAATTGGACTTGTGTTGTTCCTCAGCTGCTGCGTGCTGCCATATTTCCCAGGAAAAGGCACCTTGCACCCCTACAGTGTTACAACTTGGTGGAGAATGCGAGCAGGCCGTTCTGCGCATAAGTGAAAGCAGCAGCTTTGTGAGGCCTGCAGAAAACGGTGGTTTATGCAGATACAGCCCAGTGTGAAGTTACTGAGACTCACCCCTGAGGGTTTGATATATGTCCTGGGTGAAAGCAGCTGCCAAGCCGCCTGAAAAATCTGTTGACATGGAGGATCTGCTTAAAGCCTTGCTGCAAGCTACAGCGGCTCAGCAGGAGGCCAACCGACAGCAGCAGGTGGCAATGGAGGAAAATTGGAGACTACAGCAGGAGGCCAACAGACAGCAGCAGGTGGCAATGGAGGAAAATAAGAGACAACAGCAGGCAGTTGTTGATGAACTTTACAGGCAACAGCGTCAGGATAGAGAGGCCTTAGCAGAAGTGGTGCAGAGACTTGCAGCTCGGGTTGGAGATGTGGCCGTCAGTGCTCCAACCAGCTCTAGTTCTATACGAGCCAGTCACTTCCTGCAGAAAATGACAGAGGCTGATGATGTGGAGGCCTATCTGACCACGTTTGAAAGGACTGCCGAGCGTGAGAATTGGCCGAAAGCACAGTGGGCCAGTCTGCTGGCACCTTTCCTGTCAGGTGAGCCCCAAAAAGCTTACTTTGATTTAAGCCCTGCTGAGGCTCGGGACTATGATAAACTAAAGACTGAGATCCTGACCCGCCTGGGAGTCACGCTGTCAGTACGAGCACAACGGGTGCACCGTTGGCTGTACGCCATGGAGAAGCCTCCGCGCTCCCAGATGCACGACCTTATTCAGCTAACAAAAAAATGGCTACAGCCAGAGACATTAACTGGTCCCCAGATGGTGGAAAGAGTCGTCATGGACCGCTACTTGAGATCTTTGCCCATGGTCCTGCGCAAGTGGGTGAGCCATGGAAACCCGGGTACTGCTGACCAATTAGTGGACATGGTAGAGAGGTATTTGGCAGCAGAGGAACTACTGATGACCACCCAGCAACCCATAGATCCTCGACAGCGCCCTTCAGTAAAGACTGGTAAGACTGTTCCGTGGGAAAACGTTGCTGGGCGGTTAAGAGAACGCAAGGCTGGAGAGACTGTAAACACTGGCCCTGGAAACAGGCCAATGGGGCTAGAACGGTCTATGCTGCCCAAATGGGTTGATAATCGTGTGGTTAAATGTTTTAGGTGTGGTATGCCAGGTCATGTTATTGCCAATTGCCCAGTCACGCAAGAACCCATGCAATGTGATGCTGCCTTTGAATGTCGCAGAATGTCTTTCTTTGCTAGGTTAGCCTGTACTGTGGTACCTTCACCTGAGCTGGAAAAACAAATGTGTGATGTGTTCTTAGAAGGTAACCGGGTAGAGGCCTTGCTAGATTCAGGAAGTTTAGTTACCCTCGTGAAAGCTGGGTTAGTGAACCCCTTAAAGGTCCAGCAAATACCTATTGGGGTAACTTGCATACATGGGGATACCCAACATTATGCCACTGCTGAGGTGAATATAGAAACTTGTTGTGGGTCAGCAATGGTTAAAGTGGGACTGGTCCCTACCTTGGTGCATGAGGCCATAATAGGGAGGGATTTTCCTCATTTTTGGAAACTGTGGGAATCACGGTTATCAACAGATGTGAGAAGTAAAAAGCCAGTTGATAATACCGGTGATTTTATGGATGTACGTGGGTCTTCGGAACTTTCTGGCCCTTTGCCTTTTGCTAGTTTGGCTGGGGAAGTGACAGATGGGGAGTCCAGTGAGGACCCTCTTGCCGGGAACAGAGACATAGTAGTTAGAACTGAAAGCGTGCCTGACCTGGAGGTAAAGAAGGATCTGTTTGCGTCTGAACAGTTAAAGGATCCTACCTTAATAAAGGCTAGAGAGAATGTTAAGATTGTTAATGGGGAACCTGTGGTACCAGGTGACAGGGTTACGTATCCCCACATGGCCATCTGTAATGAGCTCTTGTACCACATTGTTAAAAGGGGTGAGGATGTGGTGGAACAGCTGGTAGTTCCCCAGCCTTATCGGAGAACGGTACTAGATTTAGCTCATAGTCACGTTACCGCAGGACATTTAGGGGCAGAAAAAAACCACTGAAAGAGTTTTACAAAGGTTCTTTTGGCCAGGGGTTTATAAAGAAGTGTCTGAATATTGTTCTTCCTGTCCTGAATGCCAGTATCATGCCCCTAGACCCCATTTCAGGAGCCCACTAGTTCCCATGCCTATTATAGAGGTCCCGTTTGACAGAATAGCCATGGATCTCGTGGGGCCCTTGTTAAAGTCTGCTCGGGGCCATCAGTATATCCTGGTAATTATGGACTATGCCACTCGATATCCTGAGGCTGTCCCTTTACGCACTATCACAACCAAGGCGATAGCTAGGGAGCTGGTGCAGGTATTTAGTAGAGTGGGAATACCAAAAGAAATTTTGACTGACCAAGGTACTCCATTTATGTCAAGGATCATGAAAGAATTGTGCAAGTTATTTAAGGTCACTCACCTCAGGACGTCCATCTACCATCCCCAAACTGACGGGTTGGTGGAAAGGTTTAATAAAACATTAAAAAGTATGTTAAAAAAGGTTGTTGAGAGAGATGGGAAAAACTGGGATTGTTTGTTGCCCTACTTGTTAATGGCCATCAGAGAAGTTCCTCAGTCCTCTACGGGGTTTTCTCCATTTGATTTGTTGTATGGTAGACACCCCAGAGGGCTGTTGGATGTTGCCAAAGAGACGTGGGAAGGACAGCCCACTCCTTATAGAAGCGTTATTGAGCATGTAACACAAATGCAGGATAGGATTGCAGCTGTGGTACCTGTTGTCAGAGAGCACATGGAACAGGCCCAAAGTGCTCAACAGAGGGTCTATAACCGGAGTGCCAAGATACGGGAATTTGCTCCTGGAGATAGAGTTCTTGTTTTGGTACCCACTGTGGAAAGCAAATTCCTAGCTAAATGGCAGGGTCCATTTGAGATTAGGGAAAAAATGAATGAGGTTAATTACAAAGTATACCAGCCGGGAAAGAGAAAACCCGAACAGATCTACCATGTTAACTTAATCAAACCCTGGAAAGATAGGTTGTCTCTGTCAGCGGAGCCTTGCCCTTCGGTGTCTTCACCCCGGTTGCTTCCCGTAGTGAAGGTGTCAGAGACATTATCAGCTGATCAGAACAATCAGGTTAAAGAATTTCTCATCCAAAATAGGGAGGTATTTTCAGAGCTGCCTGGCCGAACGACCATAATAAAACATGACATTGTCACAGAACCAGGGGTCAGGGTTCATTTAAAGCCATATAGGATTCCTGAAGCTCAGCGAGAAGCTATTTCTAAGGAAGTTAAAACCATGTTAGAACTTGGAGTCATAGAGGAGTCTAACAGTGAGTGGTCCAGTCCCATAGTGCTCATCCCGAAGCCCGACGGTAGCATACGCTTCTGTAATGACTTTCGTAAGTTAAATGAGGTGTCCAAGTTTGACGCATACCCCATGCCCCGTGTGGATGAGCTTGTAGAAAGGCTGGGAACAGCCAGGTTTCTCACCACATTGGACCTGACCAAAGGTTACTGGCAAATACCTTTATCTGATAGCGCCAAAGAAAAAACAGCCTTTTCGGTTCCGGAGGGGCTGTACCAGTATAAGATGTTACCCTTTGGGTTGCATGGGGCTCCAGCAACCTTTCAACGGGCGATGGATAAAATTTTGAGGCCCCATAGAAAATATGCAGCTGCCTATTTGGATGATGTGGTAATTCACAGTACAGACTGGGGGTCACATTTGGTTAAAGTACAAGCAGTACTGGACTCAATCAGAGAGGCAGGGTTAACTGCTAACCCAAAGAAGTGCTGCCTCGCAATGGAGGAGGTCAAATACTTGGGCTTCACCATAGGCAGAGGTCTGATTAGGCCCCAATTGAATAAAGTTGATGCTATTCAAAACTGGCCTCGTCCAGTGAATAAAAAACAGGTAAGGGCTTTTTTGGGAATTACTGGGTACTATAGACGGTTTATTCCTAATTTTGCGACCACAGCGGTGCCGTTGTCAGACCTTACCAAAGGGAAGCAGTCAAATGTGGTGAAATGGAACCCTGATGCAGAAAAGGCGTTCCAAGCGTTAAAAGTGGCTTTGTGTTCACAACCGGTGTTGATAACACCAGATTTTTCAAAAGAATTTGTGGTACAGACAGATGCCTCAGAGGTAGGGATAGGTGCTGTGCTGTCCCAAACCAGAGATGGGGACGAACACCCTATCATTTATTTGAGTAGGAAACTCAATGAGCATGAAAAAAGGTATGCCATTGTGGAAAAGGAGGCTTTGGCCATTAAGTGGGCACTAGATACCTTGAGATATTACCTCTTGGGTAGACAATTCAGACTAGTGACAGACCATGCCCCTTTAAAATGGATGTATGTAAATAGAGGCAAGAATGCTCGTGTAACTAGATGGTTTCTAGCGTTGCAGGACTTTAAGTTTACTGTCGAACATAGACCGGGAACACAATTGGCCAACGCAGATGCATTGTCTCGCATCTTCTGTTTGGGGGCTACAAGAGTTCCGGCCCCTAGGTCGAAACAGGGGAGGGGGATATGTGACAAGAACACTGGGATAGTGTTTGAGGGCAGGTATATTTGTCCCAGGTTCTTGTCTTACATGTTTTAGAAAATGTTAACTTCTAGGAAAAATGCTTTTTTGTTTTGTCTGAACCTTTTCAGTTTGCTGTAAAAGCTGGGTAAAGGCTCTGAGAGAGAGATAAGGCGAGTTCTAGACATTGGGCCCAGTTCGGGTCTTTGGCCTCACAGAGGGCTAATCAGGGTTTCAGCTGTGTAAGAGTGATATAGTGCTTCTAACCTGATTAGTATGGGCAGACTGCCTGGGAAGGCTGCAGGATCTGTGTGTGAGAGACACGCTTTCTGATGCAAGTAAGCTATACAGTATGTACTGAAGAACTCTGTGTTTTGTTTAGTGACAGTTAGGAACATCTTATGTTTAGTTAGTGCCGGACAGGCAAGGTATTTTTATTTTGGGGTTTGTTTTATTTTCTGTTTCAATAAAACTGGCCGGGGTCAGTTGTACCAGAAACTGGACTTGTGTTGTTCCTCAGCTGCTGCGTGCTGCCATATTCCCCAGGAAAAGGCACCTTGCACCCCTACAGTGTTACAGTAGACACAAAACAAGACTCCACACAGTAGTTTTCAGGTGCTTTTATTCATTTTATTCATCCATTGTAGCATTTTGCAAGGAACAGCAATGCTTGTATACAATTTTGCAACAGAGTAAGCCTGCTTGCAAAATCTTCCCAAATCCAGGAGTTTAGCAATGCTATGCTGCAAGACCTTTGCAAATGCAAACCCTGGGAAAAAGCAATGGCTCCGTGCTTATCACACTTACACAATGCTATGCACTTCCTCAATAAAGCAGTGGGACATTCATTCTTCAATAGAAGGTTCACTTGTTGCTTTGAAGCTTTTTCTAAAATTCGGAATGTTTTAACAAGCCCGTCCATCCTAGCAGGTTTCAATTTATCACTACAGTGGGAAAGCTCTGTGATGTCATCGTGATGCGTCCACTGTGATGTCATCATTATGCGACATATGTGATGTCATCATTATGCGACACACGTGATGTCACAATGTGCTTGGCTGTATGGACTGCATTTGCTTGGCTTGCTTGCTGACATCCACTTGAGGGAGACACACACCAGGAGATTGATGCAGCATATGCATATTGCAGTGGTTGTTCCTTTACTGCCTCTGCAGCAAACATCCACACCTCCGGCAGCCAGCGTAGACACAGCCACAAAAAAAAAAAATTATTTTCCAAACAAAAAAGGTTCGAAAACCAAACTGCAGGATGATAATTATAGTAAGTTATGAATTTAGTGATTGATTTCAAAGTGGGAATGCTTGTTCGTTCGCACTCAGTTAGCATTCAGGAATTAGGCTTAAGTAGGCCTCACATGTACTTGGGCCCCCAGAGTTTACATTTGGCTTGGACAGAAGGAGGGAATTCAATGGAGACAATAAGTAGACACAAAACAAGACTCCACACAGTAGTTTTCAGGTGCTTTTATTCATTTTATTCATCCATTGTAGCATTTTGCAAGGAACAGCAATGCTTGTATACAATTTTGCAAGAGTGTAATCTTGCTTGCAAAATACCCCCAAATCCAGGAGTTTAGCAATGCTATGCTGCAAGACCTTTGCAAATGCAAACCATGGGAAAAAGCAATGGCTCCGTGATTATCATACTTACACAATGCTATGCACTTCCTCAATAAAGCAGTGGGACATTCATTCTTCAGTGGAAGGTTCACTTGTTGCTTTGAAGCTTTTTCTAATATTCGGATTGTTTTAACAAGCCCGTCCATCCTAGCAGGTTTCAAGTTTTCACTACAGTGGGAAGGCTCTGTGATGTCATCGTGATGCGTCCACTGTGATGTCATCATTATACGACATATGTGATGTCATCATTATGCGACACACGTGATGTCACAATGTGCTTGGCTTTATGGACTGCATTTGCTTGGCTTGCTTGCTGACATCCACTTGAGGGAGACACACACCAGGAGATTGATGCAGCATATGCATATTGCAGTGGTTGTTCCTTTACTGCATCTACAGCAAACATCCACACCTCCTGCAGCCAGCGTAGACACCACCACAAAAAACAAAAAAAAATGAATTTCCAAACAAGAAAGGGTCGAAAAGCGAAACTGCAGGATGATAATTATAGTAAGTTATGAATTTAGTAATTGATTTCAAAGTGGGAATGCTTGTTCGTTCGCACTCAGTTAGCATTCAGGAATTAGGCCTAAGTAGGCCTCACATGTACTTGGGCCCCCAGAGTTTACATTTGCCTTGGATAGAAGGAGGGAATTCAATGGAGACAATAAGTAAACACAAAACAAGACTCTACACAGTAGTTTTCAGGTGCTTTTATTCATTTTATTCATCCATTGTAGCATTTTGCAAGGAACAGCAATGCTTGTATACAATATTCCAACAGAATAAGCCTGCTTGCAAAATCTTCCCAAATCCAGGAGTTTAGCAATGCTATACTGCAAGACCTTTGCAAATGCAAACCCTGGGAAAAAGCAATGGCTCCGTGCTTATCACACTTACACAATGTTATGCACTTCCTCAATAAAACAGTGGGACATTCATTCTTCAATGGAAGTTCACTTGTTGCTTTGAAGCTTTTTCTAAAAATCAGATTGTTTTAACAAGCCCGTCCATCCTATCAGGTTTCAATTTTTCACTACAGTGGGAAGTCTCTGTGATGTTATCGTGATGCGTCCACTGTGATGTCATTATTATGCGACACATGTGATGTCTTCATTATTTGACACACGAGATGTCACAATGTGCTTGGCTTTATGGACTGCATTTGCTTGGCTTGCTTTCTGACATCCACTTGAGGGAAACACATACCAGGAGACAGATGCAGCATATGCATACTGCAGAGGTTGTTCCTTTACTGCCTCTACAGCAAACATCCACACCTCCTGCAGCCAGCGTAGACACCGCCACAAAAAAAAAAAGAATTTCCAAACAAGAAAGGGTTGAAAAGCCAAACTGCAGGATGATAATAGTAAGTTATGAATTTAGGAATTGATTTCAAAGTGGGAATGCTTGTTCGTTCGCACTCAGTTAACATTCAGGAATTAGGCCTAAGTAGGCCTCACATGTACCTGGGCCCCCAGAGTTTACATTTGCCTTGTATAGAAGGAGGGAATTCAATGGAGACAATACATAGACACAAAAAAGACTCCACACAGTAGTTTCCAGGTGCTTTTATTCATTGGATTCATCCATTGTAGCATTTTGCAAGGAACAGCAACACTTGAATTCAATTTTGCAATAGTGTAAGCCTGCTTTCAAAATCCCCGCAAATCCAGGAGTTTAGCAATGCTATGCTGCAAGACCTTTGCAAATGCAAACCCTGGGAAAAAGCAATGGCTCTGTGCTTATCACACTTACACAATGCTATGCACTTCATCAATAAAGCAGTGGGACATTAATTCTTCAATGGAAGGTTCACTTGTTGCTTTGAAGCTTTTTCTAAAATTCGGATTGTTTTAACAAGCCCGTCCATCCTAGCAGGTTTCAATTTTTCACTACAGTGGGAAGGCTCTGTGATGTCATCGTGATGCGTCCACTGTGATGTCATCATTATGCGAAACTTGTGATTTCATCATTATGCGACACACGTGATGTCACAATGTGCTTGGCTGTATGGACTGCATTTGCTTGGCTTGCTTGTTGACATCCACTTGAGGGAGACACACACCAGGAAATTGATGCAGCATATGCATATTGCAGAGGTTGTTACTTTACTGCCTCTACAGCAAACATCCACACCTCCTGCAGCCAGCGTAGACACCGCCCAAAAAAACAAAAAAAATGAATTTCCAAACAAGAAAGGGTCGAAAACCAAACTGCAGGATGATAATAATAGTAAGTTATGAATTTAGGAATTGATTTCAAAGTGGGAATGCTTGTTCGTTCACACTCAGTTGGCACTCAGGAATTAGGCCTATGTAGGCCTCACATGTACCTGGGCCTCCAGAGTTTACATTTGGCTTGGATAGAAGGAGGGAATTCAATGGAGACAATAAGTAGACTCAAAACAAGATGCCACACAGTAGTTATCAGGTGCTTTTATTCATTTTATTCATCCATTGTAGCATTTTGCAAGGAACAGCAACGCTTGAATACAATTTTACAACAGTGTAAGCCTGCTTGCAAAATCCCCCCAAATCCAGGAGTTTAGCAATGCTATACTGCAAGACCTTTGCAAATGCAAACTCTGGGAAAAAGCAATGGCTCAGTGCTTATCACACTTACACAATGCTATGCACTTCATCAATTAGGCAGTGGGACATTTATTCTTCAATGGAAGGTTCACTTGTTGCTTTGAAGCTTTTTCTAAAATTCGGATTGTTTTAACAAGCCTGTCCATCCTAGCAGGTTTCAATTTTTCACTACAGTGGGAAGGCTCTGTTATGTCATCGTGATGCGTCCACTGTGATGTCATCGTGATGTGTCCACTGTGATGTCATCATTATGCGACACATGTGATGTCATCATTATGCGACACACGTGATGTCACAATGTGCTTGGCTGTATGGACTGCATTTGCTTGGCTTGCTTGCTGACATCCACTTGAGGGAGACACACACCAGGAGATTGATGCAGCATATGCATATTGCAGAGGTTGTTCCTTTACAGCCTCTACAGCAAACATCCACACCTCCTGCAGCCAGCGTAGACACCACCACAAAAAACTAAAAAAATGAATTTCCAAACAAGAAAGGGTCGAAAAGCCAAACTGCAGGATTATAATAATTATAAGTTATGAATTTAGAAATTGATTTCAAAGTGGGAATGCTTGTTCGTTCGCACTCAGTTAACATTCAGGAATTAGGCCTAAGTAGTCCTCACATGTACCTGGGCCCCCAGAGTTTACATTTGCCTTGGATAGAAGGAGGTAATTCAATGGAGACAATAAGTAGACACAAAAAAAGACTCCACACAGTAGTTTCCAGGTGCTTTTATTAATTTTAATCATCCATTGTAGCATTTTGCATGGAACAGCAATGCTTGTATACAATTTTGCAACAGTGTAAGCCTGCTTGCAAAATTTTCCCAAATCCAGGAGTTTAGCAATGCTATGCTGCAAGACCTTTGCAAATGCAAACCCTGGGAAAAAGCAATGTCTCCGTGCTTATCACACTTACACAATGCTATGCACTTCCTCAATGAAGCAGTGGGACATTAATTCTTCAATGGAAGGTTCACTTGTTGCTTTGAAGCTTTTTCTAAAATTCGGATTGTTTTAACAAGCCCGTCCATCATAGCAGGTTTCAATTTTTCACTACAGTGGGAAGGCTCTGTGATGTCATCGTGATGCGTCCACTGTGATGTCATCATTATGCGACATATGTGATGTCATCATTATGCGACACACGTGATGTCACAATGTGCTTGGCTGTATGGACTGCATTTGCTTGGCTTGCTTGCTGACATCCACTTGAGGGAGACACACACCAGGAGATTTATGCAGCATATGCATTTTGCAGAGTTTGTTCCTTTACTGCCTCTACAGCAAACATCCACACCTCCTGCAGCCAGCGTAGACACCACCACAAAAAACAAAAAAAATGAATTTCCAAACAAGAAAGGGTCGAAAAGCCAAACTGCAGGATGATAATTATAGTAAGTTATGAATTTAGTAATTGATTTCAATGTGGGAATGCTTGTTCGTTCGCACTCAGTTAGCATTCAGGAATTAGGCCTAAGTAGGCCTCACATGTACTTGGGCCCCCAGAGTTTACATTTGCCTTGGATAGAAGGAGGGAATTCAATGGAGACAATAAGTAGACACAAATCAAGACTCCAAACAGTAGTTTTCAGGTGCTTTTATTTATTTCATTCATCTATTGTAGAATTTTGCAAGGAACAGCAATGCTTGTATACAATTTTGCAACAGTGTAAGCCTGCTTGCAAAATCTTCCCAAATCCAAGAGTTTAGCAATGCTATGCTGCAAGACCTTTGCAAATGCAAACCCTGGGAAAAAGCAATGGCTCCGTGCTTATCACACTTACACAATGCTATGCACTTCCTCAATAAAGCATTGGGACATTCATTCTTCAATGGAAGGTTCACTTGTTGCTTTGAAGCTTTTTCTAAAATTCGGATTGTTTTAACAAGCCCGTCCATCCTAGCAGGTTTCAATTTTTCACTACAGTGGGAAGGCTCTGTGATGTCATCGTGATGCGTCCACTGTGATTTCATCATTATGCGACACATGTGATGTCATCAATATGTGACACACGAGATGTCACAATGTGCTTGGCTGTATGGACTGCATTTGCTTGTCTTGCTTGCTGACATCCACTTGAGGAAGACACACACCAGGAGATAGATGCAGCATATGCATACTGCAGAGGATCTTCCTTTACTGCCTCTACAGCAAACATCCACACCTCCTGCAGCCAGCGTAGACACAGCCACAAAAAAAATGAATTTCCAAACAAAAATGGGTTGAAAAGCCAAACTGCAGGATGATAATAATAGTAAATTATGAATTTAGGAATTGATTTCAAAGTGGGAATGCTTGTTCGTTCGCACTCAGTTAGAATTCAGGAATTAGGCCTAAGCAGGCCCCACATGTACTTGGGCCCCCAGAGTTTACATTTGCCTTGAATAGAAGGAGGGAATTCAATGGAGACAATAAATAGACACAAAAAAGACTCCACACAGTAGTTTTCAGGTGCTTTTATTCTTTTTATTCATCCATTGTAGCATTTTGCAAGGAAAAGCAATGCTTGAATACAATTTTGCAATAGTGTAAGCCTGCTTGCAAAATCCCCGCAAATCCAGGAGTTTACCGATGCTATGCTGCAAAACCTTTGCAAATGCAAACCCTGGGAAAAAGCAATGGCTCCGTGCTTATCACACTTACACAATGCTATGCACTTCCTTAATAAAGCAGTGGGACATACATTTTTCAATGGAAGGTTCACTTGTTGCGTTGAAGCTTTTTCTAAAATTCGCATTGTTTTAACAAGCCCGTCCATCCTAGCAGGTTTCAATTTTTCACTACAGTGGGAAGGCTCTGTGATGTCATCGTGATGCGTCCACTGTGATGTCATCATTGTGCGTAACTTGTGATTTCATCATTATGCGACACACGTGATGTCACAATGTGCTTGGCTGTATGGAATGCATTTGCTTGGCTTGCATGCTGACATAGACTTGAGGAAGACACACACCAGGAGATAGATGCAGCATATGCATACTGCAGAGGATGTTCCTTTACTGACTCTACAGCAAACATCCACACCTCCTGCAGCCAGCGTAGACACCGCCACAAATAAAAAAATGAATTTCCAAACAAGAAAGGGTCGAAAAGCCAAACTGCAGGATGATAATAATAGTAAGTTTTGAATTTAGGAATTGATTTCAAAGTGGGAATGCTTGTTCATTCGCACTCAGTTAACATTCAGGAATTAGGCCTTAGTAGGCCTCACATGTACCTGGGCCCCCAGAGTTTACATTTGCCTTGGATAGAAGGAGGGAATTCAATGGAGACAATAAGTAGACACAAAAAAGATTCCACACAGTAGTTTCAAGGTGCTTTTATTCATTGGATTCATCCATTGTAGCATTTTGGAAGGAACAGCAACACTTGAATCCAATTTTGCAATAGTGTAAGCCTGCTTTCAAAATCCCCGCAAATCCAGGAGTTTAGCAATGCTATGCTGCAAGACCTTTGCAAATGCAAACCCTGGGAAAAAGCAATGGCTCCGTGCTTATCACACTTACACAATGCTATGCACTTCATCAATAAAGCAGTGGGACATTCATTCTTCCCTGGAAGGTTCACTTGTTGCTTTGAATCTTTTTCTAAAATTCGGATTGTTTTAACAAGCCCGTCCATCCTAGCAGGTTTCAATTTTTCACTACAGTGGGAAGGCTCTGTGATGTCATCGTGATGCGTCCACTGTGACGTCATCATAATGCGAAACATGTGATGGCATCAGTATGCGACACACGTGATGTCACAATGTGCTTGGCCGTATGGACTGCATTTGCTTGGCTTGCATGCTGACATAGACTTGAGGGAGACACACACCAGGAGATAGATGCAGCATATGCATACTGCAGAGGTTGTTCCTTTATTGCCTCTACAGCAAACATCCACACCTCCTGCAGCCAGCGTAGACACCGCCACAAAAAACAAAAAAAAATGAATTTCCAAACAAGAAAGGGTCGAAAAGCCAAACTGCAGGATGATAATAATAGTAAGTTTTGAATTTAGGAATTGATTTCAAAGTGGGAATGCTTGTTCGTTCGCACTCAGTTAACATTCAGGAATTAGGCCTAAGTAGGCCTCACATGTACCTGGGCCCCATAGTTTACATTTGCCTTGGATAGAAGGAGGGAATTCAATGGAGACAATAAGTAGACACAAAAAAAGTCTCCACACAGTAGTTTCCAGGAGCTTTTATTCATTGTATTCATCCATTGTAGCATTTTGCAAGGAATAGCAACACTTGAATCCAATTTTGCAATAGTGTAAGCCTGCTTTCAAAATCAACGCAAATCCAGGAGTTTAGCAATGCTATGCTGCAAGACCTTTGCAAATGCAAACCCTGGGAAAAAGCAATGGCTCCGTGCTTATCACACTTACACAATGCTATGCACTTCATCAATAAAGCAGTGGGACATTAATTCTTCAATGGAAGGGTCACTTGTTGCTTTGAAGCTTTTTCTAAAATTCGGATTGTTTTAACAAGCCTGTCCATCCTAGCAGGTTTCAATTTTTCACTACAGTGGGAAGGCTCTGTAATGTCATCGTGATGCGTCCACTGTGATGTCATCATTATGCAAAACTTGTGATGTCATCATTATGCGACACACGTGATGTCACAATGTGCTTGGCTGTATGGACTGCATTTCCTTGTCTTGCTTGCTGACATCCACTTGAGGAAGACACACACCAGGAGATAGATGCAGCATATGCATACTGCAGAGGATGTTCCTTTACTGCCTCTACAGCAAACATCCACACCTCCTGCAGCCAGCGTAGACACAGCCACAAAAAAATTAATTTCCAAACAAAAATGGGATGAAAAGCCAAACTGCAGGATGATAATAATAGTAAGTTATGAATTTAGGAATTGATTTCAAAGTGGGAATGCTTGTTCGTTCGCACTCAGTTAGAATTCAGGAATTAGGCCTAAGCAGGCCCCACATGTACTTGGGCCCCCAGAGTTTACATTTGCCTTGAATAGAAGGAGGGAATTCAATGGAGACAATAAATAGACACAAAAAAGACTCCACACAGTAGTTTTCAGGTGCTTTTATTCTTTTTATTCATCCATTGTAGCATTTTGCAAGGAAAAGCAATGCTTGTATACAATTTTGCAATAGTGTAAACCTGCTTGCAAAATGCCCGCAAATCCAGGAGTTTACCGATGCTATGCTGCAAGACCTTTGCAAATGCAAACCCTTGGAAAAAGCAATGGCTCCGTGCTTATCACACTTATACAATGCTATGCACTTCCTTAATAAAGCAGTGGGACATTCATTTTTCAATGGAAGATTCACTTGTTGCTTTGAAGCTTTTTCTAAAATTCGCATTGTTTTAACAAGCCCGTCCATCCTAGCAGGTTTCAATTTTTCACTACAGTGGGAAGGCTCTGTAATGTCATCGTGATGCGTCCACTGTGATTTCATCATTATGCGAAACTTGTGATGTCATCATTATGCGACACATGTTATGTCTCAATGTGCTTGGCTGTATGGACTGCATTTGCTTGGCTTGCTTGCTGACATCCACTTGAGGGAGACACACACCAGGAGATAGATGCAGCATATGCATACTGCAGAGGATGTTCCTTTACTGCCTCTACAGCAAACATCCACACCTTCTGTAGCCACCGTAAACACTGCCACGAAAAACAAAAACAAAATAATTTCTAAACATGTATGGGTCGAAAAGCCAAACTGCAGGATGATAATAATACTAAGTTATGAATTTAGGAATTGATTTCAATGTGGGAATGCTTGTTCATTCGCACTCAGTTAGCATTCAGGAATTAGGCCTAAGTAGGCCTCACATGTACCTAGGCCCCCAGAGATTAAATTTGCCTTGGATAGAAGGTGGTATTTCAATGGAGACAATAAGTAGACACAAAACAAGACTCCACACAGTAGTTTCCAGGTGCTTTTATTCATTTTATTCATCCATTGTAGCATTTTGCAAGGAACAGCAACACTTGAATACAATTTTGCAATAGTGTAAGCCTGTTTTTAAAATCCCCGCAAATCTAGGAGTTTAGCAATGCTATGCTGCAAGACCTTTGCAAATGCAAACCCTGGGAAAAAGCAATGGCTCCGTGCTTATCACACTTACACAATGCTATGCACTTCATCAATAAAGCAGTGGGACATTCATTCTTCAATGGAAGGTTCACTTGTTGCTTTGAAGCTTTTTCTAAAATTTGGATTGTTTTAACAAGCCCGTCCATCCTAGCAGGTTTCAATTTTTCACTACTGTGGGAAGGCTCTGTGATGTCATCGTGATGCGTCCACTGTGATGTCATCATTATGCGAAACATGTGATGGCATCAGTATGCGACACACGTGATGTCACAATGTGCTTGGTCGTATGGACTGCATTTTCTTGGCTTGCATGCTGATATAGACTTGAGGGAGACACACACCAGGAGATAGATGCAGCATATGCATACTGCAGAGGTTGTTCCTTTACTGCCTCTACAGCAAACATCCACACCTCCTGCAGCCAGCGTAGACACAGCCACAAAAAAAAAAATGAATTTCCGAACAAGAAAGGGTCTAAAAGCCAAACTGCAGTATGATAATAATAGTAAGTTATGAATTTAGGAATTGATTTCAAAGTGGGAATGCTTGTTCGTTCGCACTCAGTTAACATTCAGGAATTAGGCCTAAGTAGGCCTCACATGTACCTGGGCCCCCATAGTTTACATTTGCCTTGTATAGAAGGAGGGAATTCAATGGAGACAATAAATAGACACAAAAAAGACTCCACACAGTAGTTTCCAGGTGCTTTTATTCTTTGAATTCATCCATTGTAGCATTTTGCAAGGAATAGCAACACTTGAATACAATTTTGCAATAGTGTAAGCCTGCTTTCAAAATCAACGCAAATCCAGGAGTTTAGCAATGCTATGCTGCAAGACCTTTGCAAATGCAAACCCTGGGAAAAAGCAATGGCTCCGTGATTATCATACTAACACAATGCTATGCACTTCATCAATAAAGCAGTGGGACATTAATTCTTCAATGGAAGGGTCACTTGTTGCTTTGAAGCTTTTTCTAAAATTCGGATTGTTTTAACAAGCCCGTCCATCCTAGCAGGTTTCAATTTTTCACTACAGTGGGAAGGCTCTGTAATGTCATCGTGATGCGTAGACTGTGATGTCATCATTATGCGAAACTTGTGATGTCATCATTATGCGACACACGTGATGTCACAATGTGCTTGGCTGTATGGACTGCATTTCCTTGTCTTGCTTGCTGACATCCACTTGAGGAAGACACACACCAGGAGATAAATGCAGCATATGCATACTGCAGAGGATCTTCCTTTACTGCCTCTACAGCAAACATCCACACCTCCTGCAGCCAGCGTAGACACAGCCACACAAAAAAATGAATTTCCAAACAAAAAAGGGTTGAAAAGCCAAACTGCAGGATGATAATTATAGTAAGTTATGAATTTAGGAATTGATTTCAAAGTGGGAATGCTTGTTCGTTCGCACTCAGTTAGAATTCAGGAGATAGGCGTACGTAGGTCCCACATGTACTTGGGCCCCCAGAGTTTACATTTTCCTTGGATAGAAGGAGGGAATTCAATGGAGACAATAAGTAGACACAAAACAAGACTCCACATAGTAGTTTTCAGGTGCTTTTATTCATTTTATTCATCCATTGTAGAGTTTTGCAAGGAACAGCAATGCTTGTATACAATTTTGCAACAGTGTAATCCTGCTTGCAAAATTTTCCGAAATCCAGAAGATTAGCAATGCTATGCTGCAAGACTTTTGCAAATGCAAACCCTGGGAAAAAGCAATGGCTCCGTGCTTATCACACTTACACAATGCTATGCACTTCCTTAATAAAGCAGTGGGACATTCATTTTTCAAAGGAAGGTTCACTTGTTGCTTTGAAGCTTTTTCTAAAATTCGCATTGTTTTAACAAGCCCGTCCATCCTAGGAGGTTTCAATTTTCACTACAGTGGGAAGGCTCTGTGATGTCATCGTGATGCGTCCACTGTGATGTCATCATTATGTGAAACTTGTGATGACATCATTATGCGACACACGTGATGTCTCAATGTGCTAGGCTGTATGGACTGCATTTGCTTGGCTTGCTTGCTGACATCCACTTGAGGGAGACACACACCAGGAGATAGATGCAGCTTATGCATACTGCAGAGGATGTTCCTTTACTGCCTCTATAGCAAACATCCACACCTCCTGCAGCAAGTGTTGACACCGCAATAAAAAAAAAAATGAATTTCCAAACAAGAAAGGGTCGAAAAGCGAAACTGCAGAATGATAATAATTATAAGTTATGAATTTAGGAATTGATTTCAAAGCGGGAATGCTTGTTCGTTCGCACTCAGTTAACATTCAGGAATTAGGCCTAAGTAGGCCTCACATGTACCTGGGCCCCCAGAGTTTACATTTGCCTTGGATAGAAGGAGGGAATTCAATGGAGACAATAAATAGACACAAAAAAGACTCCACACAATAGTTTCCAGGTGCTTTTATTCATTTTATTCATCCATTGTAGCATTTTGCAAGGAACAGCAACACTTGAATACAATTTTGCAATAGTGTAAGCCTGTTTTCAAAATCCCCGCAAATCCAGGAGTTTAGCAATGCTATGCTGCAAGACCTTTGCAAATGCAAACCCTGGGAAAAAGCAATGGCTCCGTGCTTATCACACTTACACAATGCTATGCACTTCATCAATAAAGCAGTGGGACATTCATTCTTCAATGGAAGGTTCACTTGTTGCTTTGAAGCTTTTTCTAAAATTCGGATTGTTTTAACAAGCCCGTCCATCCTAGCAGGTTTCAATTTTTCACTACAGTGGGAAGGCTCTGTGATGTCATCGTGATGCGTCCACTGTGATGTCATCATTATGCGAAACATGTGATGGCATCAGTATGCGACACACGTGATGTCACAATGTGCTTGGTCGTATGGACTGCATTTTCTTGGCTTGCATGCTGATATAGACTTGAGGGAGACACACACCAGGAGATAGATGCAGCATATGCATACTGCAGAGGTTGTTCCTTTACTGCCTCTACAGCAAACATCCACACCTCCTGCAGCCAGCGTAGACACAGCCACAAAAAAAAAAAAAATGAATTTCCGAACAAGAAAGGGTCTAAAAGCCAAACTGCAGTATGATAATAATAGTAAGTTATGAATTTAGGAATTGATTTCAAAGTGGGAATGCTTGTTCGTTCGCACTCAGTTAACATTCAGGAATTAGGCCTAAGTAGGCCTCACATGTACCTGGGCCCCCATAGTTTACATTTGCCATGTATAGAAGGAGGGAATTCAATGGAGACAATAAATAGACACAAAAAAGACTCCACACAGTAGTTTCCAGGTGCTTTTATTCATTGTATTCATCCATTGTAGCATTTTGCAAGGAACAGCAACACTTGAATACAATTTTGCAATAGTGTAAGCCTGCTTTCAAAATCCCCGCAAATCCAGGAGTTTAGCAATGCTATGCTGCAAGACCTTTGCAAATGCAAACCCTGGGAATATGCAATGGCACCGTGCTTATCACACTTACACAATGCTATGCACTTCATCAATAAAGCAGTGGGACATTCATTCTTCAATGGAAGGTTCACTTGTTGCTTTGAAGCTTTTTCTAAAATTCGGATTGTTTTAACAAGCCCGTTCATCCTAGCAGGTTTCAATTTTTCACTACAGTGGGAAGGCTCTGTGATGTCATCGTGATGCATCCACTGTGGTGTCATCATTATGCGACACATGTGATGTCATTAATATGCGACACACGTGATGTCACAATGTGCTTGGCTGTATGGACTGCATTTGCTTGGCTTGTTTGCTGACATCCACTTGAGGAAGACACACACCAGGAGATAGATGCAGCATATGCATACTGCAGAGGATCTTCCGTTACTGCCTCTACAGCAAACATCCACACCTCCTGCAGCCAGCGTAGACACAGCCACACAAAAAAATGAATTTCCAAACAAAAAAGGGTTGAAAAGCCAAACTGCAGGATGATAATTATAGTAAGTTATGAATTTAGGAATTGATTTCAAAGTGGGAATGCTTGTTCGTTCGCACTCAGTTAGAATTCAGGAGATAGGCGTAAGTAGGTCCCACATGTACTTGGGCCCCCAGAGTTTACATTTTCCTTGGATAGAAGGAGGGAATTCAATGGAGACAATAAGTAGACACAAAACAAGACTCCACATAGTAGTTTTCAGGTGCTTTTATTAATTTTATTCATCCATTGTAGAGTTTTGCAAGGAACAGCAATGCTTGTATACAATTTTGCAACAGTGTAATCCTGCTTGCAAAATTTTCCCAAATCCAGAAGATTAGCAATGCTATGCTGCAAGACTTTTGCAAATGCAAACCCTGGGAAAAAGCAATGGCTCCGTGCTTATCACACTTACACAATGCTATGCACTTCCTTAATAAAGCAGTGGGACATTCATTTTTCAATGGAAGGTTCACTTGTTGCTTTGAAGCTTTTTCTAAAATTCGCATTGTTTTAACAAGCCCGTCCATCCTAGCAGGTTTCAATTTTCACTACAGTGGGAAGGCTCTGTGATGTCATCGTGATACGTCCACTGTGATGTCATCATTATGCGAAACTTGTGATGTCATCATTATGCGACACACGTGATGTCACAATGTGCTTGGCTGTATGGACTGCATTTGCTTGGCTTGCTTGCTGACATCCACTTGAGGGAGACACACACCAGGAGATAGATGCAGCTTATGCATACTACAGAGGATGTTCCTTTACTGCCTCTATAGCAAACATCCACACCTCCTGCAGCCAGCGTAGACACAGCCACAAAAAAAAAAAAAATGAATTTCCGAACAAGAAAGGGTCTAAAAGCCAAACTGTAGTATGATAATAATAGTAAGTTATGAATTTAGGAATTGATTTCAAAGTGGGAATGCTTGTTCGTTCGCACTCAGTTAACATTCAGGAATTAGGCCTAAGTAGGCCTCACATGTACCTGGGCCCCCAGAGTTTACATTTGCCTTGGATAGAAGGAGGGAATTCAATGGAGACAATAAGTAGACACAAAAAAAGTCTCCACACAGTAGTTTCCAGGTGCTTTTATTCATTGTATTCATCTATTGTAGCATTTTGCAAGGAATAGCAACACTTGAATACAATTTTGCAATAGTGTAAGCCTGCTTTCAAAATACCCGCAAATCCAGGAGTTTAGCAATGCTATGCTGCAAGACCTTTGCAAATGCAAACCCTGTGAAAAAGCAATGGCTCCGTGCTTATCACACTTACACAATGATATGCACTTCATCAATAAAACAATGGGACATTCATTCTTCAATGGAAGTTCACTTGTTGCTTCGAAGCTTTTTCTAAAATTCAGATTGTTTTAACAAGCCCGTTCATCCTAGCAGGTTTCAATTTTTCACTACAGTGGGAAGGCTCTGTGATGTCATCGTGATGCGTCCACTGTGATGTCATTATTATGCGACACATGTGATGTCATCATTATTTTTTTTATATATTCTTTATTTTGGTTTTACATAAAAAGTTAGGACGTTATCAAGAGTACAACAAGTCGTACAGTGTAGAAATACATGGGTTAAAATACCTGTAAAATATAAAACATCCAACATCTACACAAAAAAAACAGGACAGAGGTTAGAGGGGGGGAATGGGAATAGAATCAGGGGAGGGGAATGAGCGAGCTAATCAATCTTAATTAGATATTAGTGTGGGTTCCATATAGCGAGGCGTGTTACACAGATAAGTGGCATCATGTTGAGTCTAGTGGGATCTGGTCTTTGTAAGTAGAGGTAGATTTAAACTCCATCCAAGAAAACCACGTGGCGACATAATCGGCACGTGAGTCAAGGACCGAATGAAAAATATCCTCCATTGATCTATAAAATTCTATCTGCTGAAACCATTCCCATATTTGAGGGGGGGCCCGAGACTTCCAATGGACTGGTACTACAGCTCTCGCTGCGTTATTGAGGTGTTTGAGAAGGGAGTGTTTATACTTTGCCAGTGGAATTGTAGTGTTGGAGAGCAACCAGAAGTCAATTCCAGTAGGCGCCTGAAACCCCAGGATCTTGGAGGATATTTGAATTATTTGGTTCCAGAAGGTTGTGATCAGGGGACAGTCCCACCATATATGAAGAAGGGTGCCACATTCTTTTCCACATCTCCAACACAAGGGGGATACTGAGGGGTAAAACTTATGTAGAAGGGAGGGACAGCGATATCATCTGGTAAGCAGTTTATACTGTGTTTCAATAACTTCTAAGCTAGTAGAGCAATGGGACATAGCTTCACAGTGTTTCTGCCAGTTGATGTGTATCCCTCTAGGTATGAGATCTGCGTCCCATTTCGCGCAGAAAGCGGGGTCACCAGGGTAACGACCATGTAGCAATATCTTATAGATACCTGATACAACATGTGAGGGTTCAGAGGATTGGGAGCACATTATTTCAAAAGGGGTAAGACTACCAGTCAGTGCAGCAGCTGTCCTGTGAGATAAAATAAAATGACGAGTTTGGAGATAGAACCAGAAGTCAGTCGCAGGAATATCAGTTCCTTCCCTAAGGTCATTGAAAGCTTTGATCTTCCCTCCAGAGAGCATATGTGTTATTCTAGTCAAGCCTGCCCTGCTCCACCTAGCGGCCACACCACCACCCATACCTGGTCCAAACAGTGGATTGTCAAGGAGCGGGAGAAGCAGGGAAGTTGATGAGGAAAGACCCATTTTAAATCTCAGTGTTCTCCATAGAGCCAAGGTGGGCCCAACCGTCAGATGTGAGGAACGGCCAATGGTTCCAAGCCAGGGTACTGCCTGTAAGTGTAGACCCGAAGACTGTTTCTCCAAGCCAACCCACTGTTTAGAGCCGGCGCCAGGCCGTGACCAATCCAGGACCCTATTCAAAATTGTAGCCTGATAGTATGCCGAAACCATGGGCAGTTGTTGGCCCCCCTGAGCTTTCCTTAAGAATAGGTAGCAGTGTTTAAACCTGGGCATTCTGCCGCTCCAAACAAAGTGTCTGATCGCTTTGTGCGCATTTGCCAAAAACTGATGGGGGAGCTTTAAGGGAATAGTTTGGAAAAGGTAAAGCAGCCGTGGCAGGATATTCATTTTTACAATGTTCATACGGCCTAGCCAGGAGAACTTCTGTTGGAGCCATTGCAACATTTCCTTACGCAGTTTTTGCAATAAAGGAATATGGTTCAGAGTGACAGTGGTCGAGAGGGAGGAGGGGATCAGAATGCCCAGGTATTTAATATGTGAGGGGTGCCAGGCAAATGGGAATGCAGTCTTTAGGGACGAAACTAAGTCCGTGGTGAGAGAGATACTAAGGGCCGTTGATTTAGCATAGTTAATCTTGAAATTGGACAATGCTCCAAAGCATGCAAATTCTTTCATAAGCCCAGACAGGGAAACAGCAGGATTTGTAACGACCGCTAAAAGGTCGTCCGCGAATAACGCAATTTTATGTTCGTTTCCGCCCACCCTCAGGCCAGTGATATCCGGGTTCTGTCTAATGGCTCTAGCCAGTGCTTCCATGCAGATAACATATATCAATGGCGACAGCGGGCACCCCTGTCTAGTCCCATTAGAGATGGCTATCGGGTCAGATAGTATTCCGTTTACCCGCACTTGTGCTGAGGGTGCTCGATATAGTGCCAATATTTTTTGCAGGAACACCTCTCCTAAGCCCAGCCGACGCAGCGCGACCTCCATAAAGACCCAGTCAATGCGGTCAAAGGCTTTCTCAGCATCTATGAAGAGAAGCATCATGGGGACCTTAGCGGTGTTCGCATGGGCAATCAAGTCAATCACTCGTATGGTGTTGTCTCTCGCTTCTCTGCCACGTACGAAACCAACCTGATCCGGGTGTATTACTGTTGGAAGCAACTGACACAGTCGATTCGCCAGGAGTTTAGCATATAATTTAAGGTCAACGTTAAGGAGGGAGATTGGCCTGTAACTAGATGGCAATGAAGGGTCTTTTCCGTCTTTAGGGATGACCGTGACATGGGCCTCCAGGGACTGGTTTGAGAAGGGGGCCTGTGGAGAGACAGTGTTGCATGCCCGGAGCAGGAGGGGGAGAAGTTTATCCTGAAATGTCTTGTAATAGGATATGGGAAAGCCGTCGGGGCCTGGGCTTTTTCCAGACGGGGAGGACTTCAAAGCGGACAGCAATTCGTCGGTTGTAAAAGGGACGTCAAGGGCCTCAATTATAGCAGGGGAGAGGGACGGGAATTTATTCTCTTCCAGGTAATCCTCTACTGCCTTCCCATGTAATGACTGCTCACAATGGGAGCGCTGAGAGGTCAGATTATAGAGTTTCGTATAGTACGTATGAAAGATCTCAGCCATCTTTTGCGTCAGAAGCATGGGGGACACCGGAGGAGTCCTTGATCTCTCTGATATAAGTCAGGGATCTTTGGGCGCGAAGGGCGCGGGCAAGAAGTTTCCCGGGTTTATTACCCCATCTATGGAACTTGTGTCGGCAGCAGCGGAATGCCCTACGAGTGCCTTCGTCCAGCAAGCCATTAAGAGAGGATCGAGCTTCTTGCAGTTCTGCTAACACGTCTGAAGTTAGTGTGGATTTGTGAATGAGTTCCAGCCGTTTAATTTTAGCAAGTAGAACTTCCCGACATTCGTGTTTTTGTTTTTTAAGGAGGGAGCCCAGTTGGATACATTTGCCCCTAATCACACATTTATGGGCTTCCCACACCGTCACTGGGGAGACTTCATTAGTCATGTTAAGAGCTATATAGTCCTCAATAGCACTGTCCAGTTGGGCCCGGCAGTCTGGGTCTCTGAGGAAATGCTCGTTAAAGCGCCAACGCCACTGACGCGGGGGGGGGGCAGCGCAAGGACAGGGTAACAGTAGTTGGGGCATGGTCAGATCCGACTATTTGACCTATTGTGGCATCTACTAGGAAATCGAGGGAGTTATGGTTTACAAAGAGATAGTCAATACGGGTATAAGAATTATGTGGGTGGGAATAAAACGTGTAGTCCCTATCTTTGGGATGGAGCAGGCGCCAGGTGTCTAATAACTGAAAATCATGTAAGATTGACTTGAAGCGTCTAACATCATTCATAGAGGATCTAAGCGCTCCAGTTGAAGTATCTAGAAGAGGCTCCAATGCCCAGTTAAGGTCGCCTCCTATCACTAATACCCCTGCTAGAGATTGTTCTATCAACTCCAAAGCCTCCCTCATAAAGCGAATCTGACCCTGATTAGGAAGATAAAGGTTAACAAATGTAAAAATTTGTTCAGCAATGGTAGCCTTCACCATCAGGCCCCTCCCATCTCCAATAGGGATTTCTAACACGTCATGTAGTCTAATATGTTTGGCAAACAGGATTGCAACTCCCTTAGCCTTAGCCCCAGAGAAATCATTATAATACCCCTGCGGGAAATGACGGGAGTACAGCTTCGAGGAAGCACCCTTTTTAAAGTGAGTCTCCTGAAGGAACACCACGTCTGCTTTGTCGGTGTGTAAAGAGTGTAGGAGCCGGGACCTCTTCTCGGGGATGTTGAGGCCTTTCACGTTAAACGATATCAACTTTAAGGTAGCCATATTGATCTAATAGTCGTGAATACCAGCATTGCTGGTTCGCTGTGGTACCCATACAGCCTTACTAAAAGAGCAGTCGCCCAGAACACCTTATCTGAATAAGGGGAGAGGGGTAGGAAAAGACAAAGAGGGAGGGAGGGAGGGAGGGAAGTGACAAAGACATAAAAAGATAAAGAAAACCGCTGTCTATGCAACAGCAATACTCTGCATCGGTAGTCATGGGAAACCAGAAACGGCCCATGATCTATAGATGTACAGCAGAGCAAGGGGGGGAACCGGGACACATCACCAAAGGTAGCATTGAGGTATAAACAGTACTGTTCAAAGTTATTCAGTGGATATAACAGTTCTAGTAAGGGAGAAACTAAACCAGGAAACTGCAAAAACCCAGTAGGGCAGTAGGTACATGGAGGCAAGACAACGTAACAGGGATTGTTGGTCCAGCATAAAAGTGACAACCTAGAAACCAGGAAACAAACACAGAAACCAAAGTATATAACGTGGCAGGGGGTATCAGTACGTAGGCATCTATGAGTGGCAATCGAGTACTGGAGTAGTCATCAGAGTAGACTATTCAACCTGCATTGAAAGAACATCGTAAAAGAGAAAACAATATATCGCTACTCAATAAACATATCTAATAGTCACACGTCTTTATGAATCTTAGCCGGAACTCCTGTCCGTCCCTGTCATCCCGTGCCATCCGTGGTACCCGCAGCATCAGACATAGATGGGGGTTCTCCAGACGTATCATTCCGCCGCCGCCTCCGAGGATTACGGACTCTTTGCCACCGTTCCCTTTGGGGTGGAGGAGCCAGTGAAAGTTCGAACGGGTCCAGCCAGTTAGGGAGGCTCGGGGCCGGGATATCCAGAGCTGAGCAGAAGTCCTTGACGCCATCATATTCCTGCAGAACATAAAAGGATCCTTTATAGGTCACTTGGATAGATATTGGAAAACCCCAGCGGAATTTGATGTTACGGCTTTTGAGTTCATCTGTGATGGGGCGAAGTATACGCCTCTGCTGTAAGGTAGACCACTAAATGTCCGGGAAGATTTGTATCCTCTGGCCCTCAAAAGTAATGTCCGGTGCCCGTCTGGCTGCTCTGAGAATCTCCTCTTTCTCTTGAAAGTAGTGGAGTCTGCAGATAACGTCTCGGGGTCGTTCTGTCGGCGCTCCTCTAGGGCGTAAAGCCCGATGTGCTCTGTCAAACACCATCTGGTATTCAGAGTCCATCTCCAAAAGTTCATTAAATATTTTGGTTAGGGCAGATTCAAGATTTTGGGGCGCGACGTCCTTGTCAGACTTGGTTTTGTCTGTGTCCCCGGAGGGGGCGCTAGTGGGTCAGTGGAGGTAGGAGGGAGAAAGTGAGGCGGCTGGATTAAGTTTCTGCGCATGGGCGCAATGATGTTTATTAAACACAAAGTTCACAAAAGGCAGCAGAAATAAACAATAAGGAATGCAATGTCAATGGTACAGCGTGGAAGCTGAAAGTCTATGGCAACAGAGATATGACAATGGATAAATGATAACTGATGAATGATAACTGATAAATGATAACTTGATAGATGATAATCTGGTATGGGAACCAGAGCAGTTTAAAACATGGAACCAGCAGAGATGGTAACATACAGCAGACCTGGTAGCAGAGGCAGGAGACTGGCAACGTTCACAGTGCAGGTGATGAGGCACAAGCAGCAAGCAAGCTGCATCACAGGTGAGGAGATGGAATGCACCTGGAGCGAGTCTCTACTGCTAGGCTGAAGCACACTGAGTTGGTGATTAGTGTGAAGCCTGTAAACAGAAGCAGGTGTTGCTGAGGCTTGTAGTTCCACGGAGCTGTAGAGGATAACCTGGAGCACAAAGTCACAGGTAGGTAACCAGGAACACGGAGGTATAGGCAGGTAACCAGGAACACGGAGGAACAGGTACCAGATCCAGCCACATGAGTCGCAGGAGTGACACAAAGTTCAGGATAACCACAGGCTCACCCGGCAGCTCCAGATATACCCCCTGGTATGCAGGCATTGGTTGGAGTGGGAAAAGGAGGTGCGGCCAAGCACCGGATTCGCCGCCGTACTCTGACCGATGGAGACTGTCATGGCGGCGCCCATGCCGCGGCCCGGTGGGAACGCGGCGTGCTCACACACCCGCTGTCACAGGAGCGTTCCTAGGCCCAGGATGACGTCTGGCGGCAGAGGTGCGGATGACAGCAGAACGTAGGAACCCCGGACGGAGTCCGCACTGACGGACAGATGTCACTGTGGTGAGTCGATTCCTGACAGTACCCCCTCCTTTATGAGTGGGCACTGAACACCCACGTGGCTTGGAAGGATGAGTGCTGTGGAAGACACGGACCAACCTTGGAGCATGGACATCTGACGAATTCACCCAACTTCTCTCCTCCGGACCATAACCGGACCAGTCGATAAGATATTGTAGACGACCGTACCGGCAACGGGAATCCAGAATCTTCTCTATCTCGAACTCCACGCCCCGCTGAGTTCGAATTTTGGGGCCGACTGGAAGAGCTCTTTAAAAGCGATTCAGGACTAATGGTCTGAGGAGAGAGACATGAAAGGCATTAGGTATTCGTAGAGAAGGTGGTAACTTAAGCTTGTAGGCCACAGGACTGATGACTCTGTCAATAGAAAAGGGACCGATGAAACGTGGTGCAAATTTCATTGACGGGACTCTAAGACGGAGGTTCCGAGTAGAAAGCCAAACCTTGTCACCAGGTTTCAGGCTAGGAACTGCACGTCTTTTGCGGTCAGCAAAGAATTTATACCGGCTGGAGGCCTTCTTGAGGGAAGCATGAATCTTCCTCCAGGTTGAAGAAAACTGACTCAGGACAGCAGTGGCAGCAGGAACATCAATGTGAGGGAGTTCTTGGAAATCTGGAACACGAGGATGTTGTCCATATACAGCAAAGAACAGAGTTGTCTCAGTAGCGGTGTGGTAGCGGAAGTTGTGGGCAAATTCGGCCCACGGGAGCAGATCCAACCAGTCATCTTGAGAAGATGAAACATAAAGTCTTAAAAAGTTTTCCAATTCCTGGTTTACCCTCTCTGTCTGCCCATTCGTCTGAGGGTGGTAAGCTGACGAAAACTTCAATTTAACTTGCATGGCAGAACAGAGGGCTCTCCAAAACCTCGCTACAAACTGAACACCTCGTCGGATATTATTTCCGAGGGTAGTCCATGAAGACGGAAAATCTCCCGTAGGAAGATTTGGGCGAGTTTTGGGGCAGAAGGGAGACCCTGGAGAGGAACGAAATGGGCCATTTTGGTAAATCTATCCACCACAACCCAGATGGTATTATATCCTTGAGAAGGGGGCAGGTCGGAGATAAAAATCCATGGACAGATGTGACCAGGGGCGACTGGGAACAGATAATGGTTGTAACTGACCTGCTGGAGACTGACGAGGAGTCTTGTGCTGCGCACACTTAGGACAGGATGCCACAAAATCTTTGATGTCAGCTTTCATCTTCGGCCACCAGTACGTCTCAGAGAGGAATTTGAAGGTTTTCAGGATACCAGGATGTCCAGTGAACTTGGACTGATGAGCCCAAGACAACAACTTGGGACGGAGTTCTGGGGAAACAAAAGTCTTACCAGGAGGAGGAGCAGGAGAAACTTGAGATGCGGCAAACACCACTGGACTCAGGATGGAATGCGGAACTGAGTCAGACGTCTCCTCTTCGGACTCCATAGATCGGGATAAGGCGTCAGCTTTAATATTCTGAGAACCTGGGCGGAAATGAAGCTTAAAGTTAAAACGAGAGAAAAACATAGCCCACCAGGACTGGCGAGGATTAAGGCACTGGGCTGCCTTTAAATAAAGCAGATTCTTATGATCCGTATAGATGTTGAACGGATATTTGGCCCCTTCCAGGAGATACCTCCATTCCTCAAGGGCCAGCTTGATCGCCAGTAGTTCTTGATCTCCAATGGAATAGTTAGCTTCTGCAGAGAGGAATTTACGAGAATAAAATCCACAAGGGTGAATCTTCCCATCAGTTCCCTTCTGGGAGAGAACAGCTCCAACTCCTACCGTAGAGGCATCCACCTCCAACTCGAACGGCTTGTTTACATCTGGTTGAGACAGAACTGGAGCAGACATAAAGGCCAGCTTGATCTTTTGGAATGCCGCTAAAGCTTCTTCTGACCAGTTGGAATGATCTGCCCCTTTCCGAGTTAAGTTGGTAATAGGAGCGATGAGAGTTGAGAATCCTCGAATAAACTTCCTATAGTAATTGGCGAATCCCAGGAATCGCTGAATAGACTTGAGAGAATTTGGAATGGACCAATTGGCAATGGCTTCCAACTTTGTCGGGTCCATCTGGAGATCCGATCCGGAAATTATATACCCCAGGAAGGGTATAGAGGAAACTTCAAAGGTGCACTTGGATAGTTTACCATAGAGCCGGTTCTCACGAAGACGTCGGAGGACTTCACGGACTTGTAGACGATGAGAGGAGAGGTCTTGGGAGAAGATGAGGATATCATCCAGATAAACCACAAGATACTTGTACAGAACATCACGGAAGATTTCGTTCACAAAGTGCTGGAACACTGCTGGGGCATTACTTAACCCGAATGGCATTACCAGGTACTCGTAATGACCATCTCGAGTATTAAAAGCTGTCTTCCATTCGTCACCACTCCGGATTCTGATGAGGTTGTAGGCACCGCGGAGATCTAACTTAGTGAAGATGCGGGCTCCCTTAACTCTGTCAAACAATTTGGTGATGAGTGGTAATGGATAGCTATTTTTGATGGTAATGTCATTGAGACCCCGGTAGTCGATGCATGGACGTAATCCTCCATCCTTTTTCTTAACAAAGAAGAAGCCCGCACCAGCGGGTGAAGAAGAGGGACGGATAAATCCTTTCTGTAAGTTCTCCTTGATGTAATTGCTCATCGCTTCAGTTTCAGGAACGGACAAAGGATAGGTACGCCCCCTAGGTGGTTTCTTGCCAGGAATGAGGTCAATGGGGCAATCCCACTCTCTATGGGGCGGCAGAACGTCAGCGGCTTTTTCACTGAAGACGTCAGAGAAATCTTGATAAGCCGCAGGAAGACTTGACTGGGTTTTTACTTCAGTAGACTGGATAGGACAAACTTGAGCTAAACAGGCCTGGCGGCAATGTGAACCCCAGGAAGTAAGTTGTAAAGTAGACCAATCAATCTGTGGATTATGTAGCTGGAGCCAGGGCATACCCAAAACGACCTCTTGGGTTGCCTGAGGAATAACTAAGAACTTTATTAACTCTGAGTGCAGGAACCCAACTCCCAGAACCACTGGCACAGTTTGATGAGAGATATTCCCCTTGGAGATTCGGCTACCATCTACAGCGGTAATGTAGACTGGGTATGAGAGTTCACAGACTGGCAAACAAAACTTATCTACCGCAGCTTGAGTGATGAAGTTTCCTGCGGCTCCACAGTCCACTAACGCAGATGCAGATTGAAGACCAACCGAAGTTTCTAAAGTCACGGGAAGGATAAGGTCTTGATTTGAAGGAGCTTGTCTAGCAGATCCCAACTTGACTCCTCCTTTACAAGTCAGGATCTGGCGTTTCCCGAACGCACTGTACAAGAATTAATCTGTTGACCTACAGCCGCACAATAAAGACACAGTCTCTCACGAAGTCTTCTTGACCGCTCCTCAGGAGTTAAGCGGGACCTATTTATTTGCATAGGCTCATCAGAAAGTGGAGGCTGAAATTGTACAGAAGGTACCATTCTTGACCTGCGCGGCTCACTACGAGCACGTTCATTGTTGCGTTCGCGAATGCGAGAGTCCAACTTGATGCACAGGGAAATTAAATCAGACAATTGCTCAGGGAGATCGCGGGTTGCCAGTTCATCCTTGATCCGATCTGAAAGACCATGCCAGAAGGCTGCTACCAGGGCTTGATTGTTCCACTGAATCTCTGCGGCTAACGTCTGGAACTGGATGACATACTGTCCCATACTACGGGTACCTTGACGAAGTTGAATAAGATCTGCAGAGGCTGACGTTGCACGACCCGGCTCGTCAAAGATTCGTTTGAAGGTTGACACGAATTCAGCGTAGTTGTTCATCAGAGGATCAGCACGTTCCCACAGAGGAGACACCCAACTCAAGGCAGAACCAGAGAGCAGTGAGATGATGTAGGCAACCTTGGATCTTGGCGTGGGGAAATTGTGTGATAATAATTCGAACTGGATTTCACATTGGTTAAGAAACCCGCGACATAACTTTGGGCTGCCATCATACTTGCTAGGCACGGGCAGGTGCAAGCGTGACACTGGAGCTGATGCAGCCGGCATAGGGGAACTCACAACACTTGCAGGCGCTGGAGTAACTGGAACTGAAGTAGCAGGTACACTAGGCAGGGTTTGCTGTAGTGTATCAATCCGGGAGGACATTCCTTGCAGGAACTGAAACATCTGCTGCTGCACAGCCTCTTGACCATCCAAACGGGAGACCAGATTTTGTAAGGCCTCTGACCCCACACTCCGACCACCGTCCGAGTCCATCGATTCTGAACTTACTGTCAGACTTGGTTTTGTCTGTGTCCCCGGAGGGGGCGCTAGTGGGTCAGTGGAGGTAGGAGGGAGAAAGTGAGGAGGCTGGATTAAGTTTCTGCGCATGGGCGCAATGATGTTTATTAAACACAAAGTTCACAAAAGGCAGCAGAAATAAACAATAAGGAATGCAATGTCAATGGTACAGCGTGGAAGCTGAAAGTCTATGGCAACAGAGATATGACAATGGATGAATGATAACTGATGAATGATAACTGATAAATGATAACTTGATAGATGATAATCTGGTATGGGAACCAGAGCAGTTTAAAACATGGAACCAGCAGAGATGGTAACATACAGCAGACCTGGTAGCAGAGGCAGGAGACTGGCAACGTTCACAGTGCAGGTGATGAGGCACAAGCAGCAAGCAAGCTGCATCACAGGTGAGGAGATGGAATGCACCTGGAGCGAGTCTCTACTGCTAGGCTGAAGCACACTGAGTTGGTGATTAGTGTGAAGCCTGTAAACAGAAGTAGGTGTTGCTGAGGCTTGTAGTTCCACGGAGCTGTAGAGGATAACCTGGAGCACAAAGTCACAGGTAGGTAACCAGGAACACGGAGGTATAGGCAGGTAACCAGGAACACGGAGGAACAGGTACCAGATCCAGACACATGAGTCGCAGGAGTGACACAAAGTTCAGGATAACCACAGGCTCACCCGGCAGCTCCAGATATACCCCCTGGTGTGCAGGCATTGGTTGGAGTGGGAAAAGGAGGTGCGGCCAAGCACCGGATTGGCCGCCGTACTCTGACCGATGGAGACTGTCATGGCGGCGCCCATGCCGCGGCCCGGCGGGAACGCGGCGTGCTCACACACCCGCTGTCACAGGAGCGTTCCTAGGCCCAGGATGACGTCTGGCGGCAGAGGTGCGGATGACAGCAGAACGTAGGAACCCCGGACGGAGTCCGCACCGACGGACAGATGTCACTGTGGTGAGTCGATTCCTGACAGTCCTCAGATAAACCTCGAATTCGTAGGTCATTCCGGTGACCTCTGTTATCCACGTCATCGAATCGTCGACCCATGGCTACCAGAGAACACGACTGCCGAGAGATGAGATCATGGAGATCAGAAATTTTTGTATCCGTCTTCTCAGAACAATCTTCTAGTGTTACTACTCTATCTTCAACTTGCGTGATGTCCGACTGCAAGGAAGAGAGACGGGTCTGGATAGAATCCTGTATTCGTTGTTCCATGGATTGAAGGTCTTGCTGCATGTCCTGACGGGTAGGTAGGGACCGCAATGTGGAGAGAATGGTAGATAAGTCTGAGGATTCCACCACAGGAGAAGATGGCGGAGGGAGAGCAGATTGCTCCCCAACCGTCCTGTCTGCCATAACTCTTGAGGGCAAGGAGGACGAAGAAGGGGTGGTTGAAGTTGGAACAGTTATCGGCGGTCGAAATAGCGTCTGAAAGGCCTTGGTTCGGGATGAGTTGGCTGAGGCAGATGACCCTTTCTTGGTTGACCGTCTGCCCGGATTGAGGCACGATGCTAGGCGTGATCGGAGGGGGTTATCGTCGAACTGGGTATCCACGTGTAGGTACAGGTGTCATATCACGCGTTCCCCCCAGCGTGGCTTGATCAGGTCGTTGTAGTTTAAAGTCCAGGTACCATAGTGCGAAGGGTTGAGTAACGTAGTTGGAGAGTGTCGGCGTATCGTTCATCCATCTTGATGCGTTCCTAGCCTCTCTGCCAGAAATGTGAGGTAGTATAAGAGAATCTGAGGAAAGGGGTGCAATTTCAGGATTCGTCACAAGAGGGAGATCCAGTCCCAGCAGTAGTATGGAGAGGTGAAGCTGACTGCTTGTCTCTCAGCAAGTAAGAGTGCTGGGCAGTTTTAATATACAGATACAAGGGGGCCAGGAGATTGGGATGCTGTCCCCACATATAACTAGTCTCCAGACTATTTTGGTGTGCAGCAGGGTGGTGTAAATGCAGCCCAAAACGTACAGGGAGCTGAGTGGGCATGCAGCCCATAACCAATATGGCGGCACCGGCTTCACTTATAGGGCCTCCGGGATTGAGTTATCCAATGTGTCCCTGGAGTGGCCCGTAGCATTGGTGGCAGTGTAGGAATCTCCCCAGTCAGCAAGGTGGTCAGGAGGCCGAGCGGGCGGCGGGGTCCGGCGCACCTACACTCGCGGTCGCGTCATCTCCTGCGCACCGCCGTCACCCGGCGCCGGTCACCAGGGCTTCGCTCCAGGCCGCACAGCGGGGCAGAGGCTCTCCAGTCGGGCTCGCCAGGCAGGGGACGTGCCGCGGAGGTGAGGCAGGGATGGGGGAGCCGCCATTACACTCCGGCGAGGCGCCAGCGGGTCACTTCCGGTCCGGGCTGGCAGAGACTCGAGGGCCCGGCTTCGGGTGGGCAGGTGGGCCGCAACCTGCACGGGTGCAGGAGGCACCCGCCGGCTCTGCAGACCTCTGTGTCCGGGGGAGAAGAGGGGTAGGGAGTATTAAAGGGAAGGAAAGGGGCCTCGGGCTCTCCTCTTAGAATGATTATAAGGGCAAATCAGGGTAATTCAGGCAGGAGCTCTGATGGCACACATCTGCCTGGGTTAAGCACCAAGCCACGCCCCTGTCATCATTATTTGACACACGAGATGTCACAATGTGCTTGGCTTTATGGACTGCATTTGCTTGGCTTGCTTTCTGACATCCACTTGAGGGAAACACATACCAGGAGATAGATGCAGCATATGCATACTGCAGAGGTTGTTCCTTTACTGCCTCTACAGCAAACATCCACACCTCCTGCAGCCAGCGTAGACACCGCCACAAAAAACAAAAAAAAATGAATTTCCAAACAAGAAAGGGTCGAAAAGCCAAACTGCAGGATGATAATAATAGTAAGTTATGAATTTAGGAATTGATTTCAAAGTGGGAATGCTTGTTCATTCGCACTCAGTTAACATTCAGGATTTAGGCCTAAGTAGGCCTCACATGTACCTGGGCCCCCAGAGTTTACATTTGCCTTGGATAGAAGGAGGGAATTCAATGAACTCAATAAGTAGACACAAAAAAGACTCCACACAGTAGTTTCAAGGTGCTTTTATTCATTGGATTCATCCATTGTAGCATTTTGGAAACAGCAACACTTGAATCCAATTTTGCAATAGTGTAAGCCTGCTTTCAAAATCCCGCAAATCCAGGAGTTTAGCAATGCTATGCTGCAAGACCTTTGCAAATGCAAACCTGGGGAAAAGCAATGGCTCCGTGCTTATCACACTTACACAATGCTATGCACTTCATCAATAAAGCAGTGGGACATTCATTCTTCCCTGGAAGGTTCACTTGTTGCTTTGAAGCTTTTTCTAAAATTCGGATTGTTTTAACAAGCCCGTCCATCCTAGCAGGTTTCAATTTTTCACTACAGTGGGAAGGCTCTGTGATGTCATCGTGATGCGTCCACTGTGATGTCATCATTATGCGAAACATGTGATGGCATCAGTATGCGACACACGTGATGTCACAATGTGCTTGGCCGTATGGACTGCATTTGCTTGGCTTGCATGCTGACATAGACTTGAGGGAGACACACACCAGGAGATAGATGCAGCATATGCATACTGCAGAGGTTGTTCCTTTACTGCCTCTACAGCAAACATCCACACCTCCTGCAGCCAGCGAAGACACAGCCACAAAAAAAAATGAATTTCCGAACAAGAAAGGTTCTAAAAGCAAAACTGCAGTATGATAATAATAGTAAGTTATGAATTTAGGAATTGATTTCAAAGTGTGAATGCTTGTTCGTTCGCACTCAGTTAACATTCAGGAATTAGGCCTAAGTAGGCCTCACATGTACCTGGGCCCCCAGAGTTTACATTTGCCTTGTATAGAAGGAGGGAATTTAATGGAGACAATAAATAGACACAAAAAAGACTCCACACAGTAGTTTCCAGGTGCTTTTATTCATTGGATTCATCCATTGTAGCATTTTGCAAGGAACAGCAACACTTGAATACAATTTTGCAATAGTGTAAGCCTGCTTTCAAAATCCCCGCAAATCCAGGAGTTTAGCAATGCTATGCTGCAAGACCTTTGCAAATGCAAACTCTGGGAAAAAGCAATGGCTCCGTGCTTATCACACTTACACAATGCTATGCACTTCATCAATAAAGCAGTGAGACATTCATTCTTCAATGGAAGGTTCACTTGTTGCTTTGAAGCTTTTTCTAAAATTCGGATTGTTTTAACAAGCCCGTCCATCCTATCAGGTTTCAATTTTTCACTACAGTGGGAAGGCTCTGTGATGTTATCGTGATGCGTCCACTGTGATGTCATTATTATGCGACACATGTGATGTCATCATTATTTGACACACGAGATGTCACAATGTGCTTGGCTTTATGGACTGCATTTGCTTGGCTTGCTTTCTGACATCCACTTGAGGGAAACACATACCAGGAGATAGATGCAGCATATGCATACTGCAGAGGTTGTTCCTTTACTGCCTCTACAGCAAACATCCACACCTCCTGCAGCCAGCGTAGACACCGCCACAAAAAAAAAAAAAAATGAATTTCCAAACAAGAAATGGTCGAAAAGCCAAACTGCAGGATGATAATAATAGTAAGTTTTGAATTTAGGAATTGATTTCAAAGTGGGAATGCTTGTTCATTCGCACTCAGTTAACATTCAGGAATTAGGCCTAAGTAGGCCTCACATGTACCTGGGCCCCCAGAGTTTACATTTGCCTTGGATAGAAGGAGGGAATTCAATGGAGACAATAAGTACACACAAAAAAGACTCCATACAGTAGTTTCCAGGTGCTTTTATTCATTGGATTCATCCATTGTAGCATTTTGCAAGGAACAGCAACACTTGAATACAATTTTGCAACAGTGTAAGCCTGCTTGCAAAATCCCCCCAAATCCAGAAGTTTAGCAATGTGATGCTGCAAGACCTTTGCAAATGCAAACCCTGGGAAAAAGCAATGGCTCCGTGCTTATCACACTTACACAATGTTATGCACTTCCTCAATAAAACAGTGGGACATTCATTCTTCAATGGAAGTTCACTTGTTGCTTTGAAGCTTTTTCTAAAATTCAGATTGTTTTAACAAACCCGTCCATCCTATCAGGTTTAAATTTTTCACTACAGTTGGAAGGCTCTGTGATGTTATCGTGATGCGTCCACTGTGTGTCACGCACCTCGGGCAGCGGCGACTGCGCTTGTCCCTGCGGGTGGCCTGGTCTGCTCGGCGCCTCTCTTCTCCTGGCGGTCTTCGGCTTCGGCGGCGGGTCGGCGCGTCCCTCCGGCGGCTTCCCGGAAGCAAGGACGTCGCCATCATAAGCGAAGGCAAGGAGGCGGAGCAGGCCTGACGTCACCTGCCTGCTCCGCCAATCAGGCAAGGGCGGGGGATTTAAAACCAGACACCAGGCAGAGATCCGGTGCCTGAGTATCTTCGTTTCTCCTGCGGAAGCTGTGATTCCAGAGCTCCCTCGTCCCTGTGATATCCCGTGCCTCCAAGCATCCTGTGCCTCCAAGCATCCTGTGCCTCCAAGCACCTCCGTGCCTCCAAGTACCTCCGTGCCTCCAAGTACCTCCGTGCCTCCAAGTACCTCCGTGCCTCCAAGCAACAAGTACCTCCGTGCCTCCAAGTACCTCCGTGCCTCCAAGTACCTCCGTGCCTCCAAGCACCTCGTGCCTCCAAACACCTTGGTGTCTCCAAATACCTCCGTGCCTCCAATTACCTCGTGCCTCCAAGCACCTCCCTGCCTCCAAGCACCTCCCTGCCTCCAAGCACCTCCGTGCCTCCAAGCACCTCGTGCCTCCAAGCACCTCGTGCCTTCAAGCACCTCCGTGCCTCCAATTACCTCGTGCATCCAAGCACCTCCAAGCACCTCCCTGCCTCCAAGCACCTCCGTGCCTCCAAGCACCTCGTGCCTCCAAGCACCTCGTGCCTCCAAACACCTCCGTGCCTCCAAGCACCTCGTGCCTCCAAGCACCCCCGTGCCTCCAAGCACCTCCGTTTCTCCAATTACCTCGTGCCTCCAAGCACCTCCGTGCCTCCAAGCACCCTCGTGCCTCCGAGTGCCTCCCAGCACTCCCTGTACTCCCAGCACCTCAGTGCCTCCAACACCACAGTGTCTCCAACACCACAGTGCCTTCAATATCTCAGTACCTCAACCTTCAGTATTTCTACAAGTCTTGTCTTTCAGGAGACCTTCAAGAATTCCTCTGTGCTTCCTGCTTGCCGTCTTTATCCTGCATGAGGAAGACCTACATCCGGCCATCTCTATTGCGACCCAGTAGCGGTTCCTCTTCCCGGTCATCGGAAGAAGCCCCGAGTCCACAACACTCCCAAACCAGGTCAGTGATAGTATACTCAGGCCACATGGACCCGGGGAATCGGAACACGGACTCAAGTGCCATCCAGAACCTGGCTTCTTGAGTACAAAGTCAGGAAGCGGCACCAGGCCAGGTGATGCAGTACCTCCAGCAGTTGTCCGGGCGTCTGGATCAGATTCAGGCGTCTCTAGCCTCAGTAATTCCGGCACCTGTTCCAGTAGTCGCACCAGTTGCCGTTGCCAGCAATGTTCAACCATCGGCCGGTATCACTCCACGCCTTCAGCTGCCTACTCCGTCCCGCTATAATGGGAATCCTAAAAATTGTCGTGGTTTCTTGAACCAATGCGAGGTACATTTCGAGCTACTTGCACACAACTTTCCTACAGACCGGTCCAAGGTAGCATATATTATTTCTCTGTTGGAAGGTTCTGCTTTGGATTGGGTGTCTCCATTATGGGAACGATCTGATCCCATGGTTTCCAACTATACCAACTTCATTTCGTCCTTTCGAAGGATTTTCGACGAACCCGGCAGAATGACCACTGCTTCTTCCGACTTGCTCCGTGTTCGACAGGGCGCCCGTTCCGTGGGTCAGTACGTGGTTCATTTCCAGACCATTGCTTCCGAACTACGCTGGAATAATGACGCCCTGAGGGCTGCCTTCTGGAACGGTCTTTCCGACCGGCTGAAAGATGAGCTGGTTACCAGAGATCTGCCGGATCCATTAGAAGATCTGATTTCTCTTTGCGTCAAGGTGGATCTTCGGATGCAGGAGCGTGGAAGAGAACGTAGCCGTCCGGATCGTTCCAGGTTCCAGAATCCTACTCCTAGACCGGTGGCCTCACCTAGCTCAGATGAGCCCATGCAAATTAACCGATCCCGACTGTCTCCGGAAGAACGACAGCGTCGTCGTGAGGGTAAACTCTGCCTTTACTGTGGAGCCGCGGATCATTTTCTTAAATCTTGTAAATCTCGTCCGGGAAACGGGCAGGCCTAGCTTGTTCCGGAGGAGTCAAGCTGGGGGTTACGACAAAAGCTTCTCCAACTTCGGACAGTTTGCTTCCAGTAACTCTAGTCTCCGATTCAGTCTCCAAGCCTTGTGAAGCCCTATTGGATTCCGGAGCTGCAGGGAACTTCATTTCTTCCTTCTGTGCCCAAAGCTTGGGTTTAAAGTTACGGCCTATCGAGCGGCCAATTTCACTGAAGGCTATCAACGGGACTAGAATTTCCAAAGGTCTTATAATGTGGCGCACGGGGCCAGTTAAGCTGCAGGTCGGGGCTCTACATCAGGAAGATTTGGAACTCTTGGTAATCCCAGAAATGCCCCATGATCTGGTTCTTGGAATGCCTTGGCTAAAAAGTCATAATCCCCACATCGACTGGAAGTCGTCACAAATTCTGTCCTGGAGTTCCTTTTGTCACACTAATTGTCTTACTCCTGTTTGTCCGCTCCGTGTCACCTCCAAAACGGATGAAGAGCACATTCCGGAGGCATATCAAGGGTACAAGGACGTATTTTCGGAACAAGCTGCTGACCTGTTACCACCTCACAGGCCTTGGGACTGCCCTATTGACCTTGTCCCAGGGAAGACGCCACCCCGTGGTCGCACATATCCTCTATCTCTTCCCGAGACTCAAGCCATGTCGGAGTATATTAAGTCCAATATGCTCAAGGGATTTATTCGCCCCTCTTCCTCCCCTGCTGGTGCGGGCTTCTTTTTCGTGAAGAAAAAGGACGGGGGGTTGAGACCATGCATCGACTACCGCGGCTTAAACGACATTACTATTAAGAATAAATACCCCTTGCCACTAATCACAGAATTATTTGATAGGGTTCGTGGTGCCCGCATTTTTTCCAAACTCGACTTGAGGGGAGCTTATAATCTTATACGCATCCGAGAGGGGGATGAATGGAAGACTGCCTTTAATACCCGAGATGGGCATTACGAATACTTGGTGATGCCGTTTGGTCTTAGTAATGCTCACGCGGTTTTCCAGGGATTCGTCAATGAAATCTTTCGTGACATGCTGTATCAGAGTGGTATATTTGGACGACATACTGATCTTTTCCAAGAATCTTGTCGAACACCGGACTCAAGTCAAAGAGGTGCTCCACCGTTTACGAGAGAATCATCTCTATGCCAAGCTTTCCAAATGTACCTTTGAAGTAACATCTATTCCGTTCCTCGGTTATATCATCTCGGGGACTGAGCTTCGCATGGATCCGGAAAAGCTGTCTGCCATTCGTGACTGGACTCAACCTCTTTCTTTGAAAGCAATACAAAGGTTCCTGGGCTTTGCGAACTACTACAGGAAATTCATTAAGGGTTTCTCCACCATTGTTGCGCCCATTACCGCCCTGACGAGGAAGGGTTCTAATCCAAGTTTGTGGCCTCCGGAAGCCATTGTAGCTTTTTCTCACTTAAAGTTAGCTTTCATGACGGCTCCAGTTCTCCAACAACCAAATTTCGATGAACCCTTCTTCTTAGAAGTTGATGCATCTTCAGTCGGGGTTGGGGCTGTTCTCTCCCAGTACTCCTCTGATAAGAAATTACACCGGTGTGGCTTCCATTCTCGTAAATTCTCTCCGGCCAAACGAAATTACACTATTGGAGACCAGGAACTCTTGGCTATCAAATCTGCCTTGGAAGAGTGGAGATATCTTCTGGAAGGGGCTAAACATGTGTTTACCATCTACACGGATCACAAGAATTTGCTGTACATCAAATCCACACAATGCTTGAATCCTCGCCAGGCGAGATGGGCACTTTTCTTTTCCCGATTCTCGTTCATTATCAAGTACCGGGCCGGGACTCTCAATATTAAAGCAGATGCGCTTTCCCGTTCACAAGTTTCCACAGACGAGGATGAACCTCCTGAGCGGGGTTTAATTCTGAATCCAGTTTCTGTCTCTGCTGCTTTAACTACTCCAGCTCCTCCTCCTGGAAGAATGTCCGTACCACCTAGATTCCGGCCAGGAATACTACTGTGGGTTCATAACTCCAAGTTTTCCGGTCATCCCGGTGCCCAGAATATGTACAAGTTTCTGCAAAGGTCTTACTGGTGGAACACCATGAGGAAGGATGTACAAGATTGCGTTAATTCTTGTCCCCAATGTACACAACATAAATCTCCTCGTCTGCCTCCTGCAGGGTTACTTCGTCCTCTGCCTATCCCTGTGAGACCCTGGACTCACATTTCCATGGACTTCATCACTGACTTGCCCTGTTCCAAGGGTTGCAACACCGTTTGGGTTATCGTTGACCGTTTTTCGAAGATGGCACACTTTGTGCCTTTGACTGGTCTCCCGACAGCACCGAAACTGGCTCTACTGTTTATCCGAGAACATTTTCGTTTGCATGGGTTGCCACAAGAGATTGTTTCTGATCGTGGAGTACAGTTCACCGCCAGGTTTTGGAAAGCCCTCTGTTCAACCCTACAAATTAAACTTAAGTTTTCGTCCGCTTATCATCCCCAAACAAATGGTCAAACGGAACGAGTCAATCAAGACCTAGAGACTTTTCTTCGTTTGTATCTCTCTCCTTCACAGGACAACTGGGTGGAGTTGTTGCCTTGGGCGGAGTTTTCCCATAACCATTTGTTTCATTCTTCCACTGGGGAATCACCATTCTTCGTCAACTACGGGTTCCATCCCCGTGTTCCAGAATTTCCAAGCCTTCCGATAGTAGAGGTTCCTGCTGTAGCGTCCACTCTACAACACTTTGGACAAATTTGGAGAAAGGTTCATGCTAATCTTAAGAAGGTTTCTGTCCGGTACAAGTTCTTCGCAGATAAGAAACGGCGAGCCGCACCTCAATATAAAGTTGGGGACAGGGTATGGCTGTCCACACGTAATCTCCGGTTGAAGGTGCCCACCATGAAATTCGCTCCAAGGTTCATCGGTCCTTACCCGGTGCTACAAGTCTTAAATCCTGTGGTCTGTAAACTGGGTTTGCCTGCCCATCTTCGAATACCTAACGCCTTTCATGTTTCTCTAGTCCGTCCCCTCATTCTGAATCGGTTCCACTCAGCATTCCCTAGGCCAACGTCTGTAGTGGCAGAAGCTGGAGCGGAGTTTGAAATCAAAGCTATTCTTGACTCTCGTTATCTTCATAAAAAATTACAGTACTTGGTGGACTGGAAGGGTTATGGTCCTGAGGAGAGAAGTTGGATTGAGGCTACTGAAGTAACGGCTCCTCGTCTGGTTCGGATCTTCCACTCCAGACATCTGACTAAGCCCGGGAAGTGTCCAGGGGCCACTCCTGGAGGAGGGGGTACTGTCACGCACCTCGGGCAGCGGCGACCGCGCTTGTCCCTGCGGGTGGCCTGGTCTGCTCTGCGCCTCTCTTCTCCTGGCGGTCTTCGGCTTCGGCGGCGGGTCGGCGCGTCCCTCTGGCGGCTTCCCGGAAGCAAGGACGTCGCCATCATAAGCGAGGGTAAGGAGGCGGAGCAGGTCTGACGTCACCTGCTGCTCCGCCAATCAGGCTAGGGCGGGGGATTTAAAACCAGACACCAGGCAGAGATCCGGTGCCTGAGTATCTTCGTTTCTCCTGCGGAAGCTGTGATTCCAGAGCTCCATCGTCCCTGTGATATCCCGTGCCTCCAAGCATCCTGTGCCTCCAAGCATCCTGTGCCTCCAAGCACCTCCGTGCCTCCAAGTACCTCCGTGCCTCCAAGTACCTCCGTGCCTCCAAGTACCTCCGTGCCTCCAAGCACCTCGTGCCTCCAAACACCTTGGTGTCTCCAAATACCTCCGTGCCTCCAATTACCTCGTGCCTCCAAGCACCTCCCTGCCTCCAAGCACCTCCCTGCCTCCAAGCACCTCCGTGCCTCCAAGCACCTCGTGCCTCCAAGCACCTCGTGCCTTCAAGCACCTCCGTGCCTATAATTACCTCGTGCCTCCAAGCACCTCCCTGCCTCCAAGCACCTCCATGCCTCCAAGCACCTCGTGCCTCCAAGCACCTCGTGCCTCCAAACACCTCCGTGCCTCCAAGCACCTCGTGCCGCCAAGCACCCCCGTGCCTCCAAGCACCTCCGTTTCTCCAATTACCTCATGCCTCCAAGCACCTCCGTGCCTCCAAGTACCCTCGTGCCTCCGAGTGCCTCCCAGCACTCCCTGTACTCCCAGCACCTCAGTGCCTCCAACACCACAGTGTCTCCAACACCACAGTGCCTTCAATATCTCAGTACCTCAACCTTCAGTATTTCTACAAGTCTTGTCTTTCAGGAGACCTTCAAGAATTCCTCTGTGCTTCCTGCTTGCCGTCTTTATCCTGCATGAGGAAGACCTACATCCGGCCATCTCTACTGCGACCCAGTAGCGGTTCCTCTTCCCGGTCATCGGAAGAAGCCCCGAGTCCACAACACTCCCAAACCAGGTCAGTGATACTGTGATGTCATTATTATGCGACCCATGTGATGTCATCATTATTTGACACACGAGATGTCACAATGTGCTTGGCTTTATGGACTGCATTTGCTTGGCTTGCTTTCTGACATCCACTTGTGGGAAACACATACCAGGAGATAGATGCAGCATATGCATACTGCAGAGGTTGTTCCTTTACTGCCTCTCCAGCAAACATCCACACCTCCTGCAGCCAGCATAGACACCGCCACAAAAAACAAAAAAATTATAATTTCCAATCAAGAAAGGGTCGAAAAGCCAAACTGCAGGATGATAATAATAGTAAGTTTTGAATTTAGGAATTGATTTCAAAGTGGGAATGCTTGTTCATTCGCACTCAGTTAACATTCAGGAATTAGGCCTAAGTAGGCCTCACATGTACCTGGGCCCCCAGAGTTTACATTTGCCTTGGATAGAAGGAGGGAATTCAATGGAGACAATAAGTAGACACAAAAAAGGCTCCACACTGTAGTTTCCAGGTGCTTTTATTCATTGGATTCATCCATTGTAGCATTTTGCAAGGAACAGCAACACTTGAATCCAATTTTGCAATAGTGTAACCCTGCTTTCAAAATCCCCGCAAATCCAGGAGTTTAGCAATGCTATGCTGCAAGACCTTTGCAAATGCAAACCTGGGGAAAAGCAATGGCTCCGTGCTTATCACACTTACACAATGCTATGCACTTCATCAATAAAGCAGTGGGACATTCATTCTTCCCTGGAAGGTTCACTTGTTGCTTTGAAGCTTTTTCTAAAATTCGGATTGTTTTAACAAGCCCGTCCATCCTAGCAGGTTTCAATTTTTCACTACAGTTGGAAGGCTCTGGATTGTCATCGTGATGCGTCCACTGTGATGTCATCATTATGCGAAACATGTGATGGCATCAGTATGCGACACACGTGATGTCACAATGTGCTTGGCCGTATGGACTGCATTTGCTTGGCTTGCATGCTGACATACACTTGAGGGAGACACACACCAGGAGATAGATGCAGCACATGTATACTGCAGAGGTTGTTCCTTTACTGCCTCTACAGCAAACATCCACATCTCCTGCAGCCAACGTAGACACAGCCACAAAAAAAAAAAAATTAATTTCCGAACAAGAAAGGGTCTAAAAGCCAAACTGCAGTATGATAATAATAGTAAGTTATGAATTTAGGAATTGATTTCAAAGTGGGAATGCTTGTTCGTTCGCACTCAGTTAACATTCAGGAATTAGGCCTAAGTAGGCCTCACATGTACCTGGGCCCCCATAGTTTACATTTGCCTTGGATAGAAGGAGGGAATTCAATGGAGACAATAAGTAGACACAAAAAAAAGTCTCCACACAGTAGTTTCCAGGTGCTTTTATTCATTGGATTCATCCATTGTAGCATTTTGCAAGGAATAGCAACACTTGAATACAATTTTGCAATAGTGTAAGCCTGCTTTCAAAATCCCCGCAAATCCAGGAGTTTAGCAATGCTATGCTGCAAGACCTTTGCAAATGCAAACCCTGGGAAAAAGCAATGGCTCCGTGCTTATCACACTTACACAATGCTATGCACTTCATCAATAAAGCAGTGGGACATTCATTCTTCCCTGGAAGGTTCACTTGTTGCTTTGAAGCTTTTTCTAAAATTCGGATTGTTTTAACAAGCCCGTCCATCCTAGCAGGTTTCAATTTTTCACTACAGTGGGAAGGCTCTGTGATGTCATCGTGATGCGTCCACTGTGATGTCATCATTATGCGAAACATGTGATGGCATCAGTATGCGACACACGTGATGTCACAATGTGCTTGGCCGTATGGACTGCATTTGCTTGGCTTGCATGCTGACATAGACTTGAGGGAGACACACACCAGGAGATAGATGCAGCATATGCATACTGCAGAGGTTGTTCCTTTACTGCCTCTACAGCAAACATCCACACCTCCTGCAGCCAGCGTAGACACAGCCACAAAAAAAAAATGAATTTCCGAACAAGAAAGGTTCTAAAAGCAAAACTGCAGTATGATAATAATAGTAAGTTATGAATTTAGGAATTGATTTCAAAGTGGGAATGCTTGTTCGTTCGCACTCAGTTAACATTCAGGAATTAGGCCTAAGTAGGCCTCACATGTACCTGGGCCCCCAGAGTTTACATTTGCCTTGTATAGAAGGAGGGAATTCAATGGAGACAATACATAGACACAAAAAAGACTCCACACAGTAGTTTCCAGGTGCTTTTATTCATTGGATTCATCCATTGTAGCATTTTGCAAGGAACAGCAACACTTGAATTCAATTTTGCAATAGTGTAAGCCTGCTTTCAAAATCCCGCAAATCCAGGAGTTTAGCAATGCTATGCTGCAAGACCTTTGCAAATGCAAACCTGGGGAAAAGCAATGGCTCCGTGCTTATCACACTTACACAATGCTATGCACTTCATCAATAAAGCAGTGGGACATTCATTCTTCCCTGGAAGGTTCACTTGTTGCTTTGAAGCTTTTTCTAAAATTCGGATTGTTTTAACAAGCCCGTCCATCCTAGCAGGTTTCAATTTTTCACTACAGTGGGAAGGCTCTGTGATGTCATCGTGATGCGTCCACTGTGATGTCATCATTATGCGAAACATGTGATGGCATCAGTATGCGACACACGTGATGTCACAATGTGCTTGGCCGTATGGACTGCATTTGCTTGGCTTGCATGCTGACATAGACTTGAGGGAGACACACACCAGGAGATAGATGCAGCATATGCATACTGCAGAGGTTGTTCCTTTACTGCCTCTACAGCAAACATCCACACCTCCTGCAGCCAGCGTAGACACAGCCACAAAAAAAAAATGAATTTCCGAACAAGAAAGGTTCTAAAAGCCAAACTGCAGTATGATAATAATAGTAAGTTATGAATTTAGGAATTGATTTCAAAGTGGGAATGCTTGTTCGTTCGCACTCAGTTAACATTCAGGAATTAGGCCTAAGTAGGCCTCACATGTACCTGGGCCCCCAGAGTTTACATTTGCCTTGTATAGAAGGAGGGAATTCAATGGAGACAATACATAGACACAAAAAAGACTCCACACAGTAGTTTCCAGGTGCTTTTATTCATTGGATTCATCCATTGTAGCATTTTGCAAGGAACAGCAACACTTGAATTCAATTTTGCAATAGTGTAAGCCTGCTTTCAAAATCCCGCAAATCCAGGAGTTTAGCAATGCTATGCTGCAAGACCTTTGCAAATGCAAACCTGGGGAAAAGCAATGGCTCCGTGCTTATCACACTTACACAATGCTATGCACTTCATCAATAAAGCAGTGGGACATTCATTCTTCCCTGGAAGGTTCACTTGTTGCTTTGAAGCTTTTTCTAAAATTCGGATTGTTTTAACAAGCCCGTCCATCCTAGCAGGTTTCAATTTTTCACTACAGTTGGAAGGCTCTGGATTGTCATCGTGATGCGTCCACTGTGATGTCATCATTATGCGAAACATGTGATGGCATCAGTATGCGACACACGTGATGTCACAATGTGCTTGGCCGTATGGACTGCATTTGCTTGGCTTGCATGCTGACATACACTTGAGGGAGACACACACCAGGAGATAGATGCAGCACATGCATACTGCAGAGGTTGTTCCTTTACTGCCTCTACAGCAAACATCCACATCTCCTGCAGCCAACGTAGACACAGCCACAAAAAAAAAAAAAATGAATTTCCGAACAAGAAAGGGTCTAAAAGCCAAACTGCAGTATGATAATAATAGTAAGTTATGAATTTAGGAATTGATTTCAAAGTGGGAATGCTTGTTCGTTCGCACTCAGTTAACATTCAGGAATTAGGCCTAAGTAGGCCTCACATGTACCTGGGCCCCCATAGTTTACATTTGCCTTGGATAGAAGGAGGGAATTCAATGGAGACAATAAGTAGACACAAAAAAAAGTCTCCACACAGTAGTTTCCAGGTGCTTTTATTCATTGGATTCATCCATTGTAGCATTTTGCAAGGAATAGCAACACTTGAATACAATTTTGCAATAGTGTAAGCCTGCTTTCAAAATCCCCGCAAATCCAGGAGTTTAGCAATGCTATGCTGCAAGACCTTTGCAAATGCAAACCCTGAGAAAAAGCAATGGCTCCGTGCTTATCACACTTACACAATGCTATGCACTTCATCAATAAAGCAGTGGGACATTCATTCTTCCCTGGAAGGTTCACTTGTTGCTTTGAAGCTTTTTCTAAAATTCGGATTGTTTTAACAAGCCCGTCCATCCTAGCAGGTTTCAATTTTTCACTACAGTGGGAAGGCTCTGTGATGTCATCGTGATGCGTCCACTGTGATGTCATCATTATGCGAAACATGTGATGGCATCAGTATGCGACACACGTGATGTCACAATGTGCTTGGCCGTATGGACTGCATTTGCTTGGCTTGCATGCTGACATAGACTTGAGGGAGACACACACCAGGAGATAGATGCAGCATATGCATACTGCAGAGGTTGTTCCTTTACTGCCTCTACAGCAAACATCCACACCTCCTGCAGCCAGCGTAGACACAGCCACAAAAAAAAAATGAATTTCCAAACAAGAAAGGTTCTAAAAGCCAAACTGCAGTATGATAATAATAGTAAGTTATGAATTTAGGAATTGATTTCAAAGTGGGAATGCTTGTTCGTTCGCACTCAGTTAACATTCAGGAATTAGGCCTAAGTAGGCCTCACATGTACCTGGGCCCCCAGAGTTTACATTTGCCTTGTATAGAAGGAGGGAATTCAATGGAGACAATACATAGACACAAAAAAGACTCCACACAGTAGTTTCCAGGTGCTTTTATTCATTGGATTCATCCATTGTAGCATTTTGCAAGGAACAGCAACACTTGAATTCAATTTTGCAATAGTGTAAGCCTGCTTTCAAAATCCCGCAAATCCAGTAGTTTAGCAATGCTATGCTGCAAGACCTTTGCAAATGCAAACCTGGGGAAAAGCAATGGCTCCGTGCTTATCACACTTACACAATGCTATGCACTTCATCAATAAAGCAGTGGGACATTCATTCTTCCCTGGAAGGTTCACTTGTTGCTTTGAAGCTTTTTCTAAAATTCGGATTGTTTTAACAAGCCCGTCCATCCTAGCAGGTTTCAATTTTTCACTACAGTGGGAAGGCTCTGTGATGTCATCGTGATGCGTCCACTGTGATGTCATCATTATGCGAAACATGTGATGGCATCAGTATGCGACACACGTGATGTCACAATGTGCTTGGCCGTATGGACTGCATTTGCTTGGCTTGCATGCTGACATAGACTTGAGGGAGACACACACCAGGAGATAGATGCAGCATATGCATACTGCAGAGGTTGTTCCTTTACTGCCTCTACAGCAAACATCCACACCTCCTGCAGCCAGCGTAGACACAGCCACAAAAAAAAAATGAATTTCCGAACAAGAAAGGTTCTAAAAGCCAAACTGCAGTATGATAATAATAGTAAGTTATGAATTTAGGAATTGATTTCAAAGTGGGAATGCTTGTTCGTTCGCACTCAGTTAACATTCAGGAATTAGGCCTAAGTAGGCCTCACATGTACCTGGGCCCCCAGAGTTTACATTTGCCTTGTATAGAAGGAGGGAATTCAATGGAGACAATAAATAGACACAAAAAAGACTCCACACAGTAGTTTCCAGGTGCTTTTATTCATTGGATTCATCCATTGTAGCATTTTGCAAGGAACAGCAACACTTGAATACAATTTTGCAATAGTGTAAGCCTGCTTTCAAAATCCCCGCAAATCCAGGAGTTTAGCAATGCTATGCTGCAAGACCTTTGCAAATGCAAACTCTGGGAAAAAGCAATGGCTCCGTACTTATCACACTTACACAATGCTATGCACTTCATCAATAAAGCAGTGAGACATTCATTCTTCAATGGAAGGTTCACTTGTTGCTTTGAAGCTTTTTCTAAAATTCGGATTGTTTTAACAAGCCCGTCCATCCTATCAGGTTTCAATTTTTCACTACAGTGGGAAGGCTCTGTGATGTTATCGTGATGCGTCCACTGTGATGTCATTATTATGCGACACATGTGATGTCATCATTATTTGACACACGAGATGTCATAATGTGCTTGGCTTTATGGACTGCATTTGCTTGGCTTGCTTTCTGACATCCACTTGAGGGAAACACATACCAGGAGATAGATGCAGCATATGCATGCTGCAGAGGTTGTTCCTTTACTGCCTCTACAGCAAACATCCACACCTCCTGCAGCCAGCGTAGACACCGCCACAAAAAACAAAAAAAAATGAATTTCCAAACAAGAAAGGGTCGAAAAGCCAAACTGCAGGATGATAATAATAGTAAGTTTTGAATTTAGGAATTGATTTCAAAGTGGGAATGCTTGTTCATTCGCACTCAGTTAACATTCAGGAATTAGGCCTAAGTAGGCCTCACATGTACCTGGGCCCCCAGAGTTTACATTTGCCTTGGATAGAAGGAGGGAATTCAATGGAGACAATAAGTAGACACAAAAAAGACTACACACAGTAGTTTCCAGGTGCTTTTATTCATTGGATTCATCCATTGTAGCATTTTGCAAGGAACAGCAACACTTGAATACAATTTTGCAACAGTGTAAGCCTGCTTGCAAAATCCCCCCAAATCCAGAAGTTTAGCAATGTGATGCTGCAAGACCTTTGCAAATGCAAACCCTGGGAAAAAGCAATGGCTCCGTGCTTATCACACTTACACAATGTTATGCACTTCCTCAATAAAACAGTGGGACATTCATTCTTCAATGGAAGTTCACTTGTTGCTTTGAAGCTTTTTCTAAAATTCAGATTGTTTTAACAAGCCCGTCCATCCTATCAGGTTTCAATTTTTCACTACAGTTGGAAGGCTCTGTGATGTTATCGTGATGCGTCCACTGTGATGTCATTATTATGCGACCCATGTGATGTCATCATTATTTGACACACGAGATGTCACAATGTGCTTGGCTTTATGGACTGCATTTGCTTGGCTTGCTTTCTGACATCCACTTGTGGGAAACACATACCAGGAGATAGATGCAGCATATGCATACTGCAGAGGTTGTTCCTTTACTGCCTCTACAGCAAATATCCACACCTCCTGCAGCCAGCATAGACACCGCCACAAAAAAAAAAAAAATTATAATTTCCAAACAAGAAAGGGTCGAAAAGCCAAACTGCAGGATGATAATAATAGTAAGTTTTGAATTTAGGAATTGATTTCAAAGTGGGAATGCTTGTTCATTCGCACTCAGTTAACATTCAGGAATTAGGCCTAAGTAGGCCTCACATGTACCTGGGCCCCCAGAGTTTACATTTGCCTTGGATAGAAGGAGGGAATTCAATGGAGACAGTAAGTAGACACAAAAAAGGCTGCACACAGTAGTTTCCAGGTGCTTTTATTCATTGGATTCATCCATTGTAGCATTTTGCAAGGAACAGCAACACTTGAATCCAATTTTGCAATAGTGTAACCCTGCTTTCAAAATCCCCGCAAATCTAGGAGTTTAGCAATGCTATGCTGCAAGACCTTTGCAAATGCAAACCTGGGGAAAAGCAATGGCTCCGTGCTTATCACACTTACACAATGCTATGCACTTCATCAATAAAGCAGTGGGACATTCATTCTTCCCTGGAAGGTTCACTTGTTGCTTTGAAGCTTTTTCTAAAATTCGGATTGTTTTAACAAGCCCGTCCATCCTAGCAGGTTTCAATTTTTCACTACAGTGGGAAGGCTCTGTGATGTCATCGTGATGCGTCCACTGTGATGTCATCATTATGCGAAACATGTGATGGCATCAGTATGCGACACACGTGATGTCACAATGTGCTTGGCCGTATGGACTGCATTTGCTTGGCTTGCATGCTGACATAGACTTGAGGGAGACACACACCAGGAGATAGATGCAGCACATGCATACTGCAGAGGTTGTTCCTTTACTGCCTCTACAGCAAACATCCACACCTCCTGCAGCCAGCGTAGACACAGCCACACAAAAAAAAAATTAATTTCCGAACAAGAAAGGTTCTAAAAGCCAAACTGCAGTATGATAATAATAGTAAGTTATGAATTTAGGAATTGATTTCAAAGTGGGAATGCTTGTTCGTTCGCACTCAGTTAACATTCAGGAATTAGGCCTAAGTAGGCCTCACATGTACCTGGGCCCCCATAGTTTACATTTGCCTTGGATAGAAGGAGGGAATTCAATGGAGACAATAAGTAGACACAAAAAAAGTCTCCACACAGTAGTTTCCAGGTGCTTTTATTCATTGGATTCATCCATTGTAGCATTTTGCAAGGAATAGCAACACTTGAATACAATTTTGCAATAGTGTAAGCCTGCTTTCAAAATCCCCGCAAATCCAGGAGTTTAGCAATGCTATGCTGCAAGACCTTTGCAAATGCAAACCCTGGGAAAAAGCAATGGCTCCGTGCTTATCACACTTACACAATGCTATGCACTTCATCAATAAAGCAGTGGGACATTCATTCTTCCCTGGAAGGTTCACTTGTTGCTTTGAAGCTTTTTCTAAAATTCGGATTGTTTTAACAAGCCCGTCCATCCTAGCAGGTTTCAATTTTTCACTACAGTGGGAAGGCTCTGTGATGTCATCGTGATGCGTCCACTGTGATGTCATCATTATGCGAAACATGTGATGGCATCAGTATGCGACACACGTGATGTCACAATGTGCTTGGCCGTATGGACTGCATTTGCTTGGCTTGCATGCTGACATAGACTTGAGGGAGACACACACCAGGAGATAGATGCAGCATATGCATACTGCAGAGGTTGTTCCTTTACTGCCTCTACAGCAAACATCCACACCTCCTGCAGCCAGCGTAGACACAGCCACAAAAAAAAAAAAATGAATTTCCGAACAAGAAAGGTTCTAAAAGCCAAACTGCAGTATGATAATAATAGTAAGTTATGAATTTAGGAATTGATTTCAAAGTGGGAATGCTTGTTCGTTCGCACTCAGTTAACATTCAGGAATTAGGCCTAAGTAGGCCTCACATGTACCTGGGCCCCCAGAGTTTACATTTGCCTTGTTTAGAATGAGGGAATTCAATGGAGACAATAAATAGACACAAAAAAGACTCCACACAGTAGTTTCCAGGTGCTTTTATTAATTGTATTCATCATTGTAGCATTTTGCAAGGAACAGCAACACTTGAATACAATTTTACAATAGTGTAAACCTGCTTTCAAAATCCCCGCAAATCCAGGAGTTTAGCAATGCTATGCTGCAAGACCTTTGCAAATGCAAACTCTGGGAAAAAGCAATGGCTCCGTGCTTATCACACTTACACAATGCTATGCACTTCATCAATAAAGCAGTGGGACATTCATTCTTCAATGGAAGGTTCACTTGTTGCTTTGAAGCTTTTTCTAAAATTCGGATTGTTTTACCAAGCCCGTCCATCCTATCAGGTTTCAATTTTTCACTACAGTGGGAAGGCTCTGTGATGTTATCGTGATGCGTCCACTGTGATGTCATTATTATGCGACACATGTGATGTCATCATTATTTGACACACGAGATGTCACAATGTACTTGGCTTTATGGACTGCATTTGCTTGGCTTGCTTTCTGACATCCACTTGAGGGAAACACATACCAGGAGATAGATGCAGCATATGCATACTGCAGAGGTTGTTCCTTTACTGCCTCTACAGCAAACATCCACACCTCCTGCAGCCAGCGTAGACACCGCCACAAAAAAAAAAAAAAAAATGAATTTCCAAACAAGAAAGGGTCGAAAAGCCAAACTGCAGGATGATAATAATAGTAAGTTTTGAATTTAGGAATTGATTTCAAAGTGGGAATGCTTGTTCATTCGCACTCAGTTAACATTCAGGAATTAGGCCTAAGTAGGCCTCACATGTACCTGGGCCCCCAGAGTTTACATTTGCCTTGGATAGAAGGAGGGAATTCAATGGAGACAATAAGTAGACACAAAAAAGACTACACACAGTAGTTTCCAGGTGCTTTTATTCATTGGATTCATCCATTGTAGCATTTTGCAAGGAACAGCAACACTTGAATACAATTTTGCAACAGTGTAAGCCTGCTTGCAAAATCCCCCCAAATCCAGAAGTTTAGCAATGTGATGCTGCAAGACCTTTGCAAATGCAAACCCTGGGAAAAAGCAATGGCTCCGTGCTTATCACACTTACACAATGTTATGCACTTCATCAATAAAACAGTGGGACATTCATTCTTCAATGGAAGTTCACTTGTTGCTTTGAAGCTTTTTCTAAAATTCAGATTGTTTTAACAAGCCCGTCCATCCTATCAGGTTTCAATTTTTCACTACAGTTGGAGGGCTCTGTGATGTTATCGTGATGCGTCCACTGTGATGTCATTATTATGCGACCCATGTGATGTCATCATTATTTGACACACGAGATGTCACAATGTGCTTGGCTTTATGGACTGCATTTGCTTAGCTTGCTTTCTGACATCCACTTGTGGGAAACACATACCAGGAGATAGATGCAGCATATGCATACTGCAGAGGTTGTTCCTTTACTGCCTCTACAGCAAACATCCACACCTCCTGCAGCCAGCATAGACACCGCCACAAAAAACAAACAAAAAATAATTTCCAAACAAGAAAGGGTCGAAAAGCCAAACTGCAGGATGATAATAATAGTAAGTTTTGAATTTAGGAATTGATTTCAAAGTGGGAATGCTTGTTCATTCGCACTCAGTTAACATTCAGGAATTAGGCCTAAGTAGGCCTCACATGTACCTGGGCCCCCAGAGTTTACATTTGCCTTGGATAGAAGGAGGGAATTCAATGGAGACAATAAGTAGACACAAAAAATGCACCACACAGTAGTTTCCAGGTGCATTTATTCATTGGATTCATCCATTGTAGCATTTTGCAAGGAACAGCAACACTTGAATCCAATTTTGCAATAGTGTAACCCTGCTTTCAAAATCCCGCAAATCCAGGAGTTTAGCAATGCTATGCTGCAAGACCATTGCAAATGCAAACCTGGGGAAAAGCAATGGCTCCGTGCTTATCACACTTACACAATGCTATGCACTTCATCAATAAAGCAGTGGGACATTCATTCTTCCCTGGAAGGTTCACTTGTTGCTTTGAAGCTTTTTCTAAAATTCGGATTGTTTTAACAAGCCCGTTCATCCTAGCAGGTTTCAATTTTTCACTACAGTGGGAAGGCTCTGTGATGTCATCGTGATGCGTCCACTGTGATGTCATCATTATGCGAAACATGTGATGGCATCAGTATGTGACACACGTGATGTCACAATGTGCTTGGCCGTATGGACTGCATTTGCTTGGCTTGCATGCTGACATAGACTTGAGGGAGACACACACCAGGAGATAGATGCAGCATATGCATACTGCAGAGGTTGTTCCTTTACTGCCTCTACAGCAAACATCCACACCTCCTGCAGCCAGCGTAGACACAGCCACAAAAAAAATAATAATAATAATTTCCAAACAAGAAAGGGTCGAAAAGCCAAACTGCAGGATGATAATAATAGTAAGTTTTGAATTTAGGAATTGATTTCAAAGTGGGAATGCTTGTTCATTCGCACTCAATTAACATTCAGGAATTAGACCTAAGTAGGCCTCACATGTACCTGGGCCCCCAGAGTTTACATTTGCCTTGGATAGAAGGAGGGAATTCAATGGAGACAATAAGTAGACACAAAAAAGACTACACACAGTAGTTTCCAGGTGCTTTTATTCATTGGATTCATATATTGTAGCATTTTGCAAGGAACAGCAACACTTGAATACAATTTTGCAACAGTGTAAGCCTGCTTGCAAAATCCCCCCAAATCCAGAAGTTTAGCAATGTGATGCTGCAAGACCTTTGCAAATGCAAACCCTGGTAAAAAGCAATGGCTCCGTGCTTATCACACTTACACAATGTTATGCACTTCCTCAATAAAACAGTGGGACATTCATTCTTCAATTTTAAGTTCACTTGTTGCTTTGAAGCTTTTTCTAAAATTCAGATTGTTTTAACAAGCCCGTCCATCCTATCAGGTTTCAATTTTTCACTACAGTTGGAAGGCTCTGTGATGTTATCGTGATGCGTCCACTGTGATGTCATTATTATGCGATCCATGTGATGTCATCATTATTTGACACACGAGATGTCACAATGTGCTTGGCTTTATGGACTGCATTTGCTTGGCTTGCTTTCTGACATCTACTTGTGGGAAACACATACCAGGAGATAGATGCAGCATATGCATACTGCAGAGGTTGTTCCTTTACTGCCTCTACAGCAAACATCCACACCTCCTGCAGCCAGCATAGACACCGCCACAAAAAACAAAAACAAAAATAATTTCCAAACAAGAAAGGGTCGAAAAGCCAAACTGCAGGATGATAATAATAGTAAGTTTTGAATTTAGGAATTGATTTCAAAGTGGGAATGCTTGTTCATTCGCACTCAGTTAACATTCAGGAATTAGGCCTAAGTAGGCCTCACATGTACCTGGGCCCCCAGAGTTTACATTTGCCTTGGATAGAAGGAGGGAATTCAATGGAGACAATAAGTAGACACAAAAAAGGCTCCACACAGTAGTTTCCAGGTGCTTTTATTCATTGGATTCATCCATTGTAGCATTTTGCAAGGAACAGCAACACTTGAATCCAATTTTGCAATAGTGTAACCCTGCTTTCAAAATCCCCGCAAATCCAGGAGTTTAGCAATGCTATGCTGCAAGACCTTTGCAAATGCAAACCTGGGGAAAAGCAATGGCTCCGTGCTTATCACACTTACACAATGCTATGCACTTCATCAATAAAGCAGTGGGACATTCATTCTTCCCTGGAAGGTTCACTTGTTGCTTTGAAGCTTTTTCTAAAATTCGGATTGTTTTAACAAGCCCGTCCATCCTAGCAGGTTTCAATTTTTCACTACAGTGGGAAGGCTCTGTGATGTCATCGTGATGCGTCCACTGTGATGTCATCATTATGCGAAACATGTGATGGCATCAGTATGCGACACACGTGATGTCACAATGTGCTTGGCCATATGGACTGCATTTGCTTGGCTTGCATGCTGACATAGACTTGAGGGAGACACACACCAGGAGATAGATGCAGCATATGCATACTGCAGAGGTTGTTCCTTTACTGCCTCTACAGCAAACATCCACACCTCCTGCAACCAGCGTAGACACAGCCACAAAAAAAAAAAAAAATGAATTTCCAAACAAGAAAGGGTCTAAAAGCCAAACTGCAGGATGATAATAATAGTAAGTTATGAATTTAGGAATTGATTTCAAAGTGGGAATGCTTGTTCGTTCGCACTCAGTTAACATTCAGGAATTAGGCCTAAGTAGGCCTCACATGTACCTGGGCCCCCATAGTTTACATTTGCCTTGGATAGAAGGAGGAATTCAATGGAGACAATAAGTAGACACAAAAAAAGTCTCCACACAGTAGTTTCCAGGTGCTTTTATTCATTGGATTCATCCATTGTAGCATTTTGCAAGGAATAGCAACACTTGAATACAATTTTGCAATAGTGTAAGCCTGCTTTCAAAATCCCCGCAAATCCAGGAGTTTAGCAATGCTATGCTGCAAGACCTTTGCAAATGCAAACCCTGGGAAAAAGCAATGGCTCCGTGCTTATCACACTTACACAATGCTATGCACTTCCTCAATAAAGCAGTGGGACATTCATTCTTCAATGGAAGGTTCACTTGTTGCTTTGAAGCTTTTTCTAAAATTCGGATTTTTTTAACAAGCCCGTCCATCCTATCAGGTTTCAATTTTTCACTACAGTGGGAAGGCTCTGTGATGTCATCGTGATGCGTCCACTGTGATGACATTATTATGCGACACATGTGATGTCATCATTATTTGACACACGAGATGTCACAATGTGCTTGGCTTTATGGACTGCATTTGCTTGGCTTGCTTTCTGACATCCACTTGAGGGAAAGACATACCATGAGATAGATGCAGAATATGCATACTGCAGAGGTTGTTCCTTTACTGCCTCTACAGCAAACATCCACACCTCCTGCAGCCAGTGTAGACACCGCCACAAAAAAACAAAAAAAAATGAATTTCCAAACAAGAAAGGGTCGAAAAGCCAAACTGCAGGATGATAATAATAGTAATTTAGGAATTTAGGAATTAATTTCAAAGTGGGAATGCTTGTTCATTCGCACTCAGTTAACATTCAGGAATTAGGCCTAAGTAGGCCTCACATGTACCTGGGCCCCCAGAGTTTACATTTGCCTTGGATAAAAGGAGGGAATTCAATGGAGACAATAAGTAGACACAAAAAAGACGACACACAGTAGTTTCAAGGTGCTTTTATTCATTGGATTCATCCATTGTAGCATTTTGCAAGGAACAGCAACACTTGAATCCAATTTTGCAATAGTGTAAGCCTGCTTTCAAAATCCCCGCAAATCCAGGAGTTTAGCAATGCTATGCTGCAAGACCTTTGCAAATGCAAACCCTGGGAAAAAGCAATGGCTCCGTGCTTATCACACTTACACAATGCTATGCACTTCCTCAATAAAGCAGTGGGACATTCATTCTTCAATGGAAGGTTCACTTGTTGCTTTGAAGCTTTTTCTAAAATTCAGATTGTTTTAATAAGCCCGTCCATCCTAGCAGGTTTTAATTTTTCACTACAGTGGGAAGGCTCTGTGATGTCATCGTGATGCGTCCACTGTGATGTCATCATTATGCGAAACTTGTGATTTCAGCATTATGCGACACACGTGATGTCACAATGTGCTTGGCTGTATGGACTGCATTTGCTTGGCTTGCTTGTTTACATCCACTTAAGGAAGACACACACCAGGAGATAGATGCAGCATATGCATACTGCAGAGGATGTTCCTTTACTGACTCTACAGCAAACATCCACACCTCCTGCAGCCAGCGTAGACACCGCCACAAAAAAAAAACAAATGAATTTCCAAACAAGAAAGGGTTGAAAAGCCAAACTGCAGGATGATAATAGTAAGTTATGAATTTAGGAATTGATTTCAAAGTGGGAATGCTTGTTCGTTCGCACTCAGTTAACATTCAGGAATTAGGCCTAAGTAGGCCTCACATGTACCTGGGCCCCCAGAGTTTACATTTGACTTGGATAGAAGGAGGGAATTCAATGGAGACAATAAGTAGACACAAAAAAGACTACACACAGTAGTTTCCAGGTGCTTTTATTCATTTTATTCATCCATTGTAGCATTTTGCAAGGAACAGCAACACTTGAATACAATTTTGCAATAGTGTAAGCCTGCTTGCAAAGTCCCCCCAAATCCAGAAGTTTAGCAATGCGATGCTGCAAGACCTTTGCAAATGCAAACCCTGGGAAAAAGCAATGGCTCCGTGCTTATCACACTTACACAATGTTATGCACTTCCTCAATAAAACAGTGGGACATTCATTCTTCAATGGAAGTCCACTTGTTTCTTTGAAGCTTTTTCTAAAATTCAGATTGTTTTAACAAGCCCGTCCATCCTATCAGGTTTCAATTTTTCACTACAGTGGGAAGGCTCTGTGATGTTATCGTGATGCGTCCACTGTAATGTCATCATTATGCGAAACTTGTGATGTCATCATTATGCGACACACGTGATGTCACAATGTGCTTGGCTGTATGGACTGCATTTGCTTGGCTTGCTTGTTTACATCCACTTGAGGAAGACACACACCAGGAGATAGATGCAGCATATGCATGCTGCAGAGGATGTTCCTTTACTGACTCTACAGCAAACATCCACACCTCCTGCAGCCAGCATAGACACCGCCACAAAAAA